>NW_023416285.1:46153488-46799257 GCF_014176215.1 Rousettus aegyptiacus | reverse complement strand
AAAATCTTGGATTGTACTCAGTTAGTTGGTTTTCATATCTTAGTAGTGAGTCAGTGAAGCTTTGGTGCTCTGATTTGTTCAGGTGACCTCAGTTTGGATGTGCATGAGTTTTTAGGTATCTTCCACATGGAAGGAGATACTCATCAAGTTGAACAAAACAGTCTTGTAATTCACAGCTTGCCTTTTGAGAAGAGTGGAGAAAATTGTGTCATTTATCATAGGTAATTCCAATATGGCTCACACTATCAATCTCCCTGACAATCTCCTCAACAATTCAAATCCAATCTGTGGTTGGAAACTGTCCAGGTAATAAGCATTGGGATGCTGTGGGCCAGGCCTGCTACAACACCTGCTCTAAAGTCAGATGTACCATCTGCAGTGAATGTAACCAAACTTATGAAAAGGAATCCAGCAGTGTAGCAATGTTACAATATGCAAGTAAGAAGGGACTTTGTGGTATCTCAATGGATTCATCTCTTTATTTGAACCAAGAATTATACATTTATAGGAAAAAAATTGTTCTCTTCCCTTGTAACATGTAGAAAAGTCTGGCTAACTTTTGGCAAATTAAAATATTCATATTCTTGAGAGAGATGACGTTCAGAGATAGAAAATAAATGCATTGTGAATTGGCTGTTCCAGTAGGACACAAGCCTAGGGAATTTAAATTATTTTTCTTTAATGTCCACTGTCAGGTAAATAAATAGAGTGGATTTTTAGTTTTAAGTAATTCAATAACTTTGTTTTTGCTATTTTTGTCTTAGAAAACACTACCTCTCCCCTGCTTCTTGTTTTAATGTGTGTTTTAGAATTGTCCATTTTCTCATTATATAACTGTGCCTTTCTCATCAGAGTGCTTGGTTAAGGAATCATCATTTACCTCAATTTGTGACAATTGTAGTACTCTAAACCTTTAGCCACAGTGATTGGTGTAGAGTTGGCCACATGGTCCAAACTGAGCCAATCAAAGTCTTTTCCCAGATTTTTCAAATTTAAACTAATAGGAAAGTTTTCTTTCCTGGTCATGAACCTAAGAATTCAAGTCCAGGGGCTGTCAGCTGTCCTCATTTCTGCCACTTGAGAAAAAGAGGCCAGCAAATAGAGATACTCTTAAAGAGAAATGGTGACCCCAGTCAACATTTGAATACATGGTTCTTGTTTCATTTGAGGTAGGTTTCCCTCCTGCCTTTTCTATAGTTTTATTCTGTGAGCTATATATTTGGTCAAATGAGCCTATAAATTCCTTTTTTGCTAACGTTTAAGATGCATTTAGATTCTGAAAGCAAGAATCTTATTGAGGCTTTTTTAAAAAATATTTATTTATTTATTTATTTTTTATGGTGACATTGTTTCATGAAATCCAGTAAGTTTCGGGTGCACAATTTTTATTCAAATTGAACAATTTATATGTCACTTATTGATATATATATATATATATATCTAAATTTATTTATTTACTTATTTATTGACATAATTTCTTTTTCTTAACATTTGTTTTTATTATGGTGACATTGGTTAAGAAAATCCAGTAAGTTTCAGGTGTACAATTTGACAGTGAGGCATATACATATTGCATTGTGTGTTCACCACTCATAGTTAGATTTCTTTCTGTTACCACATATTTCACCCCTTTACCCCATCTACTTCCCCACTCCCCCCTCCGCTGATCCTCTGGTAAGCACTAGTCTATTGTTCCTGTCCATGAGTCTCTTTGTTTGTCCTGTTTGTTGCTTTTAGGTTTATATCCCACATATAAGTCATATCATATGATTTTCAACTTTTTTTGTCTGGCTTATTTCACTTAGCAGGATTATCTAGAGTTCCATCCATTTTGTCGCAAATGGCAGTATTTCATCTCTTCTTATGGTTGAGTAATATTCCATTGTATATATGTACCACAGCTTCTTTAGCCAATCATCTATCGTAGGACACTTTGGTTGTTTCCGTGTCCTGGCCACTGTGAATAATGCTGCTATGAACATCGGTGTGTAAATATCTTTTTGGATATGAGTTTGCAAGTCTTTGGGAAAAATACCCAGTAGCAGGACTGTTGGATAACATGAGAGATCAATTCTTAGTTTTCTGAGAAACCTCCATATTGTTTTCCATAGTGGCTGTACCAATTAGTAGTTCCACCAGCAGGATATGAGGGTTCCTTTTCCCCCACAACCTCTTCAACACTTGTTATTACTTGTCCTGATGATTATAGCTATTCTAACAGGTATGAGATGGTATCTCATTGTGGTTTTGATTTGCGTTTCCCTAATAGCTAACGATATTGAACATCTTTTCAAATATTTGTTGGCCATTTGTATGTCTTTTTGAGAGAAAATTCTGTTCAGGTCCTCTGCCTATTGGATTGTTTATTTGTTGTTATTGAGTTGCATGAGTTTTTTTGTATATTTTGGATATTAGGCCCTTATCAGAGGCGTTGCTTGCAAATATCTTCTCCCATTTGGATGGTTGTCTCTTTACTTTGTTGACAGTTTCTTTTGCTGTGCTGAAGCTTTTTAGCTTAATGTAGTCCCATTCATTTATTTTCACTTTTATCTCCCTTGCCTTTGAGGTCAAAATCCACTTTAAGTCCAAGGTCCATGAGTTTAGTTCCTATGTTTTCTTCTATGTATTTTATTGTTTCAGGTCTTATATTCAGGTCCTTAATCCATTTTGAGTTAATTTTGGTGTATGGTGATAGACAACAGTCTAGTTTCATTCTTTTGCAGGTGGCTTTCCAGCTTTCCCAGCACCATTTATTGAAGAGGCTTTCCATTCTCACTGTATGTTCTGCTCTTTTGTCAAAAATTATTTGCTCAAATAATTTTCAACAAAAAAAAGCCAGACAGGATCGGAACAGATGCTTCTCCCTAGAGACATACAAATAGCCTACCAATACATGAAAAGATGCTCAACATCGCTAGCGATTAGGGAAATGCAAATCAAAACCACAATGAGATACCATCTCATACCTGTTAGAATAGCTATAATCAACAGGACAAGTAATAACAAACTTTGGAGAGGATGTGGAGAAATGGAACCCTCATACACTGCTGGTGGGACTATGAATTGGTACGGCCACTATGGAAAATAGTATAGAGGTTCCTCAAAAACTATGAATTGACCTACCACAAGATCCAGCAGTCCCTCTACTGGGCATTTTCCCCAAACACTTGCAAACTCATATCCAAAAAGATATTTACACACCGATGTTCATAGCAGCATTATTCACAGTGGCCAGGACACGGAAACAACCAAAGTGTCCTACGATAGATGATTGGCTAAAGAAGCTGTGGTACATATATACAATGGAATATTACTCAACCATAAGAAGAGATGAAATACTGCCATTTGCGACAAAATGGATGGAACTCTAGATAATCCTGCTAAGTGAAATAAGCCAGACAAAAAAAGTTGAAAATCATATGATATGACTTATATGTGGGATATAAACCTAAAAGCAACAAATGAACAGGACAAACAGACACTTATGGACACGGACAATGGACTAGTGGTTACCAGAGGGTAGGGGGTGGGAGAGAAGGGGAGAGATAAACAGGATAAAGGGGGCAAATATAAGGGGGTTGGGGGAAGGTGAAGTGGGTAAAGGGGATCAGATATATGGTAGCTGAAGGAAACTGGCTCTGAGTGGTAATCACACGATATAATATATAGATGTCTAATTATAATGTACACTTGAAAATTATATAATCGTATTAACCAATGTTACCCCAATAAACTTAATAAAAAATTAATTGCCCATATAAGCATAAATTTACTTTTGAACTCCTGATTCTCTTCCATTGGTCCATTTTTCTGCCAGTACCACACCGTTTTGATTACTGTTGCTTTGTAGTATAATTTGAAGTCAGGCAGAGTGATGCCTCTAACCTCATTCTTTTTCTCAGGATGGCTTTGGTGATTCAGGGTCTTTTGTGCTTCCATGCAAATATGATAATTTTTTGTTCTATTTCTTTAAATGAATAGGAGTACATCAAACTAAAAAATGAGATTTTGATCGGGATTGCATTGAATCTGTATAATGCTTTAGATAATAAAGACATTTTAACAATGGTCGTTCTAATCCAAGAACACAGATTATCTTTCCATTTCTTCGCATCTTCTTTAATTTTTTTTAATAGGATCTTATAGTTTTCATTATATAGGTCCTTCACATATTTTGTTAGATTTATTTCTAGGTATTTTATTCTTTTCATTGCAATTGCAAAAGGAATTATTTTTTCCAATTCCTTTTCTGACAATTAATTATTAAAGTATAGGAATGCAATGAATTTTTGAACATTGATTTTGTATTCAGAAACTTTACTGTATTCACTTACTGTTTCTAGGAATGTTCTTGTGGAGTCTTTAAGGTTTTCTATATACAGAATCATGTCATCTGCAAATAGTGACAGTCTGACTTCTTCATTTCCTATGTAGGTGCCTTTGATATCTTTCTCTTGCCTAATTGCAATTGCTAGGACCTCCAATGTTACATTGAATAACAGTGGTGATAGTGGACAATCTTACCTTGTTCCTGATCTTAGAGGGAAGGTTTCTAGTTTTTCTCTATTAAGTAAAATGTTGGCTAAAGGTTTGTCATAGATGGCCTTTATTATATTAAGGTACTTTCCATCTATACCAATTTTGTTAAGTGTTTTGATCATAAATGTATGCTTTATCTTGTTGAAGGCTTTTTCTGCATCTATTGGTATGATCATGTAATTCTTATTTTTTAATTTGTTTATGTGGTGTATCACATTAATCGATTTGCGTACATTGAACTAACCTTGTACCCCTGGGGTGAAGCCCACTTGATCATGGTGTATAATCTTTTCAACATATTACTGTATTTGGTTCTCTAGTATCTTATTTAGGATTTTGGCATCTGTGTTCATGAGAGATGTTGGTCTATAGTTTTCTTTTTCTGTGTTATCCTTACCAGATTTTGGATCAGAATAATATTGGCCTCATAAAATGAATTGAGAAGAATTTCCTCCTCTTCAATTTTTTGCAAGAGTTTGAGGAGAATAGCTATTAAATCTTCTTTGAATGTTTGGCAGAATTCACTGATAAAGCCAGCTGGTTCTGGACTTTTACTTTTTGGTAGATTTTGCTGATTGTTTCAATTTTCGTACTGCTGATCAATCTATTTAGATTTTCCAGATCTTCTTGAGTCAGCCTAGGAAGATTGTATTTTTCTTAGTATTAGTCCATTTCTTCTAGGTTATTTAATTTGGTATTTTATACTTTTTCATAGTATTCTCGTATGATCATTTGTATTTCTGCGATGTCAGTCATAATTTCCCCTCTTTCATTCCTGATTTTGTTTATTTGTGTCCTTTTTCTTTTTTCTTTAGTGAGTCTAGCCAAGGGGCTGTCAATTTTATTAACCTTTTCAAAGAACCAACTTCTCTTTGTATGTATTTTTTCTATTGTTTTTTGTTTTCAATTTCATTTATTTCTGCTCTAATTTTGACAATTTCTATCCTTCTGTCTTGTCATTGATTTTTTTATAATTTAAATACAATGTGTCTTGGAGAAGACCTTTTTGGGTTGAGATAAGTGAGCGTTCTGTTGACTTCTTTAATTCCAAACCCCAGCTCATTCCTTAGATTTGGGAAATTCTCATCAACTATTTGTCTGAAAATTCTTTCTAATCCCTGCTCCTTTTCATCCCCTTCGAGAATGCCCATTATTCTTATGTTTCCTCTCCTGATGGTTATCAGCTAGTTCTTGCATTTCTCTTTCATTATTTTTCATTCTTTGGTTTCTCTCTTCTTCTTTTTGATTTATTTCTAAATTTCTGTCTTCGATATCACTGATCCTTTCGTCCATTTGAATGACTCTATTTCCTAAGCTTGCTATTCATTTTCCATCTCTCAGTGTGTTCTTCATCTCTAGAAGTTCATTTGGTTCTTTTTGAGGGTTTCAATCTCCTTGCTAAAAACTCATTCTGCTGATCTAGTTGTTTTTTCAATACCTGGAATTGTTAATATGAATTATTTTGGATCTCATTGAATTTTTTCAGAAGTACCATCCTGAATTCGCATATTTCTATGTCTGTAAGCTTATTTTCTGGAGATTTTTCTCCTCCTTTATGAGCTGCCTTGTCACCTTGGTTGTTCATTCATAGTGTTTAATGAACTATTTTTCTGCTTGGGCATTAGTGGAAATGTATTCCACTTTTTTCCAGAAAGATTTCTTATATAAACGTCTTTCTTTAGCTTACTGCAAAAAAGGCGAGTTTGTTTATTTGTTTGTTTGTTTGTTTGTTTCAGTAGCTGGGGTCCCAGCCTCTTGGATCGCTGCTTTATGTACTCTTAATAATACTTTTTCCCCCTTATTGATATTCAGTCACGCTTGCTACCCTCAGTTCAGTCCTTGTTAGTGTTAGTGACAGTTTCAGTAGTGTTTGCTCAAATTCTCTTGGGGCTCCCTGGTGTCCAGTCTTGGCAGATATGGGGGGAGGGGGCTGGGATTCAGCCTCGCTTTTTGAAATCCTGGCTGATAATAATCAACTGTTGCTTCTCTGCCATCCCCACTCTCAGATTTCCATCCTGAACCCTAGGTCCTGCCACTGTGTGGAGCTCACAGCTCTCCCAAGCAGGGTTGTTCAGGGAACCTGCTACAGCTTCTCCTCTACCCCTCCTCCTTCAGGGAGCTCCAGCCGTGAGAGTCAGCTTTTTGTTTTTCCTTGGCTATTCCTGCAGTTCTGACGTGTGGTAACTCATGCATAGATCCCATTCTCAGATGTGCTGCTGGGCAGGTTGGGTGTTTTCTGTTGAGTTTTAGATGTTCAGCTTGTTTCAAGGGGAGAGATCTGGGGACATCTCTCACTCTGCTATGTTTCTGACGTCACTTCATTGAAACTTTTTTGAAATCAACTTTGTTGTGATATGATTTACATACAATAAAATTTATATACTTTAAGTGTACATACCCATGTAACCCTTACCACAATTAAAATATAGAAAATATATGTTGTTGTGACATAGTTAGCGGTGAAATCATTTTCTTTCCTTTCTTTCTTTTTTTTTAGGTGAGGCAACCCTTGGTTGACCTCACAGATTGCAAGGACCTTGTCAGCTTACAATCCCTTATTATTTATTTATTTATTATTTATTTATTATTTTTTATGCCTACAACACCTGGTCTTCCTAGGCAGTCTCCCATCCAAGTACTAACCAGGCCCAACCCTGCTTAGCTTCCGAGATCAGATGGATTATGCTTGTTCGTGAAATAATTTTCTATTATCTTCCCCTGAATTACACTGATTTTGACAGTCACATAAGAAAGGGCTTTAGCAAAAGTCAAGGAGTCTAGTGGAGATATTACAACACACCAGTGGAGCAGTCTCAATCTGATATTAAATGCATTGAAAAGAGTAAGAGGTATGGGTTTACTTTACCTGCATCACCCCTGACCCAAGGCAGTATATCAGTGCCACGAGAGAACTTCTCAGTCCATAATTTCTCCCATGGGGGAAATTGAGAGAATCTGAGTAAATTTTTGGCTTTCACAGCTGTGTGGGACTCTTCCAAAGAGTTTCATTTCTCTCTCAACCCTTCCAGACTACTGAGTTGTGAGCTGTATGACTGGTGAGCAGTGAGTTACTGAGAGAACAACAAACAGAACTCTGAATAGAACATATCAAAGAGAGGTGAATACCACTAACTGATTTGCAGACTTCATTAGGAAGCCCATCTATAAGTTTCTGGAAATGTATCACCTGAAAATCCCTCCAACTGGCCCACATACACCTGCAATGCTCTATGTACTTTACTCACAAAAACTCCCACTTCCTGGCTGGCTCCTCATGCATGCTTCTAAAGGTGGCAAGAGCAAGCCTTTGCAGATGGCTATTGAGCTGCTCCAAAAGCCAACCCAACTCTGTGGGACTGAGAAAAAACATGCATACCTAAACATTACCTTAGGAAAAACCAAATGAAAGCTGTCAGTACTTGACTTGACTTAGCTTTTCAAGCATAGAATCTTAGGAATTCCCCCTCAAGAAAGAATGAAACACATGGAGCAGGTGTATCCATAGAAAGTTCTGAGAAAGCCTCAAAATTCCTAGCAGGGCTGAGAAAAGGTATTTCTTTCCCAAAGCCAGTCACTAAAGACAAGAGGAGATGATTGCTTCTTAAGATGTGAAGACAGTGATGTAAGTCTTCAAGGAACATGAAACACCAAGGAAACATGATATCATCTAAGTAACACAATAATTTTTTAGTAAGCAACTCCCCCAAAATAGAGACCCATGATTTTCCCAATTAATTCAAAATAGTTGTCTTATGGAAGCTCAATGAGCTCTAAAAAAATAGAGACACAATTTATAAAAATCAGAAAAACAGTGCGTGAACAAAAATAAGAAGTTTAACAGAGAAGTAGAAATCATAAAAGAGAACCAAACAGAAATTACATCTGAAGAAAACAATGAATAAAATGGAAAAAATAAATGAAATAGAGAGCATCAATAACAGACTAGACCAAGCATAAGAAATATATGTGAAATAGAAGATAGATTTTTTGATACTATCTACTTAGAAAGAAACCAAAAAAAAGAAAGAAGAGAGAGGAGAGAGAGAGAGAGAGACAGAGAGAGAGAGAGAGAGAGAGAGAGAAAGGAAGGAAGGAAGGAAGGAAGGAAGGAAGGAAGGAAGGAAGGAAGGGAGGAAGGAAAAAAGGAAGAAAGGAAGGAAGAAGAAAATAAAGAAAGCTTATGTGAAATAGGGGGCACCATTAAAAGAAATAATCAGTTCATTATTGGAGTTTCAGAAGAGTTAGAAAGAGACAGAAACCTTAAGGAAATAATGGCTAAGAATATTTTGTCTAGAGAGAAATTTAGATATACATGATAATGAAATTCATAGATTTCCCACCCCATAATTTCAGTATTGTCTAAAATCAAAGATACTGTTGAATTGTACACCTGACACTGGATTGTGTTAACCTATGTCACCATAATAAAAATCTAAATAAATAAATAAATAATGATAAATAAATAAATAAATAAAATCAAAGACAGAGAATTTTAAAGCAGCAAGAGAAAAAATATTCACATTAAATAGAACCCCCTTAAGGCTGTGAGAGGGTTTCTCAGCAGAAACATTGTGGCCCAAGAGAGGGATAATATAATTAAAGTTTGGGGGGAAAAAACTGCGTACAAAGAACTAAAATTTTCCTTTGGTTATCAGAGAGAGATAAAGTCTTTTCCAAACAAAAACTGAGGGAGTTCATCACCATTAGACTTGCCTTACAAGAAATGCTAAAAGAGTTTTTCAAGTAGCAATGAAAGAATGCTACTTAGTAATTTGAAAAGATGTGGAAATATAAAACACACTGGAAAATGTAGTATGTGATCAAATTCAGAATACTCTAATATTCCAGTATGGTGGTGTGTTAATCACTTCAGTCCAGCATAAAGATTAAAGAACAAAGTATTAAATTAATTTTAGCTACAATAATTTGTTAATTGATACACAATATAAAAAGAGGTAAATTGTGACATCAAAAACATAAAATTTGAACTAGGGAGATGTTAAAAGGTAAAGATTTTGTATGTGATTGGATTTAGATTGCTATCAGCTAAAAATAGACTTATATCTAAAGGATGTTTTACATAAGCCTATGGTAACAACAATGTATATACCTACAGTAGGTATACAAGAAGGTAAAGAGAAAAGAATCAAAGAAAATATATAACATCCCAAAATGTTCCTTTACCCAGGCAATTCACAACCCACATTGATCTTTTAAGTTTGTGACTAAAACACAACATGTAGTTAAAGTTTATTGACATATTTTTAAATAATAATAATAACACAGCACCACTAATATTTGGGAATGGATATGCTTTGATAGGAGTATTAGGTAATGAATTAAAAATAAAAATATTGAATCCAATGCCATCATTAACTTTCATTAATAACTGAGACATGTTCCCACAAGGCAAACATAACAAAAGGCTAAAGAAGAGTATGAAATAATGAGTAATGCATAATGATAAATTGTTGGCAGAATTTCAGATCTTTATTTCATTTTATAAGGACATGATTTTTTCAATTGTAGAGAAATTTAAAAAGCATGAAATGACTTGACACTTGCAGAAGACCTAGAAGAGAAAAACAAAACTCAATGAGGTTTAATTAATTGCTCAGTGTTCCATGACTAGAAAATGGCAGGCTAGAGATTTTTTTCCAGATCAATTGCATAAGTCTGGTGATCTTTACTCTACATGTAAACAGAAAGCAGATAGAGTAGGTGGCATGCTAAATTTAGGTCTAAACATAGTTCCTTGGCAGGGGGTGGGGGTGGGAGGTGGGGGGGGGCAAGGTTGGATTAGGAACCAATAAAATTAAATAAACCGTGTGGTAGTGTATTTGGCTAATATTAACACGAGTCAAAATTATTTCATGGGATTAAAATGATATGTTTGAAGGTGAATATTCCTAGTCCTAGATTTTTTTGAATGAATTGCTTCTTCTCTGGAATCTTTTTTTTTTTTTTTTAAATGCTAGTCTTCATCTGTCTAGTGCTGAAGAGATTGCTATCATTTTCAAATATTTTCTCTCTATCAGTGGTCAGTTCTACATCTTCTAGCCTATGACAAATACCTACAGAGCTGCCTATGTCTCCACAATTTTTGACTGGGGGCACGGAAGAAGAGAAGATTCTCGATTGCCTTTTAACAAGATATTTTATCTTCTCTTTCCTAAGCCAGGAATAATAATGTCATTTCTTTACCCCTTTCATTCTTTCCTCAGAATTTATACATGTTCTTCTTGACTAGAAACCCCAAAGATTTACACTTACAGGCCCTTAAACATGTTCATCTCTGTCTATTTATTTACAATGTTCTTAGAGATTTACTTTGACATCCTGTTAATTAGGATTTGAAAGAATATGTGTAGAATAGCTTAAATTGTTTATTTTGGTGCTTTCAATTTTGTTCAAGAGAATAGTTTTAATAATTCTGTTATATGTACCTTAATAGACAATAGGTTTAACTAAATAAGATAACCTGAGTCTTAATGATAAAGTTCTCTCTTCTTTCCTTTGGTTGGCTTGCAACATTATGCAGTGCTACCTCTCATGCTTTAAATTTTGCAAACAACACTGTTCATCTCAGAGAATTAGTGGAAGTCTTTCCAGATGTGGATTTGATTAATAGAAGCTTACTAACTGTGGCTAATTACCGATAATGATAGTATCACAAGGCAACTTTCTCATCAAAGTCACCTTGGTCTTTTCTGGTTCCTAGAATAGAAAAAAACCCACATGTACCTGTCCCCCAATTAGAATGAAAACAAGGTAATACTTAAACTTTGATATGGTTGGTAATTAATACAGGTGCTATAATACTAGTCTTTTAGTATAAGACAAATATAATTTAGAGATGTGTGAGAACTTTAGATCCTGGTTTCACAATGTGGATGGATGAGTCTTGCAGAACTAGCCTCTGAATCTTCAGAGTGATGAGTACTGATCTGTCCCTTTTTGTTATCTTGGTGTTTAGATTTCGATTTTATTTGTTTCTATGATCCAGACAGAAAGAAACAGGGCCAGTGTAGTATGAATAGAAATCAATGTGTCTACCTTTCCTACTCACTTCCTAAAGAGTTGAAACCTTCTGGCATACATGACTTTTCTCCATGGCTTCTCTCTTCCATAGCTCATGTAGTGGGCCATATGCTGCTTCTCAATAAAGTGATGTTAAAGGCGAAATTCTCTTAAGATGTGAAAATAGACAATCAGTAATCACTTGAATAGCTACTTGGAGATCCCCTTATTAATATTCTAGTAGAATAGATAGCAAACAATGTAGACTGAGACAAAATATAAAAAAGAGTGAGTTACTATCCCACATTGCTTCCTGTCCTGACTTTTTGAATAATAGACTGCTTCTTTAATGTGGCAGAAATTAATGTGTATATTTAAGAGTTCATTCATTGGTCAAATTGTATTTGGGCCAAGTGGACATATGAGAAAGCATTAAAAATTATGGTCAGTTAACTCTTAATTATCTGTTTTGGTCATTCTACTCACTGTAGGAAATTCTCTGTATTATAAGAATGTAAAAACTAATGTTCAGGGTTATTCCGATACACCGGATTAAGAAGTGAAATGTCTGCAGAATAGCTATAGGGATAAGATAGTGGGACGTCCTGCAAAAATGGGCGCTTTGCAACAAATAGAGCAGATCTTTAAAAATAAATAAAATCAAAATACCAAAAACCTTATAGACCCAATGTTCTTGGTCATCTGACGATGATGTCTTTTCTTTTTAAAGGATTTTTGTTATATTATTAAGACACAAAGATGATGATTCCAATATTTTGAAATAAAATTATTTGGACATGTTCTATGCTATCTGTTACTATTCATACAATTCATAGATATATTCAGTTTATCTTGTTAAAATGATCTTGTGTTTTGTAGATGGGTATGAGGTGGTATACAGGAAGTACTGGGAGGGTAGGGAGAAGAAAGAATGCTTTTGGTTTATCAAGGTGATAAGCAGTAAAGGTAGCTCTAACGAACTAGGCAAAAAGGGAATAAGAGTAAAGTGCCCCATGCTTCATACTTCATTCTTGTAAAATCAATGGCAATCATGCTGATAATAGTAAATGCTGATGTTAATTTGCAGTTATATAGCATTGTTCGTTGAAGTTTCACAAAATTTAAAGCATTATATTGTGATGTTAAATATTTATGTTGTATAGTGTAATCTATATAATGTATGCCTTTACTGGCTTGTAAGTACTATAATACAAGGCACAATTCCTTTTAAACATACATTACTCCCCTTCAAGTGTAATTGCCAGAATTAGATTGTTGGTATGCTCCTAGTTTTTTGGTTGGGGCTGGGGGGTAGGGAGAATTTTCAGAAGGCTTAGTCATGGGAGTTTTCTTTTTGTCTTGGGTTCTCTTGCCTTGTTGACATGTTAATATGCTGCTGCTTCTGCTACAGCCAAATCTTCAAAGACTTCCACTGCTGGGTACCTATCTTTACCTGCAGTCATATCTTAACCTGCTGAATTTCCCAGTATGATATTAAAGAGAAGATACTTCTCTCTCAGTTATTCTTTCCAAAATATGGCAGAGGCCCTTTTAACTCCTCCTAACACAAAAACAAAACAAAACAAAACAAAACAAAACAAAACCATGCTGTAACTTTTAATAAGACTCAGGTATGATGAATGTGAAATATTACACAGTGATTTTTCATCGCCTATTAATAGTGGCCACATTTAGAGCAGCTTTTCTCTGTAGGAGAAACACCCATACAGAGGTAGATGTCCTCAGAACAATAGTCATGATGTTGTGCCCCGACTCGTAGCTCCACGAACCACCAAGAAGCTGACACAGATGCAAGAGCAAAAGGGAGTTTATTTCAGACTCGAGTCCGGACCGCAGTCCGCACACTGACGCAGCAGTGACTAGGAGGCGGCCCCTAACATGGGGCTTCAGGGGTATTTGAAGGGAAAAATCGTAAGCATGGGGAGCGATGTCTTGGCATTACAAGATTGGTACAACGAGCTTGTCGCTTAGCAGGATTGGCTGGGTGATGGCGCCAAGGAACAAAGCGGGGAATTTGGAGAGTTACTTTCCATAGTTGCTCTGATTGGCTGAGTCTAGGGTGGGGTGATTGTTTTGCTATCTGCAGCTTTTCCAGGAACTGGCCTGTGCTTACGGTGGAGTCTTATACCTAAGATGGAGTCACTTTGGTTGTTCAATGACAGTCCCACAAAACACTTTCCAAGTTTGGATTACTTGTTCTTAACTAATTACTGTGAGTAGCTCACCAACACCATGAGTGACACACCCACATTGCATCTCAGGTTGCACTGCATGAACCCAGTATGGTTCCTTTCTTGGATGTGTGACCTTGCTTCATCTTTCTCTAAACAAGCAGTGCAAGACCTGTTTATAACACAAATTCCATCCTGTAAGTACACCTAATTATTTCTGGAGACAGAGAAGTCTAAATTCAGATTTCAAAGGGAAAATTAAAAAAAAAAACAAAACAGAAGTAATGAGTTATTTGTTCATAACAACTCTGCAGATATATTCTAATTAGTTTATATAGTATTTTTTTTCTTACAGGTCTCCAAAAAATATAAGCAAATACTTGACTTCAATTCACATTTAACAATTTGCATACAAGTTATCTTCTCTAAAAATGTAATTTGCTCCAAAGTTAAATTCTAGTTTCCATTCTCAAAGTTCATAACTTCTGAAAATTTTAAATGTCATTTTCCCCCAGTTTTAACAAATCACAAGCTCTAGAGTCTTTAACCCATTAGAAGATCAAATGCATATCCACCTATAATGTGATTGGAAAGACAGACCAGGTGTACCATATACCATACTGTCATTTATCAGAACTAGTAGAAATCAGAGAAAACCAGAGAACAAGCTGTATTGTAGTACAGAAAAGGACTGGATCTTTAAACAAGAACAACAAAAATCTTTGAGAAATAATGCAAAGAGAATCAGTTTTAGATTCAGCCTTGAAAAAAAAGATGTTATTTGTATTGAAATGGGTCTACATCAGATTTGTAGACACAGATAATTATTGATATTCCCTTTCTGCTGGTTCTTCTGAGACAGACGGAATTCACCTAAAAAGTATATAAAACCTCAAAATGTTTATTCTAATTGAGGTTTCATCATTAAAAACTCATTAATTTATTCATGCAGTTTCTCATTCATTCATTCATTTGACAAATATCTATTAAGCCCCTAATCTGAGTTAGATATTAAGTCTACAAAGATAATCTTCCCTCCAGTACTCAATTGTCCATTTAAAAGACTTTTCATACTCGAGCCATAATAATTTAATGTAATAATTGTTTAAAGCTAGTGGAGGAGAAAGCTATCGAAAGAGACAGCATATACTGGAGGAGAACCTAAGCCTGGATGGTTGGTCACATGGGACAGAGTATTTATTTATTTATTTATTTATTTATTTATTTATTTATTTATTATTTTTTAATCTTTCTTTCTTTCTTTCTTTCTTTCTTTCTTTCTTTCTTTCTTTCTTTCTTTCTTTCTTTCTTTCTTTCAACATTTTTTCCCTCTACCCCTTTCCCCTCCCCTCTGGTAACCACTAGTCCATTGTCCATGTCCATGAGTCTCTGTTTGTTTGTCCTGTTCATTTGTTGCTTTTAGGTTTATATCCTACATATAAGTAATATGTGATTTTCAACCTTTTCTGTCTGGCTTATTTCACTTAGTATGATTATTTCAAGATCCATCCATATTGTCACAAATGACAGTATTTCATTTCTTCTTATGGCTGAGTAATATTCCATTGTATATATGTACCACAGCTTCTGTAGCCAATCATCTATCATAGGACACTTTGGTTGCTTCCATGTCCTGGCCACTGTGAATAATGCTGCCATGAACATTGGTGTGCAAATATCTTTTTGGATATGGGTTTTCAAATCTTAAGGGTAAATACCCAGTAGAGGGATTGCTGGATCATATGGTAGATCAATTCTTAATTTTTTGATGAATCTCCACACTATTTTCTATAGTAGTTGTATCAATTTGCAGTCCCACCAGTAGGGGACAGAGTATTTAAAGTTACATTTGAGTATGAATTTTCTAGTCAGACAACAGGTTTAGGGAATGAGTGTGATGGGGAGAGGGTTTCCAAGAAGAAAATGGCAAAGCTAGGAGGCTTAAAAGAGCATAGCTTGTTCTAAAAATCACACTTAATTTTGTAGTTTAACATATAAATTAAGAAAAGTTTGAAAAATAAAGTTAACTAATTAGACAAGATTTTTCTAAAATGTTCAATAAAAACACAATCAGACTAACTGAAGGAAGACTATGTAAATTGTTTTTAATCCCATGCATCTTTCCTTCTTTTACTAATTTAAATTGCCTGTGAACACAACATTTCCAAGTAAATGTCCTGTTAGACAAGCCTACTTTAATTTATAGATAGCATTCATTATATATGAAAAGCGATTTGTTACATATTAAAAAGAGTTAGTTTTTCTAAATCGGTTAACTATGCCCTCTTGCTTAGAGAACTCTTTTACAAAAGTAGAGTAAAGTTTGCAGGGCAGGTTGTCAGTACAACCCAGGTCAGACGATAACAAATCCCAAATTAATTGCAATTGAGCTAATGAGGCTGTACTAGCTTTATAGTGGACTAGACAGAAAACTAGAAGAACAATGAGTTGAGTTTAGAGCAGTGCTTTTCAAACTTTATTGTGGTGCATATCAATCACCTGAGAATTTGTTAATAATGTAGATTCTGACTCGGTAGGTCTGGATTTGAATTTGAACTTCTGACAAACTCCCAGGTGATGCCCATGTTATTGGTCCATAAATCACATGCTCAGTAGGAAGAGTAGAATATTTCCTGATCAGAAATGCTTAGGCATTCTTTGGAGGTAAAAGATATAAGAATTTTAGGAAAAGCTCCAATATAACAGTGCCATACTTCCCTATGAAAATCAACCTTTATCTACTTATAATCATCTTTCATCTATAATGAGAGAGAAATCACATTTTTTCTAATCAGCCTCTGGATACTTAAGTTTACATCTAAAGGCAAAGAATTGCATGTATAGGATGACTAACTATCCCAGTTTGCTAGAAACATTGTTCCGATTTTAGCACTAAGGCCCCTACCCCCAGAAACCTCTGTCTTGGCCAAAATGGGATGGTTGGACCATTTAGAAAGCATATATTTCATTATGCAAGTTAACATGGTCTGTTCAAAGTGTCACCATATTATCTATGGAAACATTGTTTTAAAGAATTATACTTCCTTGTTTGGAAGAAATTTGTTTTATAATTTGGAAGTTGAAAAAAAGAAAATGAATCTCTTTTTATGACGATGTGACCTAAAACTTACTTGCTGAGATAAGCTGTTAACCGTGTGACTTTTCCTGCTTTTTCAGTTCTCAGAAACTTAGGCTAAAGAGAAAATATTGGATTTAAAATAGAAAGTAGACTTTGTCTACCTCTTGAGTTTCTAACACTGTTTTCTGATGTATTATTATAATGATTCAAAATATTAATGGAACAGAATATCTTCTTTTAAGTTATGAATGCAATCAATTTTGAGTCTTTAATTGTAATTTTTTTTCCATAAAATTCTTTTAATTTAGCCTAATATAATGGCACATCAACCAGTAATAGGTACATTAAATTGAATCATGATACTCATATACACATTTTATGACATAATCAAATATCCTAATGCATTAATTCATATCAATCAGTTAATAAAATCAAATAGGAAACGTTTCTCTATTCCTGCTAACTGTACTTATCCCATTTACTAGACAAGAAGTCTAAAAGATCTCAGTAACTTGACTTTCAGAAATTTTCTGCTTAGATGTCTGAGATTGACTATTATTATTATCGCTATTCATCACTATTTGGTGAATAAACTAAGAACATGCCTAAAATTCCCCTATATGCTTCAGGTTTTCTTTAAGTGAAACCATTCTTGCCAAATTAGTAACACATGAAATGACACCAATATTGTGCCCAATCTGATGGAAAAAGTGGTAATGGCTCTGCAGAGGTACCCTATATCTTGTCTATCATTGGCACGCTATTAGGAAGTCATTATTTTTAGTGCACTAAGTGGTAAACCTGAAAAAATTAAAAGGGAATGGTCAAAAAGCAAGTTATTTGATCAATAAGCCAGTAAATAGTTTTGGGGTTACTATTTTTAATCTGGAACCATAGTAGATATTGTTAGAGATGTTGGTACATATGATATATATTGCACATCTAATATTCCTAAAAAAAATTAAAAGGCAATTAAGTACTTACGTGGAAAGAATGATAAGCTCTAAACTCAGTAGGATTTTATACTCAATATGTCGCCTTTTTTCCCATACTCTTAAAAAAAAACTTTGTATATATTTGGTGCTAAACCAAGGGAAATGTATTACATCATATCTTAGTCAGAGACTTAGTTCAAACTAGCTTAAGGCAAGAAGGGGATTCACTAGAAGAAAACTGGAGTGTATCATGACATTGAAGGGACGGTTGACTAAATATATTGTAGGAAGAACAAAAATTTAGCTGAGTCTCAGGAACAATAAAATCAGGAACCGGAATGCCATCAGGACCTCTCTCTCTCTCTCTGTGCCAGCTCTATTCTGTCCTACTGCAGACCACTTCCTCCATATGGTGGGGGACATGGCTGCTGACAGCTTTAGTTTCACATTTCATGGGTACCACACCAGATGCTGCTGTCTTTCCCTATTTGAATGCCATGCACTACAAAATAGAACTCTAACTGGCCAAAAAGGGCAGGTAGCTCCCACACTCAGGCTGATAAAGTATGGTCAAGTAGCCTGTGTCATATATGAGTGTAACCATAACAGCAGAATTAAAATCTGGAGTGGAAGGAGAATAAGTCTCTTAAGAGGAGATCTCTGTTCCACCCCCCCCACCCCCCCAAAAAAAAGGTAATAGGCAGATATAACATAAAAGTTCACCACTCATACAATTCTCAAGTAAAACTTTTAATATCCTTAAAACTAAAATACTTTTATGTTTAAAAAACTGTTATTTCCATTTTTTCCATTTGAAAAGTGGTTTGTTCTATGCTGATTGTCTGGCTATAAACTACATAATTGGTAATTTTATTAGTTTAGCTTTATCTTTGGCCCTATTAGAGCTGTGAGGCCTCCCTAGATAGCTAACTTCTGAGGTCGACTGAATAATATTTGTAGACCCTTGAATTCCAAAACCTGCCCATGTCTTTGGTCCTCATACTCTAGATTTTGACTTTGATATCTCCCTCAGATGTCATAGTAAATATATGTACCTTTTCTAGGTAAAATGTTCCTCTCCCCCAAATTATCATCTCAGGTTGGGTCTTTTATGTGTAGCTATGCAGGCTGTCAACTGCACAGCTCTGGGAGTGCTGGATCCAAATGAATGGAGCCTCCTGGAATTTGTGTGCTATGGAGGCCGTCTCAAGCCTGTGCATCATTCTAAGCATTTCTGCTTAGTCCAGCTTCTATCATTGTCTTTTACAATCTACTCCATTATATAGTTCCTTGCCAGACTACTTCCAAAGGTGAGTTTTTTTCTGGTCCTTCTCAGAATGATAAGTAAATTAATTGGATATGAAAACATAAAGAATTTCTTATCCAATATACAGTGAACTCAGAAAGCCAAGATGGTAGCCTCTAATATGACCTTCCCAATTATTCAAATGCACCATCAAATTGCAGCCACCTGGTTAACCTGGCATCTCTTCCTTGCCTTTGGACCATGGCTCAGCTGTGTAGACCATGTGTTATCACTCAGGGCTTCCCATAAATTCTATCCCTAAGCACCAGCTAAGGGACTAGTGAATTATTGTGTGTGGAAGGGCCCAGCACATACACATTAATGACGAGAATGACATTTAAAAATGGGTCATTTTTCCCTTTCTCAATAAAGCTAGGCTTTGTGGATTTAAATCACTAATGTGTGTTTTTTTCCCCTCAGCATTATGTTACCATAAAAATAAAAGTGTAACAAATCATTTGATTATCTATCATTACTAATGAAATAGTTGGAAACAGCTTAGAAATAGTTTTCCTCTTTTATTTAGCTGAAAAAATACCAGTTTCTATAGCTTTCTTTTTATGCAGATGAGGATGCTACTCGTTTTACAGAGTTATTATGGAGGGATATCATTGATCATGTCCTCAGGGTAATAAATAATTACTCTACTAACGTATTGCTCTGAAAGCAACTGACATGAAGTAGTTTCAAATTAACCACTGCTAATTGCATGCATTGTTTCATACTTATTACGGCAATCTGATTAACATGCTACTGAATAGAACTGGCAGGAAAGGTTCTTTTCCCTCTATTTTAACTTGTTTTAGTTAAAAACTTGACATGAGCACTGTGATATAATGAGCTTGACCACTGCCAGAATTTTTTATTTTCATGAGTTTATACTTTGAAAGTGAAGAGATTTTTAGATCTATAACAGAAAAAAATATCTTTATTATATTTATAATATATTCTAGATTTAAAAGTCATAAATTTCTGATACCATAAACTTCAGTAAGGTATTTAACATAAAAAGAAGTTCCAACTCACAATTTAAAATGGAGTTTGTTTGTAGAAATAAATAAATTTTGATCTTATTACTAAATTTTTGAGAGAAGGAGACTAAAATATCAGCCTCACTGACAGTAGATACGGCTTGCCAAACAAGGTTCAGATCTGTGGCATAGTCAGATTTCTAGTCCTGAACCAAAATGAAGACGGTATCCAGGGGTTATCCTTTGAGAACCAATTTACTACTTTTATGTGTATGTGAAACAGACATCTTCTGGAAATGACCAGAAATATTTAAGTGATAGGTTGAAGCATATCAGGGGTTTGATTTGGCAACAATAAAAGGCATAGAGGGCCAGAGACAGCAAATTACTATCAAAATGGCCCCATTTAAACTCCATGCTAGGTGACTAATGAAAATATGCGATACCGAAAGAAGTGAAATTATCACAGAGATAAATAGAGAGCCTAAAGGCAGCACAAAAGAGGGAAAAGCAAGCAATTCTACCCAGAACGGAGAGAGCAGGAAAGATTTCACAGCCTGGTGGTTCAAGAATTAAGGCTAAACATAGGCTCTTTCTCTTCTATCTCTTTTAAGAGCATCCAAACACATTTTTGGATCTGGCTGCTGAGCAAATATACAAATCACAACCTAGGATCAGCTGGATAGAAGAGGTTTCCACTAGCGGTTTATGAAAACCAATGTTTTTAAGCATTTATTCGGCCACTACAAAAAAAACAGCAAGATGTTTAAACAGTTGATTTTTTTGGCAGGCCAGCCAGTTCCTAACTATATCATGAAAACTGGCCTGGGGGAGCAGCCTGAGATTATTCCAGCCCTGCCTTGCACAGCCAGAAATTCCCTTTCTGTTACAAATTTCTGCCCCAGTGGGGTTCTCATAGTTTTGTTATGGATCAGTGAATCAACTAGCCCTATGGGCCAAGGAGAGAAAAACAATAAAACCTCCCAAATAAAAGTCAACCCAGCTAGGATGTCTTCATCTATTTTTCAGTGGGAGAAAGAGAGCTGGGCTTGGTGACTTCTGTCAAACATCGCTAGTTGGATTGGTTTGTTTGGTTTTATTATTGTTTTGTACTTTCAAGTTTTGGAGGGCATAATGAAGACAGCCTCAGCAGCATCACTTAGAAGATTTAGTTATTTTGCAAAGCTTGGGTAGTGACACTTCTGCAAAATGCACAAGCACATGAGCAAACACAGAGATGTGTGAATTCAGGAAAGCAGCCAAATGCACATCAGAGCTGAGGAATGTCACAGTGAAATGAAGGAAACTTGTAAACACCTTTCAGTATTTTTAGGTAGAGAATGTTCTAACATATTGCCAGTGGGTGCTGCCTATAAATTCATTTCCCTCAGCTTTAAAATCAACTGATATTAAAGGTGATTTGAAAACAATGAAAAATGATAGCTTTATTAACTTAGATGGTGTGTGTAAGAGTGTGTGTGTGTGCGCGCGCGCGTGTGTGTGCATCCACAAAGTGTGACTGGCTGCATGTACAGACTGTGCGTTTGTAATGTGGGTTTCATACAGATGAGGGAGCCCTCTACTGATTAGAAACTGTACTAGATATAAACTGTAGAGGGTTGCTTTTAGTGCACTGCTGATGTATTCTCTAAAAACAGACATCTTGCTTCTTTTTCAAATCATGAGAGAAAAATTTGTTAAGGAACTATAAATGTCAGTTATCATTTGCTTATAAGAGCATGCAATTCTTTCTATTTAAGGTAAAATCCAACTTATTTAAAAAACATTACATTTACTCTTCAACTTTTTAATATAAGGTGCTTTCACTATAGCATAATTAAAACACAAATGTGTGACAGAGATCACAAAATCATTTGTTTATTACTTTGGCTTACAGAACACTATTTTTCCCTAGCAGATATATTATTTATTTTATACATTTTTCCTAAATAGAGAAAGAAGACAATTTTAAGGCTGACAACATGAATTAATTCATATGAGCATATTTAAATGGACTATATTTTAATATGCATATTTAAATCATTTTACTCTATTCAGCCTAGCATATACCAAGACCTATAGTCATTATACTATATAGTTATTTTGTACTTAGATCCTTAATTTTTAACTTCATGTCTTTGCAAAATAATTATAAAATAATTATAATTCAACACTTCAATCATTTAAATCAGCAGAAGAAAATGAAATACAATAAAAATACTGTTCAGTTATTTTTAACATGGCTGGCCTAACAATATTATTTGAGAGTCTTCCCAAAAATGTCGATTACTAGATTATTATTAGACTGTTAACCACTATGGCCTTTAACAGAATTAATATTTTTCTTGGAAATTGACTTGAATTTTCATTTGTTTTTTTTATGAATTAAAAAAGAGCCCTTAAGAAGTCAATATTTTTCTGAGAAGTAAACTCTCAGCTTGGCACTAAGTGTTGTTAAAAGAGCTACAACTGGAGTTAACAAGATAAAGTAACTGGGTGAGCCATGAGTGATGTAGCTTTAGCACCCATCACCTTTTGACCACCAGCATTGTTTTTCCTTCTATACCAATGCCCTCTTCTTCTCCCACTGATCCATTATTCTTTCTGTGGTTCCAACATTAAAGAATAGCCTTTGCTTTTTGTTGCGAACACGGAAGGAGGCTACAGAAGTAACATCCTTGAGCACATTTGTATCTTTCCATAATGCCAGATTTTTTTGCATGAAACCTTCTCAGATAAACCAATCAGGTACCCACGCAGATTAACAACACAAGATACAGAGAAAAGGAGTACAGAGTCATACACGACTGAGGGAAGGGATGAAAGTCCTTAGTGTCTCCCAAGCGAGCTCTGTTGACTGGTGGAGAGCTGCGCATCAGTTCCAAGCCGGGGGTACAACGGGTCAAAAGGTCAGAGTCTTTGGCTCTAGCGCACCTGTCCAAGATGCTCTCAGGTTAGGCTTAAACATCGTCTGTCTAAGGTGTTCAGCTTATAGGGACCTTACAAGGTGGAATCCTCATGCTTATCTACTGCCGCAGATGGGGGCTTATCCAGGGCAGTCTTGGCTGTAGTAACTGTGGTTTGGGGCATTCCAGTTACCCGCTTAAAAGCATCCCCATTATGTGCTAGTTGACAACACTGTCATGGCTCCCATAAAATCCACTGTGTAAAGTCCAAAAAGTCCTCATTTTTTTGTGTTCTATACACCTTACTTTCATTTAGGATAGAATGTGAAAAGATACATCAGATGAATCTAAGATAATCAATTTACTCTGCTAATAACAGGCACCATTTATAGCATGCCTATTCTGTGAAGATCCTTTTTACAAAAAATAACCTATACCTTATGAAAAATCTGCAGGGCACTTGTCATTATCTCAGTTTGTTAGCTGATATTCTTTTGTTTGCAAATGACAGATTTTGTTCGAACACAGTTAAGCCCAGAACTTCATTAGAAAGACAATGGCTGTCTCACAGAATCCAAAGGTCAGGTAGTACTGCTTCCCTAGGTTCCTTGTAAATTAACTATGGCTAAAAAAAAAGAAAAAAAAATTACAATCTTTACTGCTAATTTCTGACCTTGATTTTGATTTTTTTTTAAGACAGAAATTCTTCTTTTTACTTTTTTCCTCACATTTTCCATGTATATCTGAGTAAAATGTCAAATTGATTTACAAACCAGCTAAATCATTTCCATAAACCTGCTACATAGCCTGTAATGCTTTCAAACTAAACAATAATCTCAACTCTAATAAGTGCTACAGACTCTCACATTTGGTTTGCATTTCTGCCCCTTCTCTGATTCCTCTGCAAAACACTGGCAATGAACCTTGGCACCACCCCAATCCCTTTTTCATGTGGCTGCAGGGGCTAGTCTTGTGTAGTGACTAAGGGAAATGGTCACATCAGTAGGACTGGCCAGACTGTAGCAGAAACTACTGTGCCTATCCTTGTAGTTTAAGCCCATCTCCCCCTTGCTGATGGAGCAAATGGTGACTCCCTGAATCTAAATGCTCCTCAGTTTATTTAGTTTGCCACCATCTCTGAAATCTAACTTTCAGTCTAGCTTGTCTAATGGACTCTGCTTTGAGATTCTGTTCCAGTCTTCAGCTCTACATAGGAAACCCCCGTCAGTCAGCCGTCAGTCAGCTCTACATAGGAAACCCCCATCAGTCAGCTGCCAGATGGAGAGCATACATCAGAGTGCTGTACCTTGATTAGAATATTAGGTGGTGGGAGCGAAGATAAGATAATATCATTTGGAAAATCTGATTTCTCTTCTCTTCTGAGGAGATCATTTGTAATGGGGAGGCCAAAGTGATGGGGTAGGGTTGAGGTGTGTTGGAAAAGGCAGTTTCATGCATGCAAGTGACCCACACTAGGCCACACATAAAAATGGAACTTGAGACTTGCCCATTTTCTTAGCTAGAGATAAAGAACCCACATAGCTTGTGCTGGGCTTGTGGCCTTGTGTGGAAATATCTGTCCTTGTTTCAAGCTTGATATATGTTCCTTTGTTCTGCTTAAGTGTGAGCATTCTACAACACCTGGCCAACCCCACTACTATATCTCTCCTCCACAGAGAGGGGACAGGGTTCTTCCACTGCAGCATGAAAGGGGTTCAGGTAGGTCAATTGCTACCTGGAGAGATCCCTTGGCCATGGAAGACCAATACCCACTATTGAAACTGATCTTACTCTGTCCCTTTACTATGTGAGTAAAGCATTGTTCCATCCAATGCTTGACTGTGTCGTGCTTTCCTTGGTGACTTCAAATGAACATGTAATGAGCAGAAGTGTTTGGACTTTTATTCCTGGTAGTAGGCACAATCTTTGCTATCTTCTATGCGGTTGGAGTCCATGTATCCAAAGCCAAGTATCTTCCTTGTATCTTTTTTCCCCAAGACTGGTAACCAGAGCAAAATGTTCTGCTCAATAAGGTGGTTCCGTGTTTCACTTATGACAAAGATCTGATTCAGTTAGACTGCTCTCCTATCTCCAGATGAGAACAAGATACTTTTGTACAGTTTGTTGGAAAATGGGTACAGTCTATATATATAGCATCCCTTAGAGCACAACCCAGACACAGTGCATGTGCATGGTACCCCTTGAAGCTGTGTAGATCCCTATAATAAGGAAATGGCTGTAACTTGAGTTTCTCTAATACTAGAGATGGACCATGCAGGGTATGTACTCTGTTCAATAACACGAAACGAACACATAAAATTTGAGCACAGATATAAAATTTATATAGGAAGAGAGCATTTAATCAAGCCTGAAAAAGAAATGATTGCATGTTACTTCTTGGAAAGAGTCGTTACAATGCTACATTTCCAATGAGTTAATTTAACTGTCTGGGAAAAAATTCCATGGAATTTTTTGCTCATGTACATTTACCAAAGGAATGGTATTATTTTAATTCAGAAGCTGTTATTTTTCTTCATGTATAACCACTAGGTGAGCAAACTGATTCTTTCATATACACAGTTGCCTACTGAATAAAAAGAGACAGTTACTCTGTACCTTCCCAGTACTTTGTGTCTTGTGATACGACTGAGTTCTAATGTTTTCTCTTTGCTCTTCATAATGGCACTGTTTTATAGAATACTTTTCAAATTGCAAGACTCTCCAAACCTTATAGCTGACTGCCCTGAAAACATGCTGTCTCAGAGGTTCACTGGACTGAAATGTAGTTCTGGCTCAAAAGCACAGCCAGCACTAAGGTAAAATGCACCCTCTCCAGGAAGGGCCTGGGTTAAGCCATTCAGGTGAGCATGTGACGACACTAGTCACCTTCCCAGTCTAGGAAGATAAGAACACATTTTCATCATGCACAAATTCGATGTTACTAGGCTCCTTTGGAAAACCCCAGCTATTGCTTCTGGAAAACACTTAGACATTTTATTAACACCTGAAGTCTTATTTCTTTTCCTCGACATTGGTGCCCTTGAAAACCTGATGCCTCTTGAAATTTAAATATATTTTTAAAAACTTATAATGTAATACCCAGGGATGTTTAAGATTAAATAAGGTAATGTTTATAAATCAAATAGCTTAGTGCCTGGAACATAGGAAGCACTCAGTAGACATTATCATTATTGTAATAATTCTAGGTTTAGTAGTCAAATGAAATTTTTTTAACTGTTCTTAAATTACACATAGAGTCCACATCAGTGTTAAATAAATTCAACTATTCTAGGTGTCAGCATAGATAATCATATAATGACGGAAATTTTTAAATGCAATGTTGTCAATTACTCTTCTATCTAATTGATGGAGTTAATGAACAGCTGTGAGTTTGGTCATCTGTATGGCTCAACTGTGTCAAGCACGTAGGGTACTCTGCAAAGATTTGGATTCAGGGTTTCACAATTTGGAGTTATGAACTAGGTTCAATCCCAGTTCTCCCATTTAGTAGCTATATGCCTCAAAGTGATTCACAGTTGTTACACAGTATAGAGTCTCTACCTTTTTCTGAGCTGCTCTTCCTCTACAGGGACTCTCCAAAGCCATTTCACATCCAGAAAGTAGAACAAAGATTAAGAACTTGGAATTTAGCATCTGACAGGTCTAGTTGGATCCGGTTTCTAACATTCACTAGCTATGTGATATTGAAAAAGTTCCCGAAGCTCTCTAAAACTCAATTTCTTCATTTGGAAAATGAAAATAAAATTAGTATTATCTCCAGAGCCGGCTGTGAAGCTTTAGTAAAGAAATGTTCTTAACACAATGTTTACAACATGCTAAGTTTTGAAATTATTAGTTCTAACTAACATTATTTTTATTTCGTCTCAGTCTCCCCATATCTAGAATTGAAATCATTGCATCAGCTTTGTCTATGCTATAGGTTATTTTGAATATCAAAGAAATTAATGTGGTATATAAAACTAGATATATAAAAAATATACAAATTATTTTCTTGGGCAGAAAAATGTTTGGAAAACAGTGTCAAATGCTTAGAAACTGTCTTACCAGAAGGCATATTAATCTTAAAGTTCTCTTATGTCTACTACTGTAAGAACAAAGCAGTAAAACTGGAACTGTAGTTATTTTCACCCAGCTATTGCAAATTGTCAATGATAAAGCTATATTGTCTTAAATCGATAGGTTAATTCAGTTAATGCGAAATGTATTGGTGTCATTTCTATGAAATAGCCATTTCAGTTATATTTTTCTTTTTTAATTAACAGACAGGACACTGTATTTGTTATTATTTTTCCGATCAGAAGGCTGTAGTTTCTCAATATTAACCTAAATTTCCCTGAAAATTAAAAATACAAAAGACTATTAATCCAGTGGTAAATATTCCTTGAAAACTGTATACCTAAAGATGTGATTTTTTTGTATAGACAGATTTACATATTCTTGATATTCCCTTAAGGAGATTGCCATATTTTCATTCTTGAATTTAAAATCCAAGGTCTGGTCACTCTAAAGAACTGTTTAAAAATGTATTATAGTCCTTGAATAGTTCAGGGACATTTTTCAAAAATATTTTCATAAAGTTAATATATAGAGGATTCTATCTTTTCTTTCAAAATTGTTAAAACTCTTGATGCAAATGCAAAACAATATGCACAGTATTTTAGTATATATTCATATTAAGACTCATCTGAAATATTTAGTACAAGTTATTGAAATGGTATTCAAGTCCAGGCTTTTATCTTTTATACTGGTCAATTGAATTGAATCTAGATTAGAAAGTTCAAATAACAAATCAACAAAAACAGAGACATAGATAAGCCAGACATAATGATTAGAATTAAAATTAGCATTTTCTCATTTCTTTTCTGTCTCTTAAATGGAATATTTTCTGAGAATCTATTCTTAATTCTCTTCTCTTTTCAATAATGCTTTCCATGAGAGATTATATCCAATTATTTTACTTTAACTTCTACTTTTATTTCCAGTGACTGCATTTTTTATCTTTCTTTTGAAGTTCACATCTCTCTACATTTCCAAATGTCCACTAGACAATTTTACCAGTGTGTTCTTCCTATATGACTATAATTGCACTATCTTCTCCTCTTTTCCATACCTCTATTCTCTTCTTTATATGTCCTATATTATTGAATACCATATTAGCCACTTAAGCCTCTAAAGGAAAAATCTAAGAAACATTATCAACTTTTCTTTTTCACCCATTTCTAGATCTAAGCATCTCTAAGTATGCCATCTATTCTATCACCTAAATCAGTGTTTTCATCCAGTTTCTTCCAATTTTTTTCTTGCATGTTTTCTCTGTCTCTACTCCTCTCCCTCTCCTCCAATATAATCACATTTGTCAAAGTTATATTCCTAAAATATATATCTGCTCATGTTACATGCTTTAAATCTTCAGTCGGCCACTATCACCCATTGAAATCTAAATTCTTAAGTTCCACATAAGAACATTAATTATCAAGCCCCATTTATTGCATGGTATAGATTCACAATTACAATTGTCCTCATGTCCATTTATATTTTCTCATTTTTGTTTAATATTCCCTTCTTACCTTCAGTAAGTAATATTCTGCCTAAATATTTATGTAAAGCTTTTCTTGAAATTCCTTTTCCCCATTTCCCTCTGGAGTTGTACAGTGTCACAGCCCTATTGTGTGTGCTTGTTGTATGTATATGTTTATAAATTGTAATTATATGTTCCCTTATAGATTTGTCTCTGCTGCTAAATTGGTTATAAGCTCTTTACGGAATTTTGCCGATTATGTATTTAAATTCCTATATACTTAGTCGGTCAAATAGTAAATAGCATTATCTGTTCTGAATGAATGACAGATGAAATAAACCATCTGCCCCAGACTACAAGAGAAATCCTCTTCTGTGTTATATCTATACCTTAGATGTAAATTTTCAGATTATTAGTATGAAAACTAAGTCAAACATTTCTTGTCTAAAATGAGTGTTTCTTCACAAATTCTTTCTCCATGTGGTTATTATTGTATTAAACACACCAGTCAAATGTGTTTTGATTCACACACCAGTCAGACTCATTGTTTTTGTAGTTGGCAGAAATAGAGCTTAAATTTTCTCTTCAGAATAGTGTTTTACATCCAGAAATTATAGTCTCCAGGAATAAAGTTTCTTACATCATTTAGGGTTGATTCTCTCACATATATATGTTGGCTGAGTTTGGTTTCCAACCACAAGATTCGTGTTCAAAGCATGAGTGAACACTGGGTTTAAACTATAAAATAAGTGAAAGATTTAGAGGAATGATTAACAGGGTGGTTTGTGTGTATGTGTGTGTGCATGTGTGTGCAGACCTACATAGTATGTATACTGATAGTCCCCTTTCCATATTAACAGGGCTAATAAAAGCACCTTCTGCAGCATCTTTTTTGGAACAAACATTTCATTGTCTTCACCTGAAAATTCTGGAAAGTTGTCTCTTTTGCACATTAATACAGGATATAGTAAATTAGTTTGAGTTACTGTTACCTAGTTAGTTCTCATAATTCTCTTATCCCCAAATCATTCAATTCAAGCCTAGAGCCATTACTTCTAGTAGTTGGCTATAAAATTATGTACATATCGCAAAGACAAGAGATGTTACCCACAAGGCTTTAAAAAATAGATCCTCAATTTTAACACTTGTCAGAAGTATTAACACTTATCACATTGTATATTGCTATTTAAATAAGACACTTATGTCTGTGCCCATATAATATGAATGTGACTTGACCCAGAAAAACTATTCCTCCTGAAAAATATGTGCAATGTCTGCCAAAAAGGCACTTGGATACTTTGTTGTGACAAGACTTATTTCTTCTCTTGGGTAAGATTTGAAACCAGAGCCATGAGCATTTACCCTGGTCAATAATTCCCAGACACATTTTTGGATAAGACACAGAGAATTACCTTCAGCCTCAGCCCATTCCATTTTGCTAATTTTCCTGCACCTGTTAAAATTGTTCTGCATGCTGCGTGGACTTCATACTCTCCAGATATTTTGTCTCGGGCTGCAGAATCATGTCTCTGTGCATGATTAAAACATTGATATGCCCTGCCAGAGTGCTTGGCTTTATTTTTCACTGCATTTGGTGCAGAAATCATACTGAACTAAATTCTTAGAGGTTAAAGGTATTAAGTTATAGATGGATGTTGCTTGGATAAAACAAAACTGAGTCTCTAGTATAACTCTATTTTATTCTTTTAATGGCTGCTGTAACAGGAATTAATTCAGCCACAAATAACAGAAAATCTAAGAGTGGCTTAAAAAGAGGTTTTATATTTTTTTGCACACCCAGAAATGTAAGGGTTAGCAGTCCAGACTGGCACAACAGGGACCCAGAATCTTTTTCCATTAAGGTATCTTAACATATTGTCTTTTGTCTTTACGCTTTTCAGATCATGGTCACCAGATGGCTATTGCCCTTCCAGGCTTCCAGTTTCTGTGTTCCAGGCATGAAGAAGGGGGAGGGGAAAATGGCAAAATATCTATCTCCTAGTGTAGCTTTGTCTTTTTAATTTGGAAAAGACAATTGCCTCCTGAGACTTCTACCGACATCTCATTGGCCTGAACTGTGATACGTAGCCATTCCTAGCTTCAAGGGAGATTGAGAAATTTGGTTGTTTTTACTCTCAAAGTCAGGATCTGTTGATAAGGAAGACTGGGGTAACACATTTCAGATGGGCACCTAGTGGTGTCCCCACAGCTGCATGATATTTCACTGTGCCAAATATCTCCCATTAGCAGATCTTCAGATTTACTTTCTACCTGTCTTCACTCTGCTCTCTACTCCAAGGGTTGATCTCTATGACTATGTTCAATGGGCCCCCGTTATTTCTTCTGTCATATTCCCTAGAAGCAGATCATGAGATGGGAATTTGAATAGACATGATATAACAAGAGAATGCTTTCAGGAGAAACCAGCCAGGGAATGAGGGAAGCAGCTAGAGAATGGGAAGGAATTACAGAAGAATGTCATTTCAGGCAAAATCTAGCTTAGACGTGATCCAATGGAGAATCCTGGAGTATAAATTGTGACACGGTCTTTTCCAACTTGGAAAGACAATTGAGGCAAAGGAGCAGGGTTTTTGTAACACCTCTTCAGTCACAGAGGATGTGTAACTCCCAGGCATCTCCAGGTAAGATGGCATCAATCATCCAATGGTAATCCTCTTGAGAAGAGTGTAGGTATAAGCTTTTAGCAGAAATACCTGCAGCAACTGGAGAATGGGCATACCACCCAAGTCCTTGAGATGGATTTCAAGGCTCTAGGCTATGACCAAAAGCTTCTAGATAAACTTTCTGGTTTTCATTGGGTTTGGTCAATGGAGAGCTAGAGCAGGTGACCAGCAAGAAAGAAGAGAGTGAGTTTGAGGTGTTTATTCTTTGGCTCCCTCCCTGTTGAGTTTCTTCCTAAGAACTCTGACATGTGACAAAATGTTAACATGACTCTCTGAAAGCAATCAGACTCCATTTAGAAAAATACATGGCACACTAGAAGAATTAAGCTAAGCAATAAATTAAAGAGTGAATCATAGCCTTTCATGGATAATAAAATTAATTTTGAATTTTTTTCTATTTAGTTACTGGATACAAAAATTAAGCAAATATTTCACTTTTAAAAAAGATTTATTTGTTTTAACTTAGAAAAAAGTTTTCCCCCTAATTGTAACCCCTAAATTGTAAGAAACTACATATAAAATATGCATCAAAATTGACATTCTTTAAGAAATATAGAAGTAAAAAGGACATGGAAATATTTGCATGACTAGAAAGGAGAAGATTCACATAAAAATAATCTAATTTCTACAGAAACAGTTTTCTAGTCTTAACTACAGAGAGATCTGAAAAAATTCAGTAAGATATTACATTGAAAATTTTTAATAATTTCCCAGTGTTGAAAAAATTTTAAACAGAACTTAAATACTGTATGGACCTAGTTATTTCTTCAAGAGAGGGTAAAATTGCTATAAAGGTGAGAGTGAGTTGTATATTATAGTCAAAATATTTTTGCAATAATTTCAGTGATAATAGTTTACCATTAATAGCCCATTTCAATGTTTAAAAATAATTTTTAAAATTTATGGGTAACTGCCAAATATAAAGAATGCTTTAAAAATGTCATGAAAAAATTCCAGAAAAATGAAGATTCTTTCAATGGAAATTAATTAAAATAAACCATCAAAGAGCTACAATGTCCTGAGGGGAAAAAAATGGCTAATCTGTCATAGTTGTAAATAGAACTCAACTCATGTGTGGAGATATTGACTATAGTAACATAATTGGTGACTTTTCTAAAATGAAGGCAAAAATTTTACGGAAAACATATACTTAATGAATTATATATCTCTTTATTTTATTATTTGTTTGAGCAAAACAGGTCTAAAGACAACATTCAGACAAGCACAATAATAATTCAGTTAAGCTGTCTGATATTTGCTGAATTGCAGTAATATTAAAACGACTATATGCATATAAGCACGTGTATGTGTGTGTGTGTATATATATATATGTGTGTGTGTGTGTATATATATCCTTTCTGTTAAGTATATAGACTAAAGTAGGAGAACAAAACATGTTTTATTTATGAATTATCAGCTTGATTTATAACTTTAAAATATTAGACATATGTTATGTCATCCTCCATTTGTTGATTTGCTGCTCCTGGAGAGCAAAAGTTAGAGGCAAGCACCTGACTCTCTCTAAGATGAGTTTAAACATTTGACCTCTACCAGCATTCTGTGTGGTTTCAGTCATTGCAATAAACTATACATATTTGGTCAGCAGTGACTTAAGGAGCTTTGGTTTAAACGTTAGTTAACAAAGTGGTGAAGTTTTCTCTATTTCAACAGTTTGAACAGTTGAAGTAAATATTGTATAGATCTAGTGCAAAGGTTTTAAAATCCAATCTGGGTTTAACATATGACCCCCTTATGAAAAGATGCTCAACATCACTAATCATCAAGGAAATGCAAATCAAAACCACAATGAGATACCACCTTCCACTAGCCAGAATGACTATTATCAAAAAGTCAGCAAATCACATGTGTTGGCGAGGATGTGGAGAAAAAGGAAACTTTGTGCACTGTTGGTGGGACTGCAAACTGGTGCAGCTTCTATGAAAAATAGTATGGAGATTACTCAAAAAACTAAAAATAGATATGCCATACCACCAGATATTCCACTTCTGCTATTTATCCAAAGAAAACAAAAATGCTGATTTGAAAAGATATATGCACCCCTATGTTCATTGCAGCATTACTTATAATAACCAAGATATGAAAGCAACCTAGGCATCCATTAATAGACAAATGGATAAAAAAAATGTAGTTTATATATACACACACATATATGTATATATATATTTATATGCACATAATGGAATATTACACAACAATAAAAAAGAATGAAATCTTATTTGTAACAACACAGATGGATCCAGAGGGTATTATGCAAAATAAAATAAGTCAGGCAGAGAAAGAAAAATACCAAATGGTTTCACTTGTATGTGGAATCTAAAAAGACAAAACAAATGAACAACAAAACAGAAGAAAAACTGACTCAGAAACAGAGAACAAAGGGATAGTTACCAGAAGGAGGGGGTGGGGAATGGGTGAAAAGGGGAAGGGGATATAGTCAATAATATTGTGAAAGGTTTGCACGATGGCAGATGACAACTAAAATTAGAGGGGTTATCACATTGTAGGGTATAAAGATGTTGAATCACTATATTGTACATTCGAAACTAATATAACCACTATAATGTTGTATAGCAACTATACTTAAATTAAAAACATTAAAAAAGCAAAAATAAAAATATATAAAATCTGACCTTATTAATTATTAACTAAGTAGACGAGGACAAATTAACCTCTTTTGTCTTCAAAAGACAAAAGTGCTAGCCCCATCTCTAGTGTCATCAAGGGGCTGCATTCCAGGTGTTCAGTGGAGCTGAGTGACAAGGCAGGATTGCTGCAGGATTTGCCACATCACACTTTTGGTTGGGAAAGCTCTGTCTCCTCCTCTGATGTGATGAGGAGAGTGGTGGTTCCAAACTTGGCTTGACCAAGATGTGTTACTTTAAAGACAGGGCAGTAGCTAGTTTCTTTGGAGATTTCTAAGGGGTCAGCTCCTTTTCTGGGAGATCAGCCTATTGGGGTCCAGTTTTCAACAGGTAACCTTTTACTCCTCAAAGGTTATGTAAAACATGTACTAATTTATTTATAGTAAAATGAGTTTATATTTTCATTGGCTACTACTTCCATTTAAGATTGTCTTAAATTTGAATAATAATTCTCACTAATAGAGTTATAATCTGTATAAGTGTGTGTGAGAGGGGTTTGCTTAATATAGGGATAAACTTTAATTTAGTCTTTAAGTGTTCTTTAAAAGCAAAGTCTGGTTTGTAAGTGTATGTATTTTTAATAAGAGATAAGAGGTCACAAATATTTATAATAAAAATATCATAGTAAGGAATAAAAGGTGGTAATATATTTAGTTGTGAATTTGTGGCAGAATAAAGAATTATCTTAAAATGCCATATTTTGAGATAGATAAATTATCTGTGACTATGGTTTTTGCTTTTTCTTTCTTTTACATAAGAACTCTGTACAACTAATTCATCATACACATAAACACACATGAAATCATTTAAGAAACTGATTCTCTATGTGCCAAAATTCCACCCCAAATTGCAGATACAAAGCCTTGCCAACAAGAGTTTATTTTTAAGACTCGGATAGCCTGTTCATTATGGCAATTCTAGCAGGCACCATCTAACCACTAATGACATGGAACAGAAATGTGAAAAAATGGACTTGGAATAACCTAATAATACTATATATGCAAACTGATGACAAGCATGTGTTGTTCTTTTAGAGTTATTAAAAGTTATTTGAAAAGCATATGCACTCTATTTCTATGAGACTCCAAGACAGAAGTTCCATGCTTATTTTTTTTCTTAAGTATGTGAAATTGCTTTAGAATTACTTTCATCTCACTGTTTAAGAGCTCTAATCATTAGATTGCTTTTTAAAAATAAAACCAAAATTTAACTTAGCACACATACTAAAATAATAGGTAATGTGATCAAACATGAAAGGCTCAGGAAACTTAGGGCTAATGGTAAGAATAATTCTATTCTAGAGCAGATAGAATTGCAACAAAATTTCACATTTGTAATGGGATAGAGTGGGGAGAAAATGTGCTCTTTTAAAGGCAGGGAGACCCAGATCCAAATCTTGGCTTTACCATATGTCAGTTCTCGCTTAATTTATGTTTTCTTATCTAAAAAAAGAATGATGATTAACTAGTATATGTGCATAATTGGCAATTTAATATAGCTATTATTTATGGCTAAAGACTTTTAGTTACCTCATTCAAGAGACTACGCGAGATTATGAATTTTCTATATAGTAAATTTCATCCTTGAAACCAATCCTTGATGAACTGCCTAATAATCTTTTAGAATTACAAGATTTCCTTTCTGTTTCCTGGGAAACTCAGAGAAGACTTAAGAACAGAGTTAATGAAAGAATAAATGAATTTATGGAAAGAAAGCTACAGATTTACTTGCCATACAAGAAGATGTTTACTCAGTGTATGTATGAAATAAGTTTTTCCATCCTAAATATTTTCATACTGTCATCCAGAAAAGGGAACATTTGAGATTTGGTAAGGTTGCTCCAGACTCATTATCTCTTTATTATTGTTTTTATTTCTCTGCTCTATGGCCTCTGAACACATCTATAAAAAATGAAATTACCTATAAGTTAGTAAATGTTGTGTCCTTGAATGGTTCTAAATTGAGGATCTTGATAATTAAATTTTGTATATAGGAGGGCCTTTAAGCATCATAATCACTCCATAATACTACTTATTCTGGTTTATTTTATTCCTTTAGATCTCCTTTTTTCCTAAAATAATAATTTTAGTTGAATTTATTTATGATTTCTATTTATAATTCTATGAAAGTAAGGCAAGATGAACTCACAATTTAAAAAATGTTCATTTTAAACAAAGAAATAAATTCTAATTGCTACATGTTCAAAGTTTATTAGTGTTACTGGCAACAGAACAGACTAAAATTATATAATTTATACATTTGTATGTCCTCATTAAAATCATGAAAAATAGTAATTTGTATAAATGGTGAAGATCCCCAAATTTAAAACTGTCCTAAAATCCAAGTGTGTCAAATATGTGCAGATTGAGGCTATGACATATACTTTTATGACTCTATATCTAATTTATTAATAATGTTATAAGGTTTTTAATGGAATGAAATGAAGTCAGATTAAACTTCCTGATGATATTCAAACTTTAATCACAACAGGTAGATTAATAAATGTTACTTTTTAAGCAATGAATATCCTATCAAAGCCTTTTTAATTTGAATAAAATTATAATTGGAAATGTTTTGGACACTGAAGAAAATTGTAGTATCTCAACACTACACAGAACACATATATGATTCAACATTAAAAATTTGAGCATCTAGTTTCTGCAAGACATTGGCATTCATTTCAGAAGAATAGAGAGAGAAGAATGAGGCAAAATCTCTAAACTCCAGGGGCTCACAAACTGTAAGATGCCATCCAGTTGTGAGATGTATCATTATTTTATATAACACAAGGAAGAAGAGGACGAAGAAGAAGGAGAAGAAGAAGAAGAAGAAGAGGAGGAGGAGGAGGAGGAGGAGGAGGAGGAAGAGGAGGAGGAGGAGAAGGAGGAGGAGGAGGAGAAGGAGGAGGAGGAGGAGGAGGAGGGAGAGAAGAAAAACAGAACAAAACCTGCCATTGCAGTTATAGCATTGCCTGTAAGATGTGTACACATTTCAGAGATGATGTTTAAGAGTGAAAAATTATTTGTCCTAGAAATATTACAATTGGGCACTCTAATGCCAGCTGTACTCCATTCAGAGCTGTAAAAAGGTGCCACATACTCTAAAAAGATAAAAGAGAATATTAATTTTAACCAGATAATCAGACAAGCCTATATAAAGAGGAAACAGTTGTGTGAATCGTTGAAGGAAGACCAGAGTTTAGACTTGTGCAGAAAGGTTGGATAACAGAGCATTCTCAAAAGAGGGAACACATGCTTAAAAGTTTGGAGAACCACAAGAATCACGTAAGTGAACAATAGTGCCACATGAGACATTATTGATAAACAATTGAAACAGGTGCCAAATTGGAAATTTTGACAGGACATTAAGATACAATAGAAGTGTTGGCACATCTGAAAAATTTCAAAGGCTTTGGCTGAAAATCATTTATCTCCCTTGAACTTCTCAGCATATCAAATTGTCGAAGGATTAAAAAAAAAAAAAAAACGGAAATGGGAAGATTAAAGAGGAGAATTTCTTCGGCAATACCTGAACTGAAGGACTTTTCTCTCCCCTATGTTATTTCCTCACATCAAGGAGAGGAATTTAATGGGGCCATTCAGAGAGCTTAAAGTGTGTACCTTTTAACGAGGACATGGTGGACTAGTGCCAGACTGCTAATGGTCTCTGCAGCAAAGTAGACTCACATCTCGGATGTTACTTCTTTTAGTCAGTCAGATGCTGGTAAATTTGAAGGAGCTTCTTTTAGTCAGTCAAATGGTGGTAAATTTGAAGGGCCAGACATGAAAACTAAGATAGGGTAACTAATTTAAAAGGGATTCTGCTCAAGATAGTGGCCTTATAAAACAGGCGGACCCCAGCTGTGAGAGGCTGTTGGGGACCACTGGGAGCAGATATAATACAAGATAGTCAGCTGAAGGGAAGGTTCTGCTTATTTGGGAAAGAATTTGCATTTAAAGGAAGAGGCGCCTTTAAACATTGGCCAGGACCAGACAACATGAGTCATCTATTTCCTTCCCTCCTTCCCTCTCTTTCCTACTCCAGGTCCTATCCTAGCATGGTCAGACACAGCAATGGAATAGTGAAGAAGGAAAAGAATGAGATGAAAAGTAGAATCTCTTCTCACTTTTTACTGTAAACAGTATTGTATTCAAGGACCCAGCCTAGAGGAAGGAAAAACTTTAGCTTTACATAAACTTTATAGCTTTAGTTGGTATATTCTACTGGCACATTTGGTTACTGAATTCAGAACATGTTTATAACTTAAAGGGAGTAGAAGAAAGAAAAATTTTTAAGAGGAAGAAAAAGGTCATGAGACTGTTTGAGACTGCATCGGGGCAGGGGAAGGAATACTCGCACTGAATAGTGTGAATATTTAGAGGTATGGTAAAAGATAAATTATGATTATAACTTATTAATTCTGCTGTTCAACATATAAGTTACACAAGTCAAAAAAAAAAAAGGCTTTTTTACCAGTGAATTCTGCCAAACATTCAAAAAAGATTTAATGCTTATTCTTCTGAAATTCTTCCAAAAAATCGAAAAAGAGGCAATACTTCCTGACTCATTTTATGAGGCCAATGTTACTCTATCAAAACCTGGTAAAGATAACACAAAAAGAGAAAACTACAGACCAATATCTCTCATGATCACAGATGCAAAAATGCTAAATAAGACACTAGCAAACCTAGTACAACACATTAAAAAGATTATATACCATGATCAAGTGGGCTTCATCCCAGGGGCACAGAGATGGTTTAACATACCCGAATAGATTAATGTGATACATCAATAGACAAAATAAAGAATAAGAATTATATGATCATATTAATAGATGCAGAAAAAGCCATTGACAAAATACAGCATTCATTTATGATCAAAACACTTAATAAAATAAGTAGAAGGAAATTACCACAACATAATAAAAGCCATATACAATAAATCCTTATTCTTAATGGTGAAAAACTAAAAACCTTTAATTTAAGATTAGGAACAAGACAAGGCTGTCCACTATCATCACTATTATTCAGTACAATATTGGAGGTCCTAGCGAGTGCAATCAGGCAAGAGAAAGAAAGAAAAAGCATCCAAATAGGAAACGAAGATGTCAAATTGTCACCATTTGAAGTTGATATGATTCTTTACTTAGCAGTTCTCAACTTTTTTGGCACAAAGGATGGGTGTTCCTATTAGAATCTAATGCCTGATGATCTGAAGTGGACTCGAGGTGGTGATGCTAGCACTGGGGAGCAGCTGCAAATATAGATGAAGCTTCTCTCCCCTGCTGCTCACTCCCTGCTGTGCGGCTCAGTTCCTAACAGGCCATGGACCACTATGTGGCCTGGAGTTTGGGGACCCCATCACTATTGTAGTTATAAGTTGCTGACGTGTTGTTTCTTTATCAAGCAGGAGGAGCTAACTTCAGGGTCTCAAGGAGAATTTACAAGTTTGTTTTGCAGAAGGAAGGAATGTCTTCAAAGTAACTGTGACCAGCTGCTGGTGTCCAGGAGTCTGATGGGAAAAAGAATTATCTGTAACTAAAGAAACACACTTCTCCCTCAGTTCCCTGGAATGCCTCTCCCCTTTCTCCTCTTTTAAACTCCTCTGCTTGGTCCGGAATTTCAGAGATGGTGTTTGGACATTAGTCCACTCTCTTCCCAAATTGCCGGCTTCCTGAATTAAGCAAACTTTCCTTTTCACCCAACACTTGTTACTTTGGCTTTTGAGTGGTGAGCAGCCAAACTTGAGTTTTTCTGTACGATCCTAACTAGTCATACCTATTTCTCCCCTACAATGCCAATTTATTCTTCCTTGTTTTAAACATACTCTTTGGATAAAAACAAAACAAACAAACAAAAAACAGAATAATTAATACAACAAAGCATACAAATCTGTAAAAAGTTGCCCTCTGTACTCTCCATTGCTCTTAAGATCAAGTTCAAACTCTTTAAGAAAGTTTATGAAGACTTTTAAAATCTAAACTTTAGTTGTACAGCTTCATCCTTCACCAACCTGAACTACTTCCCTCCCCCTCAACTCGCATTACTCTTTTTCATCTATGGCCTTTAAGACCATTTCCTCTTTCTGGAATCCTTTCTCAGACATTCATCTGGCTAACATATTTTTTTTTTCTTCATGTCCTTGCGTTGATAGTACTTCCTCCATAAAAACTTTTACATTCCTCAAATTTCACTCTGTGGTCCAAAACCCTATTATTTTCCATCACAGCATTTATCATAAAATATCACAATTTCCTATTGACAAGGCTACTATTGTTCATTCAATCTAACTGAGAGGGTGGTCGTTTCGTTAAAATAATATGTGCATATCTCTTAAAATCCATGACAACAAAAGACAGACAGATTCTGGAAGTGGCTGGAACTAGTGGATAGAAAGCCATTGATAACCAAGCCAACCACTTCTTAGTATGTTCCTTTCCCTTCTGTCCCTGCTCCTCTCTTTATGTCTTTATTATTCTTATCTCTCTGAAGATTTTCTTGTGACTTGTTCACAAGGAAGTTGGCTTCCTTGTAGCTCTTAACTTTTCATATCTTCAGTTCCAACTTCACAGAGAAATAGACCAGGAGAAAATACAGCACAGGTTGAAAATTACCACTAAGCTAAATATTTCCAGCTGAGGAGGCAAAGTCATATCATATAAACTTCTGTTAAGGACCTCAAATTTTAGTGTTAAAAAGCAACTCTAAGAAAAGTCATCTTTCTTGCTGGCCTAAACAGTACCTCTCTGTGAATTAGAAACATCTGCCTGTCCCTTACAAAGATGTGTGTGTGTGTGTGTGTGTGTGTGTTTGTGTTTGCGTGTGTGTGTATGCATATATACATATACATATACACATATACATATACATACATATATACATATATGTATACATATATGTAGTATATGTGTATATGTATATGTATAAGTATAATGACAACAAATATAAATAGTACTCCCTAGATTTATAAGTTACTCAAATGTACCTAGAAGGCCTGGTTGAGGCTCTCATGAACTAAGCAGATATTTTAAATAACTTTCTATAGCAAGTATTAAAAAATTAGAGCTATTATTAGCAATAGTACTTCTATTTTGCAAATTGATCCAGTCAAATACGGCACAAAGTAAAGCTAAATTTATTGTATGAGAATGTAGAGGAAAAAAATTGTCTCATTTACCTAAATCATGTATTTGTTAGAAGGACCTTGAAGAGGTCATTTGTAAAACCATCTATTTATATGCAATTATCAAATTAGAAGATAATTTTTTTGTTAACTGTTCATTTAAATTGTCAGTCACTGGAAGGGATGGACATGCTGATTGGAATTAGAAACCTATTATATGTGAATTTTATGGGCTCAGAGACTATTTCCAAATCTCTTAGTGGCTTAATATTACATCTAACCTCTACCATATTGTCAACCCCTTTCTCCAAATCTCTAAATTATGAAGCTGCCTTCCAATAATCACATTTGTTTAAGCTCCACACACCTTGTTATGGTTTAATCTGAAGATAACTTGTTCCTCTTTCTCAATAGATGGGGTAAATAAATAATAGAACATGAACTGGCATATGGAAAAAAATTATAGAGTTGAGAAACCAAGGTACTTCATTTGTTGGCAGAAAGAGAGATGATAACAGATTTGGAATATTTGGGAAAGAATGTTGAATAATGGGTAAGAGAGATGATTACCAAGGGCTTATTTTATCTTCTATAAACATGACTCATATGATTATACTTTCTTTAAAGAAAATAGGAGCTAACACAATGCCATAACAAAGCTCAAGTACAAAATAAAGAGACCTTAATGCTGATGTGATGGAGCAGTGTATGAAAACAAGAAAAGAGTAACTGATCAACTAAACTTAAAGTTAGAATTGAAGGTAATCAGAATAGGCTGGTTCAGGAGCTGGTGAACTCAGGAGCCCCAGTCTTCTGTGAGTTTGCTCATTTTCTGTGCAGCAGTCATATTACAGACCATGTTGATTTTTCTACTGCACAGACCTATTTGACAGTCTTCATAACATGTTCCTTAAATGAACTTCACTGATAAAACATGGAGAGCCAAAAATTTCTTCAAGCAGTTCACCGGCCAAGCTTCCTACAATCTGAGAGAGAGAGGGTTAAATGTTGTGATCATAAACCATACAGTAATTGCTCTCAGACCTATTAGCAGAATGTCTTGCATAGAGTGTCATCCTGCCATTCCCCACAGGTCCTGTTCACTAACCCCTTGCATTTTGACAGTTATTATCATCCAAGCACAAAACATCATTGCTATAACACAAAGCTATTCGCATATTAATGTACCAACGTCAACTTAGTTTCTGAGAATAATTATTATAATCTTTATTTTAATTGAAACATGGGAAAGTGAAGTCAAGCTTTTACATTTATTTTTTAAAAGATGCTAACAACCAAATTAATCTCTTGAGATCACAAGAAACACAACTACTTGCATCCACTTCTGAGGCAATGTTTTCACCTTTACAGAACATCAGGAATCCTGAGCATACTTCCTGTGCACTCTGAAAATATTGCCTTTACAACTAGCTCACTTTAGGATTTTGCGATGTGAATTATACACTGAAAAGTTCCAGGGATGCTAATTTTTCAGCAAAATTTTTCTAACTCTTTTGCTGTGATGCTCACATTACAAAATTGTTCCATTCATCAACACTGCTCATGTCTCCTTTATTCCTGCATATTTATTCATTTGTGAACTTTGATCTAATTGCTTTTTTTTCAATTCCTTAATTTTATTACAGGGAGGAGCTGTTTTAAAGAAAGGGATTCCTGTTTAGTGAAGTTGAACCCTCATTCCTGCACCCGTTAAATAAATATTTATTATACTCAACTTTTAAAATAACTAGGAGTCATTCATTTACATTGACTGAATGACTATAATATTGTAAATATAGTAGGGGCTTTCCTAGGTGCCAGGTATTTTTTAAAAAATACATTGTCCATGCTCTTGACAAGCTCACTATGTGGCTATGGATTATAGTCAGTGGTTATGTAGTGAGTCAGACAGAGATGCAATCCCATTACAATGGTTTCATATAACCTAACTATAGACTACTTACTCATCTCTGAGTAAAACAATGCCCATGGAACACTAAATGCTACAGAAAATTTAAAATGAAAAAAGAGTATTTCTGACTTAAAGTATAATTTCTAGTTTAATTCAACAACTCAAAATAATGCTATATAACACTTGACCCCTAAACTCAGTGGTTTAAAATAATAATCAAATTATTGTTCACAGGACTATAGATTTACTGGGAGGCTCTTTTAGGCTCAGCTGGGCTCCTCATCATTGGCAATTGGCTAATAATTAGGTAGGCAGTTCTGTTAAATTTGGCTGGACTTTCTAATATATTTGGGAGTCAGTTGACTGTTGGCAGATCTGGAATAGCCTCAGCTCTTCTTCATATTCTCATGAAGAGACAGAGGTATAGGTGTAAGTAAGCTCAATTGTTAAGAGTGCAAGCAGAAATAAACACACACGCATTTTTTAAAGCCTCTGCTGTCACTCCACTTGAAATGTGAATTTGTATTTCTCCTCTAAGCTCTACTAAGAGGTATCTTAAACATTACAGAGTTCTGCTTCTCCTCTTTCTTTTCTTCTCTTCATTTTCCCTTCATTTTCTTTCTCTTTCCCTCCCTTTTTCTGTCCTTTTTCTTCTCTTTTGCTCTCTTTCTTCCATTCTCTTGTCTTCTTTTTACTTTCCTTCTTTATCTTCCTGTCTCTTTATCCTTCTCTTCTATTCTTTTCCCTTTCTTTCCCTGTGGATTTGAAAGGATCGGCATGACCTCATATTCTTCAGTGTCTTTTGATACATAGAGAAATAAATATAGATCTAAATGTATGTACATATATTCCATACCTGTGTCCACTACCAGGCCCTGGGATAAGAGACACCCTGATGGCAGTTAGCACCCAGATATTGGCTTCTCGATATTATTTTACACTAAAAGAAAATAGAGTTCCTTGGAGAAATGGTGGATTCCAAGAGCTGAGGCAAAGAAAGTGAAAAAGGAGGCTGGAGTATCTTGTGGCACTGCAAGAATGATGGACAAATGCCAAAAAGAGACATAAGCCCACTCGAATAAACTCCTACTGACCAAATCTTGGACAATTTTAATATCAAAGTAAAGAAAGGTAGTAACAGATTATAATGTAAAGGATGAAATTGGAATCCATGAGTTCATATTATATAAAAATAAATTTAAAATTTTGATGATAAAATAGGAAATACACAATTTTAAAGGACTACTCCACAAAATATGTATTAATTTAAACAAGGAAGAGTATCTTTACAATGGAGACACCTAGCAGATACAACATTAATCACTTGACTAAAGTGGGCATTCTCAGTAATGGGACAAATCAAAATTGTATACCATTTGCTAAGCTGCAATAAAATCATGGCATCACTTCTGGAGTATTTTTGCCAAAGATATGTAACATTAAGTGTGATGAATTATTAGACTAACTAATCGAGGAATGTTCAACAAGATAACCAACCTGTTGTCTTCAAAAGTGCCAAGGTCATGAAATAAAGGAAACACTAAGGAATTTTTGTGATGAAGGAAATTAAAGAGACATGACTAGTAAATGCTATGTATTATTCTGAACTAGATAATTTTACTGTTAAGAACATTTTTAGAACAATGTTGATACTTGAATGAGTTCTGATAATTGGAAAGTTGTAATGCATCAATATTACCTTCTTGATTGAGATAATCTTATCATGGTTATGTTAAAAAATGTCTTTGCAAGAATAAATGTTAAAGTAGTTAGGGCTAATAACACATCTGGTCAGTAACTTTACTTTTAAATGGTTAAGCAAAATGAAAAGTTCTTTGTACTGAATATCTAACTTTACTGCAATTATTTCAAAATTAAAAGAAAAGTTTTCCTCTCCCCTCAAAACTGCACAGATCTTAAAATCATTGTCATTTAATAATGGCAGAAGCCCAAAGGCAAATCTACAATATAGTTACTGAACAAATGGGACCAATGGTGGACACTTTTCTTAATTTTAATATTGAGGAAATAAAATTATAATTATTTCTTGAGCGTTTACTTTGTGCTTGTCACAGAATATATATATATATATAGTAAAGTCTAGGAAAGTGTGTCTCAGTGAAGTTAAGCCACATTATTAGCAAGGAGTGCAGCTGGGATTTAAACCTCCATCTGTCAGCTTCGGAACTCACACTCGCCTGCTGTGTTATGCTGCCGCCACTTTGTTCAGGAGCTAGAGCTATAGGTTTGATCTGGGTGTTCCCAATTATTTCTATTTTCTCAAATATTTCCCACATTAGCCTGACATGTAACTGAATTCCCCAGCATTATAAGAATGTCTTTGAGATAAGGCATGTTTTCCAGAAGCCCTTGGAAGGGTAATTACTAATGAATGCAATATATTTTAAAGGAGAATGGTAGTATTTTGTTTTTTGGGGGAGACTAGAGTTAGGGGACAAACTGAGGGCTGGGAATTAGAAGAATTAGAAGAAGGGTTATATCCATGATGATAGAAACTTTTATTTAGAATATTGTCTGTTACATAATAGGTATTCAAATGGAAAAAAAATAAATGAATGAGTAAACTGGAAACAAGGGGATTCTAAAGAAAAATTGTCATATATGTGTGTATACACACACATATATTCTATTAGTCTTAATGTAAATTTTTCTGATGATGTATAATAAATACTAATTATGAATAAAAGATAAGTGATGACAGTTCAAGTGCATTATAATTAGATTTGGCATATCCAAAATATTTTTGTCCCCTGATAAAGCTGTTACAATAAATGTCTAAGTGTTCCTGCCAGAAGATATCAAATTAACAAATATAGAAAAACTATACAATGCAGGTCTAGAATGACTTGCAAATGTGAAACAGTTCCCAAGTGTCTCTGGATAATACAGCAGCAAAATAACAAGGTGCTCTTCAGTGATTGGTATTCTTATGTCCGGTTGTTGATGAATATAGAAAATCTCATTACACAAACCAAACCTCAGATTTCTATCAGTCTTTATGGATGGAGCCCAGCTTGTAACTCTGCCCAGAATCGAATGGGAATTAATTCTTTCTAGACACCATGTGTCAACCTAATTTGTGGATTCCTTCCCTCCTGAGTTATTGGCAGAGGAAGCAATAGCGTCAGTTGTGTCATTTTCTCACCTGAGCCAGGGTTAGTCTATGCTAGTGCTGATCTGAACAGTGACCAATGTAGAATTAGAGAAGTGCTGGTTAAAGGAAGTCCATAATCTCAGAATTTTTGAGATCCTTCATTTAAAACCTTCTGCTAATGTGATAACACATTTTTATTTATGAGAGAAAAATATAAATGTCCTGTTTCTGAAATTCTTTTGTTATATCACTAAATGCTTTATCTTTCCCTGGCAAACTGTATATCGACAGCTGTGTGTCTATCCTTATTGTAGTCCTCTACATAATGTAGGCACTTCATGTAACTCTACATGTAATGTTATATATATTTTCCCCATGCCTTTTATACAATGGTCATGAATAAAGATAGGCTGCTTCTAGTGTATTATTTATCTTGATTGGTGGGGCCACCATCTACCCAATAATCTCAACTAAAAACTTAAGATTCATTCTTAACTTTTTCCTTCCTTCAATCTCCCCCAATGCCACCCTACCTTACTTTTAGTAATCTTATCTTATTTTGCATTCTAAATATTTGTAGACTCTATGCCCTGTCTATTCTTACTAACACTACTTATCTTTGACTCCCTCTAAACTCTGTCAGATGACTGTAAGAGCCCTCTAACTTATCTCCTTGCACTCTAGTCTTGGCCCCAGTGGATCCATTTCTTCATATAACAGAAAGCTTTAAAATCTTATTTAAAATTCCTAAATTGGCCACCACTCTGTAAGGAGAAAGATCTTAACCATCTTGTTGAATATTACATCCCCAGTGCCCAGAACAATGCTTGAAACAAAGTGAGCACTCAGGAATTATTTGTTGAAGGAGTAAATATACGGTTCTGATCAGAAGAGCATGACATACTTACCCGGGGCTATTCTTCACACTGCATACACCAGCCCTCCAGTGGAATCTCTGATAAGTTCCTGACCTAGAGAACAGGGTCTATGTTTCTTAGCATGGTGTGCCAGGCCCCTCCTACTCTGGCTGCTGCCTATAGCCCCACCACCAGCTCCTGCAACACTTTTTAATTCTGTACATTCAAATAATGGCAAATTACTTATAGCACGGACACACTACCTCAATTTCATGCCCTGTCCGTTCGAAATATATTTTACCTCCTCTTTGCCCTCACCAGGAATTCTTCCCTGATCGGTCCCTCTCCCTCTCCTATAGTCACACCAACACACATTTCTTAGACTAAGGAAGATGCTCAGAATATTCTGTGCATTTAATTGTTGCTGCCTTTATTTCGTAACCATCTATTCTAGCATTATTCACTCTCACAGGAGTGTCATATTTTGGGATTAGAGACCATGACTTATTACACCTTTGTATCCTTAATACAAAGCACAAAGCTTGGTACACTCAATGTCAGCTTGTTGAATAAATAAATGATGTCTAAATTAGGGGAAAAATAGTAAAAGTAAGGATTATGCTGTATCTATGCTCCGACTGTGTCGTATTTTTTAAAATCAAGATATTCTCTTGGTTAAACCTCTTGTTCCACTTAGCAATGATAAAAAACATCTTAAAATTTCAGCAGTCAGATCACATTTCAACATTATATATTTTCCTTTCTCAGAACAAACCCAGGCTTAACTAACACTTTTTATTTTTATTTTTTGCTGGCATCTGTAATTAAGACATTAGCCTTCACCCATACCAATTAAATATTACCAATTATAATGGAAATGAAGGATATCATTGTTTAAATTTATGACTTTACCTTTTTTGCTAAGACTGTTTGCTGGTGTTTTATCTTTAGAGAACAGAGTTCACACAAGTTCTGTCTGACCAGGTTCTTAGCACCATGTTTTAGATGGAACATGAAGACTTTTGTGCATATTTGCTTTTTATGTGGCTATGAAGTCTGTCCTCTAATTAGAATTCCTATCTGTTGTTTGAAAAGCATGTTGTTTAATCCAATTTCTATATTTAAAAAAAAAAAAAAGAAAACACAGGAGTATTTCTTGTACAGAGAGACAGTAACAGAAAAATATGTTTGAAGTTTTTAATCAAAGGGATATGAACCTCTTAGGTTCATTCACTGTCTCTGTAGAAGCTGCGATGGGCATAAGACCCAAGGGGAGTGGAGCTTAGGAGACATGCACTGGGACTGAAGCTAAAAACTTAGCTGGATGCAGAATGTCTCTCTGAGAATCATTGTTGCTATTTTTGTTGGAAGTAATTGATGGCCAGTAGGGACTGGCTTCATCACTTCTGTTCTTTTGAACTAAACCTGATGGATCTCTTGTTATTCATGGAGATGCTGCCTCTACCCCCACAGCACTTTTTAATTCATTACCCTCTTTAGACAAGTGATTGAGTCTTCCTATAGTACCTTTAATGGACACTGTGTTGCTAAATCCAGAAAGCTTGGGATGGAAGAGACAGATATTTATTTTTAATGGAGGCACCCTGTATCAGGGGAAACTCTTTGCTTATAGGTCAAATGCAAGTGTCACACTGAGTGGATGTTTGCATAAGATGAGCAAGGAGTAGATCTTTTTCATACTACAGTTCCTTAGCCACCTGTCTTTGAAAGTATGTACTGCTAACCAGCTTGTAAGTCATCCTTGTTGACAACTGGTGGCATGGAATAGCAAGACTCAAGGACAGGAGTTGGCCATTTATTTCCAATTTACATAAAAATATTTTGTCTTTTTGATATTTCAGACACTGATAATCCTAGCAATTTGAGCTTCTTTTTGTCTACTATTGGGCAGATCTTGGTAAAACATTAGATTTTTTCCTTGTCTTTCTGAATAGAATTGAGCTAGTTCCTGTGATAAAGAATCCTTGTATTGTGGTTTTTATATCTTGGGAATCACCGTACCCTTGTTTAAACTTTTCACCTTCATTATTTTTGAAAATATTATCAGTAAATTAAATAAAGAAAATCATTTTTATTCTACCCTTGATGTTGGACACAAGAATTAGAAATCAAAACCATAACAAGATTTTATTTTTTGTCTTAAAAAAATATGCAAGTAGCTCATATTGTACATTGATGCATTTTTCCTCATTTTCTATTTTTAAAATTCAGAAGAATTACTAAACTATGCATATTTTAGTAACTATAAGTTTTGATTATGGTTCTGCTACTAGCTAACTGGATAAAGTGTGTGAAAGATTTAATTCACAAAATGGGGTAATGGTAGCTTTCTCACATTTTATGAGTTTATGACCTTGTGTTCTCTTAAAGACTAGAAGATTTACTATGTTATTTCTAAACATCATATTATTTCTGCCAAATCTCTATGTAGTATTTAATTTTTAATTTCTATAAAATTTGAACCTGATATATCTGGTTTCTTAACAGTTTCTTCTCAAGAAATAGTAAAATAAGGTAATCGATCGAGTCTAGAAGTAGCCATGCTGTCAACATTGTTGAAAGTTTATTACAATGTACTTTTCTTGACCTGTCAGTATGTTGATTATTCTGGTACCCAATGAATGAACTTTGCAAGGTGTATAGCTCTTAGAATGTATACCACTCAAATAAGACATGTATCAATCACCCCGATATATAGCAATGAGGTTTTTCTTTTTTTCTTAAAAAAAAAAAAAAAGATCTTTAAGAAAAGATTGGGTATAAAACTAAGAATATGGGTAGGATATACCCAAAACAAAAGGTGTATTCAGTTCAGAAATGGACAATTAAAATGTATCAAGTAGTTACTATCATTCAGGCATATATAGTAAAATAATAAAGTAATAAAAATCTATTAGACAAGCTGCTGAAAAAATTTTGTAATCTAGTTAATGCTTAAAGTCGCCTGCAAAGAGTGTTTTAACACAATGTGGTAAATTTAACACAAAGTCTGCTATGCAGGCAGAGAGAAGGGGCTTTTTGGGCATATCTTTGGAGGGAAGATTGGGCAGCAGAATCAAGAGAGATTCCAGGAAAGATAACTTTAGAGCCATATTGTGAACAATGGGCAGGAATTTTTCAGGTTGGAAATATGTCTCAGTGTGTGTGACAATGTTTAGATATACATGTATGTGTACAGATATGAATGTTGGGGTAGCAAACAGGAAGGGGAGGCAAAGAGCTTGAGTCAAAGAAGTACAGAGAAAAGTTATATTTTTATTAAATATACCAATTAAACAGATTAAGATCATATAAAGAAAATATATGATTGGTTGACTTTTTTTTTTCAATAAGTTTATTTGCATCCCTTTAGACCCTATTATAAATAACTCTTAACTGCAAAAGCAAATGCAATGCTAATTTATAAGGAAGATTAAATGACACATGGCTTTGCTAATCAAATATGGTGTTATTACATATTTTACTTTATATATAAAAATAATTTGATTATTGCTTAAATAAATATTTCAACCATAGCACAGAAAAATTTGCAAATGAACAAAAAAAAGATATTCACAACCATATCACAACAGCTACTGTCTTTCATTTGGGGGTTCCTTCAATTTCTTCAAATTTATTTTTTTGAGTGTACATACAATGAGAATTTACTATTTCTTATGTATAGCTTTGAGTTTTGACCAATGCATAGGGTCACATAATCATCACCACAATCAAGTTACAGAATGGTTTCATTATCCAAAAGAAGTACATTTATGCTGACCTTTTGGAGTCAAATCCCTCTTCACCCCTACCCCTAGCAACTACCAATCTATTTTCTGTCCCTATGGTTTTGCCTTTTCCAGAACATCATATAAATAGAATCATACAGGTTATAGCAATTTGTATCTAGAATTTTCTACTTAGCTTAATGAATTTGAGATTAATCCATGTGATTACATAGAGCAATATTTCTTTCTTTTTATTTTATTTTTAGGTATTGCTGAGTATTCCATTGTATGGCTATACCACAGTTTACCATTCATCGATTTAACTATATTTGCATTATTTTCAGTTTTTAGAGATTATAAAGTTGCTATAAACATGCATGTACAGTTTTTTTGTGTAAATATAAGTTTTCATTTCTAGAAGTGTGACTGTTGGGCCATGTGGTGAGAGTATGTCAAACTTTATAAGAAACTATGAAACTGTTTTTAAGGATACTTTAATATTTTGCGTCCTCACTAGAAATGTATGAGAGTTCTAATTACTTCGAATCCTATTAGCACTTGCTATTGTCAACTATTTTTTAGCTATTCTAATATATGTCTAGTAGTATTTTATAGTGATTTTAATTTGCACTTTCTTAATGACTAATAATGTTGAGTATTTTTTCTTATGCTTATTTTCCATCCAGATATCATTTTTGCTCAAATATCTATTCGAATTGTTTGCTTAGTTTTTGTTTTCTTGCAATTGGGTTCTAAAAGTTATTTTCATATTCTCGATAAAGTCCTGTGTTGAATATTTGATTTGCAAATATTTTCTCTCCTTTCTTTAATTTTGGTGAAATTCTATGTATCATTTTTTCTTTCATATATAATGCTTTTAGTATTTTTTTCCATTTAAAATGTCTTTTAAAATATTTTTAACCTTAGAATGTATGCATTTTTTTTTATTCTCTATTTTAACCAACACACATACCTCTTGGTGTTAGTATATAATTTCTACGATCATTGTGGAAAATAACATACTCTTAGAGGATAATAATTCATTTGTTCAACATTAATTTAAATAATTGCCCATGGTGTACAGAACATTATGGTATCAAGCAGAACACTTAAACTTCTTACGTTCACATTAAACTCACACTATAGTACAACATTCTCTAAAACTACTTGATCCATTCCCTTAAAATACAGATAATCTAATTCTTTCCCTGAAAACTCTGATTTTAATAGCTATGAGACACAGCCCCAAAATTTTTTTACAAATACTCGTGTCAGGTTTTTAAAACATTAATCTGATGGATAGTAACAATATTTTATAATGTTTCACAATCGTTTTAAACTTATTAAATATTTAGATTGCTTTTTGTTTTTCTATAATAAAAAAATTATGTTAATGATGTGCATTAATTATTTTTATTAAAGTCCACCAACACAGGGTAAAAAAGATGAACACTAATGGGCTGATAGAGAGACCCACATACATAAGCACCTCATGAAAACAAATTACATTCTCTTCATGTAAATTCTTCAGCAACTGATAATAGCAAAGTCCAGGTTATTTGAAAAGTGTTTACTATTATCTTGTCTTTGTGTGTACCCAACTTGAGTTCACATTTATAAAAATAAAATAGCTATTTCTTTTCATGACTAAGTCAGATGAATACTATACATGAAATTTATATTGCTTTCCTGAGAAAGTCTTTACATAGTTTCAGCAAGCTGGAGCTATGTAGGAAGAGGAATAAAACACTCTGAAAGATCTGTATTATAGGAACATGCATAAAAAAACTTCTTGGTCAAGTAATTGATATTCTTTTCAGCAAAAGTTGTAGTCTAATTGTACTACATCTAGTTCAAGTTTGTAATTCTACAGATGACACTCAAACAACATGGACATTAGAGCTGCCGACACCCCCCTATCTCCACACCATTCACCTCATGTGGTTGAAAATCCACCTATAACTTTTGACTCCTCTAAAACTTAACTACTAATAGACTGCTGTTGACAAGAAGCTTTATGGATAATATAATGTAGATTAACATTTATTTTGTATATTTTATTTATTATATACTGTATTCTTGCAATAAAGTAAGCTATAGAAAAGAAAATGTTATTAAGAAAACCATACATTGCATTTACAGTATAAGTGGACCAACACAGTTCGAATCTGTGTTGTTCAAGGGTCAACTGTATATTCATTCTCAAGGTCGACGAGTAAAAAATACCCAGGGAAGTTGACAAAATGCCCATGATTATGCAATTGAGTCAAAATATGAGGAGTTGAAATGACACATTAACACAAATTCATTTTCTTTATTGACCTTAACACTGCCTCAGGCTCTGTTAAGACAGTACATTAAGACCTGGTTATCTGCTTCCTGACTATGCAAACTCCTTAGATGGCTTTAAGAATATATTTACTGAGAATAAGGAACAATTTATTTGAATAAAAGATTGTTGACTGTCGATCTCTTATTTCATGCAAATAGGCACAGTGGATCTTTCTAGAAAGAAACGAACAATTTTCAGAACTTTAGGATTAGTGGACTACAGTATTCCAAATGATAGCTGAGTAGAGTACTAGTATCTTTTTATTCTCTATAAACTTCAAAAAATATGTAAAAATGAGTAGTGGTAAGGTTTACATAAAGAACATGTTTTATTATAAAAAAGATATATACTCAGTACTTGGTTTTCATATCAAAATTACTACTCCTGCGTGATATAACTTTTAAATAGTTATTTTCACCAAGTTCTAGAGAATCTCTTAAGTTCAACACTTAGGAAAGCACAAAAAAATTTCTAGGCCTCTATCTGAGAATTTCAGTCCTTGTACCCATCTTTCAGGATTAAAGATCCACCCATTTAACAAATTCGTACTACTTTTTAAAACTATAAACTATTCAACTCACCAGAAGGAAAAGGAAAAAGGGAGTAACTTTTACTATATTCTGGGTATAAGCAGTTTTGCATGGTTCCAGTCATTTGACTTTTAAAATAATCTTTCAAGATTTGCATAACATTTTAGGAATGAGGAAACTAAGGCAGAGAAATCTCAAAGTGAACAATTCAACCTTGACATCTTACACCTCCCAAGCTGGTAGAAAAGTGATTTTTTAGTTGTTGTTGGAGTGTAATTAGATGACCTCATTAATATGTTATTAATGTCAGAAATAAAACTATAAGAACATGTCACATCATTACAATACTCCTTATCGAGCTTTGAAAGAGATTAAAATAACGCACACAATACTTAACATGTTTGCAAGAGAATGTGTCTAAATTGTTGCTTATAATACTTTAGAAAAGGAACATGTTAAAGCTTTTGTCCACAAATTAATCAATAAATTTCTCTACCTCAATGTGCATCAAGCAAATAATATGAAACTAGTGCTTTAATCCACGTCATCAGTTTTTTAAAAATTCACACAAGATTTTGTGATTTCCGATTTATAAATCAGAGACTTAAGTTCAGAGATGTGAAAGTGATTCGGATGGACAGTGACAGAGCCAGGGTTTCATCTAGATCAGCTTAAATTAAAGTCTATAACATTGCCTTTGTACAATTTCTTATCTAGATGTTTAAAAAATTGCTCAATCTGCAATGTATGTTACACTTTACATCTTTAATTTTTACATTTCATCTTAAATGAACATCCCAACAATTCCACCTGAGGCTTACTTCTTTCTTACATTTGGCTCATCATTTCTCCTTTCCAGGTTGGTATCTGATAAAATCTCCCAGTTTTACTTTAATTGGCTTTGGCAACATGTGGTCTCTGATAAAAAGCATATTTTTTTTCAAGATTGCAATCATCAGTTGGGCTCATTTTTCTTGGCCCCTCCATCAAGCTGAACTTATTTGGAAAAAGAAACAGCAGCTTGCGGGTTACTAAATGCCAGAGAGCTGAACTTAAAAAAGAGAGAGAGAGAAAGAGTCACACAGGAAAACAACTTAAAAATACATTTAGAAAGCCTGTGTGTGTGTGTATATGCATGTGTGTGTGCGCATAGAGTTGCATCAATTACTCTGTTCACATATAATATATATGCAGAACTAGTCTGTGTATGCAAAACTCTTAAAGGGCATGATTTTTACCCATAGCCTATTTATTCCAAACATAGCTAAATGAGGAGGCCAAATATAGGAAGTGATGCTCTAGGGGCCCTACGGCCTATATAGAATTTAAACTCAAATGATTTGCAAAATCACTACTAAGACAGCTTGCTCATACTGTCAGCGTGCCAGCACCAGAAGCTTGTCGTGTATTTTTGTCTTGGCAGATGCACATTCTGTTATAAAGGTCTGTTCATCTGATGCCTTCCTTGTTTTCAGGTAATGCTCAGTGCCTTCTTGCAGGGGGGAGGAGTGTTGTGAGCTGTGTCCTGTAGGAGAGACAGTGTACGCCCTGACTCTGCCAGTGGGGCTGTTGTCCTGGTTTACTCCCCATTACAAGTTCATTTCTGTTTCAGAAAACTAGAGGTCACGGGTGTTCTCACTTCTTCCTTTTAAAATGATTCAATTTTATTTCCAGTATTTGCCAAGGCAGAGGGAAGTAAACCAACATTAAATAACATCAACGATGATTACGTTTCTTAAAAAAATCACCTTAGATTTGAAGAGTTTTTTTTTTTTTTTTTTTTTTTAAGATTAAAAATGGTTTCCCAAACTGATTAGCATAGTTTTTAAGCCACTCTGAAGTGTTTGTTAGGCTTCCATGCTGGTCTCCATATGCCTCTTTTCAATTACATGTGCCGCCACAAGTATGGCTAAATGAAATGCTTCTTTAAAAACAGAAAGCAAACTGTTAGGCTTTGTGCAGTGTAACTAGTTAGAGTGCGATATCTCAGACTGCCCTGATTTTATCACCAAATTGCTAAATGTTCTGACTGTAGAAATAACCATTAAAATATCTTAAAATGAGATACTTTGGGAATTAAAGGGGAGGTAGGGGAATTGAAAGGGATTAAAATAATAAGGGAGTTTAGATCATAGTTGTCCCAGAAGGTATCTGTGGAGAGGATTTTCATTATTGATGGTCATAAAAGTAATAATAATAAAATAATTATAACTAATGTTTATCATTATGCCAATGTATTAACCCCATTAATCATCACAGAATCTCTATAAGGAAAGTACTATAATTTTACATATTAAGAAACTGAGGCAGAGATTTAGCGACTTTCCTAAAGACCAGTAACTTGAGAGTGGTGGAACTGAGATCAAGACCAGGTAGTGCAGTTTCAGAATTTGCACCTTATTTTAAGGATACTTAAAGAGACAAATGTAAGGGTTATATTAGAAAGCATTTTGTTTATTTCTGTTCGTGTTGCTGTACTCTGGGCTATATTACTAGATTTTAAATCTCTTATATTACCCACTAGTATGCTTGTCATATATCCAGTTCTCAGGAAATTTTTGTAGAATGAATAAATGAATGAATGATATCTTACTTCCTAGGAAGTGCCATAAGTAAACCGATGAGAGTGTAAAATAAGACATCAGTTGGGCAAAACAAACAAACAAACAAACAGAAAACAACTTGTGAAATGTCTATTCAATTTCTCATTTGCTCTTTTCTTTTCTAGCTTTATTGACATATAATTGACATATAATATTGTGTAAGTTTATGGTGTACAATGTAATGATTTGATACCCTTATATTATTGTGAAATAAGGTTAGTTAAAACATCCATCACCTCACATAACTACCAATTTTTTTGGTTGTTGTTATTGTTTTCATGGCAAGAATATTAAAGTTCTATTCTCATAGCAACATTCAAGTATACAATAGTATTGTTAACAATAGTGACCATGCCGTACATTAGATCCCTGGAACGCACCCACCCAATAATTAAAAGTTTGTGACCTTTGACCAGCATCTCCTCATTTCTCCCATCCCTCAGCCCCTGGCAACCACAATTTCATTCTCTGTTTCTGTTTCAATATTTTTAGGTTTTACATGTAAGTGAGATCATACAGTATCTGTCTTTCTCTGTCTGACTTATTTCTCTTAGCATATGTTGTCACAAATGGCAAGTTTCCCTTTCTTGTAGCTGAATAATATTCCATTGTATACATATACACCATTTATTTATTCTTCAACAGCTACTTAGATTATTTCCACATCTTGGCTGTTGCAAATAATGCTGCAGTGAACATGGGAGTGCAAATATTTCTTGAGATGGTGATTTCATCTCATTTAAATATATACCCAGATTTGGAATTTCTGGATTGTATGGTAGTTCTATTTTTAATTTCTTGAGGAACCTCTATACTCTTTTCCATAGCAGCTACACCAATTTATATTTCCTCCAACAGTGCACTAGGGTTTGCTTTTCTCCACATCCTCACCTGTATTTGTTAGCTCTTTTATTTTTTTTATTTTTATTTTTTTGGATAATAACCATTCTAACAGTTGTGAGCTGATATCTCATTGTGGTTTTGAGCAACTTTTCATGTATCTGTTTGCCATTTGTATGTCTTCTTTGAAAAAATGTCTATTCATTTCTTCTGCCTATTTTTAAATCAATTTTTTAAATTGATTTTTGTTTCTTTAGCTACTGAATTGTATGAGTTCCTTATATATTTTTGGATATTAACTCATTATCAGATATATAATGGGTTATATCACAAATATTTCTCCCTTTCTATAAGTTGTCTTTTCATTTTATCCATGGTTTTTTTGGCTATGTAGAAGCTTTTTAGTTTTCTATTTTTATTTTTATTGTTTGTGCTTGTTCTTAGGTGTCATATCAAAAAAAGCTTATTTCTAAAACTCATGTTAAGGAGCTTTTGTCCTGTTCCCCCCCCTCAAGAATTTATTGTTAAGCTTTTAATCTAGTTCAAGTTAATTTTTGTGAGTGGTATAAACTAGAGATCCAATTTTATTCTTTTGCATGTGGATATTCAGTTTTCCCAACACCATTTATCGGAGAGACTATCCTTTCTCCATTGAATGTTCTTGGATCCTTTGGCAAATATTAGTTGACCATATATGTGTGGATTTATTTGTGGGCTCTTCATTCTGTTCTATTGCTCTATTTGTCTGATTTTATGCCAGTAGCATACTGTTTTTATTACTATAGGTCTGTAATGTAGTTTGAAATCAGGAAATATAATGCCTCCGGCTTTGTTCTTTCTCAAGACTGCTTTGGTTATCTAGGGGCTTTTGTGGTTCCATATGGAATTTAGAATTGTTTTTTTCTATTTCTGTAAAAAATTTTCATAGCAATTTCATTGAATCTATAGTGACCTTGGGTAGTATGGACATTTTAATAGTATTAAGATTTTTGATCCATGAACATGATATACTTTTTCATTTATTTGTGTCTTGTTCTATTCCTTTCATCAATGTCTTATAGTTTTTGGTGTATAGATTTTACACATCCTTAGATAAATTTATTTCTAAGTGTTTTATTGCTTTTGATGCTATCGTAATGGGGTTGTTTTCTTTATTTCTTTTTCACATTAGTTCATTGTTAGTGTACAAAAATAAAACTGATTTTTGTTATAAAATATTACTCTTTTAGCAGATTGAGAAGAATTATGGCATGATAGGAAACACACACAGTAATTTGAGAGCCAACTCAAGTTCTAGTCCTAGCTCCAAGAAGCCATAATTTGTCATCTAACATTATTTGGTTTCTTCAAGATGGACTTCAGTCTCTCTGTTTGTTAATAAATATACTGATATAGAAAGCACCCCCTTCTAATTCTAATATTCCATAATATTTTCAAGTAATTAAAATTAGAACTCATTTCTTTTTAAGAAAAGTGTTTTCTGAGTATCCATGGAATGGATCTAATTATCTATTTATGAGCATGGAAACTGTTACTTTTATCAATGCTATTAGAGGTACACAATCTCTAAAAGAGAAAAAATAATGTTTTTGTTGTAAATAAAGTGAGGTAAGTTGCTTGGAGAACAGTGAACAGTGTTCAGTACAATAATGTTTAGTAAAAACTAGATAATCCACAAAAATAGGTATGTGAAAGTTATTTTCTGCAGCACAGTGGATTGCTTTGTATCACCATCAAATCAATTTTTTCTCCTTTTATACAGTGATTGTGTTTCTGAAAATAATGTGTATATTTAAAATTTATAAAATCAGTAATATTTTAAATATATTAGAGAAATTGATTATTCAATGAAAATGAAATATGTAAAGAAGAATCCTTTGACGAATGCATTCTCAATTTTTAAGTGTTTATTTAAGTAAATTTCTACTTAGTAAATAAAGTTGGGATTCAAAATAATTCAAAACTCACAGGTCCCATATCTATAGAAAACATGGAAGCAGCTCTAAGATGGCTTTACGTATTCCTGGAAAAGAATGTTGAGTTACAGGTATACCTGGCCACAGGAAATCCAGACACATGAAAAACCAGATTTATACATATGATAAATTATTTTAAGGATTCTTCAAACACCAATGCCATCATCCATCAATGTGAAGCTGCTTCTTCTAAAATGTACATGCATTTCCTGAAAGGATTTATAATCCAGCCAATACGGTACATTTTGAATGTGTTACAGAAAGGACAGATTTACAGGAGACAATCTGCCTTCATGATGATTGCATATTGTGGCATTTCTAGTCCATATGGATCAGTAAGACTTGGATAGCAGGCATTTGACCTTCAAAATCTTGCAAATGTGAAACCAGACTTCTACTCTTACAGCTGGGAACGTCAGTGGGACTTCTTCAGCTTATTCTGGAGGCATTGATTAAAACATAATTTGACTTTAAAAATTATTGAGATTTTATTTGAATGCTTATTCTCTCCCTTGGAGAATGATTTAGTCTTTTGCTCCCCTCATCCACATTCCCTCTGGCTAACCTTCACTCATTAGCACCCAGAACTCAAATACTGATCATTTAAGAAAGAACTTGCTAACTCAGAGCCACAGGCTAACTATAAACAAAGTTTCAAACCTTTTTGTTCATGCCATAGTTAATCTCAAGTAATAACTTCTGAAAACCTTTGAAAAGGTCTGAGAGTAGCTTTCTGTCAGAGGCCTTAGGAAACTGTACATTTTCTCACTATGAAACCTTGATCATGCCAGATATAATCAGACTTTATCTGACGGTGTTAATTTTCTGGGTTTACAGTATAACAATTCTCCAAGATTACTGGAACAAAATCACAAGAAGTTATATTTGTTAATCAGCCAATTTTTTTTTTTTTGCCTCTAAAAATTCAGTGCAAAATGGTGTCACATTTTCTAGAGTGCAGACAGAACTCTGCTTGAATAAATGCATTTTATCAAAGTAAAAGTAACATAAAGGAAACCTCAAGATCAAGAGAAACAATTTCAGTAGTTTCCCTCTTTGTGATTTAGGCTTTAAGAATACTGCAGGGAGAAGTGGACTAGAAGAAGCTATAGGCATTTTTATGACCACACTCTGCCAAGCTGAAGATAACAAGCAAAACTCTATCATACAAGGAAAACAAAAGATACGTGCTTCTAAAAGGCTAAAATGGGATTTCTTTCCTATCCTATCACCAATAACCACCTCAATTACTCCAAAATCTTCTACAGAAGAATGGCTTGTAAGTTTCTGATCTAAACAGGTTTTGGGCTTTTGGCTAGAAGCCTCAAAGAATTTATTTGCTATTTTTCCATTCCTGTTTCAAGATGGCGCTTCTAGCAATTCATTTAAAACTTTTATAAACTCATCATTGATAAAAAAATAAATCTTATTCTTGCCTCATAACTCAATTCAAATATTTCTCAAATGGAAATTTATTTCTGTCCAGCATTTATCAGTTGTAAATTTTAGCAGATGAAAAGTTTAGTGTCTCTATTTACTTATAATTAGGGCAATGTTTTCCAGTATTGTTTTAAAAGGTACGAGCATCCAGTATATTGAGTTCAAAGCACCTAATACAAACAAAAGCTAACATTTATTAATAGAGCTTACCATGGGCCATTTATAGGTCTAAGTTCTTTCCATGCATTTCTGCTCATTTATTTCTCACAACAACACTATGAAGTAGGTGTTCTGATTGTCTTAGTTTTACTGATGAAAAAATGAGGTCTAAAGAAGCTAAGCAGCTGCCAACTGTACATCTTTGGTACATTCGGGCCTCGTGAACCAGGAACCAGAGTTTGAAACACAGTGATCTTTCCCAAGAGCCAACAATCTTTCCTATTTGTATGTACAGAGAGAAAACTGCCAATGTGTTGATTGCTATTTATTTTTATTGTTTGTGGACTTGCTCAATTGTTATCTTCAAACTAAAAGTTCAGTAGAAAGTTGAAAATCCTCTATAAATACACCCTAATAGGTAGGTCGAATGATAGCCAACAACCTTTAAGTTACAGATACCAGAAACTTAGAATATGATAGATGGAAGTGAGATTAGTAGGTGCCAGTTTCCCTCTGTATAGAATAAACAGTTGGATAGATAATTTTTAAGATTTCTTCCAGAGCTGAAATTCTATGACCTTATGATAAATCTTTAGTGGTAGAGATAACAATTATTGTTTTTATTTATAAAATTTGGTATATACAATCATAAATTATAAAAAGAAGGACATAGGATTGCTCATTGTTTCTTTGAGGAAAAAAAAATCGTATGTGGAAACCTCATTTCTAGCATGTGAAGACCTATACATAATTCAGTATAGAAACCAAGAGGAATGTAATTTCTACTCCTGAAAAACCAGTATGACACTTTCAAAAGAGCCATATAAAAGGTAAATTGCAGATTGCTTTTTTTGAGACATGTTTCCTACCTTTAGTATATTCCTGCTATTTGTATTTATATACTCTATCAATCTAAAATGGTCTTTTCCATCACACATATACATTTTACATCCCTGAGGAAATATCCAGAACCTTGTCTCTAAATATTTCTTTTGGTTTTAAACATTTTTTTTTTTTTAAATACACATGAACACAACATTTAGCTCCCAATTTCTCTGTGTTCTGGGACCTTGTGTTTGAAGTCCAATTACATTACCTCTTGCTTGGAGAACCTTTATGATCCTCAGAAGAGTTATAAAGGAGTTAGCAAAGAGCAAGGAGTTTAACAAAGAGCAAAAGAGAGTTTAGTATAAATAGAGCAAAGGTTTTTCTCCTAGACATATACCATCAGGCTTCAGAAAAGTAAGGGAAAATCTCCTGAAATAATAGTCAAGACTTTTTTCTTCCATGTGCATACAGAAAGAAGCTATCATATTCTTTAATGGACCTCAACACAAAAGAAAAGATGGTCTGTTAACAATATAAATAGTCAGATAGTTGCTTAGAGGCCAGGATCCATGAAGAAGAACTCTTATTTCATAGTAAAAATATTGTTCTACTAAACTTGTGGTACCTCCTACCCTTGCTTCCAATGTCATTAGATCCTCTGCTTCCTAAATGGTCTGGTCTAACTTCTACTCACAAATGAATAAAGTCCTACTAATGCAATTTGGATGAGAAGAGATCAAAAAAATAAAAATTAAGGTGAATTTCTCTATATGGAAAAGAAGTTAAACAAATTTTTTTTTTAAATACATAAGTTTGTGTTAGGCAGAATTCTATAATAAGTGTGATTATTAGCTGGTCAACTACTCATTTGCTCTCAGATTTATCCTCTCCCTTACCCTGCTCTGCATTTCAGGAAACTATATCTTCTAGACTCTCTTGTTCTCTCGCAAAGTGAGGACTTGATAGAAGAGTGGGAGGCTACGAAAGGAAGTGGCTGACCTCCTTGACAACACCAACTTCTACTGAACAGTGTTCTCTTTGGTTCTAGTCCCCACCGGGCAACTTTTCACTTGGTTCTAGCTCCTGCCGAATGGCCCTGGGTTGAGTTCCGAAAACACAACCTCCTTCTTTTGTTCCTTCAGCTCGAGAGGTGGTACTTTCTATTGTTACTGATCTTTGGTTTGCCTCACCATTTCTTGTTTGACTTTTAGCTCTTAAATTTCTTTGTCTGAGAGATATACAATGGCTTCTATTTATCCTAGTTGAACTGATTGTCGCAGGTAAACTGATTGCAAATATGCTATTTCTGGTTCAGGAGACAAAAGAGTCAGGATACATATTTTGGGAAGCAAATAGATCTGAAATATTAGATGAAATAGTGGTATAGTATAAAATTTCTGCTAACAGATGCAAGTGTAACTGTTTTTAGAAAATATAGACAGTTTCTGTGACTCACTTTCATCCAAAGATGTAGAATACCTTTTATCTTTTATTGTTATTCTCACTCTCAAACTATTTTCTTGCTGCGTTTTGCACTCTGGAATCTACAGGCCATGTTATGTAATTCCAGAATAATTCAAAAACATAAATTGTCTGAGGTTGAATAAAATTCTTTTTAATGGCTTTAAAGGGAAGGGACCACGAGTGCACATATCACTTTATAAATGCACAATTTCAGCCAAAGAAAATATGTAGATAAATAGACCTGCAGATTTTGTACATTTTCCTCTGTGAGGTTCAGTAGGTAAGCAGCAGTCTGGAACTCAAAAGCCTGTGAAATATCCTCTCCTCTTTCCCTCATATTCAGTGACCTTGAGTAAGTCACCCAAATTGGAGGTAACTCTGGCTCTGGAGGCAATGATCTAGTGTCTGGGAAAGCAATCCATTTTAAGATAAAACAAGCTACAGAGATGTTCAGTGCTAGGAAAACTTAACAAATAAAATAACATTTGGATGTGTCCATGTGCATAAAGCCCTCTAGAGAATTCTCTCTATTATTATAATCAGTCATGTTTAGTTATCTCTGTTTATGTTGATGCATGGGGATTTATATTTCTAACACTCACTCCCATTAGCTTTATAGGCCCCCTCGAGAGAAATCCGTTTTACAAATTCAAAACAATTGCTTAGTTTTCATTTGAATTACATTTCCCATCATTTCCCTTTGCAATAATGTCAGCTGGTTAATGCAGAAAACACTGAGACTTGGGTTAAAAGTATTTGCAAACATGCAATTAGGAATTGACTAAAACAGTTGTCTACTTCTGTGTTTGATGAAAGCATCAACTGCCATCCTCAGCTTTGAATGCCAGATTTCCTAGTAAAAGGTTACATTCCTCACTTAAGGGGGCACTTTACCCCTAGGCCTGACCTTGTTTTTAAGAGAGCTAAGCATCACAAGACTCACTCTGGAAATCTCATAATTTAATCCCAGAATAGTCTGAGTCAAGTTGCCATTGAAACGAGGTGATAAAATACTCTGCACATGTGTTACTCGGCCCTCCCCTGTGTCCTTTGCAGACATTGAGAATCGCTTGTGGCACTTTTTCTCATTGAAGTCCTCTTAATCCAGTGTTTCAGGAAGCCCTTACCAATTGGATGGAACTATCGTAATTGACGTAATTATTCTTTAAATTTACTTCAGAAATATAGCACGAGTTCTTTAACATGAGGTTGACAACAGGTATTTATCTTAATATGAAGCTCTCAGACAATTCTAGCAAATCAGGTCTTTCAGAAAGTATCATTGTGGAATTTTTAACTTGACAGATCTGGAAGAAAATACTGTGAAATTTGTTGGAACCAACTAGCACGCAAAACTACGGTGCATAAATTTTCTCTAGGAATAGGAAAAAAAATGAAGGCAATGGGAAAAAAAAAGAGGAGTATTTTTATTTCATACTGATTAGTTTCTGAAACCAGAAAAGGATGTCACTTGGTTATAATACTTAAATCAAATCTGGGGCAAGTATAATAGTGGGTGTTTAGTGATAGTGAGAAGAGGGAGAATGTTTTAGTTTGACATAAGGTAGATACCATCTCATTTGATCATTACTTTCTAAGTTTTAGGCCTTTTTTGTGTGTGGGGGGGTGATGCTTTAATTTAAGATTACAACCTGGATTTTTGAGAAAGTTTCAGCAATCACCTGTTGTAGAATTCATTCAGAAAATATTTATTGAGTAATTACCGCATACATGATACTGTGTTTGCTCATTTCGCTCCTCATCCATAAAATGGGGATAACAATGCTTATCTTGTGTATCTCATGAGATTGCTGGGAGGAATAAACAAACGAATGATACAAAAGCATTACCGAAGTATCAAATATTTTTTATTATAGTCATATTTTAATGGTAGTTATTACATGATGAGGGAAAAATTTCAATAAATGTTAATTCTTAATATGGAAATCTGAGGGAAAAAAACATCAACAAGGAATTGCACGCAATTAAGCTTAAAATACTGGTCACTCTAAATAGAAAAATAGAAAACTCTCATCTAATAAGCATATGTGTTTTTATACGTAATTATCTGTATGTAATACCAGGCATAAAAGTGGAAACTAGTCCAATTGTTTAAAGATGAGCAAAGTAACAACAGGAAATAACCGATGAATGATGGAATATTTCAAATGAATAATGAAATACACTTCATTTATAGTTATTGCAGCTTAATCAAAATTGAGAACTGTAATATAGGAAAATTTTAAAACTGTTTATAATATTTTACTACTGATGGTAATATTTAAATGTTCTTTAACTCAAGAGAATCTAGGTATACTTTTTATTGACTTTTAAAAACTACTCAATACAACACAAGTATCAGAAACCAATTTTCCAGAAGAGCAATTAAAATAAAACAGAGTGGCTATAATTAGTATAAAAGGGTCAAGAAAATAACTTTGCTATTTATACCTTAAGGTAGAATAAGGTTATTAAAAACTTATACTGTTTTTAGTAAAAATCTATTCTGCTAGGGTAACACTTAGTAGGACACGTTCCCTGTCCCTCTGGCTCTAGCTTCCTAAATATTCTAATAACTCAAGTAAACTGCCGGGACAAACAACACAGTTATGAATGTGTCTGGAGATTCTACATCTGCCTTCCTTAATCAACTTCCTTTCCTGAATATGAATTGCAATAATGAGTCAATTAACGTCCTCAAATGCCAATGAGATGCAAAAGAGATTGGTAGTGGTGGTGGTGGCAATGCATTTCGGGAGCCGTTCCAATGTCTGGATTTTAACGAGAATCACACACTGAGCTCACAACTGATTATTTATCTCCTGCAAACGTGACTGGCTCCAAGAAAGTAGGCAAGACAAATTTAACCTTATCATCAAAAAAATCTCTTTGGTTTGGAACCATTACTCCTAAGGTTTAACTTCTAACCTCCTTACTCAGATGAAAAGACATGCTTTTGATAATTTTCCCTATCCATGTTCTGCACTGATACTTTACACATATTCTGAAATTATAACCCTTTTAGTATACGCTAACAAGTAACTAGCAATCTATTTTCAAATCACAACCTCTAGTTATTATTTTAAGGTATTTATAAATAATTTATTGTAATTTATTGTCTTCTATCTGACAAGTGCTTAAATATATTACTGTATATCAAAATGCATTTTTTGTTTAATAGTTCTTTCTTTGTATTGAGATAAAATTGACATACAACATTATATTACTCAGGCATACAACTTACTAATTTGATATATGCATATATTGTGAAATGATTACAATAAGTGTAGTGAACATGCATTACCACAGTTACACTTTTTTTTCAAGTTAAATATTATTATTTCCATTTTACAGACAACAGAACTGAGGCTCAGAGAGCAGTTTATACACTGAATTGCAGCAGTAAACTTTAAATCAGGCTTCTGAACCTTCGTGTTCACATTCTTTGCACCATGAATCAAGGCTCACAACTGTGTGAGGTTTGACTTCACACCTAACTCCTTACATAGAGTTTAAGAGAATATTTATCAAAACTCCAAATTTATCAAAATTGTAATTATCTTATCTTTTATCTTATTAAAAGCCCTTTAGGTTTAATGACTAATAAATGCTGCAGTGCAATTTACCTCTCAAATTTTTCAGTTTCCTCATTTTAAAAGCCTGGACAGCTGGCTGACCACTTGGCAAACACAAGACCCCCAAAGTAAAATGATAACTCTGGCCGCATGGCCACTTTTCCCTGACAGATTGGAACCCCTCACTGGCCATATTTTAATGTAAAAACTGAACTACTGAAATTCAGTCATATGCTTTCTTCCCAGGGAGTCGAGAAGTATCTTTCTGAAGAGCACGTAGGCATCCATAATAAAATCTGCCATGCCAGAGTGACCAATTTAAAGCTTGTTCTGAAAAATTTCTCTTTCCTAATTGTAGCACTAAAGAATGGACAGAAAGACATAGCTTAGTGAATTTCCATGAAAGTTAAGTTATTCCCCAAGTTAAGTGGGGTAAAAAAAAAAAAAAAAAAAAAAAAAAAAAAAAAAAAGCTATCCCAAGATAACAGCTTTGTTTCCACAAATTGTTAGTACTCTTTTATCAATGCCTTGTGTGGACTTGTGATTTAAGACATGTTTAGTTCCTGTTTACTGTTTTATCTAAGTTACGAAAAATTTCTTATAATTTTAAATGATCTTTTTATCCTAATAACCCTTTTGCAAGTGCCAATGCTTTTCTATTTCACAGAAATTCTAGAATGATTCTCTCATTAAGATGCATCCTAGAAAATATACTGCATTTGAAATGCAGTTAAAAGTTGTGTGTGTCATTATCTATGCTGCCTTTACATGTTTGATTGTGGAAAAGGGTAAAATACGATGACTTTTCATTCATTAAATGTGTTCTCTATCAAATACGGACCGATGTAACAGCAAGTTATGGCCGAGCCACCCTTCCTAACCACACACAGAGTGTGTGCTAATAAATGTGCAGTGATTGTGCATCCCTCTGCAATTTAACAGCTTAGGGACTGAAGACATCATTTTATTTTTTAATATTGGAATGATAGGACGTTGGCTTCACCAAAACCAAAATATCTAATGGGAGTTTAGCATTTAAATGCTTTAGGAATTAAAATTTTGCAAACAAAGATTGGCTTGCAGTACTTTAACTTTGGAATCCCCTACAGGAAAATTCCAAAACAAGATTAAGTATGAGTAATTCTTAAGAAAAAAAAATCTTTATGCCTTTGGAATCCAACATAGACCAAAACAATTTAGCTATTACCAGGTCTTGAAAAATAATACACAGAATAGTGAATCCACAAAGGAATTCCACAGCAAGCCACTGTTGCAAATAAATCACACTTTCACTTGCTTCGGTTACTTTCAAGATTATATTTTAAATTACAGAGCACAAGCAAAAGAAACCAAAAAAAGATCCTCTTGTATTTCAATGATGTGGCCTGGAGGTGGTAGCTAAATAGCTCTTTACACACATTACTGAATAATCTATACACTCGAATAATTAAAAGCAACAATCCCAGTTTACTCATAAAAAGTTCTTCCAGAGTCCCCTTCAGAGTAGTTACAGATGTTCCTCTGCTTCCAATCTAAATGAGCTTCAATAAAATGTATTTTACAACCCTCCTTGGTACATTTAGATTTCTAATGAATGTCAAAAAAAAATTCCCCTTTCCTTCAAACCTATTTAAACAAATTGAAAACTAGGTTCTTTACCTTTTCCAGCAATAATGATAGTTTCATCTAAGAAAAACTTTTTATAAAAACTCTTATGTCCAACTTAGTTTCCAATAGCTCTTAAAATGTGGCTTTGTAGAATATGATTTTAAGCCAGGTTTTTATTTTATGAGACCATATAAAAATTGGCACTGAGGGAACCTGAGGGGTGGGGTGGGGCTGATTGGTATAATGGATTTCAAGTACTTTGTGATTTTAACCTAACACCTGTAAGAAAACTCTTTCTTATCAAATCTGAATTTCTGATGTCTACATTTTTCTGGAATTTCTGAATAAACTCAAGTGAAGATGCTCACTAAACTAAAAAAGAGATTTACACAATCTTACTGAAATAACGACCAGTGGTTAAACTTAAACCAAGTTGCAATAATTAATTAACACAGCCAGATCCTCTTTGTGCTCAAAAAAGTTCAATATGGGACCTTTTGATAATATATTCAGCAGAATCTCACATTCTGCAAACTGGCTTTTTCCCAAATTCTGCCATCTGATCCGTTTTCTGCTGGTGCCTTTCATTCTTTCGTAAGGCAGGTGGTCAGAATTGAGCAGACAAATAGTCACCTCATGGTCAAAAAGACACATATTATGATAAGTTGACCTCATGACTGCAAAGTGTTTTTCACTGTTCCTGAAGCACAATCAGCTTTTTAAAAAATGCACACTTATTTGGCAATTAAAATGATTTATTTATGAGTAAAATATAGGTACATAGATTCCGATTAGAAAACCATTGAAAAAAAAATATTTGAAAGAGAATATTGCAAAGCTTCATTCTTTCCCGTATCTTCCTTTTCTTCAGTAAAAAAAAAAAAAAAAAAAAAAAAAATGACCAACACATAATATATTTCAAATGACTCTGGTACTTGAAGTATCAAACACATAAGTGATTAAAGCAAGAAATATGATCATATCAGTGAGTTTGTAATTCATGAAATTTCTGAATTTATAAAAGCAACCACCACTGTCATGAATTAGAAAGACACATCCATTATAGATGGTCCATTGAAATAATGTTTTACTCCGTGTTTTACAAGTAATAGGAAGAGTTGACCATTAACCAAAATAAGTGGTGGAGAGTTGGACTACATACCTAAGATCCTAAGTATAGACTATAAACTATATCAAATATCAGTTTAAGAGTACTGTTTAAAACTTCTCAAGATAATTTTTCTCTTGATAACATTATAATTTTCTGCCACATAAATTGAAGCATAAAGTCTCATTCACAAAATGTATAATCATTCAGAATTGTTGTCTAAAATTGCAAAAATATTTAAATTGCAGCAATGTAACTAAAATACAGCTGTAACTGCTTGCCAGTTAAGTGCCAGATAACGACAATGGCTGGCCAGCCCTTCATCACCAGTTCATATTTCCTCATGACACAACAGTGATGGAGACAAAGCTTGATAGGAGCAAGGATATCCCGAAATGTCTTCATCTTTTGGATCCAGTCTTTCTTTTAATAAGGACACAAATAGATAATTACATATTTTTAATCTGGGTGTCTTAAAAAAGCATATTTTCTTGTTTTCTCATCTTATACTTAATGTTCCAATCACTTTTGCCTTCTCATTGTGCGTTAGGCATACAAAATACACAATTGTCTCAAGGTCTTTGTACTTTTTTTCCCTCCACCTCCCAAGCTCTTCCCCCTGAGTTTAGTATGCCTCTCATCCTCACTTCTTTCAAATTTCTTTTCAAATGTCTCCTCACCAGGAAGACCTTTGCTGCCCACACACTGTAAAATATTAACTGTCCCTCTTCCAAAATTCATTACTCTTTAACCCTTCACCCAGCTTTATTTTTCTTTTTGGCCTTAGTACCATATTATACGTTATACCTGTATTGACTTAATATTTTACTGTTTCTCCCACTAAAATTTAATCCACAAGAACAGGAGCTTTGTATATTTTGTTCATTAATTTAACTCAGTACCTGAACTATTAATGGCATATGGTTGGTGCTCAGTAAACATTTTTTAAATAAATGAATAAAATCAACATCAGATACTTGGAGAAGCTATGACTTTCCTATATGAATCTCACAACACAAAGATTGTTGTGTATTCTTAATTTTTTAAATAATATATATATATGAATATTTTAACTTTTAATTCCAATGCTCACTTTGAGGACTTAATTTTTATTTGCAAAGGGAGCCGCTCTCTGTTTAACTGAATAGAAAGATTTGTTCTTCTGAAATATTACCTCCTAATTCCCATAGGATTATTTATATGACCCTGGATGGTTGAAATGATAATCCCATTATCAGTACTCCATCTGTTACTTTTGGGTAATTGAACCTTGTTATGAAAAAATCAAAAGATTCTATATTTTTTATCATTTTTCTCTTTCTAGATACAGGTTCCATGTCTAGGGAGAGCTACAAAGAAAAGCCATAATATAGGCTTGCCAAATTTTTCAGTTGTCTTATGCTTGTTAGATGTCATTTTGTTTAATTTGAGAGAATTAGGCAGTTTCCAAAGAATTTTAATTTGTAGGCATTTGGAAAGAGGGACTATGTTTACAATTAAAATGTTGAAAGAGTCTGTATGAGTATCTGCTGATGGTGTGATCATGGTATATCTTTCTAGAGTTATTTCCTCTTACTTCCTCTTTTTAGTTTCACATTCATACAAGATCATGGAAGAATATTTGAGATAATTGCCTGTACTTTTTAAATAATTCAAGATGATGTACATTCTTCAGAGATGTTAAATTACTTGGTCACTTAATAAACATCAGGTTATGTTTTTAATGTAGAACTTGACATATGATAGTTTGGTAAAGACCTGTGTTTGAATATTGCAACTGTGAGTTACCAACTTTATGACTAAGTTCCATAATTTTTCTCTACAGTGGATATAATAGCTATTTCCAAGTTGATTGTGAGAATTTAAGGAGATAATGTCTTAGAAATTCAGCATTATATGCAAATTACACACAACTAGTCTTTGAATGTATGTTAATACATTTTGTACTTTCCTTTCAAGAAGAATTATTTGGAGAACCTTCAAAAATCCACTCTTTTGATTCTTATGACAATATCAAGATTAATAATTGTTATTATTAATTATAATATTAGCTAATGTTTGTAAAGGTCAAATAACGTATCCAAGGTCACACAGGCCCAAAATGACAAAGCACAGATCTGAGTAAAGGTCTTTCTGATATTTAAGCACTTTGTTATACTACCTATTTTGAGTGTCTTTGACAGTACAGTATTCGAAGGCACAAAAATATATGAGGATTGTATATACATATATATATTGCATATGTGTATAATATATATATTTGACTCCCTTCAATTAAAAAGAAAATTTATTAATTACTTAGTATATGACAGGTTTTTTTTAGACACTGTCATATATGTAGCTATGAATATAATATAACCTTTGACTTTAAGGAGAACTTTGTGTGTGTGTGTGTGTGTGTGTGTGTACACTAATATATTCTTTATGTGCCTATGAATATCAGATTAAATTGTGAAACTGAAATTTAAAAATGTTTTAACAAATGCATTAATCATACAAAATTAGTCGTGGAAAATTATTCCTAGACCTCAAACTGGATGTCATCAAAAACTGTTATTCTTCATAAAGCAGAGGACATGTATAATAAACACATCAAATAGAAACTTTGAGGAGATATTGGAAGCAAAATAATTTTAATGATTACAGTGCTTTCTGTATATAGGTACCTATTCCTAGAGCGTTAGAGTTAAAAGGGTGGTCCACAATTTTTGCTGATTTATTGTACTTTGGCATGGTAGGTCTTTGATAAACAAATCAATGAAACATCTATTCCAATCTTTCAATTAATATATATTAAAAAAAAAAAGAGCACTAGAGTCATGAAGGAATTTGGCCACATTTGCATCAAGTAACAATCAGAATATAGTATCTTGATATCCTGTCCTGTGGTTTTCCTATTATACGTGAATTATTTCCATGGATATAGACAACAGAAAGACTACCTGGCTAAATTCGTAGACTTTTCAAGGCTTAATATTACTCATTGTCCAGGTAGTGCTGAACAAAAATGTCATAGAGCTGCGGTTTTCAACCTGTGCTCTGGTGACCCGAAGTTTTCAAGCATGATTTAAGAATGGTCAGGACTCCAGGACCTCCGAATTGTCCCATGTACACATTGGGGTTCTATGAAAGAGTATATTTGAATAGTAAATTCGGTTACTACTAATATCAGTAAATAAATAAAATTGAAAAAGTAAACAAATAAATCACCATCCTCTATCATTAGTGCTTTAATGGCTTCCTGATGTGGGTACCTGATTGAGCTAAGGAATGAGAAGGCCAGTTTTTATAACACAGTCCTATGTAACAGTGACCTATATAACTTTTGTGATTAAACAATAAGCATTAAAAAAGTATATATATAATCTACATTGATTTATATATTTATTAAAACTACTTTCCATGACTTTGAAGTTACTCACCTGAGGATAACTAACACATGAGCACCTGTTTTTTCCGTAAGTCCATACTCAAAAAGTACCACTTATAGAACCACCATTTTATCAGAATAGGCCATGAGTAAAAGGGATATTTAAACTCAATCCAATCAACTAAAATTTAATTTTTGTAGGAGAAACTAATTGCAGTGGAGGAAAAGCAAATGGTGACTTGAAAAAATTACTTCATCCTTTTCTTCTTTTGAGCAATTACATAACACAGCATTATCACTTTGAGGTTTTCAATGAAAAGTTCTTAGAACTTTCTGGGATCAGTCACTTTGAAGCTTGGTAATTACTGTTTATGTTGATCATTTCACATTTTCCTCAGCTAGTCTGTTGTTGCCCTCGCCTCTCATGCCCATGGTGGATGTTATTAATTTGCCATTGCTTTCTTTTGCTATTGAACCTAAAAATGGTCTCAGAATTCGCACTGACACGATATCCCAGGAAGCTGATACAAATTAATCAGCACTTTCACATGTGATAAAAGCTATTTGCCTGTGTTGGTACAGCAGGAAAAGCTGAAAGTGTTGAATTAGAGGGTTTGGTTCTAGTAATAACTCTAATTACTGCATAATTCTGGACAAAATTAACCTTCCAATATCTCGGTTTCATTGCCTATTAATGAAGAAAATAATTACTTTTATAATGATTACTTTTCCTAAGGTATAGGATGATTATAAGGATAAATGAGATTGTGTATGTGAGCATCCTTAGAGAAAAATAAAAACCTCAAGAATACCTCTACCAAAGTAAGTTATGATTACCTAAGTATGGGAAAATCTCTACCAGTATCTAAATCCAAACATCTCGTTTTTGTTTCTTTTACCTCTAAGTTCTCCTTTTTCTTATCTATAAACGTCAATACTAATACATAGTTCTTATGAGAATTAAGTGAAAAACATATGCAAAAGGCCCAATATAGCTTTTGGCAGAATTCAGACTCAATGAAGTGTCATTATTATCCTCCTTACTAGCCAACTCTCTGGGCAGTGCTAGCAAAGTTATGGTTGAGTTGGTTCGGATCTCTCTGCATAAATGAGCATATTCGGGACATAGCAACATAAAAACCAGGAGGATCTAATGTACGACATGGTGACAATAGTTAACAATACTGTATTATATACTTGAAAATTGCTAAGAGAATATCTTAAATGTTCTCATCATATGAAAGAAATGGCAATTTATGGGAAGCGATGAAAGTGTTAATTAACTCTTCTGTGGTGATCATTTTGCAATATATAAGTATATCCTAAAAGCATGTTGTACACCTTAAACTTTAATGTATTATATGTAAATTATATCTCAATAAAACTGGAAAAGAAAAACACATAAAAACCAGAATATAAAATCTGGTGAAGGTTTGGGGTTCTCCTGATGGTGATGTGTAGGATTTGTTAAATTAGTTTGATGATTTATTCCAGAAAAGGTAAGCGAAGTAAGAAAGGGGATGCATGTGTACTGAAAAATGGAGGGTGAATGAGGTCAATGGTATTCCACAGGGCTACAACTCTATGGCAATGAAAACGGTATGATATCGTTGTCCCCAGAGCTAGGATGTATTACAGACTTATTGACAGGCACTATGGTAATTGTTACACATAATATCTTTTTTACTTCTACTAGCATGTCTAAGAAGGCCTGTTTTACATATGTGAAAACTGAGACCTCAAGAATTAAATAATTTTCTCAGCATCAAAACTTGGAGATAATGGAACTGGAAATGAATTCAGACATAACTAAGTCTTATTCACATAATTAATATAATAATAATATAATATAATATAATATAATATAATATAATATAATATAATATAAAATATAATATAATATAATATAAATGTGTGTGTGTGTGTGTATATATATATATATATATATATATATTTTTTTTTTTGGAGAAACCAGTTGAATTTCTGATGGAGTTTGTACAACTGGAGAAACCAGTTGAATTTCTGATGGAGTTTTTACAGTGGTGGTACCTGGCTCAGGGCTGGGCAGGGTGTGGCTCATAATTCAATAGAGTTCTTAGTAAGAAGGAAAGGAAGAGGGAAGAATGAGGAAAAAAGGCCTTTAGTCATAGAGTTCCCACATAAAATACAGAATACCTAGTTAAATTTTAAATTTTGGTTAAAAATATTTTTAAATGAATATTTGCCAAATGTTATTATTTGTATTTGATACACATACTTATTGTGAAATGCTTTACCACAATCAGTTAGTTAATACATCTTTTATTTCACATAATTGCCACTTTGTTGATGTTGTTAAGGTGAGAACATTAAAACTCTACTCTCATAGCAACTTGTAAGTATATAATACATTATCATTAGTTATAGTCACCATGTTGTACATTAGATCCCTGGAACTTACTCATCTGATAACTGAAAGTTAGTACCTTTTGTCCACCATCTCCTCATTCCTCCCACTCCTCAGCCCCTGACAATCTCCATTCCACTATTTCTATGAATTTGATGTTTTGGAATTCTAGCTATATGTGAGATCATACAGTATTTCTTTCCTTGTTTGACTTACTTCATTTAACATAATGCCTGCAAGGTATGTACATGTTGTTGAAAATGGCTGGCTTTTCTTCGTGTGTGTGTGTGTGTGTGTGTGCGCGCGCGCCACATTTTATTTATTTATTCATCCCTCAGCAAACACTTAGGTTGTTTCCATGTCTTGGCTATTGCAAATAATGCTACAAAGAACATGGAAGCCAGGCATATGTTTGAAATAGTGATTTTATCTCCTTTAGATATATACCCAGATGTGGAATTGCTGGCCTATATGGTAGTTTTATTTTTAATTTCTTGAGGAACCTCCGTACTGTTTTCCATAGTGGCTGTAAGCAGTTTACATTCCCACCAACAGTGCCCCAGGGTTTGCTTTTCTCCACATCCTCACCAGTATTTGTTAGCTCTTTATTTTGGATAATTACCAAGCTAACAGGTATGAGGTAATATCTCATCGTGTGTGTGTTTTTTAAAATTGTTTTTTCTAGTTTGTTTTAAATTAAATTTATTTGAGTGACGTTGGTTAATAACATTATATACTTTTCAACTGTACAATTCTATAATACATTATATATATATTGAATTGCGTGCTCACCACCCAAGGTTTAGTCTTCCTCCATCACCATACATTTGACCCCCTTTACTCTTAATCCACCCTCACCCCCATCCCCTTTGGTAACCACACTTTTGTTGTCTGTTTATTGCAGTTTTGATTTGTATTTATTTTCCCGATGGTTGTGATGTTGAGCACCTTTTCATGTACCTGTTGGCCTCTTGGATGTCTTCTTTGGAAAAAAGGTATATTCAGCTCTTCTGTTAATTTTTTAATTGAATTAATTTTTAATTGAATTTTTTAATTGAATTAATTAAACTCAATTTGCTATTGAGTTTATAAGGTCCTTATATATTTTTGATATTAACCCCTTATCACATATATAATGTGTGAATATTTTATCCAATTCTGTAGTTTTGTTGATGGCTTCCTTTGCTGTGCAAATGCTTTTCAGTTTCATATAGTCCCAATTGTTTATTTTTGCTTTAGTTACTTGTGCTTTTGATTTCATATTTTTTAAAAAAAAAATCATTGCCAAAACTAATGTTAAAGAGCTTTCTCCCTGCGATTTTTTCTAGGAGTTTTAGGTTTAAGTTCCTGTTTTGAAGTTAATATTTGCGAGTGGTGTAATATAAAGTTTCAGTTTTGGTATTTTTTACATGTATGTATCCAGTTTCCCCAGCACAATTTATTGAAGAGACTACCCTTTTGCCCTTTGAGTATTCTTGGTTCCTTTGTAAAATGTTAGATAGTTAAATATATATATATATACACACACATATAAATAGATTTATTTCTGGGCTCTCAATTCAGTTCCATTGTTCTATATGTCTATTTTTTGTTTTTGTTTCCTTTTAATTTTTTAGTTTTTTTTTTTCGCTACTACCATACTGTTTTATTACTATAGCTTTGTAATATAGTTTGAAATTATAAAATGCTCTGCCTACACTTTTGTTCTTTCTCAAGATTGCTTTAGCTGCTTGAGGTCTTTTATGGTTCCATAAGAATTTTTGAATTATTATTCTTATTTTTTTAGTATTTTATTTTATTTTGGTTTAGTTTCAATACATTGATTAGACAATTATATAGTTTATGAAATGATCCCCCCAATTACTTTATCACCTCTCTGGCTCTACACATAGCCATTACATTCTTTATACTGTGTTCTCCATTCCTGTGACCATCTAACAAGTGCTGATTTGTCCTTCTTTAACCCTTCACCACTTTCTCCCAGCACCCCCACCCTCTGCCCTTCTGGCTATCACCAGATTGTCCTCTATATTTGTGAGTCTGTTTTTGATTAGTTTGTTTTTTCGTTCCTTAGATTCTGCATGTAAGTGAAATCATATGGTGTCTATTGTTCTCTGACTTATTTCACTCAGCACAATAACCTCTAGGTCCATCCATGTTGTTGCAAATGATAGGATTTCTTTTTTTATGGCTGAGTAATATTTCATTGTATATATGAACCATTACTTCTTTATCCAATTGTCTGTTGATAGGCATTTAGGTTACTTTCATATCTTGGCTATTGTAAATAGTGCCGCCATGAACATAGGGATGCGAAGACCTTTACAAATTATCGTTTTGGTTTTCTTTGGATAAATCTTCAGAAGTGCAATAGCTGGGTCAAAAGGTAGATCTGTCTTTAACTTATAGAGGAACCAGGCTATTAGTCTGTACCAATTAGCAATCCCACTAAATGTATAAGGGTTTTTTCTTCTGCACATCCTCGCCAACATTTGTTCTTTGATTTATTGATGATAGCCATTCTGACAGGTGTGAGGTGATATCTCATTGTGGTTTTAATTTGCATTTCTCTGATGATTAGTGATCTTGAGAATCCTATTATATGTCTATTGGCCATCTGTATTTTCTCTTTGGAGAAATATCTATTCAGGTCTTTTGCCCATTTTTTAATTGGATTGTTAGTTTTTTTGTTGTTGAGTTGTATGAGTTTTTAAAATATATTTTGAACATTAACTCCTCATCAAATGTATCATAAGTGAATACCTTCTCCCATTCAGTAGATTGTCTTTTTGTTTTGTGTTGGTTTCCTTTGTTGTGTAAAACTTTTTAGTTTGACATAGTTCCATTTATTTATTTTGTCTTTTGTTTCCCCTGCCCAATGAGATCTATCCAAAAAGAAGTTACTAGTAGCAATATCAGAGAGAATACTGCCTATGTTTTTTTCTAGGAGTTTTATGGTTTGGGGTCTTACATTTAAGACTTTAATCCATTTTGAGTCTATTCTTGTATATGGTGTAAGAAAGTGGCACAGTTTTGTTTTGTTTTGTTTTGTTTTGTTTTGTTTTGTATGTCTCTGTCCAATTTTCCCAGCACCATTTATTGAAGAGACTGTCTTTACCCCATTGTACATTCCTGCCTTCTTTGTCATATATTAAGTGATCATGGGTTTATTTTTGGGCTCCCTATTCTTTTCGATTGACAAATGTATCTGTTTTTATTCTACTACTATGTTGTTTTGATTACTATAGCCTTGTAGTATAGTTTGATATCAGGTAGTGTGATACCTCCAAATTTGTTCTTCTTTCTCAAGATTGCCATAGCTATTCAGGATCTTTTATGGTTCCATATAAAATTTAGGATTATTTGTTCTAGCTCTCTGAAAAATGCCATTGGAATTTTTATAGAGATTGTATTGAATCTATAGATTGCTTTGGATAGTATGGTTATTTCAATGATGTTGATGCTTCCTGCCCATAAGCACAGTATATGATTTCATTTATTTGTATCTTTTTCAGATTCTTTTCTCAATGGCTTATAATTTTCTGAGAATAAGTCTTGTACCTCTTTGGTTAATTTGATTCTTAGGTATTTTATTGTTTTTGATGCATTTGTAAATGGGATCATTTTCTTAATTTCTCTTTTTGCTAGTTCATCATTGGTGTATTCAAATACTACTGACTTCTGAATATTAATTTTGTATCCTGTTACTTTACTGAATTCATTGATCAATTCTAATAGTTTTTTTGGCGAAATCTTTAGGGTTCTCTCTATGTAGTATCATGTTATTTGTAAATAATGACAGGTTTACTTCTTCCTTTCCAATCTGGATACATTTTATTTCTCTTTCTTGTCTGATTGCTGTGGTTAGGTCTTCCAATACAACGTTGAACAGAAGTAATGAAAGTGGGCATCCTTGTCTTGTTTCTGATCTTAAGGAAAATGTTTTAGCCTTTCCCCATTAAGTATGATATTAGTTGTAGGTTTGTCATATATGGTCTTTGTTATATTGAGGTATATCCCCTATGTTCCCATTTTGCTAGGAGTTTTTATTATAAATGGATGATGGATTTTGTCAAATGCTTTCTCTGCATCTATTGATATGATCATATGATTTTTATTTTTCAGTTTGTTAATGTGATGTATCATCTTAATTGATTTGTGGATATTGTACCAACCTTGCATCCCAGAAGTAAATCTAACTTGATCATGGTGTATGATATTTTTAATATATTGCTGAATTTGGTTTGCTAATATTTTGTTAAGAATTTTTGCATCAATGTTCGTAAGAGATATCAGCCTATAGTTTTCTAATAATGTCTTTGTCTGGTTTTGGAATCAAGGTAATGGTAGCCTCATAAAAGGAATTAGGAAGCCTTCTTTTTTCTTGAATTTTTTGGAATAGTTTGAGAAGGTGTTAATTTTTCTTTGAATTTTGGTAAAATTCACTTATGAAACCATGTGGTCCAGGACTTTGTTTTTTGTTTTTTGTTTTCTGGGGTTTTTTTTTTTGATTACTGATTCTATTTTGTTGGTGGTAATCAGTCAGTTCAGATTTTCTGTTTCTTCTTGATTCAGTCTTGGGAGATTGTATGTTTCTAGGAATGTATCCATTTCTTCCAGATTGTCTGATTTGTTGGCATATAATTGCTCATAGCATTTTCTTATGATCCTTTGTATTTCTGTGGAATGTATAGTTACTTCTTTTTAATTTATTTCTGTGTAAAATGCTATCGGAACCTTGATAGGGATTGCACCGAATCTACAGATGGCTTTGGGTAGTATTTTAACAGTATTCATTCTTCTGATCCATGAACGCAAGAAATCTTTTCACTTATTTTTGTCTTGTATAATTTCTTCATCAATGTCTTATAGTTTTTGGAGTATAGGTTTTTCATTTTCTTGGTTAAATTTATTCCTATGGATTTTATTGTTTTTAATTCTACTGGGAGTCTTCTTTGCTAAACTTGGGAACCTTTTTAAAGAGAAAACAATAAGGAAAGAAGGAGATTTTAATTGGGTAACATACAGACAGACAGACATTTTCTGGAAAACATTAGGAGGGGCAAAATTCTTAATTATGTCTAATGTAGGCTACTCGATCTCTTTATTTCGGAGAAATAAAATACTTGCAGAAAATACTAAATTTTCCCTATAGAAATGCATTTTGTCATTTTTAAAAACATTTCTTTAGTATATGGACTTTCTGAGAATCTAACAGACGCTATAGACTGTCTCTCCAGAAAAAAAAAAAAAAAAAAAAAAAAGGCTTACATCCATGCCTATACTACTATCTCAAAGTCAATAGAGGTTATATTAAAAATCCATGCTTTAAACCTTTCAAAAGGTGACAGCGTGGCTTACTGGGCAATGTACTTTGAAATTAGAAGGATTTCTCACATAGTAGTGGGTTAGTAACTATTTAACAACTGCATCTTGGGGAGAGATCCCTGATTTACAGCATTTGCCAATTTCTGTGGTATAAATTTTCACTATGCCTGATTTTAAGCTACCTGCATAGCATAGCATCATTCAACAGAGTTGAGAAGAAATACACAGTAGCCCACCACTGCATAGTATTCCATACATATACGTACAATACATATAAACAATACAAGTAAAAAACTCAGGAATATAGGTAATAGTAAAATTTAATAATATAATTAGAATGTGATGAGTTTTGAGTATCTATTACCTTCATTTTCAATAGAATTTATGTAATAATAAGTTTATATAATTTAGTTTTTAATAATTACTATACCTAACAATAGCTTCCAAATTTCCTGAAAATTTAACAAGTAGCTCTCTCTGGTTCAGCACATCACTGGTTTGCCTCCTGATGGAATTGGTAAGTAAGTCTCATGGTTGACATAAAAACTGAAAAGAGATAATGTGTGTGAAGTACCTTGAAGTTTCTGAATAAAGCAAGTAATCATAAATATTAGCTGTTATTGTTTTTATTGTTAATCAGTAACTTTATTCACAAGAGTTATGTTTCTTATTTCAGTCAGTGATTGGCATAAGAGAATTAATATTATTGTGTAATTTTTCTGTGTTATTGTTCAATAAATAAGAAGAGGGAGATACCTTTTCTTCCTTCCAGTGCTTAAGGCATGAGAGTGAATTCAATTTTAAAAGGTATACACACTAACGCACTATATGATGAGTCCAACAATATTACACTTTAAAAGGAACTTTGCAATTTCAATACAGTATACTTCATAAGTGGTATTATATTATGTGTAACTTCCCATGGAATGGTACATAATTTTCTTCAAAGTATATCAAGGGTTCTCTTGGGCACTGAAATTTACTTATTTATTTTCTTTTATTTCTGCTATCTGCCAATTTTAGGTGCTTGGATAATAACTTGATCTCAATTTATGTTTATATGCTTTCACTAGAACAATCATCTTTGCTATTTTTTTAAACATTGTTCTTTAAATAATATATTTTCTTGTCTTCTGTTTTTTCCTCTTCCTGAACGTGACATAAATATTAAAAGCAGTATTGTGATGTCTCTATCGTTACTTAACCATTCAGACATAAAGAGGGAGCAGCAACATAAGGCAATGTATTTTTTTAAGTTTCATAAATTGCCCCTTTGTTTCTATAATATGTCGATAGACTGCAGATACTGTTTCTCTATATCACTTTCTAAAGCAGAATGAAACTGCCAAGACCCAATCTATAAGGGCATCATTTATGGAATAACCACAAATGTGATCAATCAAGTCATTTCAATGGAGCAATAGCCAGTGTGACCTCAACAGACTTTGGCTTTGGAGCCAGATCTCTTCAGTGACAGACATAACCCTGGTGGGTCGGAAGCATTCTTCACTGCTCACTCTGCCATCTGCCACTGTGGAAACTTCATCATTAAAGGCAGAGTTGTTGCTGGACAAATTTGCAAATGGTTTGAGAACATTATTATTGCACAGAATGTTACCATCTGTAAGTAGGCAAATCTGAATTACAATGTATGCCTATCTAACTTTCTACGTATACCTTAATAGAATATATGCAGGTTTTAATCTCAAAACTGGGAACATTTTCTTTTGTATTATGAAATTATAGCATTGCAAAGGGCCTCCAGAGCTTACCTTCCTACTTTTAAATATATCTGCATTTAAAGCATCACAGATCAAAGAAACTTATATTGCATTTAGTTGTTTGTCCTTATTCACAAAGTATTTTTAATTGTTTGATTTTACTCGCTTATTATATTACATTATTCTATTATTTTCAAGTATTCACATTTACATATATATGTATATATGTGTATATATATTATAGCTTTTAAAAAAATAATATATAGCTTTTAGAAAAAGATTTGAATTATGTCTTTGAGATAGAACCACCTGTCCTCTTGCAACTTTCAACACCATGGAATAAACTATAAAGATTATTATATAAATAATATAATGAAAACATTAAACCAGAATTTTCAATCATAAGCCAGGCACTGTTTTTCACACACACACACACACACACACACACACACACACACGTATAAATATATACATATATACATATATATGTATTTATATATGTACATATATATACAAATATATGTATTTATATATACACATATATGTGTGTATATATATATGTATTTATTTATTTATATTCTTTGAGTCCTACTGCATAGGATTGGGATTATTATAATTGTAGTTATACAATTATAATATAGTATTTTGTATTATATTGTTATATTATTAATATTGTCATCATACAGACAAGGTAACCAAAACATGGAAAGGTAAACTGATACTCAGGATCACAGTTTGATAAACTGTAGATCAGGGATTCTGAACTCAGCTAACTTAGGTCCAGAATCTGTGCTATTAACTTATTTGAGTCTGTGGATCTCTAGAATCAAAGGAAATGTTAATGAATGACCGATAGTGATGGTGGGAGTAGAGGAACTTGTTTCATGGACACAAAAAGAGTAGAAAATGACATTATAGAGTTTTCAGTGTCAAGTGTTGGTGCTCAAATGTGTTGTCCAAATATTCTTAGTTCTCTATTCTGAGTTTTGAAGACAGAAGGAAAATGTCAAATGTGATACAAAGTACTGATTCTTTATTAATATAAGGTTGAGTTCCTGACACTGGCCCAAGAGGTCTGTTTTGTAGAAAAGCCTCAGTAAATCTCTATTCTACCATATAATTCCTCTAGGTTGCTATGTGGTGATCTATTAGGTAACCAGGTTTTGTATCCACCTAATCTCAAGCAGAGGAACCTGAACAGACAGCAAAGAGGTTGACCCGGCCTGCATGGAGGCCGGCGGGTAGAAAATCAGCTAGCTGTGGAGCACAGGCTCCTGCTGCAGATCACAGTAAGCGTTCTCATTTGAAAAACTGGCCCAATGATTGCCTCCTTTTCTGATAGCACAGGGGTCATGCTAATCTTCTCTGTAGCACTCCAATTTTAATATATGTGCTGCCAAAGCAAATCCCATGATTCCCTCTCTCTTTTGTGGAAAAGAGCTGGTGAAAAAACATGGAGAGAGGGCAGAAACTTGGATTGATGCTGTTGATGTAAGAAACCTCTAACCCTATAAAGACTTTTTATTGGAACTTATTTGAACCAAACCGATGACAACTATCAAAAAGCAAGATTCAAACACTCCAGAGAATGACAGTTTTGCAGTTTCTTTTATGCATGTGGATTTAAGGAGGGAATGTAAAGCAGATTCCATGAAGGTGAGGGCTGACTTACATGATAGTTAACAAGATTATCTTGAGGATGGTTACTCTTCCAAGGAGTCTGAAAGAATTTCAGTAGTACTTTGAAAACATTTTAACAAATCAAATGTTTACAGACATCCTGTAGTAAAGCTAAGTTAGTAGGACTAGTATATGAATGATGGTAAAATTACATGAAAAATGGGTAAAATATGGTCAACTCCAAATTATCTGTGTCATTAAAGCCTTCTGTTCATCAATGTCATGCAAAATAGGATATTGGGCAGCATTTTGACAATGAAAAAAAGGATTATTAGTAACACACATCTTTTTAATTTATTTTTGTTAACATAAATTAATTAAGTAACTAATGAAATCCCAAGGTGAAATCTCTTGCCGCCAGGACAACAAACCAAGACTGTTTGGGGTTTCAGCCCCTTCTGGGATGTGACTTTAATCAGTCTGGAATTTTCTGATCAATACTAGTGAGGTAATCTGCCTGAGAAGACCCCTGCCACCCTTCCCTCCAGAAAGATGCCCTTGCCTCAAGCAATTCCTTCTTTTCTTTTGCTGATAACTTTATTGTCCACCAGGTTTATGCCTATAAAAACATTCTATTTTGTACTTCTCAGAGAACCTCTTTATTTTCTAGATGGGATCTTGCTTGAATCATGAATCATTCAATAAAGCCAATAATATCTTTAAAATTTACTTGGTTGAATTTTTGTTTTTTAACATCTTATAATGAAATCATATAGCTTTGCTTAAAATTTATGTTTGTGAATTTCGTAAATGATGTGATAACATTTACAAGAACTAGAGATAAGAGACTATGGACAAGACACCTTTTTTTCCTGATAAAAAAATGATAATCAGAGTACTTCGTGCTGTCAAATATGGCAATGTACTCTATGCCTTAATTTTTTTTTTTTTCCTACTCTGATTGAAAAGACTGAAGTCTAGAAGAGCCAAGGGTATGTGGGCCAGCTAAACCTGCCCATGGCAAAAACTTACAGGAGAGAAATGACGTAAATTAAAGGAAAGACATGCCTGCCTTTGGATTGTTCCAAAGAAGATAGCACCTTCCTATCTGCTCCCTGAGGTAAAAAAAAGAAAAAAAAGAAAAAAAAAGAAAAACAAAACAACATAAAAAACAACTGTTGGGCCTTTGGCTGAAAAAAATACTCGTGTAAATAATACATAATTTCTAAGGCCATAGATGTTCTTAAGTTATTTTATTTAGATCTGGAGTCGGTGAATAACTTTGAAAGTTTATCTCAGTCAACTTGGGATGCTATAACAAACTATCATAGACTGGGTGGCTTAAACAACAAATATTTATTTGTGTCCTCATATGGTGAAGAGAGAGAGAGAGTGGGAGAGAGAAGGAGGGAAAAGGAAGGAGGGTAGAAGGAAGGGAGAAAGGAAGTGAGAGACGGAAGGAAAGAATGAGGGAGAGGGACAGGGAAGGAGAAAGAGAAAAAGGAAGAAGGAAGGAGGGAGGGAAGGAAAGAGGAAGAGAGAGAAGAGGAGGGAGGGAGGGAGAGAAGGGAGGGAAGAAAGGAGAGAGAGAGAGAGAGGGCAAGCTCTCTTGTATTCTTATTGAGAACACTAATCTCATCATGAAGACACCACTCTCATGACCTTATTTGAACCTAATTACCTCCCAATGGCCCCACCTTCTAATGCCATCACATTGGGAGTTAGAGCTTCAATATATGAATTTTGCAGGAACACAAATATTGTGGTGGCTGAAAAATTGACTCTTACTGGAAATTAATATTTGACTATCGCTATGGGCACATAGGCCTTTGATTATAGGAACATAACATTCTAAACAAGCTTTCTACTTCTGTAACTCCGCTTATGCACCTGACCTGTGAGTTGACAGGTAGTGAATAGAAGAAAGATAGACCTTTGTGTTTAGACAGAATGAAGAATGGGATTTGGGCTTAAAAACCCTGTACCTCTACATTTCAAGGCTGCTTAATTTGGGGCCTGCATACCCCTGGCAGACCCAGATGGCTGAATAAAGAGTGTGTTTCCTATAACTCACTGAGTTCCAGTGGTCTGCGTGTCTTTCGAGGGCTACAACAATATTTAGTCCATAACAAGGCCGTTAGAGGGATCAGATGTTCTATTATCATGAACTAAAAAGAGAAGGAATTATTTACAGACATTCTAGTTGTAATGTTTATACAAATTACAGTGAAATACTATTATAGGCTACCTCACTATAATATTTCTTTAAGTATACTATGAGTCAAATCAGAGTGTCCAAAATTGTACTGGCACTTGAGAATGAAAAATTAGAAACTACAGTACCTCTGATTTAGCCTTCTTTAAAATTAAGCTGATATCAAAAGGAATGAGGACGTTTTGCATACATTGATATGGAATGACTGGATATATTTTTCAAAATCTTTTAGTTCAATCTGAATTGGAAATATCTGTATAAACGAATAAAAAACACACCAACAACCTTATTTCCTAGTTTTGTCCACTGAAAAGCAATCAGCTTAATAGTCATGAGTGTATCTACTATTTGGATTGTGGTCTATATTGGGTATTATATTTCCATAAAAGCACCTGAAGAATGACTATTTCTAAGTCTAAGTCAGGATATATAAGATGAACCTGAGATTTTGGGGGGTGGCCAAAATCCAAGCTATGAAATAATATGAGTTATGTCAAAGGACCATAGAAGCCAAAGATGGTAAAATTTGAGTATCAAAAAGAATAATGAATATACTTTATTAGAGCACATTCATTATGTAAAAATTAGTAAGTTTGTAATGTAAGAGAGAGAGAACTAACAAAACAAAGCAAAATTTATCTTATTAACTACCTTATTTAATAGCCAAAAACTAAGAATAAAAATTTATCCTGCTTCTCCTTTATGAACTGAATTTGAAGATAATCAGATCGACCTGCCTCTTGAGGGAAAGTTCTTTAAGAATTCTCCTGGTGGATGTTGATGAAATGATAAAAATTAAAAAACAAAAAAACGCACACAATTTTGCAATATTTAGTAAAATAATCTATATTTACTTGGATCTTATGATTAGAAAGTAAGTTTCTAACCTAAGAAAAGAGCTCCTTTTAATAATGAAAAAATTAAAGAAATAGATTAAACAAATGTTGATTTATAACCTGGAGACTAAAAATATATATATTTATATTTTTGGTAAAGACAAACTGGAACTTTAAGCAAACATAATCAGTGGGTAGGGTCTATAGGTGGAGCTAGGGTTGATGGATGTTTTTGTGCCCTGTGTAATTGGGAGAACCCTAATCTCGAGAACCCTACAGGAAGAACTCTATGTATAATAAAACTCTATGGTTTTAACTTCTCTTTTCTTTAACTTCCTTTTCTTTTATATAAATACTCTTCTTTGTTGGCACACAAGCCACGATGTGCATGTGACTTGCCAAGTCTGCATGCAGTGAGTTGCAACCCTTTCTTTTTCCTGAATAAATTATTTTTGGTGATGAAATACCTAGTCAATATTATTTTTCAGTTGACGCTGTCATTGTGAGAATATTTACAATATAAAATATTGTTCACTTAAACTATTAAAGTGAAGGTTGATTTCATTCAGCACATTTGTGGTAATTTAGCCACTGATTATGACCTCACTGATTAAGCTTTCAATAATTAGAGTAGTATAAAAGGAAATCGCAGATCTTTTAGCATGTGGAATATTGCTACAATACTTTCTCCTCACAAAATATTATTGTTATTATTTATTATTTTAGTGCTTCATGAAATTGTGTGTCATACTTGCACAGGGGTCGTGGTAATGTTTTCTGTTATCATTCCAGTTCCAGTATATGTACTGTTGAAGCAAGCACACAAAATATTATTTTAAAAGTAAAATAAGCAGTAGTTCTGCCTAATTAAACTAAAAACTTAAAATAGAAGCTTAATGGATCAGATCAATGTTCAATGTTTCAGAATTAACTGGCAGCAGTGTGAATGATATATTGTGATTAGGAGATCAGGTAGATAATATTTTAATGACCTGAATTCAGTAGCAGAGAGAATAGACATGATGAGCTGAATTTGAGAAGTGTTTCAGAAGTGGGGATGGAGGGTGGAGAAGAGGAAATATTAAAGGGAAAGTCAAAATATAATTGCAATTTAATAGCTTAGGTAAATGCTTACCTAGCTTTTAAGTAAGTGGCAAGATACAGATTGCATGGTATTGAGCAGTGACTAAGCGATGAGCAAAAGCTTTTTGAAAGCCTCATATAATCATATAATACCATGACATTTAAGACAGTTAAAAGTTTAAACCTATCTTCCCATTCTCATCTCTCTTCACTTTCTAATCAACTTCTTTCTTACTGTACCACCCCACCCCCATGCACCCTCCTGAGGATCTAATAAGTCAGTGGTAAAAACACATTATGTAGTTTCTCACCTAGTGTTTTTATTTATATCATCTTTTTTTTCCTATGTAGAATGATCCTTCATTCATATCTCTGCTTGGTTCAATCACCCTGGTGCCACAAAGCTTAATGGAAGTTAAGTGTACTTCATCCTCAAGCAAGATTTGCTGGTTCTTTTTCTATGTCTCCATAAACCTTGATTCATAACTTTATTTCAACCCTCATCACATCAAGTTATTTTAAATTACACGTTTCAGTTTAGTCCACTAGAATGTAAATGCTTAAAGGCTTAACTTGCCTTGTTCCATAAATGAAATTCTCCTTATGTAAATTGTTATGTGTTATTTAACATTAACTAATTAAGATATATTTACCTACTCTTGTCATTCACAGGCTAAGCTGCTGGTGTTGTAACAATAAGTCTGACTGTTGTGGTCCGTGACCTCGCAAAGCTAACACCTAGTAGATGACATAGAGAATCAAAGAGACTAATAAAATAGTGTCATAAGTTTTAAAATCATGATGATGGTGATAATGAGGATGTTAGTCAATTGTTATTGAGTTGTTTTATGTGCCACGCATGGTTCCAAGCACTGTACATTTGTTATTTAATCTCGCCCTCACAACTCGGTGACAGAGGAAGAACAGAGTACTTTTATAGAGGTCAGTAGAACAATACTTAGCCAAGATAGAAAATCAGCGAAACCTTCCCTAAAAGAGTGGTTTCTAAGTTGAGACCCGAAAAAATGACTAATGATCAGGGATTTGGCAGATAGGAGAGGAGAGAGGAAGAAAGGAAGAGAAGAGAGAGAGAGAAGGGAAAGGGAGAGGAGAGGGGAGGTAATTTGTGTGTATGTTTGTGTGAGGATAAGAGAAAGGAAAAATGTTTTCAACAGGAAACAAAGGCTGAAAGTCAATCAATATATGTATTTAGTGGGTATTGGTTTTTCTACTTCTAAAGTCAGACTATATCATGGAGCTTAATTCCTTTAGAAATAGTCAGAAAAGCTAAAAACTGGAGGATATCTACCATCCTCATTTTAGAAATAGAAGCACTGAATCACAGCTCAAGGAAATGAGTCCCCACTGCCATGCAGAGTCATTGGCAAGAGTCGGTTCCTAGGCCAGGCTCTTTCCAGGGCACCATGCTGCTGCCTCTATGGATTGTTAAATGGTTTCTAATTCAGCCAGCCAGCAATAAATGTACCCAGACAAATAACATGTTTTATGATTCCCAACCACCACATTTCAGTTCACATTCTTCTCTTGATTATTATTTAATAAGAAAAATATAAATTATGGAATATAATAGTACATATCTGTACTTAATCTCTAAACAGATGTGATCTAGAAACGATTCCTCTCAATCGTCCCCTCAACACATGAATTTCACCCTGAAAATGTGTCATGACTTTTTTCTTGTGGGCTATAATTCCATCTTAATTATATCACCGATGAACAGTCTTAGTTTAGTCTTATTTTGGGTCATGAGAGCACGGCCTTTGGAAGCAGACGGACTGGGGTCCCAGTTCTAGGTCTGCCACTTATCAGTTATGTGACCTTGGGCCAGTTACATAACATTTCTTTGTTCATACCTGACCTCATAGTGTTCTCGCAGGAATTAAGGGACAGCAACACATGTGCTTGGTATGTGGTACCTTTTGAAAAATTTAACTTGCGAGATAGCCTTTTTAACACTGAATCATAAAGTCACAGCTAAAAAAAAAAAATCAACTGCTTTAATCCTTTCCACTTTACTGATAGAGTCTGTAGACTGGTAATGTTCTTCTTTGCCAAAATGAACAATCCCTTTAATTCCCACCATTAGACTGCAGACTTTGTAAGAGCAAAGACTACAAATTTCCTCTATATTCTGGCATCTACTACTGTGAAAAGCACTTAGTAAACTCTTATTCATATTGATTAAATTGTCTAACTATTTAGTGTCTGAGCCTAAAGGCTAAAACTCAGGCTCCCTGATATCTAGTTCTGGTTTGTTTTTCTGTTCGTTTGTTTGTTTTTACAGCACCAAAAATTAAAAAAAAAAAAAAATCCCTGCTTCTTCATTTTGTGAAGAATACTCTGGGGAAAACTTGGTCTTAGAAATTTCAGGTTATTCTATGATATTCTAATATGCTGCTTTTCATTCTGCCTGGACCCCAGTGGTATGGATTCACATGAATATTAATAGTTGGGAAGGGAATGAAGACTTTGGTTCAGCAGTTAGGAAGTGAGGCAGTGCTTAGTTTGAATGCCCTACTGGTAGTGGATATATGGCATGGCTCAGGCACTGTGTTTATGCATTTTAAATTGCTTTCTTTACAACTCCAGTTCAGAGGAAATATCATCTCTGAGCCATACTGGGTCAGGGCATTCCAATACAGTGAAGTTAATTTGAGAAATTTAAAACAGGCATCATACCCCTTGAACTTGGCTACAGCTAATTATGTAGAAATAAATTCCACAATCAGCTACTTCTATACAATAGTACAAACATACTATACTTAACCAAAATCATAACCTTGTAAAGAGACCAAATATTATTTTCAAACACAATTAAGTTGCTTAAGCTGTGGAGTTCCTGGTCTTAATTTTAGAAGCAACATTAACAGCTGATGAAAATAATGCTGTGACTTGTGGATGTAAAATACCACAGAAATATGCCTGATTTTGCTTGATGAGATGACATCAGATTCTCTCAATAACTGAATGCAACCTTTTAGTATTCATATACTTAAAAAAAAAAAAGCAAAAACAACAAAAAAATATAAATAGCCATTATTGTATGCCTAAAAAGTGAGCAGTGGCTCCCATTTCTCTTTCTGCTCTTCTCTTTTAGGTCAATGATAAAATATACATAGAATACATGATCCCTGTCTGCCAATTATGGTTGCGAGTATAACATTATCCTTTAACTTAACATTTATGAAGCAATTTGCTATAAAAATGAGGGTGATGTGATAGTTTTCATACAGTAAACTGGGCTAACTGCTTGAAAATGCACACAATTTAGGATATGACAGGTTCAATTCTCAAGTAGAAGAGGTGTATTGTGATGTTTTGGCACTGGTTAAATATTCAATCATTCCACTGCCTTGTCTGTGGGAAATATGCTAATAGCTTATTGCCACAGCCTTTGACTCTCAGGGCAAGTGAAGCCCAGAATTCCAGAGCCCTGATGAGTCAGTGGGTCTCATTACATTTGATGGATGCATATAATCTTGGCTTTAACATTTTGATTGATCTAGACAAGGGATTTTTATCACAAACAGAATCCTACAGAATCAAATTTTACTCCAAGAATCCATTCAGTTTACGCTTTTTAACATTTATTCTCTTTAATACATACACGTCTCCTGGCTTTTCATACTCCATATTAACAGTCATCACCCAATAAATTAAAGTGAGTCTTTAAAATTAGTCTTTCCATATATCTCACTTTTCAGCCAACAAAACAAAACTTGAGTAAAAATAACAAACCTTTACTTTTGTAAAACATTTTTAAAAGTCCTTAATACTAACGAAGCTTATATTTTAAAGGAAAAAAACAGCCAAAGTTCTGGTTTGTCATAGAGAATACAACTACAAGTTAAGAAATGGAAACAAACTATTTTTTTCTAGTTACGAGAGAGAGAGAGAGAGAGAGAGAGAGAGAGAGAGAGAGAGAGAGAGAGAGAGAGAAAGAGAGAGAAAGTCTATGGCATGTGGTAAGGCATCCCTATTATGAGGTTGATGACCCAGAGTAGAAAGCTCACTGAGGCACAAAGCAGCATTTTGCTGGATGAGACTTCTGGATATGTTTAAATGTATACACTGAACAATATTTTAAAATTTATATTAAACTTGGAATGTTTGACACAACTGGAATTTGAACTTTATCACATAGATTCTTAATAACAGTGAGGGTCTTTCTCTCCTGTTCTGGTTAGTGCCCATGTTCTACTTTTATTTTTCTTTCTTGAGGGGTGGGCTATTGGGAGAGGAGGAGGTGAAAAAATAGTTTGAGACAGTGCACATTTCCCTATTTAAATATAAGGTGTGGCCTTTGTTGTTTTGGTCAAATGGTGAGCCTCTTGGCCACATAATAATCATGTTCAGAGTCTCATTTTATGACAATTTTGTGGTACCATTGTACGCTAGGTATTTTTTTTTATATAGATATAGAGACTCTTTCTTAATCAGACAACTGAGGGGGATAAATATGTACAAATTGCTATGATAGAACTCTACTCTGGCGGCCCATCTTCTTTTTGGACTGCTTTTGGTTGGTCTTTGGGAATAATGTACTAAGCCAGGATACAGACATAAACATTAGCCCTGGCACTGCAACCTTGTTGGCTTGTACCATGCTAACATTTATGAGGTCTCTTCATAGGATTAAGACTCTGGTAGTAATTTAAACCAAATTAATCACTCTGGTTATATTAGATCAGTTCAACTCTGTATGTCTTAATTTGGTCAGGGGTACATTCACCAGCAATTAAAATAAATACAAGAGTATTTATTATTCTCTCACTGACAGGGAAAACCTAGTAAGTATAACAATTTAATTGTTAAATTATTCAATTTTCATCAATCCTTCAATATTTAAAATATTTCTTATAGTAAGGATGCCAGAGCCTATTTAAAAATATATATGTAACATAAAGCAGTTTGATTTTATAATATTATTGATATCTGAAAATTATTTAGCATCTTTTTATTAAATACAATATTTGAAATTACTTCATCTGAAAATAAAGTTTGCCAACAAATACCAATAATTCTGTAAGCTAAACAATTCTCTTTTATATTGCTAACATCCAACATAGAGATTTGCCAATATTTATATGAGGAAAGAAGACCATGGGGATTTTGAATTAAAACTAATGTAAATTTTAAGTTCTTTGTCAACCATTGCCACAATAATGCTGTGTAACAAACCCCATAAAACTCAGTGGTTTAAAACAACAATCATTTATTCTTCCTCACCAGTATGGTATTTTTTGAGCTTATCTCAATATTGTAGGTCCTTATTGCAACATATTTTCAAATTTTTGTTTCAAAATCTCCTCCTCCACTGCTTGAAGGATCAATAGGTATTTCTGTTCTTTGAGGGTTCTCACAGGTGACAATTTTAACAAATGTTTTATCACTACCTAACATTTTTTTACTCTTCTCAAAGTATTTTTGCTTTTTGCCTCTTTATTCCAAACTGATGCCACATAATTCAAGTATTTGTTATGGCAGCACCCTACTTACAGATACAAATTTCTGTATTAGTCAGTATTGCCACAATAAAACCACTCATCAAATCACTTCACAATCTAGTGGTTGAAAACAACAATCATTTATTCCCTTTTGTATGTTTGTAGGTCAGCTAAAACTTGGCTGACTGGGCTGGGCTCAGCTTGTCTTGGCTCTAAGCTGTGGGTCGGGTCTGAGCTGCCCCAGTTTCTATTGCAAGCTAGGCTCAGATCTGTTCCATGTGCAATGATTCTGGGGGTCCAGGCAACAACTGCAATAGCTATCCAGGTAACTGCAGAAGTGTACAAGGTTTGGACAAAAAAAAGGGACACACTAAGCCTGAAAAGCTTAGGAGTGGCCAGCATGGTGGGCCCTACAAACTCAGAGACCAAAAATAACCACAGGATGATCTGAACACAAAAATTTCTAAATAAAAGCAGGTTCATTGCTGATAGCCATGTCCTAGGGCCTGTAGTTTTCTTGACAAAGGTTAATTTAATCTTTACTTTAAATGAGGCTATATATTGTCTTTTTGCATCTAAGATAAAATACCCTTGGAATATCAGAGTAATCTCATTTCCCAGATCCCTCAGGACACACCCCACTATAACAGAGCAGGAGACCACAGAATCCCTCATGGTTACCTTGTTCTCTGCATGCGATCTCTATGTGCTATAAATGTCAATCATTAACTATCCCGTACCCACCAATGTGAAAGAAGTATATGCCTCTCTGTTTTACTTTTACCCAATCTACCACCAACGGATTTCATGTAACCCTCCTTGTCTTCTCTTTTGATTCTAATGTATAAAATAAACTGCTAAACTGCCATTCTCCAGAGCATTTTTTTAATCTGTTGAGATTTTGCTTCCTGGCGATTGTTGTCAGTTTAGCTCAAATAAACTCATCAAAATTCTCTACAGGTTTGGACATTTCTTATGTCGAAAAAGGCATGGCCAAACACAGGCACATCTCAGTCTTCTGTTTGTGTCACATCTGCTAACGTGTATTTGACCAAAATACATAGATGAGAGTTAGGAAAATACGCTTTGTCTATCCCAAGGCCACAGCAAAGTATATGTTATTATGAGAGGAAACTAAACAATTTTGATCAAATATTCAATCTACCATAGGATCCTCAGCTGAAATAATATAAGTTATTATTATTTTACCAAGGCTTATGGAAAGTAATACTAATTTTTTAATTCTACATTCAATATTTTTATTATATTTTCTAAAATATCATGCCTATAGTAGGTAACATTAAGCCAGTTTAATAATTCTAGAATCAACCTGATTATATGGTTGAAAAGATTACCAAAACAAATAAAGCAATCATTTGTGCATTTTATAAAACTTAACAGGTTTCTTAAGAAACATCCACCAAAGACATCAACTCTGACTCTATTTTCTAACTTATCTTAAAAGGTTCTTTTCAATACACTACCATTAGAGAATTATTTTTGCTAATTCCTTCTCTTGAAAACACCTGGCAAGCTTATGTTAGTGATAAGCTTCTTGTCTGGAATCTAATTCTTTATCCTGTCATAACTTGTATACATTCTGTTGGGTACTTAGTGGTGAACTGGCCACTAGAGTAGAAAGTAGCCACAGCCCAAATCACATTATCCAAAGGAGTTTAAGAAACTCAGTCCAAATCCATGCTGCAGTCATTATTCAAGGGATCTAAGTGGATGGGCAAAGGCAAGACAATGGGAATATTTGAACAAAATTTAATTCTAAGGGTTAAAAGTAATTTTGTTCCTAGGTGCAGATGTAGTGTGTTCATCTTGGAGTTGCCAGTTACAGAAGGGCAGAGACATTTTCCAATAACCCTGATAGAGGAGACTAATTTATTTGGCTCTGCTTGCCAGGTTTAGAGCAAGCAGCAGGAACAACTTCAGATCTCATTTATTGACATGGAAAAAGATTGTAAGAGTCTGCCATCTTGTTAAGGATTGGCCTAAAAACTAGTCTTATATAATAAAGTATTTGGCTGGCCTTTTCCCCTGATTTCTGAGAGGTAGACTATAAACCTCTGAAATTTCTGGAGTGATCAGAGTATATTTGTTATTAATGGTAGGCCCCTAAATAGTTTGTGGCAATGAGGCTGACCACACAGAAAGACCAATCGTGTAATTAGGGAGTTAGGGCTTTGAGCCACGTGATATAAAATGGACCTACAGGGAGGGACAAGGGGCTAAACATTGAGTTCAATCACATAGCCAATGATTCAATCAATTATGTTCACTTAATGAAATCCCAATAGAACTCTGAACATCAAAGCTTGAGGGAGCTTCCCTGCTGACAATAGTCTATGCAAGTTATACATCGATGTGCTGGGAGAATGATGCATCCTGACTCCACAGAGGATGACGCCGGAAGCTTTATGTTGGGAGCTCACCTTTGCATCTCTTCTTTTGTCAGGCACTGATTTGTATCTTTTTTTTTTTTTTTTTGCTGTAACAAAACTATTATCATAACTATAGTATTTTTCTGAGTTCTGTGAATCGTTCTAGACAATTATCAAAACTGAGGGGTAGTGGGAACCCAAAATTTGCAGTCAGTTGGGCATAAGTGAGGTTAGCCCTGAGACCACCAGAGCTGGTTGTCCAACTCTTGGTAGTCAGCAGTAGTATTGCAAGTGGTCAGAGCAGAGCCTGAGACTACATTAGCTGCCCCTGAATGAGGATGAGCTGAGCTAGCATAGATTGGGATCTGTGTTCCCAGATGATTAGGAAATCATCTTGTCTCTCTGAAGTAGTGAGAATTTTACCCTACTTTCTAATCACATATTATTAGTGTGTATGTATATAGTCAAAATTTCTTGTTAAATTATGTTCAAAGCAGAAGAATCAAATAATTATTTGTTAATGACAAATAATATTACAAGTATAATTATTATTTTAACTTTTACACCTTCCAAGTATAAATTAAAAAAGAAAAAATTTACCATTTGTACCCTGTATCGAATTGTGACATCATTATCTGTTTTTTCTGTTTCCAGCATCTGTATTCTGTTCTATGCTGTGAGGGCTAGAAGTCTGGAACCTATATTTTCCAGAAACCTCCATCCCCTTGCCAGCTGGCTTCCTATTATGTTCTGGTGTGGAAGCTAGTAGAAAGTTATAAAGTAAAAAGAAAGAAGGTATTTTTCTTTTGCTCTTCTCTTTTAGGCCGTACCTCTCACAGTGGCAGAAATAATAGCAAAGGTTCAGGCTCCTCTATAGGAGTAAGGGTTCAGGTTTTTGTCGTAGAGGTGGTAGAGGCAGTAGTGCTTCAGTGCCCCTTAAGTGCAGTGATTTGGGGCTCTAGATCCAGCAGCTACAGCTATAAGGATTTTGCAATGTTAGCTGTGGTATGAGCTCCTGTTGGTTTCAGTGGCAGCCACTGCAGCAGCCTCAGCTACATCGCGATCATGATGTGGGTGATTTTCTTTCCTCTATCCTAGGAGTGATAGCAGTTTTGCTTGTTTGTTTGTTTGCTTGTTTTTAAAGCAACATTCTTTTATTTCTTTTATTTTTTTTTATTTTTATTTTTTATACCTACAATACCTAGTCTTCCTAGGTGGTCTCCCATCCAAGTACTAATCAGGCCCGACCCTGCTTAGCTTCCAAGATCAGATGGGATCAGGTTTGTTCAGGGTGGCGTGGTTGTAGATGTGATAGTAGCTTTGTACAGTTACTAATATCTGGGTTACTTCACTTTCTCCTTTAGGTCTTCCAACCATTCTAAAATTTTTGTATCCTATTCCTTGTTATATTTTTCTGTTTGAAATATCAAGATTTTCCTGACCAGACAGACTGATACAGAGGGCAAGTAATATATTCCTGAAAAAGCCTGCCAAATAAAATTTTTACGAATCACAAAATATTTTATGTAAATAAGAAAACTTCTCTTTAGAAAAAAAAATGAGCCTTTCTGAAAGTGATATACCCATTTCTGATTCAAGTTCCCATTAAATAATTTATCTGCTATATAAAATTAATTTAAAAAACTGATTCACCTGTAATTTTATTCCTAATTTATTCTGCTCTCATATACTTTTCAAATTACTTTTATAATTGTGGAACAAAGTATATTATGATCATGTAAACATACTATCATCAAATTTAAGAACTGCCACAATTAACCTGAGTGACAATGGGTATCATTATAAGACTGATTAACTGTCATATGTATCTGTAACTGGACCTAAGACAAAACTAGGAAGATGTATTAATGACCGTCATAGTCAGCTCCAGCATGTGTGTATGTGTGTGTGTGTATGTGTATATATATATATATATATATATATAATGTGTATACACACACATTATATATATGCGTATATATATATATGTGTGTGTGTATGTGTGTGTGTATGTATATATATATATAATGTGTATACACACACATTAATATATGCGTATATATATATAATGTGTGTGTATACACACACACACACACACACACATTTATAATGATTACCTGGAATATGCAGTGTTTGCAAAAAGACTCTCAATTACTTGCAAGTGATCAGGGTTTTCTGTTTTTCATTTCAAATTTATTTTTGAAGATTTCTAGTGCGAAAATCCATGGAAACCTTCAGATTTCATCTGGCACCATTTTGGGCTCATCTACAAAAAGCAATCAGTGTGAAATCCATTGCTAATTGGAAACATAAAAGCTAAATAATTACCTGTATAATTAAATTCCCATATCATTTTTTAAATTAGTATATCATTGTTTAGGGAAATTGGTTTTTAGTCTTTATATTGCAAGTTCTACTCGGCTCTTACGGTATAAATTAAAACTTTAAAATTAAGTAGATAAAATAAGTCAGTCCCTATTGCCACTCAGGCTGAATGTAATAGGCCAGGTGGCTCATGGTCTACTTCTTGGTGAGGATCTTCTTCTTGGCTTGCAGACAGCTGTTTTCTTATTATATCCTTGTATGGTGGAGAGAGTGTGAGCTCTGGTCTCTTCCTCTGCTAAAAAGGACACTAATCCCATCCTGGGGGTTCTACTCTCATGATCTCATCAAAACTTAATTACTTCCCAAAAGCCCCATCTCTTAATACCATCATCACATTGGGGGATAAGGTTTTAGCATATAAATTTGGGAGGAAACGAACATCCAATCCACTGAAATAGCTTAACTCAACTCATAGATTTTAAACCAACAAATCAAGTCTTAGTAAAATGCAATGAATAAGAAAAAGTTTTCCAGAATAATTTAAGTAGCTGTTAGAAAATATTATCTCATACTACTTATGTTCTACTTTACAGCCTAGTCTTCCTAAAATAATAAAAAAGAAATTGTTGTTTTCATGCCCTTCTAAGTGTTAGTAAATTTTGTTCTAAATTTAGTTGTTTTAAATTAAGGGATCATCTCTTACTGTTTATCTTTATTTCATAATTGATATTCTAATTGGCATCATAACATCCAGCTAAAAATATTAAAACAATATTTTCATAAAAACCATTTGTCTACCTTTATATATCCAGATGTTTGTATTATATAAATAACATAATTAACTGTTGATTTTTTTTTTAATCCAGCTGTTTGGTAACACATGAACAGAACCATATTACTTACATAGCTTTACCCCTACCTCAGTTTTCTTGTCTGTAATATTCAAGTCTGTTTGGTGTTTGTCAGTGAAATAAGAACAAAAATATACAAACTGTTTTGAAATTTGGTGAAGAAAGCTCAAATGCAAATTACCATCACAATATCGCTATCCCATCTTTAGAAGTGCCATTTTTATTTCTAAAAATATATATATGAAAAATGTGCTTGAATAGCTAACTAAAATCATAAATATATTCATACTTTTAACTGAGTAGTCTTACTTTTAAGAATTTATATGAAGAAAAAAATTAAATTGAAACATATTCTATATTTATGAAGAACTTTCTTTAAATTTTCCTACTAGAATGAGACATTGGAAATATTTTTAAAAGAATATGATTTTTTAAATTAAGCACATAATGATTACTATTATAATTATGATGATTACATAAAAACACAGAAATATATATTTGATATAATATGAAATAGAAAAGTGGAAATATATGTTATGCAAAATCAGACAAGTACAGAACAGATCTATGCATTTTTTTTTGGTTAAATGTGTAAAATGAAAATAAGATTTAAGATGAACAAGTTATATTTTTGTTTTGTTCTGTTTATACTTTATTTTAATTTAAAATAAAGTACTCCTTCATGTTCAAATTCTTTATTTGTAAAGGCATCAAAGTTATGGGTAAAACATGGGAGAACTTTAAATTCTGTTGATAGAATAAGTCTACAAAACCAAGAGAGCTTTTTGACTAGACTTAAATAACAAAATTTTGGAAAAAAAAATTGGAGGTTAAGGTCATTAAAGAACACCCTTTCTTCTCACCTCATAGTCAGAACTAGTTGAGAATAAAGGTATAGGAGGTAAATAAATGGAGTTGGAATTATTTTAGTGACCGAGAAATTTACCGGGAGAGTATGGCCTTAGACTTTGGCCAAAAAGGCTTGCTCCTTTCCAGACCTCTGAATTCTAATAGTATAGAAACCCTGAAATATACTACTGAAGGGAACATCGGGAGAGATGCACTTACCAGGACTGCAATTTAATCCATCTAAAAATGAAGAAAGAAAGACAAAGAGGAGAAATTCTCAGAACTTGAAGTTGTTTCCTAGGTCTTCTCATCCATGGTGAGACACTGACAAGTAATTATCTCCTACAGGCATGTTACTCTTTATGTCGTACCTCAACTATCAGGTACGATCACATGAAAAACAATTTTCTACAAATTTTTATTTTACTGTAAAGCTAGAAATGAGGTCATAAAAATGTCAGAATAAATTTTTCTCTGATGCCTTATTTTATGTAATTTTTTTCAGTAAAAAAAATATCTTTAGAATATTTGGGTTCACGCCGGGTCATGACTAGAGTGAGAGGAGTAAGGCATTTGCCTTTCAAACTAAATTTAAGGGGCTGCCAAAAAAGTCAGTAATCAACATAAATAATATTTTAGGCAATATTTTTAAAATAACAATTGGTACAAAAATCCATGATGAATAAAATGTCAAAATGTTAAGTAAAGACAGAATCAGCATTACTGATTTTTCCTTTTGCCTCAGGCTCCAATATGGCTTGGCATATCACTGATTTGTTAACTAAAATTAATATATTTTTTAAAGTGTTCTTCAAGCTCTTTTTTTTATGTAAGAAATTCACATTCTAGAGTTAAGATCTGAGAATTCAAAAAAAAAACGATTTTAAAACTCTCAAACTTTTATGATTTTTTACTCACAAAAATCTATTTGGTTAGTCATTATTTTAGCATCAGTTGAAATTCAAAGGCAACACTCATGAATCCAATGCTAAGGAATATTTTAGGCTCAGAAATTTAGAGCAAATGAGGAACTTTTACAAGGTTAAATTCTTCTCAAAGACCTATAGAACATCTTTATTACTCAGTAAAACATATTGAGTATCATATGCTGGTAGGTGCTGAGGATATAGAGATGCATACAACATATTTATGTGTGTGTGTGTGTGTGTGTGTGTGTGTGTGTAATATATATATATATATATATATATATATATTAGTCTTCAACAATATACTTTGAGACAGATGTTACTGTATCACAAACAGAACTTCAGAGGATAAAATAGTAGTTTTCTTATCAGCCTCTCTAAGAATGCATTTAACAAATAGTCTCTCTTTCCTACTTTATGAGGTGGGAACAACTTACCAACTCTTTTTTTAAATGTCAAAGAAACTCTTGGGGTCTTGAAGTCTAGGAAGTGCTTGAGCTACTGAACTCTTTTGATTGTAAGTCCCTGAGAGGCAGGGAATAAGCTTCTCTTCCTTTCTGTTGTATCCCAGAACCCAGTTTTGCACAGAGTGTTGTAGAATGAACAAGACCTTGGACTGCCACTCTGGTCAGAAGACCAACATTTAATACTAAGTCTGGCTCTTGGTGACGGTTTGATTTCAGTCAGGATACTTAACCTCTCTGGCCTTCAGTTTTCTCATTGATAAAACACAGTGACATGTTAAAAGAGCTCATCAAGGCGTAGGAAGTAAATCCAACTTTAAATGGCTAAAGTCATTGCCTATAAGTTGTCATTTCACCTAGTACAGGGGTTGGAAAGTTTTTCCTGTAGAGGACTAGTTAACAAATACTTTAGGCTTCACTAGCCATATGGCTTCTATTACAGCTACTCAATTCTGCTGCTACAGTTCAAAAGCTGTTACAGACAATATGTAAATAGAAGGGCATGGTTGTATTCCATTAAAACTTTACAGAAACAGGTGACAAGCCAGATTTGTCCCTTAGGTCACAGTTATGCCAGTTCCTCACCTAGTACAATGTAGTATAGATTTAGGCACTTAGAACATCTTTTCGTGTTAAAGATTACTAAACTCTAAACTCCTTGAGAAGAGGAATTGCTTTTGTTTGTGTCATCATTGGATCTCCAGGAGCACAACCAGAGTTTTCAAGAAATGTTAGTTTCTAAACTCAGAGCAGTGCTGAAAATATTAAGTGCTAGGGCTTAATAACCAAATGAAAAGTGAAATAGATATCTTTCCTAAAAATCCTATAGGGCATAAAGTCATAGACTTTCTTCTCATAACTTTGTACTTTATACCTGTTCTTTTCACACATGTTTTTACACAATAGACAACTTTTTTTTAGAGAGTCTTACCTTTTCCTCTCAGTGACAGAGAAAGGGAGTACTACAACTATGACTAAAGGCAATACACATAACCTGGATATTACGTTATTTGCGACCAAGCCCATAAAAAATGTGAAGGCCCGTGGAAGTAAACATCATGTATCATTGTGATTTATTAAAAACAAAGGGATTACGGACTCCTTCTTTGGTAGTGCCCTAACACAACACTATTATAGACATGATACCATTTGGACCCTGTAAAGCTTGCACGTAAGCATGATGCTTCATATATAATTTTAATGGAAACATGATATAAATCATTAAGCATGATTCTCTTCCTGGACATCCTGTCATTTCATTCTTTACATTCTTATGAATAATTTCTCTCTAGATATGATTTTTTCTTCAAATTAAACATATCCAGGAGGAATTGTATCTGAAAATTTGGCTGAATCCAAAGGCTAATGTTGTCACTGAATAGATATGGACTTCACTAACCATTCGGCCTTCAGTGGGTCTGTTAATTTGTAGGGAAAGACATGAGGCTTTTACTGTTATCTGTAAAAAGCTTTCAAAAAATTAAAAATGTGTAGAAAACAATAGAAAAGTAGAATTTAATGTAGCTTTTTAGTTTTCTAAGAATTTTAAAAATATATATATAATCCTACACAAATATATTTTAATTTCAAAATTTTGCATTACAGATAATACTTTAGAGCATGTGATCTTAAAAAAATGATAAAAATTTAATGTGAAAACAAGGTAAATATTAACAGAAAAATTTAATGTAGGTTTTCTATTAGCCTAACCAAAGAACATTGTGATATAGATGATTTTTCAGCTCTATAAATTTACATATCAAAAATTAATACATGTTATTAATGTATGTGTCAAGGTTCTGTGTTCGAATGTGAGAAGACCACAAAGACACATTTGTGGTCTCAACACTGAAAGATTTTACCACAGAGCCCAGGAAATAGATTGTGTGCAAATAACCCAAGCACATAAGCAAGCAAGAAAGGATGAAGTAAGAAAGGAACTACACTTAAAGCAATGGCATGGGCCAAGCATAAGCTGGCCCAGTCTCACGGTTTCAGGCTGGAATGCTGTAATAGAGAGGAAGATCCCATTTTAAATTCCATTCTAACTCATGGTTAACAGTAAAGAGCCCCAGTGGGGTACTGGCCAGAAGAACAGGGTGATTAAAAAGATTACTGTTAGGTAATACTGCCAAAAGAGCATATCAACAAAAATACCAATACTCAGATAAGAAATAGAATTCAAGAGGGGTCACCTTTTCTTTTCCTGGAATTTTTAAAAATTATTATTTGTTTGTTTTGTTTAATCTGCACTGAAGTAAAAATAAATGCTATATGTTATTATCTACAAGTGACACATCTAGACTATTCATTTGCAGACATACATCTGGACTACACTTGGAAACAAATCCACAACTATCTTGATAGTGACTGCAGAATATAGAAATTGAAAGGCAGAACCTGGATTTCTGACTAAAGTTTTCAAACAAAATATAAACAAAATAGTAATTAACATCTAGAGTTAACCTCTATCTCATTGTCCCCTGGTATTTAGTGACCAGATTTAGGAAGTTCTATTCTAATTTATAAAAGACTTGGGCATTTCTTAGGCTGCTAGTTCAAAACCTGCAGTTGCCAGTCTTAAGGATGCTGTGGAAACAGTTCATATGTCCAAATATTTACTATCTGGAAAGAAAGGATATAATTTGTAATTTTTGCTCTGTGTGCAAATGCTACATAATTAAAACACTCAAAAACGGCTAGAGTCTTAAGGTTCTGCGTTGTCCCTTTAGTTCAAGCTGATTTCAAAACCACATCATGTGCGGCACAGTGATCAGGTAGGGGCAGAAGAAGGAGATTGTTACAATGGACTGAAAGATGGCTCTGTTCACCTGAGACCAGAGAGAGGATTTTATTAGTAAAATAAAATAAAAGCCAAATATACATAGGATCTGCACATTAGAAAAACAGAACAGATTGCATGCTGGTTTGCAGTGCCCTGAATTATAATGGCGCATTTCTATTTGGCTTTTGGTAGTAATGCAATATGATACTGATTGTAGGGTCACTCTAAAGAAACTGATTTTTTTTCCTTTTGGTTGTAGTTAATTGACTTATTCTTTTCCTGAATGTCAGTTTGGGGCATTTCATGTACTCATAAGACTAGAGAGATAATAAAATCCAAATGAGTGCTTGACACATTTCTCAGACTGTGATGAAACCAGAGGAATTGAGAGAGTCAGCAAATCACACTTATCAATCGAATAGTGGAGGTGGTGGATACAGATGCCAGGTCTGATTTGCTGCTGTGGTCCAGAGACCTTGTTTTGTGTTTATTATTGATTTTTTGTTTGTTTGTTTGGTATTTGCACCATTCTTAAAAACAGAACAACACACATTGTCCCACTAGGTCATAACACTTTACTCTTCAACTTGAGAGTGTGGGTCAAGGTCATATAGTAGGGTCAATTTTTAAAAGAAATCTGCCTAATAAATATCTGGTCCTAAAAGTATAAAGGAAGCAGATGAGCTAATAGGAAATATTAAATAAAAAGAAAATAGGCACTTCAATTAGTGCATCAGTTAATCTGGATAGATTGAAAACTCACTTCCCACTCAACTCTAAAATTAATCTGCTTTGATAATGGAAAAATGTCATTGCATTTATTTCAGAAATAATAAATTTACCAAGAAACTTAAGAAAATGATAAATCTCAGAACTTTGGATTTAAAGAAAATATTGTCCCTCTTGAATTTTCAATCACCTTTTATTTTCTCCTTCATTGACCTTGCTTTTATCTAGAAAACAAAAGGAAATTCTAAAAATCTGTCTCTCATGTTTAGACTGGATTCACAACAAAAGTAATTTTCACCTTAATTCTAAATTTTTTAAATGTGAAGCTCAAAAGTTTAAAAAATTTTGTTCCAAACATTTTACTAAATGTAAATGTTGACAAATGAATCATCCAGCTCTCAATTTTTATCCTTTAGTTTCTGATGAAAAAAAAAATGGCTTTAACCACAATTTAAGGGAAAAAACAGTTGCTTCTCTCCTACTGATAAAAATTTCAGCAATATAGGCAAGTTCCCTTGATGCTAATATAGATATGGTGGGCCCAACAGACAGGTGGAGTTGGCAAATAAGTGTTCATTTCTTCCTTTTATGACTCAATGTTATCATGAGAGAAATTGAGAACATTTCCACAACACAGCTGTGTGGGATTCGCCAGCTCGTCTATCAAGAAAAAACGCAGAGTCTTTTACTCCCCTGCAGTTTGGCAACCAGAGCAGATCTGAGTAGGAGATACAAGATTACTCTCAAGTTCTTGGCTCTACAAGAAGTGCAAGTTGTGTTTCAGAGTTGCCACTTCTGACTATCAATCTAAGAGTCTCTGTAGTTACTTGTAGAATACTCCGGCTTATCAAGTCATGTATTGGAAGGACTGGATAAAATTTTAGAGGCCATTTAGTCATTGTTTGCATCTTTTCTCCAGCTCCCTGACAAAGTCATTTTCCAGCATGTGCTTGTATACCTCTGGTGAGGAAACTCACCCCTTTTCAAAAAGACCTTTCTATTTTTGATGACCTCTCATTTTAGAAGAGTCTTCATTGTATTATTTCTTAAACTTGCCAAAATACAATTTTTACTTATTATTCCTAATTTTATACTTCAAAATCACTCATAGGAAACCAATTCATTTTTATTACAAATAAAATTCTTGAAAGTAGTTATTATATAGATCAGGCTGATGTTCTAATATTCTAATAATTCTTCCTGTGACAGGGTCTCAAGTCTTTTCTCCTTCAGATAGAGTGATTCAACTCAATACCCAAAATGTGATGAGATCATTGAAGAAAAATTGGGCCTGATACTCTGGCTGATGTAATAGCTGGACTTTGTCCAGTTCTTCTTTTGATCTCAGCTCAACACCAAAAAAAAAAAAAAAAAAGAAAACATGCCGCCGGCCATTCTTAGGAATTATACTTGCCTCAGGAAGCAACACATTAATGCAGACAAATAGTTATAATTTATATTTTAAGTTTCTCCATAATAATGATTTCAGAGAAAAAAAAATCCATCAATAAAAAGTCAAACTTGTCATCTTCCCCCACCAGTCAGCGAGTAACTTGGCACCCTTCTATTTAACCAGTCTCACAACGTTATAAGTATTATTTAATTTTCTTCTTCATTACTATATTCAATGAGTTGCTTAATTTCATGGCTATCCCATTCTGCCCTTGGGTTCTCATTGCTTAACTAAAGCCTTAGATTCTTACAGCCTGGTGTGGCCTTGGTGGAACAACCATGTATGTGGCCTGAATCCCCACTAAATCTCTTTGAGTCTCAAATGTAGTTAAATTAAATCAGTGGGAGCAACAGGATGTGGGAGGTTGCAACAGACTGAAAAGCTTATACCACATTCCAAAGGAGATCCGAATCTATTTCCAAAGATTCTTGCAGGTGCAGTATTGCCAGGTTCAAGTGTTTGAGAAAAGCAGAAATCCATATTTTTTAAGGTTGTCGTTAATGTCATTGTTGTTGTTTTAAGGTGGCCCTTCCTCAAAAATATGTCTTCTGGGTGGTTCTAGCCCATGAGCCAGCATTTTGGCATCTTTGTTCCCTGGCCACACTTTCTCAATTGTCTCAATCGTTCTTATAATAATCTGAAAAGTATTAAAGAGAATAAGAGAATATGACTTAGACAATAAAAATGATACAACAGAGTATGCAACAACTTTGCAAATACTTATTATAAAATGTTATTTAAAAGATAAAAATTATTTGTGTCATGAGTCACAATTATATTTTTAAAACTGATTTAGAAAAAAAATGAGAAAACATGGAAATGAAATGGAGAGTTTGGATGAAAAAGACTATGGTGATTGATTTAAAATTTTACTTCTTATACAACATCAAAAATTTTTTTTCTATGACTCTCCCTAGCTTCTAAAAAGCAAAATGTCATAAATATATTTAAACTATTATATGTATATAAGAAGAAAAATCAGAACACAAAGCTTCATTGAGACTAGAGAAATTTCTTGATATGATAAACTTCCCCTATAGCTTGTTCGTACTTTTTAGTCTTTAATGTTCTTTTTTTTTTTTTTTTTTTTTTTTTTTTTAAGTTCTAACACATGTTTAAATTACCCTTTCTTCAGAATCAGCTTTGGTAGAAAGACTAGGAATGTTGTAACATCAAGGTGAAGGATATAGAAATGGAAAATGAAAATACTATATTTGTTAGTAAGTGTGTGAAATAAGAGAAAGCATCATATACTAGACACAAAAGCGATTAAATTTTCTTATGCTGGTTCTTTCTAATGGGATTCGACTCACTCAAAGCTAACATTTTTTGAGCACCTACCCAAGGTATTACTATCTCCATGTTAGTGATGAAGAAACTTAGACCTAGTGTGGTCAACCCAATATCACAGAGCTCCTTAGGGCCAGAGTCAGGCTCCAAATCCTCCAGGTAATCCTCCCTCCAAAGTTGTCATGGCCACCTATTGCTTGCAAGGCAAATAATTTCAATCAAAATTAAAAGCTCCCTGCTCCCTGCCACCCAACAAAGCAAAACAAAACAAAATTAGAATTTGGTGCTTTTTAAATATGGCTCTCCTCTCATCAAATTTGTGCATATCAAATGTACCAGCCACCACAATCCATGGAGTTTCTCCTGGACACAATTTCTGAGGAGGTTTCTTTCTTCTCTTCTCTTCCTTTTTTTTGCTCTCTCTAAACAATGCTATGTAATGACTGTGGCTGGCAATTTTGAATGTCATAAAGTTACCATATCTTTCCTTATTGTACCACAAGCAATTATTAGAAAATTTGGACTACATAATTTGAAATTTCTTTATTGAAGACAATATAAAGAGCAAATAAGCTACAACTCTATTGTAGTAAATTCAATATAGCATGATGCTGTGCTAGTTGACCAATTCCATGTGCTAAGCATGTCCTTTGATTCTGTATCATTGATACCTTCCCATCTGGGGGCTTACTGCCTTTCCCAGGCATGGCTAATTCCTAGAGATAGCAAACCATTCACCTGGGAGTGCATCTTTCATATCAAACTAACCAATCCACAGACCATACCCAACCACTTTCTCTATCAGACTCTCATACTTCCTCACCTTAAATACCAGGTATCAAACAATCCACTCCTAGCATCCAGAGCCTGCTGAATTTATTCAAACAAGTCAATTCTAAGCCTGCTTATCTTGCCTCTCCCATTTCTTTCCATGAAAACCACAATAGAAACTCTTGTCTACATTTCTCCCCTTGCTCCCTCCACTTTCTGACGAACCCTGGTGCTTCCTTGTATGGCTCCCATGGCATGGCATGTCCCTTTTCTTTGTACCCATGAATATACAAAGCTATCTTTTTGATGACAATTGTTTCCTAATTTATTAGCCTCACCATAACTGCATAAAAATAAAAGCTGCAATTGAAAACACTCCAGAAAGCCTCAGTCTCATGGTCTGATTCACATTTTCTGGACCACCAGCTTTGTTATTATGAGCCTGTTTGTGCTGGGCGTTAATAGTGCAGGGTCAGCTACAACTCCAACTGGGGCTTTTACAGCCCAGCTAGGACAAAAGCTCATAAATGGCTCCACCTTTATTAAGAGAGGATTATTCAGTGTATTGGCAATGCACACAGAATCCTTTTGTTTGTCATGTAGATGATTAAATATATAAAGAAGTTGTGTCAGTGCTTTAAGCACTAACCAAGGTGAGCCCCCTGATGTTTCGTTACAGGTCTACCACCAGAAACCATCATGACAGGTTTTTGACCCCTCACATGCTAAAAGAGAATGTCTAAGTTCTAGGCAAGAATTTAAAAGTAAAACCAATGGACTAAGATATAAATGTTTAAATGCAACTCTATCTGAGAAAAGTTTTGAATGCCTAAAATGAATTCTGGCTGAATAGAAAATGTTCACAGCTACCTCATAAAGCATTGTTTATTTTCTCTTATGAAGGCTTGTTCCCTGGGTAGCCATTCACTGCCAATATGTGACATTCTCTGGGGTGATTTCCCATCACCACTGCTGCTGGCCAGCTGATCACTGAAGTAGTCAACAGACTGACCCTGGAGAGCACCAAGACGTTCCACTTTCAGCCGCTTTGCATGACGCAGCCTCAGCAACGTGAAAGCTCCAAACACCCCTGCACTATTTGGCTTAAAATTGGCAGTTTGGAGAGGCTGCCAGGACAACACCAGGAGGGGAGCCAGGGGAGCGGTGAGTAAGAGCTAGCAGGTGGTAATGGCCAACAGCAGCTCAGAAGGCAGATCAGTCTCTCCAGCAGTTAAGACAGCCAAGGAAGGGGGGAGCCAATGCTTCCCTTGCTTATCCCATGTATAGGCATTGTTATAAATGGCATCAGAGCCCCCTGTACATTCCTCATTGGGCTTGTTAGCCAGGTGGCAGCTTTACCAGAGTCATCAAGGCTCCAAGCAAAGCGTATGCTATATCATTTAACTTACATTCGAGGCCAGGGAATCGCATTTCTTGGAATAATGTCTTGGAGACACTATAACAATAATCTCTGGTATTTACATAGTACTGTTCTCTGAGGCAATTAAAGCACCTGACAGACTGCATCTAAATCAGACTTAGAATACAGCTCGCAAATAGATGAAGAAGAGCTAGCCACTTTAAAAATTAGAAAACTAAAGTGCAGATATAATGTTTTGAAATTAAGGTCATGATAAGTTTGAGATAGAATTAAGATGAAATATAGGAGTTCTGACTGTCATTTTCATATACAAGCTAACATATCAGTTGGTGGAATATATAAAATTCTGAGAGATGCCCGTATATTTGTGTTCCTGTTATATTCACCTCTAATGACAAGACTGAAAGACAGTAGAATACGGGCTTTTTAAATTTTTGATCCAGAATAGGATTATATATGTACTAGGGAAATGAAAAATGTTCAGTATAAAATTTGTTCTAAATCTTTTCAAGAGCAAAGATAATATAGAAATCAGATGTTGTAAGAGATGTTTTCCAAATTGGTATAAATTACAATAAGTCATAATGTTTCTGAAATGAGCAAGGCCTACCAATCAACAAATATGTGTTGTGTTGCTTGCCTATAATGATTTCAACACTATTCTAATGCATGCTTGAGAAATGCGTGTATGTGTATATGTGTGTGTGTGTGTGCATGTGTGTGTGTATATATATATATAATCACATATGTGCTTTTAACAACATTACAGTCTTGTGGACAGAGCAAAAGAATTATCGGCTAGCATTAAAGGAGACTGTGTGCTTGCGTACAGACTCTTCCTGCAATCAGACTAGGAAGAGAGAAGAGATTAGTGAGGCCAGAAATGGTGGAGGGAGGCTGCATGGAAGAAGATGAATAAACTACATGGGTAAGATTGGGCCCCAAAGTCCTCAGCATATAGAGCCCCAGACTAGAAGTCAGTTTCATCTGTTAAAACTTAATGACAATTTCTATAACAAGCTTCAGTCATATGCTAGGACCTGTATTAGGATCCTGGAAAAGAAGACAGGTTGTGATGTTTTTTAGAAGCAGAGAAAAGAATCTTATAAATAGCCTATGAATGCTGCTAGGCCCCCCAGATTACTTTGCTATCCATATTTTGGAACCAACATGTATGTCCAAGGAGTCAAACTTGCCCAAAAGAAGAAGCAGACCATGTTGCCTCAGTTAAAACTTCCTTCCACTGCCTCTCCTTACAAAGCTAAGGTTTATCTTTATGTTTTTGTTTTATTTTGTTTTGTTTTGCTTTGTTTTGTTTTGTTTTGTTTTGTTTTGTTTTGTTTTGTTTTTAAAAAGAGAGCCACCTAGCAAATGAGATGGGGAGCTGAAAGTTGTCTGTCACCTTATTAATCTCCTTGATCCTTAGATGATGAATGCCTGACATACCTTAGCCAAAGTCCAAGGACTCAAGGAAATACAATTTGAAAATTATAGGATGGAATAATTCATCAAGAACTTTTGATTCTACAATCCTGAGAATAAAGCTAAGGATATCAGGTGGTAATTTTAAGTTCAAGCAGAGTCTGAAGAAGCACTGTCTCTAAAACATTATATTAAATAACTCATATGCAAAATTTTGGACCTGGGTGTAGGACCACTCTGCTTCCCACCATACCCCTTCCCACCAAACTCAGGGTCCCTCCCTCACCACATGTTGGTTCATTTTCTCCATGTCTGTATGAGTGTGTTATAATTATGCCCCTTTCTTTTTTTTCTTTTTCCTTTTTTTGCTGTTATCAATGTCAACTTGCTAACACAGGGATTGCTCACATTTTTATTACAGAGTTTCAAGAGAGGTAGACTCCAGTCATTTCTCTTTTATAAGAACATTTCAACATGACAGAGTCATTTCACACATCTCCTTTCTGTTTCTAAGCAGCATCTAGCACAAGTTGTTTAGAACTGCCACTTTCTGGCTTTGGAATTATTTCATGTTAGGTTGAAAAAAAAAAGAACATTTTGAATTAACTTTCTCTCTGGTACCATTCTCAGCTAATTTTGTTCCATTCAGTTCTGAGACAACTGGCAAAAGTCTAAGGCATTAGTTACATTTTTTCCTGACATTTGCTGGACCTATAGTAAAGTTCCACAGTTTTCCATATTTGAAAATATGGTCACTGCTGTCAGAACAGTGAATAGGTTGTGGCTGAACAGAGCTGGTCATACTTAAATACCTTTCTCTCTTCTGGGACATGACACCTGTTTTTGAGAGAGCAGCCTAGGATTTGAAGGGTGACCTTGACTACAGAACAGAGCCATATGGGCAACTACTGTTCAAGCGGTCCCCAGGGCCTCAGTGGATGAATAGGGCCAAAGTTACAGGGCTAAATTCCTTCTGCATTCCCTCTTCCTCCAAGTCTCCATTTATGATACTTCAAAAAGGTAAATTTACATCATAATATAGAGGCTTCAAGCACAGCCAACTTTCTATTCCCCAACTGACTAAGCTTGTTTCTATCATAGGAGCTTTGCCCTAACTGTGCCTCTGACCTGGGACTCTTGTGCCCCTATCTTCTCAGGAATGGCTCCTTCTCATCCTTAAGCTCTCAGCTCTTGAATACCTTCTCCTCAGAGAAATCTTCCCTGACCATTATGTCTAAAGTAGTGTGCTATGTATCGCCCTAGGTGCTCTCCAATACATTTGCTTTCATAGCATTTATCAAAATCTGAAATGATCTGGTTAATTTATTGTTTTAATTTTTTGTTTTATTGCTTTTTTCATCAATGTTATATATTAAAATATAAGCTTCATCATGGGGATGTGAAGTACAACATAGGGAATATAATCAATAACATTGTAATAGTATGAGACTTATCAAGATGATAACTTTGTAAGTTATATAAATATCTAATCACTATATTGTACACCTGAAATGAATATAATATTGTGTGTCAACTGCAATTAAAAAATGAAATAAAATATACACTTTATTGATTATTTGCTTAATCAATGTATTCTTAGGTATGTCTTTGCAATGGTATTTGGTACATAGCATGTATCCCCCTAAAAGGAGAATGAATAGATGAAATGCTTGTGGTTTTACTATATTATTTTCCAGTTATAGCTTCACTTACTCCCTCCTTTGCCCACTCTTCCTCCTTCTCCCTACCGACGCTGGAGCTGAAAACTTAGATTTTTCATATGTTGAATTACAATTCTGCTTAGAAAAAACTGTTCTTTGAGAATCTATAAAAATATAATTCCAAACAGCATCTCTCCCACTTCTTCTCAACTTGAAAAAATTACCCACTTGCTGGAGATCAGTGTGTCAGCTTATTAAGGATTAATTACCCAAGTGACTCTAGTCTGCATGGGGAAATGGGAAGGCAACAGAGTACAAATCAGCCTGAGAGAGAACAAGTTAGAATTATTGCCTCCTCTTTTTTTTTTTCTTTAAACTTGCAAATACCACCCATGTTGTTTTTGCATTACAGGGCATCAGGAAACCTGTTGCTTTTTATAATGAATAAAGTATAGCTATAACCTACGGTGTTTAACATTTTTGCTTTGAAGTCCTAAATTTTAAATTGTTCTGATGAACAGAGGAAAGAAATCCATATGGGTTTCAAACTTGTAATCATAGACTTGGAAGCACCATGTCTGAGCTCGCTGAATCAGGCATACAGAGATCCTACGTGCAGAATCACCAAGTCCTATATTCACCATGTATGAACACACACAAACACTAGGTGAGAAAAGAGGAAGCCATAACACTGTAGCACTGGCATACTACCAACATCAAAATAGAATAAAATGAAATGAACACATATTGAAGTATATACCTACAAAATATTTGACAGCATAATCTGACATTAGATGCATCCTTTTCGTGGGTAGATGGTTTTGTATTAGAATCTTTACATAAGATAGAGGGATTGCTTCAATGGGGGTAATACTTCTCTGAGGAGTCATCATTTGGCCCATCTGCTGAAGAACTGTGGGGAATAACGTCTGCCCTACTGGCCCCAGAAATCCACTGCATTAACAGAACATAAGTGCTTATGCAATGGCACTGGATCTGTGGCAGCTGTTTGTTCAATGTTTCATGCTTTTAGCCACATCTGCTCCAAATGAATGTTAATATTGCAGTGGCATCCACTAAGGATGGGCTCTGTCAGCTTTGCTGAGGATCAGTCTGACCCCAGCAACAATGGAAAAGCATTTTGTCCCAAAATACCATCTTTTAAAATATCCTTATCCTCTTAACCTGCGGGTTACATCGTCATACCCTCTCCAACTTCAGCTTTCTACTCTTCCATGCCTCTCCCCAAATAAAAACCCAAGTCAGTGAATCTCAAGGAGAAAAACTGCATTTATTTCTAGCACCCTGTCCAGCAATGTCAGATAACAGTTTATTCATCCCCCGGCCCCTGGATGACATTGAAGCATATCAACAGTGACAAAAGTATATTGAATAATTATCTTGAAATTAATACATTATCCCAAACTTAAATAAATGTCATCTGATCAATATATCTTGGAATGGAAAGGGAAGAGAATGTGAAGGGCATCGCTTCATTATTCATTAATTTTAGAGTAATGTAGGCAGATGAAATGGTTATTTCAGAGCACTGCTATTATACTCACTGGCATTTTAAATAACTCCCAATATTTAACAGTATATATTCCCTTGTTGGAACAGCTTATAGATGTTAACACTTTAGCTTCCAGATTCTGCTGTTCTTGACGGTCAAGTGACAATATTCTAAGGCCGTTACTTTTATTTCTGTCTTTAAAAATTGCCTTTCCATTTTCATTGGTAACTGGTAGCTATAGCATATACTCATCTTCAGTCCTTATGAAATAGCCTATTAATGTTGCAGTCTTGAGGATTCTAATTGTTCCATTCATCATATTCCCTGGGATAAAATAAATAACTCAATTATATTTCTGTTCTCTAGTATGCGAATGAGATGTATAGGATAATATCTCCCAGTATTTATATAAATCTGTGTGGGGAATATTTTAAAAAGGAGAGAGTATATACCATGAGGAAGTCAGTATCTAGTTTCAGTAAGTAAATCACGACCAAGAACAATAATTAATGCAAATATACTCCTTAAATATATTCTATTTATTTTTTGTTGTCTCGTTTTTAAATTAGAAATCAATGTATTTCAAAATATGGTCACTGTAATATATTATAAATATAACATTATGGTTATAACTGAACAAGTTGCCTCCTTCAACAACAAAAACAACAAAACCCTAAAAAATTTGCCCAAACTGAAAAACATGTTAATGTAGAGATAGTTTTGAGAAAAATTAGAAGATTGAACTCAATATTAGTTAACCCTAATGATAGACTTCTTCATTCGTAATTAGTAAGACACAATATCAATATCCACACAATATAATGAAATAAAATGACACCTGGAGTAACTGAAGGAGGAACATCTTCCTACCAAATGGAGTTATTGGTAGTTGATAAAATTGCAGAAAACTAACTAACTAACTAAATAACTAAATAACTAACTAAATAAATAAATAAATCGTTCAAAAGCATTTAAGACCATACTTTAAAGAGGTATTAAACCTTTCTACATAGGCTGCCTTATCCCCCAAGTATATGGTCAAGTTAAATGGAGAAAGACTTGGTTAATTAGGCTGCTTTGTATTGTCTGCCTTCTACAACGTCTTTGACTTATGTCAGTTCTCTAGCATATGTAGTGAAGGAGGTGTGCTCCGTTTGTCAGTGATCACCACAGATCCATGACATACCTTCTTGTTTTACAGGCTTGAGCATATCACGCAGAGAGTGGCCACCTGTGCTACCACTCAGGGCAGTTTTATGACCTCAATACAGAGAAAGTAACATGATTTTTAAATCCTTAGTTGTACTCTGACCTGATGGAAGTGAATTCAGGGCACTGGGCCTGAATATATTCTTTTATAGTAGATAGTAACATGATTGTAATATATTGTAGACTACAGAGGAATATTTTACACAATAGTTTGAGGATAATTAATTATATGAGTATTCCTGAAACCTTAAAACTTAAATTATAAAAAATTATTTGAATAGCCTTAATAATTTTTTATTGATCTAGAAACCATTATATTATAAAAGTCTTTACTGCTATGCCTTCTATTTTGAATAACATTCTTCTTTCTTCATACCTACTCACGACAAGTCAAACAACCCTATAAAGCCCAGATGGTAATATTTTTCTATCATGAAGCATTTCCTACACACTTCATTCCAGGTAGTCTTTCTCCTTTGAATGCTTAAAGTGATAATTCTCAAAGCATTGTCTGTGAATGGTCTGTATCAGAATCATGAACACTTAAATTAATTAAATTAAATTAAAATTAACTAAAATTTTAAAAACCCAGACCACTCTCCAGAATGACATTTAATAACCATGACCAATGTACTCTATTTTTGACTTATGCTTTAATAATGTAGTCTCTGGAGACATTTCTTACATTGTCATTATTTCTTATATTTTTATTTGTCTGTTCTATTCCTGGGGCTTATTTTCTGTGTTATTTCTTCTACCAGGTTATTATTTATTTGTATTATTATTTGCCTATATATTTATATATTATTTATTTGTGTTATTTCTTTTGCTAGTGAAGCCCTCTCTGAAATGATAATAGGTCAAGATGGATTTGCCCAAAAGAAGGCACTAATTCTGGGAAGCAGTAAAAAGAGGCCAAATAATACAGGAATTTTTAAACCAGGGTAAGGAGTTTGAATTGTATTCCAAGCATATGTGAAGCCGTGGGCTAAGGAGTGGCACAATTTCATTTTACTCTAGGAGATCAATAAAGCTTCTCTATGGAGCTCAGACCGTGGTAGAATAAGAATGGAGAAGGGACAACAGTTAGGAGGCTACGATACTAGTTCAGTTGAGAAGTATTGGTGGCTTAGACTAAAGAAGTAAATGTAAGGGTAATTTCAGATGGATTCAAAGTATGCTTCATAGATAAATTGACAGGGCTTTTCAACTGAGAGATTGGTTGTGGGGTTGAGAAAATGGAAAAGAAGAGTTGACATACTTTTGGCCACCAGACCCAGACGTGTAAACACACTATTTCAACACAGTGCCATAATTGCTGCAAAACTGATGTGAACAAAGTTCAATGAACATATAGGGAAAGATGTGTCTAAGAGTTCCTGAAAGAATCAAAGAACAATGGATTTGCTGAAAGACAGTATAAAGTTCAGGGTTCTCATCTTTAAAAGAGAATAATAATTATCACTCAATGAGATTGATTTGAGAATTAAATAAGATAGTTCCAAACATTTTTTATTTTTATTTTTATTATTTTTTTAAGTTCCACTGTCATTTATTGGCATTAAATAATAAAGAATACAATTGAGACATATTATTTTCCTTTTTTAAATTATATTTTTGTGTGTTTTTTTTTTATGGTAACATTAGTTAATGAAATCCAATAAGTTTCAGCTGTATACTTTAACATATGCCTTACTTTATATATATATATGTATATACATATATATAATATATATTATATAATATATATATTATATATATATGTATATACATATATTTGGTAATTCCTCTCAATCAAGTCTTCTAAAGCACTTAATGAAAATAATTGAGTTCACAAGCACACGTCTATGAGAGAATAGACTCCTTTCACAATTCTTATATTATTTAGTGACTTAAAGAGTTCTTTGGCTGGCTATGATATTTTGTATGCATCCCAATAATGTTAATATTAATTTTAATATTAATATTTTCCTTATATTTAAAGTTTCTTTTTATTTGCTCTTGATTTAAGTATATTTTTTATTTTCTATATAAGTAAGACTTTTTTTTACTATTCGATTTTTAATTTTTAATTTTGTTGAATTATGATTAGAAAGTGGCCTGTATAATTTCTACTTTAAAAAATCTATTGATATCTTCTTTGCAGATAACATGATTAACACAAATATCAATGGTAATCATTTTCTCCTTCATTTTATTCACTGAATTTTTAGTTTGACGTTATTTTCTCTTAAAGCTTTAAAATTGGCGGGGCGGGGGGGCATGCGTACTTGCACATGCTTCACTCAAATTCCGTTGACTTCTCTTGCTGTGCTTTTCATTTAAAAAAATTTTATGTCTTTCTTTTTGTCCCTAAGCTGTTCTGTTTCATTGGCTCTGACACTGATTATTTGTGCTATTCTTCCTCTCTCTGAGTGCTGAACCACTTAGGAGTTTTATTATTTTCCTTTATTAGATTAATGGGGCTTAATTCTATTTTCTGAAGTATCTTAAAGGGTGTGAATATCACAGTAGGTCTCTAATTCCATGAACTTATATTGTAGAAGCTGGGGGGCTGTCAGCCTCTTCTAAAGCCCTGGGAAGGGGCCCATGGTTGGGACATGGCAAAAAATAGTAGTGGGAGATCATCACCAATTCTACTTTCTGACAGGACCTTGACAGAGCTTTAAGACTCACTTCTAGCTGCCCCTAGGTCCCAGGACCAGAGAGACAAAAGAGCTGGAAGTCAGAATACAGGGAAAGGAAATTTCAGTCAGGTTACCTTTTCCAACAATCATCTGCCCATAGGTTTGTCGCAGCTCATGATATTTACCAAATTCTACTTCACTACTGAAGTAGAATATACAAATAACTTTTTTTATGAGTCACTTAAGAAAAACTATGTCAGAAAAGAGGTACTTTGACAATAATGACTTTTTAAACAAAAATAATATGTTTCCAAAGGCATATTTAATATAGGCCCAACTTTGGAAGTCCAAACTCTGAGCAGTTGCTTCAAATGTAATTTAAAAAGGAATTCTGGACTTATACTTAATCAATAGCACTATTTATGAAATTTATTATATCATTTTTAGAAAACTATTGCAAAAAAGAAATTAAAGTGGGAAATAGAAAAACCACTAGGGAATTTCATAATATAGTTATGGTATAATAAAACAAGAAGAAATTATGAAGCTTTGTAGCTGAGATTTATTGATTATCTCATGATAAAGTGTAAAAACTTGTTGGAATTAAAGTGAGTTACTCATTTTTCTTTTATGGAAAGTAAAATATTCCATATTTATGTGACCTTTTATGTTATGACTAGTGGCTATCAAGAGTATGCCACCTAACATATTTGAGAAAAAATATTAATATAATAGTCTCCTCTTATTTGCAGTTTCTCTTTCTGAGGTTTTAGTTATGTGAGATCAATCAAGATCTGAAAATATTAAATGAGATATTCCGGAAATAAACAATTCATAAGTTTTAAATTGTGTGCTGTCATGAGTAGCATGATAAAGTCTGGCATAGTTCTGCTCCATGTTACACAGGATGTGAATCGTCCCCTTGCCCAGCATATCCATGCTATATATGCTCTCTACCTGTTAGTCACTTAACAGCCATCTCAGTTATCAGATCCACCTTCACAGTATCACAGTGGCGTGTTCAAGTAACCCTATTTTATTTCATAATAGCCCCTAAGAACAATAGTAGTGATTACTTTAAGTGAAAAGGTATGTATGTATAGTGTATGTGTGTGTGTGTGTGTGTATGTATATATATATATATAAACATTAGTAGTGATTACTTTAAGTGAAAAGGTATGTATGTATAGTGTGTGTGTGTGTGTGTGTGTGTGTGTGTATATATATAAACATTAGTAGTGATTACTTTAAGTGAAAAGGTATGTATGTATAGTGTATGTGTGTGTGTATATATATATATAAACATTTTATATATATATATATATATATAAACATTTTATATAGGGTTCAAAACTGTCAATAGTGTCAGGCATTCACTGGGGGTCTCAGAACATATCCCCTGGTGTTAAGGGAGGACTAGAGTATGTCCCTTCAAGGTAAAGATAGCACTTGACTACTATAAGCGAGAAAGTAACTTGGCCTATAGAGAGGGCATCTTGAAAACTGATGTTTGGAAATGTTCTCATTTTATTAAGTGATAGTTTTAGCTTAAAATAAATAAACCTATATAAGATTTTCAAACCCGTGCATGCTAAAAACTCAACAATAAAATTTTCAGTGGATTGAAGCAATTTGTTAAAATTAATGTAACTTCTTATTAGTTTGTGAGGAAAACTGATTAACACTGAGGAAGATGGGAATGTATTAGTCAAATTTAAAAAAAAATAGTTTCACTTAATTGGGATGGTTGAGCGTTTTAAAATTAGTATCATGATTTATTAATCACAGCCCAAAATATCCTCCCACATGACTCTCTGCATTTCCATAAAGTATCTTTTCAACTACGGAAGTTATAATCAAGTATGGAAGTAAATTGCACTTAGAATAAGATCCTAAACTTGCTGTATTATAAGGGTTAAGCTAGATTTGTAAAGCATATTTAGTCACTTTGATCATGTGACTCTCAGTCTTATAGTCGCTACAGTTTAAAATAAAATTATAATACGAGAGGGCCTTTTTGGCTCCCTTTTTTGGCTCCTTTGTCACCCCAATAAATTTAATAAAAATAAATAAACAAATAAGGAAATTGTCATTAAAAAAAAACAAGAGGGCTTTTAAATTAATAATAAGAAATAAAATTTAAATTGTCTTTAAAATTTTATCCTTGCCTTATTTGTTTTTAATTTTCATTTTTGAGTATGCTTTTCAATGTATACATTATTCTAATTAGTCATAAAGCAATAGATAAATACATATTTGGGGGTCTGTTTTCAAAATATTGATAAGTGTGTGTTGTTAGAAAAGTGTAAGACATTGCAATAAAGAGAGCAGAAAAGAACATAAATACAGACAGCATACAAGGCAAATGGGACAGTCCGAAATTTTCTGCCTGTCAAACCAGAGGCATCGTATTTTTCATATAAGATAGGGAAAGATGGTGGGAAAAATTACTCAAAAGGATACTTATCTCCAAAAATGCTTTTTACATATTTTTCCTGCCAATTCAAATATGACTACTAGGATTGATTACTCAATATAACCAAAACAATATTGCCGGCCGAACATAGGGAGATTTCGTTAGCCTTCTAACTTTACCCTCCTACATGGGATTTAGGTATATTTTAAATTAAAATTATTTCAAGGCAGAGGTGTTCACAAAAATTGTATCATTCCAAAATCACAATAATCCCAAATATTATCTGTCTCTTTCCAATCCTATCGTATCCTATTCTTCCCAATCATATGACAGACTGGGGGAAGGGGAAAATTCTATTTCAAGTAGGTATTTTAAATAGGCCATAACTAAATATCAGTGCAATTCTAAGGCACATATCAGAAACAAAATGTGTTCTTCATCTTTTGCAACTCTATTTTTGTTGCTAAGGGAAATGCATTTGAGTCTCAGGAATGTTTGTTTAGCAGATATTCTGTTGCAATTGTCTGAAAATGAAAGGAACAAAGAGAAGTCAATTATAGCTATTTGGTCATTTGGAATCACCCAACATTAACTGTCAGTTAATGGAGGAGGCCAGAAACTTTTCCTTCCTCAGACCTTCTTGTAATTAATATGGTCATTAATATTATACCTTACAGACAGAAATCAATAAATCACCAACAAGAAAGGCACTGCCTAAGATGCATGTGAAATTTAGTTCTTTCCTTTAGCTTAAAAACACTCAAACTAACATTTTCAGACTATGTGCCTGTGCTTCTACATACATGCTGAGAGAACTCATTCAATGTGTTCACAGCTATAGTCACAAAGACACTTTTTCAAAACAGAAGAATCAGTTCTTTTAAACAATTTTTGCAGCCTCCACAAAAGATATTACTGTAGGATATGTAAGGAGGCATTATCGTTTACGGAGCTGTGCATCCCCTATGCACCATCTCCTCTTGTGAGTGCGGAACATCTGTGTTTATTTTGCATGACAAAGTTGTTCCTAGGCTTTGCCAAAATGAGTTTTGATGTGGGACTCTGGGTTTGTGGATTTTCCGAAGGGTGGTGATAAAGCTCAAGTGGTAGGACATTGTTTTTGTATATAATGCATATTGCATGAAGTCATTCATATTTAATGACAAGTGTGCTATATTTTAAATCTTTATAGCTTTAATGTGTGTAAGAGGTTTTAATAATTGGTGCTGGGATGATGGTAACTTCCCAGAAATGCTCAGCACAACTGCTGTGTTCTCAGCCCACAGTTTGCACAGGTTGTAAATTATAAAACTTGATTAGTGATAGACTTGGCAATATCTCTTGTCTTTTGAAGATGCCAATCTGTAGCATCATGGGTACAAAATATTTCCATTCACACTTTTAATATTCACCTAAATAGCCTACATGAAAAACTCCAGAAGAAAAACAATGAGTTATTCAGGGAAATAAATGTGTTCTAAAGAGTTTCTTAACTTTCTAATATTATAGGCAGAGATATTTAGAATTCTATATATGCAAAAACTAAGCAGTTTAACTTCAGTGATTATCCATTTAAGATTCTAATATTTCTGCTTATAAGAACAGAGTTTTAAATATAATAGATTTAAATTTCATAATGTTTCTTTAGAAAAAGACTTTGTAAGAAAATCACATATATGCAATCACCAATAGATTGCAATTAGGAATTTCAGTAATCTAACAAATTTAACCACTTTTATTTTAAACAATATCAATTTTTTCTTAGTTGAACTTTTTCTGTACTCCTTTTGTCTAGATTGTCTTCTCCTCGGTCCAGCAATCAGTCCACTAATGTTGAAAGAGAAGATCAATCAACCAATGAGCATTTACTGAGTCTTTACTTCAATGTGGTAAAGAATATCATTGGAAATCCCAGAACTTGTCCATATACTTCACAGCAAAACAACTATCATCTATCCCCACATTTATTATATTTATCTCAGCAGAATACTAAAGATTTAACCTCTGCTGAACCAAAGGACCCTGGACATGGAACCAGCAAGCTCAGCTTAGAGCAGAGAAGCTATAGTGAAAACATAGACTTCTGTGAAAGTTTACATGTAAAAACTGAGACTTGCCCTACCCTTACAGCCCAACTTCTCAATAAATCCCAAACTACCAAAACAATCTTGAGGGGAAAAAAAATCTAGAGGCCTCATATATCCTGTTTTCAAAACATATTATAAAGCTACAGTAATCAAAACTGTATAGTACATATAGATCAATGAAACAGAATAGAGACTCCCTGAAATAAACTCTGTGTATATGGTCAAATGACCTTTGACAAGGGTACCAAAGCTGCACAATGGGTAAAATATAGTCTTTTTACCAAACGGTACTGGGAAAACTGGATACCCATGTGCAAAAGAATGAAGTTGGACCCTTACCTAACACCATATACAAAACCTAACTAAAAACAAATTAAAGACCTAAATGTAACATCTCAAACTATGAAACTCCTAGAAGAAAACATGGAGCTAAATCTTCGTGACATTGCATTTGGTTATGATTTCTTCGATATGATACCTAAACACAGTAAACAAAAGTAAAATAGATCAATGAGACTACAATAAACTTAAATACTTCTGCACAGCAAAGAAAACAATGAACAGAATGAAAATGCAACCTATGGAGTGAGATAAAATATTTTCAAGCCATATTTCTGATAAGGAATGAATATCCAGAACATAAAAGAACTCCTATAATTCAACAACAACAACAACAACAAATAACTCAATTTTAAAATGGGCAAAGGACTTAAATAGACATTTATTCAAAAATATATACAAATGACCAACAAGCATATGAAAAGGTGCTCAACATCATTAATCAACAGGGAAATGCAAATAAAAACCACAATGAGATACCACCTTACCCCTGTTAGAATGTGCGCTATCAAAAAAAAACAAAAAACAAAAACAAAAACAAAAAAAAAAAACAAAAAAATACCTCAAGGGAAAAAAAATGGTGTAGATAATAGAGGTTCCTTTCATCCCTCTGGTGACCAAATTAAAGTTGCTCTGTACAGAAGTACTGGCAGGATACATTGTTCCCTGTTGAACCCTCCTCCCTCCTCCTTCCCAGTGCACAGACATGGTGCTGCCATAGTCTGAACCTCACCAACTAGATAACCAAGGTTGCTCCGCCCAGAGGATTCCCTGAAACTCCACCTCCCCCAACTCACAGCACCACCCAAGGCACATCCAGGTGTATCTTCAGCGAGTCAGGTGCTCCTTGCTGAGCAGCAACAAGAGTTACACTGGAGGCATCCTCAGTTTCTGGCATGACTTTGGAGGCAACTAGAAGCACAGTATTTGTGGATTGCTTGCTGAATCTTAACAGTGGCCCCAGAACGGTAGAGGCTTAGGCTAAATTTGGCTGGCAGCTGAACCCCTTTCAGGACTGTGCCACTGGACACCTACTTCACAAATCCATACTAACACGACCAGGAGACTTAGGAGTTTTGCTTAATACATAGAAACAGACCTGGAAAAGAAGCCAAAATGGGAAGACAAAGAAGCAGAAACCATATGAGAGAACAGAACAGAGACCCATATATAATGAAGTCAAGAAATCTAACAGATGCAGAGTTCAAAACGTTGGTTATAAAGATGCTCAATGAACTTTTGGAAAGTGTAGATAAATTCAGTGAGAACTTCAACAAAGAGATAAAAAACATAAAAATAGAAATGGAAATTATAAAAGGGAACCAGTCTGAAATGAAGAACACATTATCTGAGATGAGAAGCATATTTAATGGAAAAAAAAACAAAGGAATAAACAGAGTGAATAAAGATCAAGTGATCTATCTAGGGGGCAGGAAAGCCAAGGACTCTCAATCAGAACGGCAAGGAAAAAGATGCCAAGACTATAAAAATTATTAAAGGAGCAAATGGGACACTATTAAAGGTCGAAATATTCGTTTTATCAGCTTACCTAAAGGAAAACAAGATGTTGAACAGCTACTTGAAGAAATAATGATGGAAAGCTTCCCTAACCTGGTGAAGGAAATGCACATAAAACTCCAGGAAGATCAGAGAACTCCAAAAACCAGGGATCCAAAGAGACTCACACCAAGACACATCAAAATTAAAATGCCAAAGATTAAATACAGAGAAAGAATATTAAAAGCAAGAGAAAAACAATTACATGTAAGGGAACACCCATGTAACTGGCAGCTGATTTCTCAAAACAAACTATGTAGGACAGAAGGGCTTGGCAAAAAAAATATCCAATGTGATGAAGACCCAGGGTCTACAACCAAGAATACTTTATCCAGCAAAGCTATCATTCAGAATTGAAGGACAGATAAAGAGCTTCCCAGACAAAAATTAGCTAAAGGAATTTATCACCACCAAACCAGTATTACAGGAAATATTGGAGGGACTTCTTTAAGAAGAAAAAACATGTATCAAAAACAGGAATAAAGAATGGTAACAACTACATTCCTATCAATAAGTACCTCAAGTGGAAAAGAATTAAGCACTCCAACCAAAAGATAGAGTGGATGAATGGATAAGAAAGCAAGACCCCTACATACTGACTGCAAGAGACTCACTTCAGATTAAAAGACACACTTAGACTAAAAGGAAGGGTATGAAAAAAGATATTACTTTGATGAACCTAGAAGATATTTAAGTCAGACAGAGAAAAATAAACACTATATGATTTAACTATATGTGGAATCTAAGGAATAAAAAGAACAAACTAATCAAAAACAGACTCACAAATATAGTAGACAATTTGGAGAGGGGTTAGAGGGCTGGGAGAAAAGGGTGAAGGGTTAAAGAAGTACAAATTAGTAGCTGATGGACGGTCATGAGCATGGCATAGGGAATGCAGTTAGCATTAATATGTTGGTTAGGTAAAGGGTCAGGGAGGGAGAGGGCAATTGAGGGGATCATTTTATGAACTACATAGGTGTCTAACCAATGTACCATATGCTGAAAACTAATTAAAATAAATAAATTAAAACAAAACAAAACAAAACACGAATGTGGGCGAGGATGTGTAGAAATTGCAACTCTTGTGCACTGATGGTGAGGTTGTAAAATGGTGCAGCTGCTATGGGAAACAATAAGAACCAATAATATAATTAAAATTAATAAATTGGACTTCAAAATTAATGACTTTTCTTCAAAAGACATAATTTAAGAAATAACCAGGCAAACCACACTTTGAGAATAATATTTGCAATAAATGTCTAACAAAATGTATATTAAAACTATATATATAACTCTTATAATTCAAAAAATAAGAAGGAAAAACCCAATAAAATATGGGAAAAGGACTTCAACAGATATGTCACAACAGAAAATATATGAATGACCAATAAATACATGAATAGGTGCTCAAAATCATTGCTCTTCAGGAAAATGTAAATTAAAACTATAATGAGATATGACTACACACTGAAGTTAATGGCTAAAATTAAAAATACTTACAAAAATAAGTGTCAGTGAGAATGTAGAACTACAACTCTCATACACTATTGTGAGAGCATGAATGGTACAATATTGAAAAATATTTTGGAAGTTTCTTATCAAGTTAAACATACACTTAACTCATTTCACTACAAAGATAAAGGAAAACATGTTCACCCAAACACTTGTGCACAAATACTCATAGTAGATTGAGTCCTAAAAGTCAAACACTGGGAAAAAAACTCAAATATCCATAAAAGGAAAATAGATTTTAAAAATTGTGGCATATCTATACGATGGAATGCTATTAAGTGATGATACATACAATGGGGATGAATTTCAAGATTATTCTGCTGAACTAAAGAAGCCATATACGAAGAAGAATGTACTATATATGAAGTTCTAAATAGCTAACACTAATTTATGTAAATTTCTGTTAATAAAAATTACATCAGTGCCTTGGGTCAGCGTGAGTAGAAAGAAAAGAGCAAAAGAGAACTTTCTGGGGTGATAGTAATATCAACCTCTTGATTAAGGTGGTGATTACATGGTTGTGCATATTTACCTAAGCTTATTGAACAGTATATCTTGTGATGTGATGAATTAAAGCTCAGTAAATTCTATTTACAAAACATAGTGGTATCATCTTTGTTATTTAGAAGTATTGAGGTAAATGACTAAAAATCACAGATAAAAGAATTGAAAGGGTTACATCTGGTGTAACTTCAGATTTAATGTAAGTGATTGCTATTTTTAATTTTATTTCTTATTAAACTATTTGAAGTTTTTAATAAGGTACATATATTATTTTAAATGTGTAAGTAAAATAACTAAATTAATTAATTTGACTATTAGGACTAATTAATTATTAATTTTCAGTTTTCTAAATCTTGTAGATTTGTGTTCTAATTCTATCTCTGCTACTAAGCTCTTTGATCTTGGATAAAATAGTTCACCTCTCTAAGCCTCAGTTCTTATTCACATAATTGAAGATAAAAATGTCAGTAGTCTCACAAACTTGTTCTGAAGTCTGCAACCTACATTCTTTGTGAAGCACTTAACTACAATGCCTGGTAAATAATAATTATTACATTTTAACCTTTAATATTATTAAATATCTCTAGCCTTCTCATTTCCATATCTCACAAATCCCTTCGTCAATTGCAATAGTCCTTTCAATTTTTTCTTTCTTACTCCTTATGTCTTTCCAAATTATTAGGATAGAATATTTTCTCTATTCAGACAAGTCCCAAAAGTGGCCATATTCTTAGATCATTAATGTAAGAAACAGGTATATCAAATGTAGCCAACTATTCATCTTTTGTTCTGTTTTGTTGTTACTGTTGTTCACATTAATAAAAATTTAGGTCACTTGAAAAAATCGTTACATGAAAATTGTTTGTGTTGGTGAGGCTTTCCTTGAATAAGATTGAACACATATTCCCTACGCCCTGAATACTAAGACATTGAAATTAGTTTTCTATGTAAAAGAATTTGCCTGGGTTTCATCTAGATTTCAATATAAGTAGGATAAATTTTACCTACTTATACTGGTGGAGAAGATAGGCTTTTTATTCCATAACACAGGAGATATACTCAATCCAAGATATTAAATTTGGGATAATCCATTGATTCTCATAATTTAAATATATGTCTTCATATTCAAAAGTGATCTTGTTTATTTCCTGTTTCTAATAATTTAAAAAAATCATGTTTTCTTGGTATAAAACAATAACTACCTCTTTGAAACAGCGTCAACTAATAAAAGTGATAGCAAGGATCTTTGTTTTCTTTCTTACATTCAAGATATTTAGCCAAATTAATAATAGCATAATGAATAGAATGTATAAACAGTTTTTCACTGTATTCTCATTACAGTTTTGAGCAACTTCATCATCAAGTCACATTCTAGGGTTATTGAGATAGGAAAACAAATTGGTTTTATTTATACCTTATACTGACAGAATATGTTCATAAAGCAGAACAATTGATAGAATGGAAGTGAAATAAGGGGACAGAATTATTACAGATTAAATTATTAGCCTCTATATAATATATGTTACATGAGAAGATAGAAATAGGATTCACAGAAAAATTAAAAATATTTATTCTCATTAATAAAGAATTTCTATTAAAAATAATGAGAGATTTTCTACATAAAACTGGCAAAGATAAAAATATATATAATATTTAAACTGGCAAGGTGCAATAAGATACTTCTATCACACAATACCATTTACTAATAATTGGTTATCCTATTTGAAAATCATTTTCAAAATGTGCATTGGGAATAATTTTGTATAGCATAGCTAGAGTAGGTAGTAGACCAAATTGTCAAGAAATTTTATCTTTGTAGCAGTCCCTCAACATCTGTTTTTCAAGTCCAGTGAAGTTGTTTATTTCTCTTTTGATTTTACTAACTCTGTGTTCCATTCTGCCTCTCAATTTAAGGAACTTCTTTGGAATTAAGGAATTTCTTAATAGTTAATTAATACTTCAGAGTGAACTTAACATCCAATAATGTTAGTTTAAGCAAGATATTTTACTGTGTTAAAATGATATAGGTGTTAATATTTGGGAATGGTGAGAGCTGGTTTTATTTTGGAAACAAGGAGCCATATATTTATCTTATTCCTAGAGTTGGGCTAAAGTATAGAGACAGAATTTTCAACACAGCATTCTTTCTGTATGAATGTAGTGTGTTTGTGTGTTCCAGTTGGTCAAGAGTCAAATGGAAAATATAAAGTGAGTCTCTGCTACTTTATCTCTTTTTAAACTATTAACTCTCAAAGTCATAGGCTTCATGAGAAGCATTTCCCTAAGGCAAGGTTCCTCAAACTATGTTTCTTAGAACAATTGTTAAAAGGTGTTTTGTGGAGAAAAGTAGTGAATTCTATTTGAAAAAAAAAATAAACTCAATAAAATAAATAGATGATCTTAATTATATTTCATAAGACTTAATTTAATATTTTATATATGAATATGCATTGTGAAGCTTTTAGAAATATAAAATTAAGTTTTTCTGAAGACTACATCTTGGCATTTATTTATTTATTTATTTATTTATTTATTTATTAATAAAAATATATCCTGTTGAAGGCAAGTTAGGTGGCACTTCTTCCCAGATGTCTTTGCAAGTGGACTTACTCAAATCATAATACCCTCTTGAATTTTCAGGATGGTGATTTAAGGGCAACTACTATAACTTTTACCCTCTCCCCACTTGCTTTCACAAAGAAATAAATTAGTAAAATAATTGCATAGACCACTTCTGAGAGGTATGGGACTCCTGATCTGATCTAGAATTAAAACAGTTTCCAACGTTCTAGAACCTCTTTGTTCCTCCATTTGATGGTTTATATACTTTTTTAAAAAAAAAAAATATATCCCTCAGGGATTCCTTTCTCACAAGAAACTTGGAAAGGCAGTGTGTGATGATTTGTGAAAGGAAAGAGATCTGTAAAATGCACTGAGACAATGATTTAAAAATTCATTCCCAAGACACTTTTTAAGAAACAGGAACTTTCGGACACCTGTCTGGAATTCAACTCAGTGGGCTTCTGATAACTGAGAGAACATTGTGAACATAATTAAGCCCTTATACTTTTAGTAGGTTGCATTGTCCAATTATTTCTCCCAGCACTTTAAATTGCACATCATCGAACAAGCACAAATCAGAGTGTTCAAAACAAATATGTGATGTTGAATGAAGCAGACAAGACAGGGGAAATTCTTTACTCAGAAGTAAACCGCAGAGCAGATTGTGAAGCCATGAGAATTACATAAATTACATAGAATTGAGATTTAAAGAGTGAACCATGCATACCTAGAAACACAAATAAAACAACGAGACTGGAATGCCCACAGAGGTTCCTACTACTGAATGAGATCTTAATGAAAGGTAAAAGAATGAAACAAAATATTTTCTTAACTGAACATTATTGAAATTACAAGAAAAGTGAAGAAACTTTTTCCTTATTTGAAAATTCCTTTTACTGTGCTGGAAGCTGCTATCGGGTAGGAGAGTTGGTGGCCACCTTACCCATCGCTAAATCCCTAGTTCCTAGCACATTGTCCACAATAAACCAAGTTCTAAATTTACCCGGGGTATCAACTAACTAACACTAAGATGTGGTATGAAAGGAGTGGCAGGAGCCATTGATTTCTTTAAACATGGAACTTAAAGTGGGCACTGGAGTGGCCGGGTGCAGCACCATGTCGCCAAGGCAGAGCTACTGCAGCACCGGGTGTGGTGGACTCTACAGTAGAGTCTGGAAGATGACTGACGTTCCAGCACAGCTCCGGCGGTAGTGCAGGCAGCCAGGCTTCCATGTAGTGGGTGCACCAGTGCACTGAGTCACTGACTCAAGCTCAGGCCCTGGTGACCAGCCGGTTGAAGTCCCAGAACTGCCTAGCCTAGAGCATCGTGCGTTGTAACAACAAAGCAAAAACTTTGGTGCCGAGTAGAGAGTTTGGGTTGAAGCGGCAGCTGGGAAGTTGTGTGACCGTGTGTGGATGACTACATGAACCTCATTCCAACCATGATCGAGAAGATGGAGGAGTGTCTCTCATCCATTCAAAATAGAAGTCTTTGTCATTGGTCTTCGGGGCTGAGGGCAGGAATCTATTTTTTAAAAGAGTGAGAACTTAGGTCTTTTAAGTGAAGTTTATGAATAAAGGATAACAGCAAGTTTAAGGCATATGTCACTGCCCTCTGGACACTGGTTCCTTTATGTTTTAATTCTAGAAAATGGCGCTGAAATTTGGGTCAGAGATTTTGAGAGCCTGAGTTTCTTGGGCAAGCGCTTACCCTGGCAGTAGGCATCTGCATCACACAAAGCCAGAGCCCTCTGAAGTACCAGATTCTTCGTAGGACACAGTTACCAGCAGGCTGATAGTTTCCTCTAAACTGCCAGCAATCTGATGGAGTGTGAGGAGGGTGTTTCTGTTCGTTAAAAATCCCCTATTCACCAGAAGCATCAGCACACCATTTTTTATAAGCTATAAAACAAAGTCCATGAGGTCGTTAATTCAAAAGGGGGTGGGGGCAGTGGTTCTGGGTCTTTTGTTTTGCTTGGTTTTGTTTTATATGCAAGGGTATGAAGTCGATTTAAGATATGGAGTTAGGAGAAAGAGTTTGGATGAGAACTTTGAATGGTTCCTTTGGATATCTGTTTTCTGGCCATCATAATATAGTTATGCATGTCTTAAAACTCTCACACATTACATCTTGCAGCCTGGAGAGCCTCCAAAAGCACAAGGTGATGTCATACTGGGTATGGGAAGCAGGGCTTCCCTCTCACTGGCTGTCATTATGGGCCCTGAGGCTCTCTGCAACAGAGTGACAGGACAATCTTGCAGTGACAATCTCCTTGAAGGGAGAGAGGGTTTTGTATATCAGTGTATATACTAGTATCTACTCTGGTTTTGTATATAGCAGTGTCAGGAATGAATAGTGAAAGAGGAACTGTTGGTTGCTTAATTAAGAGAGTTATAAAGTACCAGATTTAGGGAAAACCTGGTTTTCAGGAATGAAAACCTAAACCCAGTGTTGCTTATTTAACTCCCTAAAATAACAGAGCCCTACTGAGACAATACCTTGAGAACAGGGAGGTTAAAGGAGAAAAAGTAAGCAACTCAGGGGTGAGCTATGGTTTCTTTGGGGCAAAAGAGGGGCAGCCCCCCATTACCAAATGCCACTTTTGTCTGGGGCCTTTGCAACAGGCAGTATTCTTGCCTCAGCTCTAGCACCTTACCATTTTGATAAGGACCTTGATGTCTCTTTACCATTTTATTACTTGAAATGGTAATATAGCCTGTCTGTTTGCTGTTTGGGGGCTGTGATATACTTTCCTAGTGGTTCAGTTTAAAAAAATTAATAAGGTTTAGTTTTTCCTCAAAAAATAAAAATAGACCAAAGGCTATTATTGAGGCAACCATGTAACACATTATAATAACATGTTCGCTAAAATTGATTGGAGGTAAAAGTTCTCAGAGCAAATTAATTAACAAAAGTTTGGAAACAGAAGAGGGAGGGAGTAAAAATGTCTTTACCTTGCAAATTTACTCATATTTCACAGTGGGTATTCATTAGATACTGCCTCATTTCTGAAGATGAGAGATTTAGAAATATAAGTTTTATTATTATTATTTTTTGTTCATAAAAGTAACAACTAGTAGAATTAAAAACAGAACTATATCTCTTCCTAATTACCCAAAATAACTAAGAAAAGATAATAAATTAGAGAAATAAACACACATACATTAAGTATAATAACAGATGTAAATTGGAACTACCATTATAATGATTCATCTACATGTAATAAATTCATAAATTAAATAGAAGAAACTCCTGGATTTATGGGTTAAAATAATGGACAATAAAGTCCCATTGTAACTAAATACTATCAACTTACCTAAATGAAGTCGACTCAGAATAATTCATGGTATGAAATAATAGTATAAAAGAAAATTCCAGAAAAAGAAAACAAAGATTGCAATATAAATAGCTGACAAAGATAACTTCATGTAAATATGATGGAGTTTTTTTTTTTTCAGTAATTAGGAGTATGATGCATAACAAAAATATAAGGAAACTATACAACAAATTTCTTATTATTTAAATTGTGTAACATATAAGTAAAAATTAACAGAAGCACTCTTTCCAATTTTTTTCTTCCCTTTCCCCATGAGATCAAAATATAGGCTATAGATTATATAAATAATCTATATTAGTGCTGAGGGAACAATCTATAGCTTTCAGCATATTATCAAAGTGCTCACAATAAAGTTAAAATTACTATTCTCAGAATCCTTTATTTTGTTTTATGGCAGTACTCATCTAGCCTTTCCACTACAAACAAGTACAAAACTATACTATACATGAGGTAATTGTTTTCAGGTATTCAACAACACCTGACTGTACAAGAATATGATCCCTGAGTGAAGGGACATTCATAAGGTGAGTCCCATATTCACTCTGTCATCTGTATGTAGATAATTTTCCTACCATGGCGTAGGACTGTGGAGCCAATGGCCTGGCAAGGTAAGGAGGCAAAAATCACACTTTGGGTCTGAAGACATGATTAGACTCGGCAGGGCACCTGGTAGAAAGGTAGCTTCACAGAATGGGGGTGGGAACCCCAAAGTCTGGGTAGGACTTTTCACAGCCCTTTCCCAAGAGTTAGACTTCACATGCATAGGACAAGACTGCACAAAGTTTACCAAGAAACAGCCACTATGGGGCTGGGAATAGAATAAGGATACTGAAATAAATCAATGCTGCAGGATTTTAGAGTTACATTCTAGCCAAAGTGGAGAGACTGTTAAAACCCCAAAGAATCCAGCTAAGATTCCAGAAAAGCCAAGATTTAGGAGTAAGAGTCAGTCTCCCGGAGCAAAAACTACTCTAGATCCACCATAACAAATCCTAATCCTGACGAGATCTTCAAGGAAGACAGAGTTTGAAGTTTGAATCCTGCCAAGTTATGAGTTTGGTTAATATGTTGGGTTTTCCACAACTCATCCCTAACAAAACATAACAAATTCTATGTAAATGATTATATTAACTCATACCATAACAAATGCTGTTTTCTGAAGTATGTAAATTTTAACTCTCTGAAATAATTCTTTCCACCTACAGGAGTTATATAAAGATTGTCTGTAGTTCCCACTGTGACTCAGCCCTTTGGATTAGTTAACAAGGCGAGATCATCTTCCATCACTAGGTAGTAATCTCTGGAATAGACAAAAGGGCCTTTTAGAGTGCTTTATGACAGTTAATTCATCTGATATGCTACAGTCATGATCATACTGCAAGGCAGACTCAAAAATAAAATTCGAAAAGTATTTGTGATATTAACTAGAGACAAGATCATTATTCAACTCTATGAAGTGAAATATTTGGCATACAGTGATGACCACCTATCTATACAAATCAAGGTGATCAGAATATTCCCTACAACTCGACTGAAGTTTAGACAGTTTTTTTTCTTGACTATAGGCCCCTGACTTCCCTTTTCTCAAAGGATTTACATTTGAAAATTGATAATTGTAGATTTTTTTTCTGCTCCTTGAGATGTAAACCTTTTCCCAATCTCTTGATAGTTTTAAAACCCAGGAATGTCTTTCTCAAGGACCTGAGAGCCATCTCTTTGAATTTTAATCATCAAAAAAGATAGTGCTGCTATCTTCCAGTCTCTATGGGAGGGTAAGAGCCTAACTTTCATTAACCAACACAGATCACATAATCTCACTGACCATCGTCTCCTCTAACATCCTTCTAGACTTTTCCACTAGATCACCCCAGTGTTTAACACTCTCCCACCTTTTGTTTCAGAGGAGTTGAGATCAATCTCTCCTTCCTAATGTAATAGTCTTGAATAAAGCCCTCCTTGCCTGTTTAACTTGTCTGGTGCAAGTTTTCTTTATCAGTTCTCTCTTTGCTTTCATATCCTGGAATCTAGTTGTTTTTGTCAGTAATTAATTAGCAACGTCTGCTGTTCATCAAATCATTTTATACCTAACATATTAGTAACACAGATTCTAATAAAATTAAGTTGTATGTATCCCAAATAAGAAGATTTGGAACAGATAAGATTCACTCATGTATTAAGATGTGGTGGTAAAATATTCCAGATGAAAGAATATAATGGAAGAAAATTTGGGAGCCCTTAGATCCAGAGAGGCTATGTTTGGAGCCCCAGAACATTCATATCAGGCTGACTTATTGAGTGTAGCACTGAATTGCAGGTTTAGTTTTAGGTGGACTTTGGACATTTTTGCCACTGGATTGTAAAATAGAAACAAATACATTATGTTTCCATTCAGGAGGGTTTTAAAGGCTTCCATGTAAAATAGTGCATAACTTAGTTGATAGAGAACATATGGTTTTGAGTCAAACTAAATGGAATTTGACTGCCAGTTCTGTCACTTATTACGTAAATGATTTTTAAAAAATTACCTAACTTTTCTGTATCTCAGTTTCCTTATCATTAAAATGGGATGATAATAACCACCTCAGAAAGTTGTTTTGGCAATTATATGAGAAAATGCAAGCACCTGGCTTGTAATAAGTCCCTAATAAATGATAAATTTAAATATTTCCTCAGTGACTTTGACCCAACTTTGGCCTGGTGAGATATAGGATTTAATTTTAAATTCTGTTCTCAAAGATTTTCTAGGATTTCTGGGAGATAAGTCAAATATAAATATCAGGAATTCATTTATCAATTCAACAAATTTTTATTGAGCACCTAATACTTCACAAGCATTCTTCTAAGCTGTGGTGATATAGCAGTAATCCCTACAGACAAGATCTCTACCTGCACGAACCTTATAGTCTAGTTGGAGGTGTGAGGAGACAGACAATATACAAGTGTACAAGTAAATGTTTAATTTCTGGTAGTGATAAATGCTATAAGTAAAAATATATTAGGCAAAGGAGACAGAGGCTGGTAATTAGGGAAAGAATGTTTAAATGATGTGGTCAAGGAATGCTCCTCTGGAAGACGTGAGGAAAGATCTGAACAAAGCGAGGTAACAAACTATACGAAGGTCTATGGGGAAGAACATTTCATTCAGAGAGAATATTTAGGGCAAAGACTCTGAAGTAGGAACAAGCAGTCAGCGGACAAGTCTATTCTTTCTCATCTAGAAAGAAACTTTTAATTGCATGCATCTGTATTTATGAAATACTCTAAAACTTGCTACATACAACATTCATTAGTTCAGCATAAACTTTTATGAGTAGTTGTGATAGATCATGAAAATATGTTTAAAATATCTGAATTTACCTTTGTTTTCATAAAGCCTATCACCTAGTATTGTGTTTGCATCATAATTAACCTCTACAGTATATTTTTACTAGATTTGGACTGCTTCTATAGGCATGGTGTGGAATTTCATGTGCTCTGATAAAAAAGAAAGAAAACTGTAGAATGAAGTGCCACGACCAAGATCATATAATTAGAGCGAGAAGTCCATAAGACGTTCTAAGAAATAATGGTTTTCAAGTTTCGAGTTTTTAAGATAAGCTTCCAAGTCAGTTTTGAATATTTTACAGTAAGTAAAAACGTTAGAAAGTAAGTACAATGTAGTAGGCAATATAAAAATCATGGCCGAATGAGAACTTAAGCAAATGATAGCCTTCTCTGGTTGCTCTACTTTTATGTTTGATTTTATAGAGTATTTTAAATATTTTTATGTTCTTTATGTATAGTTGATAACTGAATAAAAAAGATTTACAGAAAAAGAAATCAAAATTATTGAAAAGGCATAATCAAAAAGAAAAAAATTAATATTATTTTTAGCATTATTTAAAAATAATATGATATACATTTTATGTAATTTAATACATTTGTGATTTAAAATAAAGCCAATGCAACCAAAAATACAGGAGGGTATTAGAAGCATATTTAAGGCCAGAAATCCTGGTACCTATAAACGCTTAAGGAAATAATTTAATGACTGGCAGATCTATAGGGGTAGATCTGAGAATCTTTAATAGAGGTCATCATTCATTCAACAAATATTTATTAAGTAAGCCAAACAGTCAATGAAAATCTAATATCTGTACAACCCTTTCTATAACATATTCCTTGATCTTTCCAGTATACCTATTCATCTGTACAAGGTAGATGCAAAGACATTCCTCTTTCCAGGGCCTTAATTTTCTTTGATTAAGAGTCATTTTTACCATGAAGTGAAAGGCTGAAAGTTGTATAAAATGTTGTTAGAACTGAGTGAGAAGTGATGTGCACGTGAATGAAGAAAAATATATATATATTGAAAAGAGAAGAAATAGAACTAATTTGAATGAAGAGTTTTCATTGTGAAACAAGAGCCTGAAAGAGAAGAGTGAAAGTGGTAACAAGGCAGCAAAAGATGCAGGCACACACTCCAGGGAAATTTTCTTTGTTGTCTGTATTTTTCAAGTAGCCTTGGTGCTTCTTATACTAGTTTCTAAATATATTACTCAAGGAAAAGTATGATAATCACAGTTAATTCTTACTGTTTACTAACATCCATTTCCCCTAAAATTTTTAATATCATCTTTAATCCATTCCCATAGTTTCCATTAACACATCTAAGTTGCTCACTCCCTAATTTTTATCTCTAGACCCAATTGCTCTCAAGAGAATACTGATACCTACTAAAATAAATCAACTTGGATGATGCCACCAAGTACCTTAAATTCAACCTGTCCAAAACCAAATTTATAACCTATAAGAAAACATCTTATTCCTCTTTCTGCCTCCTCCTATATCTTTTATCTTTCTAAGACTAGAAAAGCTATCTTTTTCTCCAAGGCTAGCAAATTTAGCCCTTGTATGGCTCATTATCTTCCTCATCCTCTATATCCATTCACAAATACCTGCCTTTATATTTCACTACTAGTTCATGAATCTGTCCACATGGCCTTGGTAATTTCATCATTATCTCCTGCATTACCATAAGAGCCTAGTTTTTCTCTCTGTTTTTTGCGTCTTCCCTTTCCATTCCAATCTTTACACTGTCAGTAGAGGCAACTGTCTAAAGCACAAATTTAGTCAGATAATTTTTTTGAAAAAAATTACTGTGGGATCTGCAAGTTCAAACCCAAATATGTTAATGTGGGTTTCAATGCTCTCAACAAACTATATTCAACATTTCTCACCATACTCAGCTACTTTTACCCTTAACCAAGCCAAATTTACTTTCTTTTTGCTTAATTTTTTTAAAAGACTTATCAAGGCCCAGAATTGTCTTATTTATGTGTTATCGTTGGTCTCCTCCTCCACTAGAAAGTAAGTTTTCTAAAGGCAATTACTCTACTCATTTTCTTTACTATGTAATCTACAGCGCATAGAACAATGTCTGACACCTAACAGAGGCCCAAAAGGTATTTGTTGATTATCTGATTGACCGACCGAGACAATTGCCTTTAAAGTCCAAATTCATAATATCTATTATGTATTATTAGATGTAATAAATTGGCAATCACTTCATCACCTTTCACTCTCAGTAGTAAAATTTAAAAATTGATACAATAGGGGAAAGTACAGGTCTGTGTATTAGAAAGACTCAGGTCTGAATTATGGCTCCACCTTGACTCAGTTACTTCATTTACAAAATGAGGAAATACTTCTTTCTTCATGTAGTTATTTTTATATCATGTGTGACACATGATTTACACTGAAAATATTTTCTCCCTCCTTTTTTCCTTCCATCTCCTACTCTTCCTCTTTGGTATAGAACCTGTTTTTGTAAGACAAAGCCTCTGGTTTTAAGTAAGAGAAAAAAAGAGGGACATTTCCACATATTATTTTAAAACTATCCCCCTTATAGCTTGAAATTCACAGTGTCTGATTTGGAAAGGGTCCATCTGGTCTCCTCTAAGATGTGTCAATTTCCTCTATATAGTCATCTCCCCTTATCTACAGTTTTGTTTTCTGAAGTTTGTTACCATGGTCAACTTCAATCTAAAAATATTAAAAAGAAAATTCCAGAAATAAACAATTTATAACTTGTAAATTGTGTGTCATTCCGAGTAGCTTGATGAAATCTTGTGCCATCCCTCTCCATTCTACCCAGGATGTGAATCACCCTTTGTCCACCTTTTCCACACTTTATATGCATCCTGCTCATTAGTCATTTAGTAGCCAGCTCAGTTATTAGATTGACTGTTGCATTATCACAGTATTTGTGTTCAAGTAACCCTATTTAACTTAATAATGGCCCCAAAGCACATGAGAGTGATGCTGGCATTTTGGTTATGCCAAAGAGAAGCCATAAAGTGTTTCTTTTAAGTGAAAAGGTATGTATGTGTAAAAAAACATAATATATATAGGGTTCAGTACTATCCATTCAGGGATACATACACTGGGGGTCTGGGAACATTTTCCCAGGGGACAAGGGGACACAACTGTATTTTCTCAGCCATGTGAGTGTCCAGTCTAAGTTTAAACAGCTTAGCAAGGAAAATTCTACCTCCTATTACTGTTTTACCATCAAAAATCACATCATAAATGATATATCAATACCATCTAAAATTGTAGCATCAGCTAATATTAAAGATAGTTTTGATAGTACAATAAATTAATTAAATTATTTTTAGTGAGTTTATTTAAATGGAAACTTCAAGTTTCCTGCAATTTCTTATCAAGGCCTCTAAAGTTGTATTTTTATTGCTATTTTTAAAATAAATTCCTGTAACATCAAACCTATAAAAGGTTCATCACAGACCAAATATCTCTCTAACCTTTTAAGCTTTCACAGTAAAAACTGTCTTTTTTATTTATATAAGTTTGGGAAAGATACAAATGTAATCATAACCCCCAAGGCAAAATTTTATGGCAGTTTTCAGAACTCTTCACTATAAAAACTACTCATACCTACAAACATAAAAGTTTCCAATAAAATTTGCTTTAGATACTAGCAATAAAACATTCTTTGCTTGCCTCTTAACTCCAAAATTTGGAGCCACAGCTGTCTAAATGCAAAAGATATATTCCAAATCTCTCAGCCACATATTCCCTAAACTTTTAATCTCCTCCAATTGAAAAATACTATTGCTATTTATTAAATATCATTAATATTTCATATTTAAGGAATGTGTGTTAATGAGAATAAAAGAAAAAATAGATCACAGCAAAGAAATCACAGAAAGAGAATTACATAAATCACTAAAGCACCTTTAAGTAACTATTTGTAAAAATAAAGTCCTCATGTTTTCATTTAAAATGTGATTTTTATGCTCCAGGACATGTTTCATAATGAAAATTTAAATAATAAGGGGAAAAAATGTGCCTATAGCATACAAGTGATTCACATCGAAAAGTCTTCTGAGGATATGTGTATATTCTCCTATAAAGGGCATGTAGAGAGCTGATTTCCACTCCAATTCTGACCTTCCCAGTGCCACAGGGAGCTTATTAATGGCCTCTGCACCAATAAGCACCTGGAAGCATCCCAGCTCTAAACTCTAGTAATTTTACCAAAGTGTTCCTTTCTGGCTTGAGACCTTAAAGTCAGTTAATTCCATCCATTGCCCTGATCTCTATTTCTCAGACGTACTACACAAAATATAAACTAAGCTCCATCCTTCAACATCAACATATTTTTCACTGTGTAGATAGCACTTAGTGGTATGTCATCAAGGACCTGAGCTCAATGAACATCTTACACACAAGTTTTTTACTCTGCTTTAGAGAGGAAGCATTGTGTGGAGATGTGCAAAGGCTTTGGCACTAGACACATTTATATTTGAACCTCAACACTGACATTTTCTAGTTGTATTAGCCTGGCAAGTTAAGAAACTGTCCCAAGTGACAATTCTCTCACCTATAAAACTGGGGTGATTTTCCCAGTTTTGTCCTCCTTCCTGACTCACTATTCCCTTGCTGATATCCATGCAAAGTCTTTCAATTTTACATTCAATTTCTCTTTAAATAAACTCCATGAACCCTGAGACAAGAAATTCTGCATAACAAACTCACCATGGTACCAATAGAGATTAGTAAGAAAATGGGGGAAGCAGGGCAGGGAGAATGAAGAAGTCAAGTAAGGATCCCCTTTCAGGCAAACATGTGGCTTCACTTGATCCTACAGAGGAATTCTAGAGCTTAAATTACATCTATAAGTTTGTCTCATTCATAAGGTTTCCAGATAAAATACAGAACACCAATTAAATTTGAAATTTAGATAATCAATACATTTTTTTTCTAGTATAAGTGTGTCTCAAATATAGCATGGGATAAATTTATACTAAAAAAAAAATTGTCATTAATCTAAAATTCAAATTTCATTAGCCATCTTGTATAAATCTGGAGACTCTACAAAGGACAAGTTGCTGGAATGTCAAACCCATAAGGGTTGTAAGGGTGAGACATAAGGATGGGGCTGGGGAGGGATGGACTTGCAGACCCAGTAAAAGAGATTGAATAGGATCCAAATAAATCACCAACAGTGTCTGCTAGCATCCTAAATTCTCTCATGTTCTCCACACAAAGCTCTTTCTCCTTTCTGTGCATTCTGGAAACTTGGCCCATCCCTAAATACGCACTTCTTTGCAGTTCTCACAATGGAGCTTGCTTTTACTCTTGCTTTGACAAAACTGGTTTTCTATAGTTCTTCACAATGGCTTCCAGTTCACAAACCTATTGTTCTGATTCAATAAAGCTTAAGTCTTTCTGTCTTTCTTTTTCCTTTCCTTTTTTTTTTTTTTTTAATCTCTTGCTAACCTTCTGGCCCCCTGAAACTTTGTCTACATTTATGAGACTCTTGGCCAATTCACTGATAACTGGTATCTGGGTCACAGGTTCCACCATCCCCAAATACTGTCACCATTTTGGTCACTACTTTCTTAATTAAGTAGTCTTGAGGTTCTGTTATCTTTTCTCTATTTCCACAGCACATTCTCTTGATTTCTCCCTGAGCTAATCATTTCTGGGAACTTTTCCACCCCCTGGCCTTAGACTTAATAGAGACACCCTCCTAATGCACCAACTCTTCTTGAATTCACTCCCTTTTTTCATCGGCTACCCATTTCATCCTTGTATAAACATTTATAAACATTCTCACTAGCCTCATTCCCTTTTCATTCTACTATATTCACTAAAATCCTTCAACCCTTAATGATGCAAACACCTCCCTTCTTCACCTTTCCTGAATTTGATTAAAAGATCACCATGACATTGGGATATCGGGCTAGCAAAACTTTCTTTAATGATAGGAACAAATTTAAAACATACTGAAATTAACTACATTATATATTATAATAACATATTCCCAGTGGATAGTATTTTAAGTGCAAAGATGCTGTGATACATTGCAAGTTTCCTTTAAGAGTCATTAGGCATTTAATATGAAGAATATTAGCTAGAGTAGAATAGAAGCTTGAGTCTATGTATTTAGTAATTTCTCATGATGCAGGATAAATTGGAAGTACATTTTTTTAAATGCTGAATCCATGTTTATATGATATATTGAAAATAGATACAAGGAAATGCATAATTATTTTTCTTAAAAAGTTAAAATTTAATCCTTATTTCCAATAACCTTTGATTACTTATTTTGAAATCTAAAAGAACAAAAGAAGCAGAAATAAAGTGAAACAAAATAGGATTTATCACATGCACAGACATATGTATACTTACACATAAACACATAAAGGAAGATGAACTAAAGAGCAATTGTCATATTTGAATATACATAAAAACAAAAATGAACTATTTGCAAAGTTTTATTTTCTTCTTGGAATTAACTATAAATAACTCGAGGAGCAATTTAAAACCCTAAAACATTTTTAAGTTCAACATTGTAGAATTAAATATAATGCTTATTTCAAAATATGGTAAATAGATATTTTATAACAGCTTTTTCATTCATTTTGCTATCACAGTTCAAATCCAGAATAGCTAAAAGCTGGAAACTACATTGAGTCCCACACTCCCAATACTGAAATTGAAGTATAAAGGTTAATGGTATTTTAAACCTATTATTTTCCTTTCTTGTCTTATCTCACTGTCTAAGCTATTTAGTATTTAGCATTCATGAAGGTGTATGAATATTATGTTCTTGTTTCAGACATACTTAAACTGAAATAGTTTGATTACTACACAAAGTATAAGGTAATAAATCACAATGATTCTTCATTTAGTAGAATTGAATTTCACCAATCTTTTGCCTTAAATTTTTATTTGCTGGACTATAATATCCTCAAATATTTCCATATACTGTATAGTTAGAGTCTTTCAGCAAGGGTCTTGAATCCCAATGTAAGTTGTTGTGTGAAAGGAGATAGTCTAGCAATTACGAAAATGATTACTTCAAGCTGCTGGGATGAGAAGGCCCAAAGGTATGAATTCCAGATTAATAATAATTAGTTGGAGTCTCTACTGATTGAAAACCTGAGTCTAAAATTTCATGAGATCCAAGTAGTCTTTCAGAACAAGAAGTTACAAGGACTCAAAGAAAGGTAACTTTCACAAATAGCCCTTTAGAAACTTAAATATCTACAATAAGGAGCTGTAGGGGAATCTAACTTCCTTCTCCACTGGCAACACACACACACACACACACACACACACACACACACTCAGATTAAATGAGCTGTGTGCCACTGAGATAGACATGTCTTTGAGACCTATTACCTAATACAGGATATGCATACTAGATTTAATAAGTATATAGTTCTGCTGATAGTATTTCTAAGTGTATAGTTCCAGCTGATATTCATAAAATATTATCTAAAAAAACCCTCCCCTCTATACTTTAGGGTGATGTTGATACAATTACATCTTTACTATTTGAGCTTTTAGTTCATTTACTTGTTTATTCATTTAATAAATATTAATTGAATATCTACCATGTGCCAGGCACTCCACTGAGTACTGAAAAGAATAGAACTGTGCCAAAGATAAAAGTAGTTTTACCATCCTGGAAACTTACATATGTTGAGTATTATGATCCAGACAACATGCACTTTACATGGCCAGGAAAGTTTTCATGTCTTAGAGGTCAGGGAAGGCTTTTGACCAAGTGACCTTTGAGATGAGACCTGATTTGTGTGGCCAGGAGGCTATGAGGAAAGGCCGAGGAATCTGGAGGATAGGATAGCCTCTTCTTCTGGAAAGGATTAGTTGTATACTTAGCTTTCATTTTCACCTGTTCAAATAACTACATTCACAATGGTTAATAATAAACTAAGATATAAAAAAATAAAATATGAAAGCAAGGTGAAATTTGGCATTCTTTATGGTCTTTTTTCTCTTTGAAGTGCTCTTTCATATGGATTTGACTTGGAAACAGATGGCATGTAGCAGTGATTGAATAAGATAAATGCTCTTCCCCATTAAGATTTTAAATAGTAAAGTATTTAAAAAGAATAAAGTCAGTTGCTGATATATTACTGCTTCTTAAGTTGATAATATTTATATTCCTGTTAACCAATTTTAGAATATATGGTCCGGGATGTGGTTATACTATCAATCCAGTCAGTACTTTTACTTCTTATGGTTTATCTTAAACAGGGCTAGTATATAATTGCTCTTGTGCTTTCTCATTTGTTTTTTCTTGTAAAAGAAAAAAAAGACTGAGAATATTAACAAGCCAGATGTTAGCACTTCCTTGATATTTCCCTATGGTCTGCTCCATTAGAGGGGCTAAGTTCTTAATATCAATTGAATTTGTTAATTATTGGTAAACAGAGCTCTGTTAGTATTGAGTAATGGGTTCATTTTGTGCAGTTATTTTTACCATGGCAATTTGGGTGTTCTCTTATCTTTAATTGTTTAAAAATACTTAAAAGCATAATGATTTACAAGGCTTCCACCAAATTAAAGAAAACAACACTTTCCTTTATTTATATGACTAAAGTATATATAAAGTTAAGTTTTTAATTTAAGAATTTATTTCAGATGATCTTGGATCACATTCTCTATACCTATCACCTTGAGAAAAAGAATAGGAAAAGTCATTGCATTCAGGACATGAGCTAACACTTTACTAAATTATTCAGATTCGATAAAATAGATTGAGGTTCTACTTTATACCAGGTTTTGTGTTTGACTTTGTGGAGACAAAAGCAATGGTAACGATGGAGAAATTTTCGCCCTAGAGGTTTCTAAATAGTTGATCCTTTCAAATAAAGTTCAAGGTCATTAGATATGGTATTTGCTGTTCTAAAGGAGACAAAGAAGAGCTCTAGTAAATTATAACAGCCAACAAATGCCTCATTCCAGTCTCCTTGTTGGTAGCCCAACTCTGAGATAGATCAATTTATGTCTTTTTAGCCTCATCATAAAGGATATTCATGGGGAAACTAAGAGACATAGATCTGGATATTTAGCTCTAGAGCAGAGAGATGATAGGAATAATTTGGCCAGTAGTATCTGGGAAAAAAAAACAAAGTCCTCTACTCAGTGAACTCATTTGGAGAACATTTCTGAATTAACCCTCTACTGCCATGTATGGCTCTAAGCTCAGACATGCAAGAGAGTTCCCCGTCTCCCATGAGGTCTTCATAAAGTCTGTGACAACTGGAAACACAGAGAGAGCAAAAGATACTGAGAGACTGAAGTCTAAGGTGCTTTCAGGATCCTTGAGGCCAGATCCTTAATTTATCTGAAATTTTACTCAAACGTCTCACCGAGGCAGAAGCATGAATGACATGCAGACTGCTTCACAATTTTCTTAGCTGATGACTGTTTCCCAGAACTGACTCCTAAAAGCCCCCTCAGTCAGTCCCGGGAACATCCTAAAGAGGTTGACCACTTCCCTGATTGGAAGATTTACAAGGCAGTAGATTTCCCTCCACCTCCCTGTACATATAGGTCCATGGAGGACAACAAACTAAAATGATCCTCCTTCCCTGGAACCAATATGGAGACAATGTGAAGTGCAGGCAAGTCCCCTGAGTCCTAAATGGCCTTCAACAGACATGTCCTAATGAAGCAAAGTTAAAAATCAGTAATAAATTAATGAGAATGTGCCTCTTAGTGGCAATCATCCATCCATTCCCTCTTAGAGCACCTTTTAATTATCGTTACTAAATGACAGAGTTTGGGGGTCACTGATTTCAGAAAAGAAGAAAACTTTTCTGCTTTTTAGTCAGTAATATGTAGCCTCCGCCTTCTGTTTATTTGGAATAACAAATATTTATTACTTGCAGTTGTTTCTTTTTTAAATATTGAGCAATGACATTGCTTCACTGGGCTGACAAGACACTTTCTAAATTTGCTTTTTTGTCATTCTGAAAGAGATTGTTCTTTTGGGCTGTTTATCATTTTTAGATACTAACGATGTGAGTAATATGCCCCACACACTTTCTCTATCTTTACAGGATATCTCAATATTTTCTGAAGAGTCTTAGAAGTAGGAGGTGGAAATGCTCATTTTTTATGCTTCTCATCTTTCTATTAACTGGGCTTTTGCCTAATTTAAGCAGAGAATCATTCGGCTGCTTACCAGTGATCTTCACAGCTGCCAGCTAATGCAACCTCTTAAACAACTCTAAGATGCTCTAAAAATCTGCTTAGGAATTTGCCTGAGTGACATATGTTGGCAGAAATTTAATTTCACAAAGAACTATGGAGTGTATTCACTACCTATTTTTCTCTCTCTCTCTTCATTTTTTTCCCCCACTATACTCTATGCATTCCTAATAGGGCAACTTTCTGGGGTTGCCTCTTATAGAAGATAATTTACAAGTTAGAAAAGTATACTTAACAAAATGTGTCTTATAGCAAATGAAGAGCAATCAACACAAGTCAATAATTTGTCATTATTTTTATAGGCAACCGAGATGTAAATGAGAAATAGAGGGTGAGGTCATCCCACTGGACAGTGACAGAGAATGGAACAGAGTCATTGTGCCAGAGCTCTCTGCTTGGCCATCTATGGCAAGTGCATGCTCATTGCTGTCTTGTATTTTTGCTTCAGCCACCAAGTCCATCTGATCTGTCCTCTGTCATCTAACTTCCAGATTCAGAAATGATGAAGTGTGCAGAAAAGCAATTATAGAAAAACATGTATATATTTGATAATAACTAATGAGGAACTATGGCTTCCATAAAGTTGCTAATCACTATTCTAACTGGCTTGCTGCTTCCTATTTAACAAAAGAGCAAGAAATTACAGGCAGAGCTAGAAAGCTCGTAATGAGGAAAATATAACAGTAGATTTATACTTTTAGGGAATTTGTTGAGCTTTACATTTTTAAAACTTCTCTCACAAAAGTACCTTTTTCTCCCCCTTTAAGACAACTAATACAGGATCTATCACTCAAGAGAAAATGATATTCTTATAATTTTCAAAAACAATTTTGATTGGAAAGAGAGTGTAAGATTAATATTTTTAAATGAATTACAGAGCCTGGATGCAGCACTTTCTTTAGTGATTATTCTTAGCAGAGCAAAATATTGACCCCAGTCCAATGTGAAATTTCCCTAACAGAAGTAAAAAGTTAGAATTTAATATCAGCAACAAAGTTGTGATCGCTGTTCATTGATAAATTTACATAACTGAAGTGCTTCAGCTGTCCATGGATGTAGTGCACACTCCCCCGTCCTCCTCATCACAAGGCCAGCAAGGCTGAGACCCATCGTCTCATTTTCACTAATTCTCATATTCACTTTAAAATTAAAAATTAAACAATCTAATTTTATCTGAGGCTTTTTGCAAAAAACAAACCCTTACTTGAACTAGCATCATTTTGAAATAGTTTCTAACAAGCTAATGCAGCCCCCTTTGAAAAGAAACCTTCCAGGGGTTAAAAAAAAAAATGCAATCATGCACATCCAATTTCAAAAGTATCACTGAAAGTGAAATAAGTTCAGCAAAATTTATTTTAACTTGTTAAACTCTGAAAAGTCATCCACACAGAGAGCAAGCTTAAAATTACTCTTCCCTGTTCAAAGGACTGGAACATCTTGTTGCCACCAGTTAAGAGGCTGTGAGGCCATGAGGCTGGTGAAAGATATCTTTACATATTCGTATGTTTTAAAGAAGACTTTTAAAAAAATGTTATTATTTAATTTTCCAGAAGTCCAAAGGGTCTTGAGAAGAAACCCACAAATTTAAGGCACTGTGCTTTGGATGTTAAATTGATAGCAACCATTAGAAGGGTTGCCTAAGTTAACTGCCCTGGAGATTGGTGAGTTAGATTTCTTTTGGCAGTTTCACCATTATTTGTACTACTCAGAGAACAAATAATTCTCCCATTTTCTGTATGTTTTATGTTGGTACTACATTTATCTTTTAGTCAAAAGTTAAAAAAAAATAATACTTATATTGGTACAACCCAGAATTAAGGGGAAAACCATGAGAAGATATAGCTCATACATGACTTTGCTTGTTCAAAGTCTCTGATTAAAATATAGTTGATAACATACTTTTATCCCGTGCCTTGCACGATATCTTTATGCCCTCAAAAGAGAACTGGAATTGCTTCTGCTAATTTAAATCCCAATGATCTATTGCTCTTTAAAATTAACAGTCATTGCTAGTCTGCCTCTTGCAGCACAAGCAGCTTCAGTTCCAAATCTCAAGGTCTAAAGACTGTAGTCATTTATCTAATGAGCCCCGGGAGGACCCAGGGTAGCTCAGCCCATTAAGCAAGCTAAGTCTCAAGTAAGAGCTGATGAAAGTTGACCTGAAAGTGCCAAAATCCTTCTTTGTGGGGTTGTGTTATGAGTCATAAAACTCACTTTCTTTGTGGCAAATCCAACAGTATTTGTTAATTGTGTCTCTGCACTATGCCATAAGCTTCACTTCAGCAGAGCATCTGCTTTGGCTTCATCTTGTTGCTAATGATCATTTTCTACTTTCCAGTCACTAATTTTTAAGCAGTACCAGTGCAATATTGTAAAAATATGCCCTTAAAAATATGTCATGAGATTTGATTTCTATTCTTATGTTATGCCTGCTAATAACTATCCAAGTGACACTGGAGTTGCTTGACCTCTCTAAATTTCAGTTTCCTCACATGCAAAATGGAGGTGGAAGAATGTATTAGATGGCATACAAGTTACCCCTGGCTTTAAAATTCTAGTTATAGTTACATATAAAGCAAGGGCTTTATTTCTACTATTTTGCTATAACTTTTGGTGAAATTGGACAGTTTTACATGATGTATAAAAAATGTAATAAATATTCAGTTGCCAAAACCTGGGACAACTCTTTAAAACTGGAGAAAACTTAAAACGTTAAAAAAAATACCATCTGAGTGTCAATGCACACTTTCCTGATATGATTTTCTAAGTGTGCAAAAAATAATTTAAATATTTATTATTCACTTCTTGAAAGTCTGGATTTACTAGAAGAAATACTTAGTGTTTGGTATTGTGTGGTTTCATTATATTTGTTTTCAACATCTTAACTATCTGAAGTACCTCCTTTATTTTCTGAAGGTGGAAATTAAAACACAACGACTTTAGGAACCTGTGGTTTCTTTTCATTCCTCATGCCCATCCACCTCTTTGCAGAATTTAATAATTATCTACTCCATTCTTAACACACTCTTCTCATTGGGCTTCTGTGGCACTACATTTCTGAGTTTCCTCTCCCTATGTGACTGCTTCTACTTCATGGTTTTCACTGGAATGAACCTCTTCCTCTGCTCATGCTGATATGTGATTGTTTTCCCCAGGTTCCATTCTAAATCTTTCAATTTTAATCTCTCTATATGTGTCCCATTAGTAATTTCAACTACATGCACATAGTATTCAAAGTTATTTCTTTGTTTAAAAAAGCCTTTGTGACCCACCATTACTTCTATGATCAAATTTAGATTACTTGACAAGAGAAATATGGTACCAGCCTGCCTTTGGAGAATTAATTTCATTTTTCTCTGCCACAAACACCTTATTCTCTAGCCTTGCTTAACTAAGCATAATTCCCTGAGCTTTCAACAGCTTTCAACTTTTTCTTCCTTTACCTGTTATGTCCTCTTGGAATATCTTTCTTTTCCTTCCATTATCCTTTTATACCTTAGAATGTTCTATTCATTTTTAAAGGTTCAGCAAAGCCCCTTTTCTTGTTGTAGCCTTACCAAACCAACAGGCAGAATGAATTGCCTCACAGTCCCCCTTCCCACTACCCCATGTATTTCTCTAGGGAATTTTAAAGACTTTCTGTGGTAGATATTGCATCATTTTAATTGAGTATCTGGTTAATTAATTAATCTGTATTTTCCAGAGAAAAGAACAGAAAGCAATTTTATTTTATTTTATCACTATCCCTTTCATTGACTTTGTCAAATTGTTTTTCTTTGACTCTGGATTAAATCTTGGATGGATCTCATTATTTTTCTCATCTTTTTTGTGCATGGAAAACTAAACGCTGTTTAATATTTAAAAAGCAAAAACCTTTCACAGGTTATCTAACTTAAAACTTCTCTTTTCCTCTAGCTTACATCTGACTCAGCCTCAGAAAACTGAGGGAAAAGGACAATTTTTGGTCAAATTCTTCCTCTTTCATGCACCATCTCCTCCTCAAATTAGCAGCTGTTTTAAGCCCAGCCAGATCAAACAAGAGAGTTTGGATTAAAAAAAGATTAAACTCTTAGTGGCCTCTCTGGTTTTAACCCAGCATTACTCCCTTTAAGGGTGGCAAAGAACAAGAAATAAGTTATTTCTCTTATGGAAACTTTTGTCAGTAAATTGGAAACTATTTGTTTTGGTTAACTCTGGCTGCCATTATACCAAAATACCATAGACTATCTGGCAAACCACAGAAATTTATTTCCTCACAGTTCTGGAGGCTGGAAGTCCAATATCAAGTGCCGGCTTGGTTAGTTTCTGGTGAGAGCTCACTTTCTGATTCATAGATGGTCGCTCTCTTGCTGTGTGCTTATATTGGGGATTGAGACACTTTCTGGTGTCTCTTCTTATAAGATACAAATCCCATTATGAGGGCCCCACCTTCATGACCTCATATGAAATCAATTAATTCCCAAAAATCTCATCTCCAAATATGATCACATTTGGGTTTAAAACTTCAATAGATAAATTGGGCAAAGTGGGGCATAATTTAGTCCATAGTATCATTCTTGCTGTTATATATTCACGGTTTCCGGGTACAGGAATGTCCTTTCTAGTTTTCATGACAGACCTTCAGCCTCTGGCTTTTAGCAGTCCATTCTACATGAACTATCTGTTGAGAAGAACTTGTCCCTCCAGACAGAGATTAATTTAAATTCCTTCCTTTTCTCAAGGGCTCACTTAGCCAGCCCCCTTGGAAAAATTCACACTATCCTTCTATCCATGGAAACTTAGCTTCCTTCTTCTGTAATATTCTCTACTCCTCCACATCAGGTCATTAACCATCATATATCTTTGGATGAAAGCCAAGCAGCAACTTCTGTGTTCTCCATCCTCGTCCATTCCATGTTAAGTAGGTCTCTGAACTACTTGGTTTAGAGGCTGGGGAAGGAATCTGCTTCTCAAGATCCAGTTGGAGAAATGCACAGTACATCAGTGACACTCTCATTCTCTCTCTCTCTCTCTCTCTCTCTCTCTCTCTCTCTCTCTCTCTCTCTCTCTCTTTCTCTCTTTCTTTTTTTTTTCAAACTTCCACTCTTTAGTAATATATGCTTGGGGCAAAGCACAAAGATAAAGCATGCTTGGCTTGTTCAAGGAACTGAAACCAAAATTTTGTGGCTGAGATGTAATTAGTAAAAGGGAGATGATAGACAATGAAATCAGACAGGTTAACCAGACTGAGATCACATAGGCATCTCAGAGGTTATAATAAAGAGCTGGGTTTTATTCTAAGTGTAATGGTTACCTAGTAGAGGTCTTTAAGCAGGGAAGTAATATGAACAATATACTGTAATTTACATTTTAAAGATGTACCTCTAGCTGATATATAGAGAATTGACTATAAAGGGAAAAGAGTAGAAACATGAGTGTCAAATATCAGGTTCCCAAATAATAAGGGGATGGACATGAAATATGTTTTGAAAGAAGAATTGAGATGATGTGCTAAAGGACTAAATGTTGAGGATGAGGGGAGTAAATGATTATGAATGACTTCTAATTGGGGGATGAACAACTAGATCTATGGGAGTGGTAATAACTGAAATGGAAAATATTGAACTAAGAGTAGAAATTTTTTTGCTTTTGTTTTCTGATCTGTATTTGAGGGCAGAAGGGATTATAGAATTCTATTTAGGTTATATTAAATGTGAGATATTTATTAATCCAAGTGGAGATGTCAAAAAGGAAAATCGACAAATGTTTAAATTTGAAACTCAGTGGCCATGCTACAGACAGAAATTTAGTTGCTATGGGTGTATATATGTGGATTTAAAGCTCAACAACTGAATAGAAACATCTAGTGAGATAATGTGAAGGAGAAGAGTGGCTTAGGATGAAGTTCTGGGGCAATTGACATTGGTAAAAGGAGAAACCAGCAAAGACGAAAAGGAATCAGAACGCATCTTATTCAATAATTTTTCAATATTTTAAATATATAAATAACGAAACAATCCTATTCTTCAACCGTTTCTAACTTAAGCACTAGTGAGAATCTAAAGAGCAAGACTGAAGACAAAATTATCTAATTTGTAATTTAATAGGTAATTATTTGAAAATATCTCTAAAGTTTGGAGAAATTTCCAAATAATGCTGATATTATAGAATTGGACTCATGAATATCACTTAACCAAAACTGGTCATTATCATGTATAAACATTCATATACAGAGGTGAGGAGCATAGGCTTTTAAGTATAGACCTTCATTTCTTAGCTATGGGACTTAGGGCAGGTTACTTAACCTCTCTTAACCTCAGTGTTTTCATCTGTGAAGTGAAAATAATAGGACTTATTTCACAGGACTAATACAGGGGTTAAATTATTTAATAGATATAAATGCTTAGAATAGTGTCTCGAACAAAATAGCACTAGAATAAATATCAACTATGAGCATTACATGTAGTTATTATCTTCTAGGAGCTTGAGTCATCTACAATACAACCAGATTAGTAGAAAAATTAATGATAATTTTTTAGATTCAATTATAAATTCAGAATTAAGTTCATTATGTCCTAGAGAAAAGTAGTTATGAACTAAGAAAACCAATTTGTTCTACAATTCTGGCACATTCCAAAATTATGATTTTGGAAAAGTCCTTTAAATCATGGGGCCCCAGATGTCCAATTTAAAGAGTGAAGAAGTGGAGAGGCTAATAGTTATTAATGGTTTTCTCTAAATTTTATTTTCTTCATTTCTTCATTTCACACAATTTTCTTTCTTTTGAGTCTACCTGTGGATGGAATCACTGAAAAATAGATTGAAATCATCACTTAAATTAAGTCTGTGCATAATTCATCTCATACTCAGCTTTTTTAAGAACTTGAGATAACATAGAATAATAGTTACATTTTACATTATTTTGGTAGGTTACAGGTACCAAAGGTCCATTATAACTGTTACTGTAAATCTGTTCAAACATCATGCTGAAGTAAGAAAATTCTTACTTTAGTTGCATCTGACGTAATTTATTTTGTCTATCACTCATTTGTAAGGTGTCTTCTAAGAAAATATATAGTGATTTCAATACATTTAGTTTAAAATGGACAATTTTCAAACTATTTGTTTGAAAGTACTTATTCAGTGAGTATTTTGTGAGGGTCTTAAGTTTCAATATAAGTTTTGATTTGGTTGAAAACATATACAAAGTATGATTTAATGTGTGAATATCATAAAAATAAGAACATTGTAAACTATTACTAATTTTTCTCTTTTCAAATATTTCAAAAATAAACTTCATATGAGAAAATAGTTTATGAAAATTTGGCAGTGCTTCTTGGTTACGATCAGACATTTTGGTTACTCAGTCACCCAGCCTTCTGAAGACCTTTCTTCTAACTACAGAATGTAAAACTGTTTCCCTTCTTGTAAGCCATGGGACCTTATACCTAGAGATTTCAGAACAAAAGGTAAGAAAGACAGTTAATTATAGCCCAGGCCTCAAACACAGAGTTAATGAATTTTAATGCATATCAATTAATAACTAATTGAGTTTTGCCTGATCATAAATAGAGGTATTAGGTGATGAGGAGAAAAAGGCTGTATTTTAATGGGAATACAACTGTCATTCTTCTATGGCTTTGTGTCTCTAGTTTTTCTTGTCTTTAAGTCAAAATCAGAAACAAAAATATCCGAAGCTTCTAAAGCGGTATGCGTGACTTATCACAAAAAGTAAATACAAAATCTTTATGCAATGCTGTATCAAAGCATTTTTAGATGATTTATAGGTAAGATGACTATTATATTTTAATTTCTAAAATAAATAAAGGGGGAAAAGAAAATAAATGAAGAAAAAGGAGAGGGAGAGAATGTAGAAGAGCTCAAATATAAAAGTCTTGGTTTCATTTCTTAGCTAGTGAAGTTGAAACAGATACGAGACTGAGTCTTATGAAAACAATTGCAATTCTCTCTTGCCATGACATAAAACGTTACCCAAAGTCAGTGCATCATTAAAGAAGAACAAAGACTTATAATCAATCTATAGTAATCACATTTGTGTGGCATTGACTTAAAGATGGATAAATATATTAATGGAAAGAATATGGAGTCCGACAATAGGCACAAATATATGTGGTCAACTGATTTTCAACAAAGGCGCCAACATAATTCAATGGAAGAAGGAATAGTCTTCCTAGCCAATGATGCTAGAAATAACTAACATAAATATTTAGGAGAAAAAAATTGAACCTTGACTTCTACATTGTACCACACACAAAAATTAATTTAAGATGGATCATAGACTTAAACATGAAATCTAAAATCATGAAGCATCTACAAAAAAAAAAGAAATAAGATAACGTATTTATTAGAGTAGGCACTGACTTTTTTAAAGGACACATACAAAACCCCAAGAAATTTATAGAAATTAAAACTTCTTTTCATCAAAAGACACACTTAAAAAATAAAATACAAAGCCACAGCCAAGGAGGAAATATTTGCAACACATCAAGATGACAAAGGACTTATATCTAAAATATGTAATGAGCTCTTACAAATCAATAATATATAAACAACCCAATTAATCAATATGTAAAAAACTTGAGCATAAAGTTTTTTTCAACTGCATAAGAAATGTACAAATGTCTGGCAACCACTTAAAAATATGCTCAATATCATTGGTCATCAGAAAATACAATGTATTTAAAAACACAATTAGATACCACTTCACCTCTATTAGAATGGGAATGCTAAAAACTGATAAGCTTTCTATCAAAATTTAAATTAATGACTTTTTCTTTGACTTTGTTAGAAAATTATAACTTCAGGGCAAAAATTTTATGGAATAAAAAAAAAAAACTTTTTTATACCTGGGTCAAATTTCATCAGATGCCTTATAAGCCAATAAGAAAAGTCAGCTAAAATTTTAATGAATTACTGAAGGCCAACGTGTATTGATAGGAGATGTAAAGTCATTTGTGACTCTATATATAGGTAAGGCCTGCACCCACTTACAAATTATTCCTTCATGAACCACATCAGATACTCACGGAGAAGATTGTTTGGAGTCTTGAGAAAACTTCCATCACAACACTTGTCAGGAGGAGAGAACAGCAGCCACTGTCAAAACCCCACTTGAATTCATCTTCCTTAATTCCATTATAGGGAGATAGTCTACAGGGAAAAGAGCAACAAAACTTTTGATTAGGGCATTGTTGGAAACCAATTAAATCTAGAGAAAAGAAACAGGGAAAGAATGAAGTTCTACTTTTGAAGAAGGAGAAGGAATATGTATGAAGCAAAGCACTATAGCTTGAAGCAAGGGCAGGAGCACTTGAGAGGGTCACACTACTGTGAGATCCAGGTTCAATTCTGCCTAAGAATGAGGCTTAATCAGAACATAAGAGACTATTTCCCCTGCCCCTACCTCCCACCACCATGCCAACAGCATCTGGTAATTATAACAATAGACTGCAGCTAGAACGCTGTATTCTCTATAAAATATATATATATGTATATTAATTAATAAAAAGCTCTGGAAAACTAGTTCATATCCTATGACTAGAGAAATTTGAAGCTTGTGTTACAAACTGCAAACCCAGCCCAACCTCTGAGTATATTGATACAGTCCTCCACACTAAAAGCCTAGCTAGCATCAGGATAAGCATAACATATCTAATTATAGAAAATTATTTAATTCAGTATCTACTGTTCTATAAAATGTGTCCAACAAAAAATCACAAAGCATCTAAATAAATTTTTTTAAAAAAACAAAATATTTAAAAAACAAAGCGATCATCAGAACCACTCAGATATGACATGGATATTGGAAATATCATAGAAATAATTTAAAATAACTAAAATTACTATGTTAAAGGCTCTTAATGAAAATGTAGAGCATGTGTAAGATTGAATAGATGTTTTTTAGAAACTATAAAAATTCAATGAAAATGTTAGAAATATAAAACACAAGAACAGAGGTGAAGACTGTCTTCAGTATACTTTACATAACCACAGAAAGGATCAGTGAGCTCACAGCTAAGTCAATAAATATTACCCAGTCCGAAATACAAAGAAAAAATAAGTGAAAAAAGACAGAGCATATATGAATTAAGGAACAATATGAAACAGTCTAACATATGAATAATTAGAATCCTAGATGGAGAAGAGAGTAAATGGGGCCAAAGTCTTACTTGAAACATAAATGGCTGAGAATTTTTCAAAATTAAGAAAAGTCACCAAAGCACACAATTAAGAAGCTTAGAAAAGCATGGGGAGGAGAGGGAGGCGAGAGATACTTATGCATATCATATTTGAATTGCTAAAAATTAAAGACAAAGAGAAAATCTTGTAATCTTGGAAAAGATATTACCTAAAAACAATGATAAGAATTACAGAAGACTTTTCATCAGAAACCATGCAAAAAGCATACAGTACAAAGGTATCTTTCAAGTACTAGAAGAAAAAGAAAGACTGTCAATCTAGAATTCTATACCCAATAAAATATCATCCAAAAGTTAAGGAGAGATATTTTTTCTCTCAAACAAACAAAAAAATAAATTTATTGCTACCAGGCTATCTTGAAAAAATAAAAGTGTTCAAGAAAGTTCTTCAGGCATAAAGAATATCAGAAATTTAGATTTACACAAGATATGAAGAGCCTTTGAAAAGGAATAAATTAAGGTAAATTAAATTTATAGGGTTTTTTTTTTTTCATTTTACCTACTCTAAAGGTAACTGACTATTTGATTCTAGAGGTAATATCAGTGTATTCTGTGTTTATGGCATATTTATAAGTTAAAAATATATGATTCAGAACAACAAAGAATCAGAGGTAGAAATCAGGAATACACTGTTATTAAGCCTTTCCTACATATGAGGTGGTATAATATCATTTGAACATAAACTTAGATGTATCTACATACACACACATATACATGCACACAAATGTATAAACTCATGTATATATTAGATTTCCCAGGAAAACCACTAATTTTTACTAATATATAAATATTAAGTCAGCAGAGGTGATAGCATGGAATTATAAAAAAGTCCAATTAAGTCAAAAAATAATAAAAGGACTTAAAGAACAACTGGAACTAATAAACAGCTAACTAGGTGGTAGATTTTAATCAAACCATAATAATTATCATTTTAAATATATATTTAGGAAGAAAGATATATATATATCTTAAGAATCAATTAAAATTGAATGTTTCTTGATGACTGACAACATTTATTCTTATAGCAGATTTTGTTTCTTCAAAGGATTTCTTTTTAATGAGGCACTATGTGATGGATATTGTCATTTTAGAATTTCATTTTAATTTTGGTTGTTCATTTTGATCACAAGAAATCTGATAACTTTATTTTTGTAGTATTTGATAGGGTACTGCCTCATTTATTAAAAATGGATGACTTCCCAAAGTGCAGTATGTCTTTCCTTCTTGGCTAGCTTCCCATGTGGGAAAATAAGTGTTCACAAATATCTGAAGAAGAGTGTTTGCATATTAATCCTTAAGCATATAATTATCTCTTATATTTTGGGAAGCATTTTATGTGTAGGCCTACAGCATACTGTATGTTTTCTTTAAAAGGCAAAGTAGCTAAAAATGAATGTGTGGAAAATGTGACAGTCATACCATGCTAGCTGTATTTGTTACTATGCCACTATATGATTTAAAAGCCCCTAATGCAAATGGAAAGTGCATGATACTTGCTGTGTGTTTCTAATTGGCACAATTTGTTAATACAGTCCTTGACGCCAGAATTCTGTTGTTCACATATCTGATTTAATATAATTAAATGGCAGGCATTTTTCCTTGCAATTTTGGAACATCAGAACAAACAGAAAGAAAGGCTATGCCCGTGAATACTAATTAATAGCAGTTCCTGCTAAATATAAATCATTTTTCTTAAAAGCAGCTATGATAAAGACAATATTAAAAATGAATGCCTGAAATTCCATTTTATAGAATAAAAGTCTATCAAGATTTTCTGTTTTTCTTCTTCAGTCCTCAAGTACACAACAGTTTGAGCTTTGGAAATGTGATTAATTAAACAAAACCTTATTTTATCCCTCACCAAATTCCACTCATAAGAATTAATATCCATGCTGGTAGAATTTGAGCTCTCCATATATAATGCTGTCTTTTTCTCTTTTTCACTTCTTTTCATTCAACTTTCTCACTCCAAACCTATTCATTGATGACGAGACTCCCCAATACAACCTTAAATTCACTCATTCATCCATCTATCCATCTACCGAGATTTATTGAGCATCTACTAGATGTCGAAGACCACATTGGGTTCCAGGAATAAAATATTAAGATATTAAGATATTGCATGCTTTCAGGAAGTTTATAGTCTAGTGGGGAGAAGTAACTCAACTACAATAGCACACAGTGAAAAGTACCATACTGAGGTACTATGAGAAAACGTAGATATTTAGAGAAATCTTCCATTCATGGATGAAGTTTGTAATAAGGCTTCAAGAAGAGTAGGAATTATTTAAATGTAGCAGAGAAGAAGAGCATATCAGGCAGGGAACTACAAGTGCAGAAAAAGTACCGCTCCCCCTGCTGTGTACAAGTGTTATATAAGAAGCTTGTAAATGGATGTGAAAAATTAATGGTCATCAGAAGCTATAATATTCCTTCCCCTTTCCAAAAATATCTAGGAACTTTATATATATATATATATATATATATATATATATATATATATATATATATATATATACTTCTATATATATATACATACATATATATATATACACACATACTTACATAGAGATAGAGCCCATCACTAACCTGTGTCTTGAGAATTGGCTTCTTTTAGCAGAATTATTTACCATATTGTTTGCATAGTGATACCTATCTCTTCTTGTCAGAAGATTTGGTATGTTTTCTTTTGTCATATAATGAGAAATGTACCCTTATTTGACTTGGCAATCTGGAAGCCCAGAGCTATATTTAAATCTAAATCATAGTGCCTTGTCATATGTTCCTGTTATAATTTTTTTCATCAACCACATTTTGTTGAAGAATATGTTTTTTGACCTCTCTAACTTTATTTATAACCATCTGGAACTCTGTATGTCATCTCAGATCATATTTTATAAGTGCATATACATTGCAAACATTTATTTCTATAGTAGATTCTTATATTTTCACATGGGCCTTGATACAATGTTAATAAGAATTTAAATAACTTAAATACTTTAAAAATGCATATTCTCCTAAACACTCATTGCATATTTTCAAAAATCACAAAGATGGCTTGCAAGCAACAACATAACATTTATAAAACATTTAAAGTCATTATTCTTATTTTTTAAAAAAAAAAAAAACAGCAACACTTGAACTGAAATATTCTTCATTTAACAATCAGCATTACCACTGCTGCTGATGAAATCTGCATAAGGTAAAAAATTTATAAAAAAACACTCACAATCGCCTTATGTTTCTGCAACGGAATTTATTTTCATCTATATATTTATATTATTTTTTACATTAAATTGTGTTGAATCATTTATTTTATTTATTTTTAATTAAATTTATTGGGGGTGACATTGGTTAACAAAATTTTATAGTTTCAAGTATACATATTTATATTATTAATGCATATCTTGAGTTGTCTGTGTCAGGCTACATTCCATAATGTATTTTCATTTACAAAATAAAAGTAGAAATATTTAATACAAATTTAAAAATGTGTCTCTGTTCTGATCATTCTTCCCCCCTCTTTATTATTCAAAAGATAATTTTAAATATTTTAAAACCTGAGGAAGTTAAAAGAACGTCCTTAAAATGAAGAATCAGTCTGTGCCACCTCTTTTAGAGAATAAAATGTTCTAGGAAATCATAATGGAACAAAATGCTATCTGGAAGATAGCAATTATAGGACAAGCAGTACACTCATCAGCGCTTGCTGCCACAAATAAATTGAAGGTCCAAATGGCATACATAATCCAAAATTATAATAAAGTCTTTTCAAAATCATAGTCTAAGAAAAGGAAAGATGATGCTTATCTTGAAAGAATAAATTTAACATTTTGTTGTAAATGCTAAGAAAAAAATACAGCGAGAATTGTGCTTAAAAAGCAGCATAAGAATGAAAGTACTTTTATATTTGATTCGGTTCTCCTCACACACTCACCAGTAATCATTTGTCTTCCTTCTTTTTTTCTCCCTCATTTTTCCACCCTTCATCTCTTTCTACCTGCTTTCCCTCATTCTTGCCTGCTTTCCTTCATCTTGCCTTCCTGCTTTCATTCCTATGTATGTTGGACTCACAAATGCATAAATATACAAGAATAATAATTCAATAATCAATATTATTATGACTTCACATTCTGAATTCATACTTTGTACTTATTCCCAGTGTGTTGCTTTCTATTTTTCCCTCATTAGGCAAGGATCAGACCCTTTCAGATTTCATAACTTTCTAAGCAAGTCCATATCTAAGACTTAACAGGAAGACACAAATCAATTCTACTTAATACCAGAAATAAATACAGAGACTTAAGACTTTCAGAAAGAAGTCAGAGAATGTACCTTTCTCCTTATTGAATTTATTCTCATTTAATGCTACAAAAAATTGTTTGCAGTGATTTGTTGTTTTATCGAATCCTCATTAGGAATAAAGTAAAATGTTTACCTTTATTCCATAGCATTTACCTATTATCATCTTTTCTTAATTTTCAAAGCTGTTTGAAATAGACTTTGTTTTGTTTGTTGATATGTAATTTTCTTTATCTTGATATCATAAAAAACACTAGAAAATATGTTCAGTGGAAATGGATGCCTATGTTCTTTCTAGTGGTTAAAGAGAAAATTTATATGCAGACTTCCTTTCCCTGCAATTCCTGAAATATATTTATTAGAAATTTTGCTGATCAACAGCCAAAGGTGTATAAACCCACATGCTATTAATTTTAAAGCACCAGAAGAGAGAATAGTGATAATAAGAAAAAGAAAGAACGCATTAGTTTTTAACAGAGCATTCTACAGCTCAGATTTTGCCATCTAACTATTTAACCAGGACTTCTCACCATGCCCTTCAGAACTGCTGCACAATAAATAATAAAAGATTAAAACCTTAAACCTGGAAAACTTAGAAAAAAATATTAGAAAATTTTATTTGAGATTATAAAAATCCTCAAATGATTTACTTTAAGAGACACCTTCATTGCTTCCATGTGCAAGGACTAATGATGGCCCAGGGTCTAGGAATGGTGAGAATGCTGTTTGGGAAACATAGCCAGGGGTAGGTGATAAAGCAGGCCTTCCAATGACTCTCTTACTGTCACCCACATATCTTTTTACCATTTGTTACAAGAAAATGATAGTCTATATACATATTTATGTATCTGGACTGTTATAACTCTGATTTGCTTTTTCTGGGACAAATCTTTTTGTTCTAAGCAACTCAGTTTCAAGGCAGCGTGATTGCAATGAGGTTTTGTGTCTTGATCTTAGACAAAATAAAAGAAGATTCTAATTAAGGGATCAGTTTCTAGGATAGTGACATCCACAGATACAAAATTTCACAATCATTTTGGCTCCCTCTACACCCTCTCTGGCATTCTACCCAGGACTCCTTTAATTATTATATGATGTCTTTAGTAATTTGACACTCATTTTTTACTTCTCCTTCTCATGGTAGTGTATCTTTGATAGCTGCTCAGATGACTCCTGAAATGAGGTTGGATGTGCCTTTTCTGGTGAATAAAACCTGAAGGTGTACTTGCCATAGTCTCAACTAGGAGATAAAGATGAAGGCTGAATTTTAATTTGGTCACATTTACCCATGAAATAGAAAAATGTAAATAAGCTTGAATGATGATATTATAGTCTGGAAAAATCTATTGAAGCCAGCAGGCTGCACATATTCTTTACAAAGCCAAGTTGTTTACTAAATAGTGCATATGTTTTTGTTCAAGTTTATAAATAAGTATAAGGAAATGAAAAGAATGAGAGAGAAACGAAATATTGTCTCTCTCACAGGACTTAACACACTTACTTCTTCCCTTGTCATAAGACTCCAGAGCAAAATGTTATTTCTGAATGCCTTGAATTGTTTGGAAACTATGAATATGATGTCTCCACAAGAGCTAAAAGTATTGGTTCCAGGACCTATAGAGTGATACAGTGACAGGTAAACAATATTCCAGATCCAGACACCTCTGCCTTTAGGAAACTCATCTTGACCTCTTACTAGCTTTATGATCTTAAGCTCTCTCTGAGCCTCAATTTCTTTGCAAATGAATTAATTATAGGGTTTAGATCACAAAATTTGATAAAAGTAAGAAAGAAAGCACTTAACAATCCCCAACACACAATAATTATTAATATTATTACAGGTTATTTTGCAATCACCAAAGTGTTAACTGTATGTTCATTATGGAAAAGATACCAATGAATTTAATTAATACTCTAGGGCCTACAGATAGCAAAAGATAGCAGCAATAGAAAGTTGGGGGGGGGCGGATTATTTTTTTTCCCTATCAACTGCTATTGGAAAAAAAAAGAGAAAAAGAGGGAAAGGAGAGAAGAAGAAGTTAGGGAAGTTCTAAGAAATCAGCATTTATTAACAGAATTATTTTTAATATAATGATTTTCTAAAGGAGAAAAGGTTTGTACATCATTCAAAAAACATTTGAGAGGGATGTACTGGGTTAGAAGATTGGTGACAATTTTTTTTAACAACAAAGTTATTGATGGATATTCAAATTCAAAGTATGTAGTTTACTGTATCTGAAAAATTCATAAAAATATTTTGACAAAAATGATAGTTAAAATCTAATTTTTGATGTCATTAAAATTGTCTATGATGTGTGTCTGACACTTGTACTTTTCCATCCATAGATCTCCTAACAATATCAGCAGTGTACTCTACAGATATAGCTTTTGAAAACCTTCCCTCTTTCTTGTGATTTACATTGTATTTCTGAGGAATAAACATCGTTGATTTTCTTTTTTGCTTTCGTCATTAGAGAGCTATACAATGTATTGCTCACTTTGGAGAATTCTTAACTCCCAATCTGTTCTGGCAATATGCTACAGTGGTTTTTGTTTTTGTTTTTGTTTGGTTTGGTTTGGTTTTATCTTGTCTTACTTTTGCAAATATCAACTTTCTTCTCAAGATTCAATACTCTACATTTATCTGCATCGATTTCTGGCATTTGCCATCTTTTAGCCCAGTTACTTAAATAATCCAACTTCTGCATCTGGCTGCATAGTTCTTTATTATTTACTATTCTTCCAACTTTATTATCATCTGCAATATCAGGTATCTCTATGATAAAGTTTTTCTTTTGGGTCACAGTTTGAAGTCAAACCAATGTGTAACACACATCTCTCTGGGTTTGAGTCATCTCTAATAATATTTGCATATTTTTTAAAGACTAACAAGTATATTTTGTATTTATGCTATATCTCTGCAGGTGAAGGTTAACCTCTTTGGAAGATAGTTATCCCTGAATTTTAATTCTAATTTTAAAGGTACTCTCTCCAGACTCTTGTATAACCAATAAATATAATCTTTTTGCCTCTTCAATATACAAAAATGATCAATAATATTTGTGTCTTTTACTTGTGCAAATGCAGTTCCTTAGAATGTATTAGCCTTCTCTCACCTTAGTGTGTATTTTTTAAAATTGATTTTTAGCTGATATTAGTAGCTCTAATCAAATTGGAATTTTAACCAGGAAGTCTAGAAATTTTGGAGAAGGAAGAATTCTAAGGAAGGACAAATTATATAGCTTATTGAATTCTTTGGTCATGGGTTAAGAGAAGAAACTAAAAGAAAATTGTGAGGAATAAAGTTGGTAGAATTTTGACTGCTTAATTTTTGACAGAGGTTCTAACATCTTAATAACAGATATCATTGCACAGGTAATGATCCATACAGATTTTGATTTGCTTATTTATTTTCTTTATACATTTTATCATTGTACTGCTTAGTTTATTTCTTATTCATTAGTATAAGCTCTTGTGTATTAGTCATTACCCATTAGCATATGTTGGAAACATTTTTAATTATATTGTTTGTCTTTTAATTCTGTTGTTGATATATTTTCTCTGAAGACATTTAAAATATCCTCTGTAACCAAACCTCTTAGTCTTTTCTAATATATCTTCTGTGTTATCTCAGATGAGATGTTAGATTAGATAGGTAATAAATAAATAGGTAGGTAGGTAGGTAGGTAGGTAGATAGGTTGGTAGACAAACAGGTAAATGATAATTCAATAGATGGAGGATGGAGAGAGAGAGAGAGATGGATGATGGATAGATAGGTGGAGAGAGATAGACATAGAGGAATAGTGAAATGAGTGGGGTAGGAGTAGCGATAGGGATAGGAACAGGATTAAGAATAGATATATAGAGAAAAATAGATAGAGGTACGTAGTCCTTAAGGAATCTATTTTTGTGTATAGTTTTAGTTAGTAGTTTAACTATAACAAGAACAATTATTTTTATTTATTTATCTTTTACCTATTCTTATGCTATTGCCATATTGTTCTGTTTGCAGCTTTATAAATTTTATTAACTAATAGGGGAAGTTCTTCCTTAATATTCTTTCTCAAAAATTTTTGGCAATTCTTAAACTCTTGTATTACCATATATATTTTTAATTGTTTTTATAAGCTAAAACAAGATACCATAGAATTCTGATTGCCATTTTATTAAAAGTATATATATTAGGATTGTTTTATAACCTTGTAATATTATTTTCTTCAATCAGAAACATGATATGTCTTTCTGAATTTTAAACATTCTTCTTTCAAATTCCACCTCTTATTATTTAATATTAGATCTGTTACTTTTTTCTCTAAACATTAATTTTCTCAACTAAGTTTTGTCTAAAATTGCTTTTTAAGAATTATTAAGAACTTAATTATTATTAAGAACTCTAAGAAGAGAATTTTGGGAGTAGTTTTAGAAGACAAATTTAATGCCTAGCAAAGCAGGTCTGTAATCTCCATTCAACTTTCGCCCCATTTCTAGTGAAAGAGTAGAAGTAATAAAATGAGTATAGAAAGAGCATAATTTTAGACATTATGAGTCGCCTCCTACCCCATTAATAGTATTCATTAGTGCTTTATTAATATGGTATTCACAAGTTGTACTATTTGGATCAACCTTTAAAATATGTCATGTATTTTTATAGTTCTTCTTACAAAGAATCTCTAACCTCTGAAGCAAATGAAGTAGTATTTGAAGTGATTGTGACCATTGAAAATTTTTTTTTAGTCTTAGGCATGGCTGAAATTTGTATGCACCATAACTTGAAAGAACGAGACTTCCAAATTCTTAAATCAAACAAATAACAACAGATACAAAATTCTTTTTTGACCTTCAATATAATAGACTGGATTATGTCCTCATTTCACAATTTTGATTGTCTATTAACTCTTCCGTAAGTTTATTTACTCCTTTTATCCTCTCCTCAAAGTGAGCTCATGGCAGTTTTGATGTCTTCACTTTCTCCTTCAAGTCTGGCCAGAGTAACTTACACATTTCAAACATCCAGCCAGTGTTAACCCAGAGAGCAGGACACTCCTTTCAGCCTGACCTATCTTTTCCTCCAGAGGCTACTCTGTCTCATTCTGTAAGTTCAGCTGCCACAACCAGAACTCCCCATTACAGTCCCATTATCAAGAGAGATTATGCTAAATGAAACTTTGTTACTGGGCAAATTGTCACTATCATTATTAATTAACAAATAATATTTTCTAATGAGACTGATTTAATGCCTATTAAATGCCTAGCACTATGCCAAATATTATACATATCTTAAAAAACATTTTGTAAAAAAATTGTGTAATTTCCATTAGTGTGATGGAAATATATTAAGCTCAGAAAGGTTCAATCTTGTCTAATTTCATAAAAGTAGTAATATTGGACTCAAAATTGTTAGTCGAAGTGTTGCTACATTGCAATTAAATTATTAGGGATATGTTCATTGATTTTAATAAAAATATTTAATGAGACTTGAGCATAATGAAAACTGAGAAGATAGGGCATAATCAAATGTTCACTTGTTGGTCTTTAGTTTTGTCTCAGTTGCCTCTTCACATACTTCTCAAAAACCATCGCACAAGATCACTGTTCCCATTATTTACAAATTAATTGATAGGCAGAGTAAAGTTTTAAAGTTACAAAAACAGATTTGTTTACAATCCTGGAAGAGCACACATTTTGTAGAGTAAATTTACTTTATAAAACTTTAATAATTGCTGGACTTCATCTTCATTTGTTGTTCAAGGAACTGACAATTTAGAAAGATATTTTCACTATTGCATTTTTGCTATGTTTCTCATATATTTAATCTCTAGTTTATAAATGTAGGTCTGATATTGTCTCTTTAAATATATGACTACAGTTCACTTAGAAGTGTTTATCTGTTTATGGAGGTGTTTATCTGTCAGTCAGTCAGTTAGTATTTATTGAGGTCCCACAGAGTGTATGTGTGTGTTTGTGAACATGAAGCTTATAGATTACTTAGTTTTGAAAAATTGCACTTGTAAATCATGGCAGACTAACTCCATAATGAAGATAATATTGTTTCCTAAAACTATACTGTGTAAATGCTACTTTAACCATCTTTTAGCCTCTAATACATTAATCACATGCACCTGGTATGACTTTCATGAGTGACCCAATGTATGATTAAATTTTTGTTGTTAATACTCCTAATGTTTTGGTCTGCAACAGGATCACTTCCCAGGTCAGATTTGTGTTGTCAGTTCACAAATTGCTCTCTGCAGACACACTCACAATCTTGGTGTCAGAATGAGAATGAGATTTAGCCTAGAAACAGCTATTTGCTGTTCTTTATAGTTATGGCACTGGAATAATTATTTAGCTTCCTAAGACTTCAGTTTCCTTCTGACGCAAATGTTGAGTAATCATCATATTCATATTAACAATGAACTCAGATTTTTGTTAAATACTTACCATAGTACATTCTCTTTGCTAAGAGTTTTGATAGATTGTTTTAAAGGAATTTTTATAACAAAACTTAATTACAACACCATGATCATCTCCATACTTCATCCTCCCACACCCCAAATAAAAAATTTCAATGGCTTCTTATTACTTTAGAATAAAAAAATAAAATCCTTTACACATCCTATGTGTTTCTATAATTCTGATCTTTTTTTGGTCCTGTTCCCCTTCAGTCTCCGTGCCTCAGCCGTTACAGGCTTGGTTGCTTGCTTTTTTTTCAACTCCTTGAACACACTTTTTTTTCTCTTTCCATCAAAGATACACTAAGGAGGAATATTTGAAACATATACAACAAAAGCCCAGAAGCAGCTCCTCATATCAATTAAGAAAAGGATATTATTTAAGTAGAAAAAAGGCAAATCACTATAAAGAGATAATTCAGAAATAGGAAACAGAAGTAGACATAAATGATAAAATGTTCAATTTCACTAGTTTTTAAGGAAATACAAATGGAAATAATGAGATGGTTATTTGCCTGTGTATAATTCTTCTCATTGACAGAGATAGGGAGGGCCAAAGAATTGTAATATCTTTCTCATCCACTTTTATACGTATATACTAAGATGCTAGCAGTGTGTCTTTTGGTATTGTTTATGTGTTATGAAAAAGATCTATACCATAACCTATGTAATATATAGGAACACGAAAAAGAAATTGTCAATAACAAAATATTGATATGTTGTTTCAAAGTATTCTTGACATCACAGAGAAACTATAAAATCAAGACAACTTCAGCATTTTACATTTTTTATTGTACTATTCAAATATATAAAACCCTATTTGCAATAAAGGTAAAAACGAGCAAATGTCACAACAGTGTTTCGACCAAAACACTTAAGAAATTCTGCCCTCCAAAGAAAAATATCAGATTGGATGCCATGTGTTCATCACTTAAAAACAAGAGTACACTATGCATTTGATGAGTTGATATGCCACCTGCAACTGCTTGTCAAAAGCCCAAATATGTACAGCTTGCAAATAGCATCATTCAAACTAAAATCATAGAAAACATTTAAATGTAAGTGGTGAGAAAAAACAGGACTATTATACAAGTCAATATTAACTGTGCTCAATTATTTTTTATACTTTTACTTTGAAATAGTTATAAATTCACAATAATTTGCAAAAATAATCTAGATAGATGGCCTATATATCGTTTACCCAGTTTCTCCCAATGATTACATGTTATGTAACAATAGAACAATATCAACACCAGAAAATTGACAGTGATGCAATGTTTCTGTGATATTTTATTATATTTTATTTCATGTGCCATTTGTAGCATGTGTATTACATGTGTGGATTCCCAAAACTATCACCACATTTAAGATACAAAACAATTACATCACCACAGAAATATCCTTCTTGCTACTCTTTGTAGTCACAGCCTTCTCCATCTTTTCTCTCATCTCTAACTTCTAGCAACCATGAATCATTTCATCTCTATAATTTTGTTATTTTGATTTACTCAATAGCTTTAATCTTTAATTTTGTGTGTTTTTATTTATAAATTTGTTAATTTTTAAAGTAATAACACTTTCAAAAATATTTCAGATGCAAACTCATTGCTTTTAAATTTGTCAAGGTGACAATGTCAAGTAAATTTGTAAATGGCTTAACAAATTTTGGCAATTCTAAACCAATGACTTCATTCAAATACCAGATAAAAATGTTGACAGTAGAAGAAACTGCAGTAGTAACTAGTATACATCCTCTTATTCAGCAGACAAATTTTTTATCAACTATTATAACTTTTATAATGAATAGAACCTATTATACCTCATCTACTAATCTACTTCCTCCTAAGACCAACCATTTATACATACAAATAAAATATGTATTTAACTACTACTGTGTATTAATAATGCTTTAGTATTGTATGAAGAAATATATAGGCTTGATGAACCTAAAATACAGATAAGGACTTAAGTTATTTTAAAATATTTTATTACTACATTTAACTTTTCTAATCTCATTTATTAAGCACAAAGTGGCTACTGAATAATTATTGTTACGTAATTATTCCCTTTACTTGCTGCAATGTCACATTTTTTAGATACTAGTCAAAAGATGTCATGAATATAAGTAAAAGGTTCCATGTGCCTCTGTTCATTAGCTAAAGCTTGGAATATTTGTGTCCTGTTTTGGACTGGAGTTCTACTCCAATTATCATTGGATTTGTAGTTCAATTAAACCTTGATAGGCTGATCCAAGGATGCATTCAATCATCCAGCACAGAAAGCTAAACCCATTTTTGCACATTCAGTACCAGATAATCCAGATTTTCTCCATGTTAATAGATATTTGGGCATGGAGAGCAAACTGCGTCAGTCTGTATTGGCTATATTAGTGTATAGCAACCAGTGCCAGAGTTTCATTTCCTGTATAGATTGGTGTATAAAGAAGTAAATAACTATGAAAAAAAATAGACTATTCACGATAGAGCTAATATGTTGCTTTCGTAAGAGAAAAATTATAGCGACTATAAAATATTGAGGTATGTGTTTGTTTTATTTTATGAATACATTTATAAGATGAGTTAACATTTGTTATAGTGATGTTATTAGAAATAGAATAATCAGTAAACAGTATTATAAAATATTGAAGTATGTTTTGTTGTTATTATTGTTTCTTTTTATTTCTTTGTTTTTGTTACTTTTCTTCCAAGGATAATCTCTATAACATAGTGGTTGAGGATATGTAATTTAGGTAAGTAGATTTAATATTCAACTCTAACATGTATCACTTGTGAAGTCTTAAACAAGTATTTCCATTTGTAAAATTTAATACTGTCATCTCTGTTTTAGAGTGGTTATAAGAATAAATTAGGCTTTCTTTATGGATACTTAGCACAACATCTGGCATAGAGTAAAAGTTCAATAAATGTCAGTAGCTCTTATTTTAATTGTTATTATATGTAATACAAATAAATATTTAGATAAAAAAATTTAATTTAACAGTATATAATCTCCACTAATATCCACAATTCTCTCTTTAGAACTTCCTTAATATTAATAACAATGAATAAACTAGTTTATGTGTAAATAAAGATAATGGCCAAATAAAGACATTTTGCCCCACTCTGCTTGAAACCAACTAAAAACAATAGAGTGGAAACCAGAGGACAAAACTCCATCTGCAATAAAACTAACGAAACCACAAACTGAGACTGAGAGCTGCCAAATCCAATGGAATTTGTACCAAATTAAGAAAGGTTTCTGAGAGGAAATCAATCTTTTATATGATGAAATCTCCCTATAATCATCTGGGCTGAAGGGTTCAAACAATGACTGCTTGCAATAAGAATGTCTGAAGAGAGTGGAAAGTGTGAGAGCATCACATGGCCATTTCATACTACAGAGAAGCAGAGAGAGAAGGCAGAATGAGGAATCAAGGAAGCAACACAGCCTTAGCAGAAGCTGATTGCCAGTGTAGAAGAGGCTAGGAGTAACTTGGACTGCTAATCAAAGATACTTGAAGACAAATAAGTGCATCAAAGTCATATGCCAAAGTTCTAACCCCCAATTAACTGTATTAGGAGATAGGATCTTTCAGGAGGTAGTTAAGGTTAAATGAGATCATAAGGGCGGAGCCCTAGGACTAGTGTCCTTATGAGGAGAGAGCCACACAAGGGATATGCATGCACAGAGAAAAGGACGTATGAGGACACAGTGAGAAAATAGCCATCTGCAAGACAAGAGAGAGGTCTTAGGAGAAGTCAAACCTGCTTATGCTTTGATATTGGACCTTTATCCTCTAGAATTGAGGAAAATTGATTTCAGTTGTTTAACCACCCAATCTATGGTATTTTGTTATGTTCCCAATAGCCAAATTTGTAACAATTTGAGCAACAAAATAAATACTGATTGTCTTTAATTATAACTTACAGGATAAAATATATATCCATGAGTCCATATTGATATAAATAAGTAATTGAGTAAGTAAATAAACAAAGTAGCAGCTCTCTTTTACAAAAGAATTCTAATTAATAAATGTAGCATGGAGGGAAATACTAAATTATCATTAGAGAAATACCACAGTCCTAATTGCTGCAAGCAGGATCCACACAGGATGAAAAATGAAATGGATGAGTGTGTGAGGAGAAACAGAATATTTGAAGAATCTCGAAATATCTCCCTCAAGATATTTATCAGTTACAAACGGAAAAGAGTAAACTCTCATTGGAGAAACCTAGCAAACACCACATTAGTCATGTGATTGATGTTTACAACACTTATTTTAATTCTGATGAAAATCATTTCTCCTTGTTATAATTTAGTGAAAAGGACATATCACTTATATTATTTTCTTGCCAAAATTCATAACCTCTAATAATAAGAAAACATCAGACAAAAACAAATTGAAAGATTTTCTACAAAATAACTGACCAATACTCATGAAAAGTGTCAAATTGTAAAAGATAAGGAAAGACTGAGGAACTGTCACAGTTTGGAGAAAATTAAGGAGACACAGCAACTAAATGTAATGTGGAATCCTAACTGGATTGTGGAACTAAAAAGGGACATAAAGGAAAAACTAAAATTTGAGTAAGTCTGTAATCCAGTTAATAGTAGCACACAAATCTTAATTTCCCAGTTTTTATTGTTATACTATCGTTTTAGAAATCATTAACATTACGGGAATCTGAGTGAAGACTATGTATGAACTCTCCACTATATTTGTAACTTTCTTGTATGTTTAAAGTTATTTAAAATTTTTTTTGAAGATTATATTATAAAAGAATTGCAAAAGAGGGTGTATTTCTAGAAGTTTACATATTTGTATATACATATACACTCATTTTCTATGTTTAAAGGTACTAACCAGGTCAATATTGAAAATTTCATCTTATTTTTCTAAAAATGAAAGAAGGTCGAATCTCAGCACAACATACTTTCGTGCTTTTTTTTATCAAAGAGAGACTTACTATGAAACTTGGAAAAAAGTAATTGTGTTATGTCATTTTAGAACAAATTACTGATTAATTATTTTTTAAAATAAAATTCTTGATTGGAAATAAATGAAAAATTGACTCAACAAATCCTTTTTGAAAGATTGGTTCCACACATAATTTTACACATGCATGAAAACTTAAATCAAGCAGTATTTTTCCAATGGAGTACCTTGAAACTAATAAAAAGAATGAAGTAGATCTGTATGTTTTCATAGGGAAATAGAAATCAGTTGTAAAATTAAAAAGTAAGTCAGATCAGAAAAGAACACATTTTACATTCCAACTTGTACTTTAAAATCTGTGTAATTTATATCTATGTCAGTAGATATATGTGTTTTTAGGTGAGAATTTTATCAGAGGATCTCCAAGAAAACTTTTACAATGGCTACTTTTGAAGGGTAGGGCTGAAGGGACGGAGTGAGGAAGAAATACTTTTTATTTTATATTTTTATGTTATTTAATTTTTATTATAAGCCTGTGTTGTTTTCACAACAGAAATTTTAACAGGAAAATTATTTTGGTATTGGCAATAAAATTATCCAATATCTGCCACAGAATTCAAATGGGTCCAATTGAAGAACATTTCAGAAAAATATTTAACCACTTAACATTAGAGAACTTTTTTTTACAAACAAAACTGCACAAAGGTAGAATTTACTGTCTCAAATAATTATGGCAATCCTGTTAATAGAGGTATTCAGGGACAGACTCACAAGACAATCACTTGAAAGAAATCTTATACAGGGAATCCAAGCACTAGATTGGACTGGATGATTTTGAGATGTTACATTCTTCAACTTTTAACAGTGTTCTTTCTTGAAGCACACAAATTGTGTCATGCTTCATAATAAGGAACATTAGAAAGTGATGAGACCTTCTTATTTTCTCAGGATTTTTGTAGATTCCTGAATCATAGAACAACTATTATTATTATTTATTATTAGTATTAGTATTAGTATTTGGTATTATTATTACATGACTATTTAAGTGTTTGAATATTCTAAATTGGCATGTTCCAATGCCATAAGCAGTTTCTCTCCCAGAGGAGGGAGATGATTAGAATAATTTGAAAGTAAAGAGAGTCACATTTATTTGACCCAGTGACATCAATGTTCTTTTTCTATCAAATGAGTAAAATTTAGATGCATCCCTCAAATTCAGATACAGGACTTGGTGATAAGACAATTTGGAAATTAAGGCTTTTGAAATAAAAAAGCCATCTTCTATTTACCTGGAAAGCAGAGCACATACGAACTAAATATGGTCACCATGATTTCATGTAATTAGCTTTAGACCTCAGCTTAAAAAAAAGATGTTGGAATCAAACTTCAACAAAAAATCTTAGAAAAGAGCTGAAAGCTGGTTGGCAAATAGTATTTATTCATTCATGTATTCAATAATTATCTATTGAGCACCTACTATATTAAAGGAATTTTTTACACATGGGGGAATAGTGAAAAATATAAGTACTGCCTATCATGTGATTACAATTTAGTGGAGGGAGAATATTTTTATTTAAAAAAGAAATAAAATACAGACAGTCCCCAACTTACAATGGTTCAAACTTACATTTTTTTGAGTTTACAATGGTGTGAAAACAATATGCTTTCAGTAGAAATTGTACTTCAAATTAATAATTTTAATCTTTTCCAGGGCTAGAGATATTTGATATGATACTCTCGTATGCTGGGCAGTGGCAGAGAGCCACCACTCCCAGTCAGCCATGTCATCATCAGGGTAAATAACCACCACTCTACAGTGTACTGTTTCCAGCATTTTTGGGGTATTATGTTTTGTGTTTTCACATCCTATCATGTCTACAAAATGCCCATCTGTGTTTCCTGCTTCTGGTGAGAAGAGAGAGACAGTTATTCTTGAAATGAAATGCAAGATAATTGTCAAGTTGTAGGTTAATTTAAATGTTCTGAGAATGTTTAAGGTAGACTAGACTAAGCTATGATGTCTGGTTAGAGGTATTAAATAAATTTTTGACCTATGACATTTTCGACTTACCATGGGGTTACTGAGACGTAATCCCACTGTAAGTCATGAAGCACCTCTAATTTTATACAGTGTTATGTGTTATGAAAAAAATAAAACAGGGCACTGGGTTAAAGAGCAAATGATCAGGAAAGCCCTCTTGAAGAAATGACTTTTGAATTGGAAAGGAATCAGTCATATAAAAATATGAAGAATAGTACTCCAAGGAGAAAGACCAGTAAAGGTCCTAAAATAGTCAAAAGACTCTAACTTGGCATGCTCAAGGAACAAGAAGAAGGCCACTGTGACTAGAATTTAGGTAGAGAAAAGCAAGGTAAGGAAGAAGAAAAATTAAAATCACTGTGTCTGGTACACACCTGACTTGATTTCAATTGTATTTGAATAACAACATTGTTGTTATTAAATCTTTCCTCTGAATGTCTATGTTCTTTGAATAGCATAAAGTTGAAAATACTATGGGTATTCTGTTATGCTTTGGGGATTTATATTCCATCACTAAGAAAAATGACTTTGAATAACTACAAATCATTTCTATTCAGATATGAAGATATATATATATATATCTTCATATCTGAATAGAATTGAGGAAAGCAGTTAGGAGGAACTGTTATAGGATATTGGACAGAACTGTCAGGTCTGTTAGCAAGATGAACTGCTGTAGTAAGGTGGGTTTGGCATTGATTATAGTTCTCTTTTTTGAAGGTGTGTTTCCTTATAAATTGGAAATTATGAGAAATTTGTGTCAACAAGGCTTAAGATGCATCCATCTAAAAGCTGAATATTTAAAAGATGGCTTAGGAGTAGTAGAAATGTGAATATAGCATTTTCCAACTTAAATCTCACCATTAAATAAACAGTTGGAGAGGAAAATTATTGAATGTTGTAAATGTCACCTTTATTTTTTCAATACAGCAAAGAAGTGTGTGTCTGCTTGCTTAGAAGATTTTTGCTGGACAGATGTATGCTCAGATCCAGACTATTTATTAGAGAAGAGTCTCGGCTCTCATTTTCAATTTTAATCACTGTGTCAATTTTTAAAAGGGCAGTTCTCATTACATAAACATTTGGAAGTTATAAAGCTGAAAGGTCAGGGTATAGACACGACAAAAGATAACATACTACCAGCTGGCATAGACTTCCATAAGCAAACCTTTTTTTTCCCAGTAAGCTCAACCCTCAGATATCAAGCTCCTAGAACATAGTAAGCATTGTTAACCATTTTTATGTTTGTCCATCAAAATAATTTTACTTGTATGGGAAGAATTACATATATGTTTCTACCCAAGGGTTATGAAAGGTGGAATTCTGCAGTAAAGCTACATAGTAATTAATACTCCAATTTGATTCAAATATCTTTATCTAAAATAATAATCATAATTGTTACTGTTCATTCAGCAATAACTATGCACCAATTGTTCTCTTTGCATTATCTCATTTAAATTCACCATAGGTAGGTATTTTCATCACCAATTTACAGAAAGAAAAATTAAAATTTAGAGAAAGCAGTTATACAACAGGTATGTGGTAGATATGATACTTTAATTCAGGCCTGAGTTACTTCAAAACCATGATATTAACCTCACAAAGACACTATGTCCTTTAATAAGTATTGCTTGAGCTGAAGGTTTTATTCAAGATGCAGAAAAATTGGTACTGTAGGATTCAAGAAATTTTAAAACACCTGAAAGGAAGTATCAGAAATCTTTGACATTATCACTTTTATCTAAAAGGTACAGTATAAACTAAAAGCTTCAAAAAGTACTGGACTTCCAGTTAAATATAGCAGAATAAAGTTTTTTCTCATTCATTTTCTTTGAAATTAATGGAAAATAAATATTAAAAATGTAGAAAATGTGAAACCCAAATCATGCTTTCAAAATATTATAAAATGTGGACCAAACTGCAGAGAAAGATGAGATCTGACCTCCTTTTTTTCGGACTTTTTTTTTTTAATTAAGGAGCATTGTCACCAATGGACTATACAAATATCCCTTGATTGGAGACACCAGAACTACGGGTATATGTGTATCACATGAGAAAATGGATAAGATCCTGTTAGAAATCGTTTGAGATCACAGAATAAAAAAGGAGGTAAAGCTGAAGGAGAAACTATGTTGATCAGGTAATTTTATGTTCATCGTGCTAGCCCAGGAGCCATTACAAAGTAAACTAGGATCAAGGAGAAAAAAAAATAAAGTGATTGTTTGGTAGAAACACATAGAGCTGTGATCTAATGACTTCTTCAATAAGCCTATTAAACACTAACAACAATTACAACTATAAGAAAATTGGCCCCAAAGAAAAAGAAATAACAAATTTATGTAAGTCACTTGCAACAGAAATTTCAAGAAGAAAGTTACTGGCTCATTTCACTATCTTCATTTCAAACCACATGAATTTTTAACAAATAATTTAGCTTCACTCAAAATAATAATAACAATAAAATCAGCTGAAACTCTTAGGCGGGAAAGAGGATCAATAAAAAAAACTGAAACATAAGTAAAGTGCAGATGAATGACACATATCACAAGAGTAAATATGTAAGAAAATAGAAAAGGATGTCATAAAAATAATTCTTTATAGACGTTATTGTATATTATAAAGACCAAAAAAAAAAAAAACCAAAATACCACAAACTTTCTAAGTGAAATTATACAAAATCAAGAGATACGTTTGGACCAGCAAACTTTTAAAACAAATTATAAGAAAAAAATACATTTAGAGGGGAAAAAAACACATTAAAAGCAACAACAACACAATACAACATATGTGATTAAAACATAAAATGGTAAATAGGATAGAGAAGATCATGTAAATGACATTCGAAAAGTTCATATAGCAAAAATGGCAGACATAAGTCCAACTAAATGAACTAATTGAACTATATATAAAATGATTGAAAATTGCATTTAAAATAAGAGATTGTCAGACTGTAAAAAGATTCAACTATGTGCTTTTTATAAATGATTCATTTTGACGTAAAATAAATAAGAAGACATACATATACCATAAAAGTAATAAGCATAAGCAAATTGTCATGACTTTATTAATACCAAAAAAATAGACTTTAGAATATTACTAGAGATAAAGGAAATATTTCATGGTAGAAGAGTCAAATAATTGAGAAGACAAAAAAAATTACAAATGCATATGCACCTAATAGCAGAATTTCAAAATGCCTAGGAAAAAAAAAAAGTTAAAACTAAAGAATAAATAGACCAGCACAGTTTCATAGCTGAAAGTTTTATACAATTCTGTTAGTAATTGATAAAACAGGAAGTCAAAAAACCAAACAGAATAGAGAATATCTGAATAATACTATTAGCCATTATTACTTTGCTTGACATTAATAAACATTTAACATAACAAGTGGAAGATATATACTCTTTTCCAACGTACAGTGGATATTCATCAAGATTGAACATATACTGAGTCAAGAAAAAAATTCTTAATACATATCAAGAAAACTAAAATATTTCAGAGTAAGTTTTCTTATTATAACAGTATTAAATTAGAAATGACTAACAATATTCCTAGAAAAGCTACAAACACTTGTAATAACATGCTTATAAATAACCTATGGGTTAAAAAAAAAAGAAAGAAATTAGATAATAGGAAAACTTTAAATTATAAAATATCAGAATTTGTAGGAGAAAGCTAAAGTCATAAAAATGTATAACTTTAAATACATCAGTAAAGAGAAAAAGTCTCTCAATATCTAATTTTTCATCTTAAGAAGTTAGAAAAAGAACAGGAAATCAAAGCCCAATAAAGTAGAAAAAAAGAAAAATGAAATTAGAAATGCAAATATCAATAAAATAGAGGAGATAATTATAGTAGAGAAAAATCAACAAAGTCATAAGTCAGTTCTTAGAAAACCTATTTTAAATTGATAAACTCCTAGCAAGAATGCCCTAAAAGGAAGGAAAGAAAACATAAATTATCGATAATACTGATAAAAAATAGACAAGAGTCAGATCCTAGATATAATAAAAAATTAAGGATGGACTATAATGAAACAACTTTACACCAACAAATTTGATGATATATTTGAAATGAACAAATTCCTTGGGGAAGCAAATTACCAATTTTGATATAAAAAGAAATAGATAATTTAATAATTATTAATCTATTAAAGAAAGTGAATCCATTGTTTTAAATGTCCATGCAAAGAAAGTACCAGATCCAGATAGTTTCTCCACTAAATTTTTCCACTATTTTAAGAAAAATAGTTTCCCAAAATTATTTCAGAAATTAGGAAAAAGGAACATTGATTTCTGGGTTCAAGATAATCTTTGCACCAAAACTGAAAAAGAAATTAAAAGAAAAAAGTCAGACTATGCTTTTTCATAGACTACTTATAGATGGAAAAATTGTAAACAAAATATTAGTATTAAAAAGAAGTTTACTCTAGAATATAAAGTTGGCTTAACATTAGAAGATAAATTAATAAATAAAAGAAGAAAAATTATGGTATAATATCAATAAATACAGAAAAGTATTTATAAAATTCAACATGTATACCATAAAAAATAACTCCCTTAATATTTGAAATAATCTACAAAAATTTACCATGCATCATACTTAATAATATATTACTTAAAGTTTTTCTCTTAAGGTTCAGAACGAGATATGGATGCCTATTGTATTAGTAGTCCTAAGTGTAAAACAAAACAAAATAAAACAAAAACAAACAAAAATACAAGTTATAAGTATTGATATGGAAAAATTAAAACTAATTATTCATAGACGACCTGATTAACTATACAGAAAGACCAAAAGAATCTACAGAAAAATTATCTGAATTAATGAATATCTAGAAATAAATATAGTAAATTATGTACAAGACCTCCAAACCAAAAAAAAATTTCAAAATAATACTAAGAGGAATTAAGGAAGATTTAATATATGGAAGGCTATATCATATTCATGGCTTGGACTATTCAGTACTATAAAAATGTCAGTTGTCATCTAATTGATTTACAGATTTAATTTACTTAAACTAAATAAAAATTGATTAATTATAAAATTTATGTAAAAATAAAAAGGCCCAAGTATAGCTGAAGCATTCTTGGGGGAAAACAAAGCTAGAAGTGACAATACTAGATGTCAAGATATAGCATAAAGCTGTAGTAATTAAGAAACTATGGTAACAGTACAAGGAAAAAAATAGACCAGTGAAACTAAATTGAAAGTAAAGAAATTATCATCTTTTTTATGATCTAGATGACTTTTCAATGCATTGCAGAAAATATGGTATTTTCAATAAATGGTGCTGGGTAAACTGAATATTCATATAAAAAATGAGCACTACCTCAATCAATACACAAAAATAAAGTCAAAAGCTGAATGTTAAAGTTAAAACAATAAAGCTTTTGGAAGAAAACAGAATATTTTCATGGTTTTGGCATAGGCAAATATTTCTTGAACAGGACACAAAAAGTATTAACCATAAAGAAAAAATAATAAACTAAACTAATTTATAATTAAGAACTTTTCATCAATAGACAGTATTAGAAGTGTAAAAACAATAAAATACATTTGAACTATATATATTCATCAAAAATTCCTATCCAAAGTATATAAAGAACATCAAAAAGTCAATATGAAAAATGTATATAATGGAATACAATAGAATGGAAAATGTGCAAAAATACCTAAAGACATTTTACAAAAGAGAACATCCAAATACCAATAAACATAAAAGAAGGTACTCAAGTACATTTGTTTTCAATGATATGCAAATGAACTATTATATATCTTTATACCCACTGGAATGGCTAAAATTAAAAAAAAAACTCTTTTTACAGATCAACTGGTGGTTAGAGTGTAAATTCATAAAAAAAAAAACTTTAGAAATTTATTTGACAAAATCTGCTAAACTTAAACATATGCATACCATGTGACCCAGCAATTACGATCCTAGGTATAAACCCAAACAAAAGACTTGAATCAAATGTTAACCAAAAGACATTCATAACAATGTTTATGGATATGATATAATAATCTCAAACTGAAAATACCTGTTGTTCATCTACAGTAGGATGGGTAAATCGTGATATGGAAAAATTAAAACTAATTATACATACAATGGAAAATTTAAAAACAAGAATAAATAAAAATGAGAAAGATCAATCTCACAAACAATATATTAAGCAAAAAGGCCAGTTACAAAAGATGATATAGCATACGTTTCCAATGACATCAAGTTTGAAACTACCTGGGGTGGTAGAAGCTAAGGTAGTGGTTATGCTTGACAGGGTGGAGGAAGAGATGGAAGGGGACAGGTGTCAGTTTGAGTCCTCCAAGAATCAGATGTTGAGATGAGATAAGAGTACAACAGGGTTATTGAGAGGTAACACCTGAGAAATATAATAAGTAGGGTGGAAGCATGATTGAGAGTGAGTCTGTATGCCCTAAGCTGCTCTGACAACTGTGGAAGGAAGCAGAACTGAGCAAGAAAAGCCAGAGTGGAGTGTGGATTTGAGAAAGTCTCAGACGATCAAATGGGAAGCTCTGCAAGAAGATTACCAAATAAAGGAGATGGTCAGAGGCGCTCAGGCCCTAGTAAGCCCACTCTGCTCAGTTATTGACTGAGGGTTGCCACAGAAGAGCGGGGCCCTAGCAGCCATTGACCCTGAAGGGGACGCAGTTCAGGGCGATCTGCTAGTTGCACTCCTGGCAGCTCCACAAGTAAGTCTTTGTTAAAGAAAGATGAAAGCAACACCTCCAAGGTTGTCATAGGCTGATGGGGGACTTCAGAGCTGCTAAGTATGTAACTTTATTCCAGTTCAGTTTATTACTCAAGTGAATTCACTTTGTGAAAAAAAAAGAAAAATTAGAGCTGTGTTCTCATAATTTGTGTATCTTCTGTAGTATGGTATACCTTAATAGAGGAATTTACTAAGAAACTAATCTCTTAATGTTTGTCATAATATTATATTCTTATCTTAGGCTAATTGTGGCTCATGGCCTGTTTTGTTCAGTCCTGGAGCTAAAAATGGTTTTAAACTTGTAATATTTATTATTAATATTTATCACAGAGAAAGATATGTGACCATGTGTGGCCCACAGTCTTTTAATATTTAATATTAAAAATATTTAATATCTGGCTTTCTACAGAAAAAGTTTTCCCATTTCTGCTTCAGAGAGCTCTAGAACTAATATGTCGGGTAATAAGGAAATTATCTAGTTTAGCATACCTTTAATTTCTTGTCTCCCTAGTAAAATTCTATTTTATTTATTTTAAAAAATGCTATAATATATCCATTTTTGTCCTATATATCCTTTTTACTTACATATATACTTAAAACTATGAAAATGATATCTAGAATAAAGCTAATAAAAACGGTAAAAATATTACTAGGTATTGGGACTATCTATGAATGACTTAAAAAAATCTGCTTAGGAATTCTCTTAGTATATAATCTATATAAAATTTGATACACACATACCAAAATGAAAACAATGAAATTAATTTATTTTAAAAAACAAAATAAAATTCTAAGTAAATTGCGTAGTTTTCAAAGCCAGAATGATATCTCTCACACACACATATTGTTTAAAGAATAAGATATAAAACCTATTTGGTCATTTTGCTATATTTTGCTTTTCTTAGTCCTAGAGATCCATAGGAAACATACCAACATGTGATAGAATATACATACTGTGATTTATTTTTAAAAATGACATAAAATGTTGGGCACTTTTCTCAAGCAAGGAAGAAATAAACAAAGAGGAATCCCATGAATCCTGGAAGTTACCACAAATACATGTGTCACTTTAGAAAAACAGTTAATTTTTCCTAGCACTATATGATTCTTTCCTGCCAAATGTCTTTTGATCTCACTAAATTGAGTTCACAGAGGTCTTTATGTGTAAAGAGATTTTTACACCCAGAAATGTAAAAAGTTTAATAGAACCACAGGAGAACTTCCCTCCGCCTGACTTATCTACATGGGAATTTATGAGTGACTTGACAGAACTTTAATTCTCGATCTCTCATTTCCTCTTCCAAACTTCTTTACAAAGACTAAGGCATTTTAGAAAAGATATTAACCACTGAGTCAAAAGTTTTTTGTTAAAATCTTTTCTGCCCATTCTTGAGAAAATTAGTTCTTAATACTGAGTCTGCATTCCTTTTGTAAAATAAAATGAGAGTGTAGAGGATATGGACTAGGTTTCTACTGCCATGTTACCAGTTACCTACTGAAAACATAATAAGTAATGAAACACAACACAAATTTAATCTCTCAGTTTCTATAGTTCACACATGACTCAATTCTCTGTTCACAATCTCACTGGCTGAAATTCAGGTGTCAGCGGTTCTACATTTCTAATCTGTGGTTCAGGGTCCTTTATAGAGCACATTTGCAGAATTCATGTCTTGCCGTTGAACCAAGCCTCTCTTTTTTCTACCAGGTGTGGGTGTGGGACCACTGTTTACACCAAGAAGTTGCCCCCATCCCTTCCCATGTGGTTCCTCTGTCTGCAAAGCCAGCAACCTGGCATCTCCCTCACTTCAAATCCCTTTCTTGCTTCTAAACTCTGACTTCTTCTGTATTGACCTCAAAGACCCAAATTTAAAGAGTTCATGTGGTTAGACCCAATCCACCCAGATAATCCCCCTTTCTGAAAGTCAATGGTGCCATCTGACATAATCTAATAATCAAAGTAAAATCTGAGAATCATAATCCCAGTGATAATGTACAAAAATGTGCATCGGGGTGGGTGTCTTAGAGGCCATTTTAGAATTCTGCTTATGATGAGATTAGTTTAAAGTTTAAATAAAATAATATGAAAAAAACATCTAAGTAACTGGCCCTGAATAAGAGCCTAATAAATTATGATTTAATATGAATACAATAAATGGAGGAGGAGAGACAACTAAACTACTAACTAGTCATCTACTCAGTTGAACCATAATAAATTTTTGTAGATCAAAAATAATAATATATCAACAATTTCATATAGTTCTATTTAACACATCTGCTCAATATCATATTTTACAAAATATTGAAGAAATACTTCTAAATTGATTTTTAGTCAGTAATTCATTCGATAATTTCTCCTTTCATTTATTCATTTGTTTACAAGTCTGGATGGTATATATCACCTAGTATGTACTAGCCACTGAGCAGGGCAATTTAGAGCACAAAGAGAAGAACAAGGCAGCATCCCTACCCCTCAAAATGTTAGGATCTAATGAATCTGAGTCCTCAAAAATTTTAATAGTGCAGTTGATATCAAACAAAGCTGCTTCTGACAGATCTAAAAGAAGCAACACATATAGCAGTTTCATGTGTCTAACATCACATTGTTTATAATTCTATAACAAAAACAAATGGAGAAGATAAATTTAGAAGAAACTCTGTACTACACAGGCCCTGTGACAAATGGAGTTTACAGTCTTGGCAAGCAGCCCCCAAGGTTTTTCAGCGTTCGATGGCATCGTACTTTGGAAATACCTTTCTTAGTTTCTCAGCAACAGTTCGGATATGACAAACAATTCTAGCGTCTCCTTTTTTAGCTTCAAATAAAATAGCATAGGCATATTTAAACATCTATCTTCTGGCTTCTAAAAACCCTCTTTCAAATAGCATTTAATTCATGGCTTTGGGCACCTTACTAGAGCTCCCAAAAAGTTTTCAAAACTTTTCTGGAAACATAAACGCTTCCTTTATAACACGATTCAGGATTCTTTTTTCAATGTTTTTTTTTTTTCATTATGTCATCAGTCAGAATGGGCAATTTTTGCTGCTTATACAGTCTCTTTTCTACCCTGCTGATAGCAACTTGGTTGAGTTATATTGTGATATAAAGACGATTCCCAAATCATTATTAACTTCATTATGTTGATATATTATAATTATATGTAATATATAATTATATTAAAATTATAAAACTCATGACAGAAGATATCTTAGACATGATCTAGTCTACTCCCTATTATACTTTGAATTTTTATCACAGTATCCTTAAGCAGTTGATACTCAGTCTTTCTCAAACCCCGGGATTGAAAGGGAATCCACTAGCAAAGCAGCATTGCTCATACTGTCATTCTGAATTTCTAAGTTGAAAAATAGTGCATTAAAACTTTATTATTGTTGAATTTCTGGTATTTTGTGTTGGTTGTGGCCTGGTAAAAAGAAGCTCTCCCACCTTCCCCAAATACATACATATTATGTATATTAAATTCCAAATTTAATTAGCCATGACACAAATAAATGACAGAAACAAGATGGACCACACGAGTTAGAAATAGGTGCAGTTTAAATTGCTGTGACTTTTCCCAGGCCTCCAGTTCCCTAAGAAGTCAGAAACTGATAACACTTTGAATGGTATAACACCTGATCTGAGAAAAAGTGTAATTTTTGTTACCATGAGCCTGTTTTACTCATGGTTTACCATCTGCAGTAGGTGACATAATGACATCCCCCACTCCTAGAACCTGAGACTAAGTTAATTTTCCTGGAAAAAATAGAAATAAAGTTTGCAAATGCAATTAAGTTTCCTAATCAGCTGACTTGAACATGAGGAGGTTATCCTGGATCATCCAATGTAATCACAAGGGTGCTTTAAAGTGGAAGAGTGAGGCAGAAGCGGAGGACCGAGTAATGGAAGAAGAAACTGACTAGTCTTGCTGACTTTGAAGATAGAGAAAAACTTTCTTTAGTATTTCTTGAAGATGAGGCTGTGAATAATAACTTTTCCACTTTTAGTTTATCTTTTAATGTCTTTACTTTCATTTTTAAAATGTAGCTTTGCTGCATATAAGATTCTTGGTTGATAGTTTTTTGTTTTTGTTTTTGAACACATTGGATATTGTTATTCCACTGCCCTCTGGCTTCCATTGTTTCTGATGAGAATTTACTTGTTAATCTCATTGGGGTATCCTGTAACTGATGAGTCATTTTCCTTTTGCTGCTTTGAAGATTTTCGCCTTGCCTTTTTGGCTTTCATTATTTTTACTATGATTTGTCTATTTGTGGATCATTTTGAATTTATCCTATGGAGTTTGTGGATGGATAATGTTTTCCAAGAAATTAGGCAAGATTTTAGCTATTATTTCTTCAAATAATTTTTTCCTCTATTCTCTCCTTTGCTTCTGGCATTCGTGTTATGTGTATATTGGTGTAGTTAGTAGTGTCTCACACTCTTTGAATGTCGGTTTATTTTTCTTCACTCTTTTTCTTCTTTACTCTTCAGATTGCATCATCTCTATCAACCAACACTCAAGTTTGCTAGTTATTTCTCCTGCTTGTTCAAATTTATTGTTGAGCCCATCCAGTGAATTTTACATTTCCATTATTAAAATTTTCAACTCCAGAACTTCCTTTTGGTTCTAATTCCTTTCTTCTTATTGATAGTCTCTATTTGTGTCATTATACCACTTTTATTTCTTTATTCGTGTTTTCCTTTAGTTCTTTGAACATATATAAATGGCTACTTTGAAGTTTTTGTTAAATCTGACATCTAGTCATTCATACATCTGCTTTTTTCCAATGCATGGGTCACATGTTGTTTCTTTGCATGTCTCATACCTTTTCTTTTTGGAAATGACATTATATATTACAACAACTCTGGTAGTGGTCCTCTCCTCCAGATCTTGTTATTGTTATTGCTTTATTTGTTTAATGACTAACTGTACTTAAAGTGAAATATGTCACCCACCCACCGCTTTGTGAAGCTTCTGATATTGCTCTTTAAGGTACACAGGCTTGGATAGCTCACAGCCACCTAGGGTTGACAGTAGTTTAGCAGGAGTCTCTTTAACTCTTTCATTCACTGCCCACATCAGGCTGTCAAACTAGAATAATTGCCAGCTAATTGCTTTTTTGTTTTCAACAATGTTCCAGGACAGGAATTGCTCAACAGATCCATTCAATCAAATTTGGGTTCCTTTGAAGGAACAGTCAATATTTGAGATTTGTTCTGGCCCAAATAATATTCCTCCCAGCTGTCTCTTTCCCTGGCTCTCCCTGGTAAACTAGCTGAATAACACTTCTGCTTCCATCCTCAATAAATTTGCCATTTCCTACCATTTTTTTTTATTACCATACCCCTCACTGTTTTTAAGAGTATCCTTAGGCTTAAATTTCTCCATACTCCATTGCAAATGAAGTCAGTTCCTTTGGGAAAAGATTCAGAGATCTCTAAAATATAGCCTGATTCTTTCTCTAGGCAAAATATATTAACCATGGCTCTGAAGCTAGGTATGGAAACAATGCTAAGTCTTTCTCTGAGACATACTACTTTGGGAGCTAAATGAAAGTGGGCAAACAGTAGCTTCAGGTCTTCTCAGATTGCATTTGTCATCATGGAACCCCCACCTTATAAGCAAGGAAAAGGACAGGCCTCAGTATTCTCAGTGGTGCTGTACCCAAGGTAGAGTCTCTGTCCCATGAATGGGGGCTGAGTGGAAGAAAGGAGCCCCCACCTGTCAGTCATACTTGCCCAGAACTTAGGCCCAGCAACAGAGCTGAGAACAGGATTAAAACTTCTGTTGTCCTGCTCATCCTAGGAAAATAACTCTCTCACTTGGAGCTGGCATGAGAGAGAGCTCTGTGTCTTGGCTACACAAGTTTGGAATGGAGTTTCCATCTTGCTGAGATGGAAGAGGGAAGGAGAGAATGCCTCGATTCCAGTACCATCAAATCTCACTGTTCTTGCCAAGTTTTAGTAGATTTTCTTGAGAAAATATTTCTTCATTTGGTGTGTGCCTTAAACCTGTTTCCAGATGAATTAAATGGTTGTCTTAAAATATTTTGTATTAGTCTTGCTGGGAAGCAGGTTCATGGAGCTCTTCACACTGTCATACTGGAGGTAGAGTCTCCATATTATTTCATCTTTGAATTTTTTGAAAAAATTGCAGAGTTGGGGAACCTCTGTGAATGAAATATATCATCCTTACTTTTTAGATAGAGAAATTATTCTTATTCCACATCACAATTCATTGATGAGAGAAGATTGAATACAGTCCTTGAAAATGCAAATTTCAAAGTTTCTTCTCAATATATTACACTAACTACTTTAATAGAAAAGAGGAGATATGAAAGAGAAATGACTATTCCAGAAAAACACTGAGATAACTTATTTTGAGATTTTGAAGTGCAGAGAGGTCTATTATAACAGGCATCGTAGAGAGAAGTTGTCATGTGATATTTATATTCTGAATATTGAAGGAGTGTCTGGTAATAGGGATTACTTAGCAGGTTTGTTGCTGAATTAATACAAAAATTAATTATAGTGGGGGAAATTTTAATGAGTTTGTCCTTTTCATTTTTAATTTCAGTTCATGATCATTTTGAGATGAGATATGACAATTTTTAGATCATGAGGAGAAATTCTATGTAGAAACACTGGAGGTAAGTAGCCTGAAAGGCAGGAGTGTATAGTAAAGATAAATCAAGTCTAAGAGCAATTAAGTCATTCATAGGCTGTATATCAACCTCTGATACTTCAAGACTGTAGTAAGCACATAGATAAATAAGGCACCAGCTTGTGAGCACTATGTAATGTTTAACCCATGACTACTTATTATTTGCAAATATTCAGGAAGATTTTAATTAAGCTAGATAGCAAAATTAAATTAATAATTATTTTAATTAGTGTATAATTATAACTATTATGTTTTCTAGATAATTATAAGAATATATATCATTATAATATATTTTATGTAGTAAAATGTATAGTCGTGTAATTATGATCAGTATTATAAACATTCTGTGCTAAGGTTGTATAACTTTAAATTTTGATAAAACTATTTTAAGTAATAATTTCAAATAGTTTTAAATATTTTTGCTTTTATTTTAAGGATTTAAATTATTTTGAGTAATAGTTTTTCAGTATGGAAGTTTTTACTTTTTTATTTTTAAGAAAACAAATACCTTTATTGGATGAGGTCTACACATTTGGCAACTTAGATAAACGACATCCTACAATCTGATGACAGTTACTAAAATTACTAACATAATCTCTAGGATAGTATTTGTACAAAAATGATACCCTGACCTTCTGCAAAAGGAATTCCTAGAGACTTCCTTACACATGTAGCTCTCTAGGCACCACCCTACTGCCTTCCAATCAGAAGCTCTGGCAATGTGGCCTAGAAATCTATAGTTTTTTATCATGCATTCCCCAGATGTTTCTTATGCACACCACTACTTCAGAACCATGGATCGAACATATCAAATCCTAATAAATGTACTCTAAACATCCAACATATTCTCCAAATATCAAATATTATAAAGGAATAAAGCAAATAACCTCTGCAGAAGACATAAGGGCAATCAGAGAGATGAAGGGGTAATCAGTGAGGAAAAGTTTCTTTGCCAGTATTTAGCATTAATATTTAAAAAATTGTAAGTTAACAGACTAAAAATGAAAAATGTTTTTATTTGGTATAAGTAAATTACAAATACATGCACTATCAGAACGGATTTAAAAATATTTAATTTTGTGCATGAACAGGCATAATTATAGTTCCTCAATCAGTCTGGACATATAATACAGTAGTAGTTTAAGTATATTTCTGTCTTAACAGTAAACCTATAAAGGGGATGAAAAGCAAAAAAAAAATTGATTTCTCCTTTTTTATGGTAGGTTAAATGGGTAATGGCATATTGAAGAACTAGAATTTCATCAGAGGTTATTTAAAGCAAAGTACTGTAATTATTCATGTTTTACAGATACTAATTATATTTTTGCTCATGCTTTTCAGTATTTCAAAATGAAATTGCTCTTCATTTTTATGCCAAAACATCTTTACAAAGTTGTTACAGATAATTTTCAATACCTTTTGCTCAGCCATTTGGCATTATCACTATTCAGGCAACGATATTCATATGGTAACAATTAAATTTGTTTTTCACTAGGGCCCTTTGTCCAAATTTTTCATTTTCATTCTGCACATGCTGAACTCTAAAAAGTGTTTTAATTATTTTATTTCACTATAGTATTTCTAATTCAATTGATATAAGATATATTTCCAATTTCCCTTTGCTAGTTGAAGAGGGGGACTTACTTTACAAATTTAAGGGTTTTTTGATTTTATATTTTCAGGTCATGGTTAGTCAGGTTTTGACTTACATAGCACACACTAATCAGTTATTACTGCTGCCTAACAAATTGCCCCCAAACTATTAGAGCAAACATTTTACTTTACTCCTCCTTTTATAGGTTACAAATTTGAGACACGGTTGGCTGGATCACTCATTCTAAAGGCCTGTGATACGGTTGCACTCAGGTGTTGGCTGGAACTGCAGTCATCTGAAAGTCTGAATAGACTAGATGTCAAAGGTTGTTCTCTCAAATGCTGACGTGTGATATTGACTGTAGGCTGGTAACTCAGCGGGGCTGTTAGGTAGAGTATCTACCTGTGACTTCTCCAGTTTAGTGGTCTCAGGATAATCAGACTACATGGTTTCTCACTTCCCCTAGAGTGAGCTTCTCAAGAGAGACAGATGAAAGTTTCATTGTCTTTTCCGATCTGGCCTTGAAGTTACATAGCTCACATCTACCACATTCTGTTAATTATGAGTCATTAAAGCCAGTGTAGATTTAAAAAGAGGGAACTTTAGACCCCAAGTCTTGATGGGAAGAAGTTCAATTTCTTTTAAAACAATCACATAATCCTACAGATTTGAGATATGCATAGTCCATGTAATTTAATTTTTCTTTCAAGTTTTTATATATTATACCAGAAATATATACTATATAGCAGGAGTATATACTATATACTGTATATAGTATATGTATATATATACACACACTACATATATAGCATATATAATATATAATACATATACACTTTACTCATTTATATATGTTATAAATATAATTTATATTAGATTTTTCTAATATCTACATCAAGCAATCAATTGATGTAAATATTAGGAAAATTCACTTACAGCTGTCAAGTATTAAAATAGACTATTAAAAGATTGGTATCTCTTCCAGATTATTAATTTTTCAAACATAGTTTAATTATAGGCAAAGGTACTAACTAGATTTAAGATCTGTAGCAACCTAAGGTTCTATGAACCTACATTCTGAAAAGAAAACATAATAAAAAATAAATTTAAATTATGACTATTCAAATATTAATTGCCGAAAGAGAAATATGAAAATACTTCGTAAGCATTTCTGTTATGTATTATGTATGTTCTTTTTTCTCAGTTATTTCATTGCATTACCTCCATGAAATATTTCTATTTAAAAGAGTGAGTTCAGATGTTAATTTTCAACTTTGATTTGCATGTTAGTGTTTTGACACTCTAATTCTGCATGGAATTGCTATTGTCATCAATAAACCACACTTACTGAAAGCAGAGCTAGCTAAATTTCTTGAGAATAAGGTCTTCACCAATGTGACAAATTTCTAGGTTGGAATTTAGCCCTTTTGCATCCAATGAATTAAAAATCTGGGTATTTAGATCTGGAGCCTTACCTGAAACACCAGATGAGTTCAGCGGCAGTGCTGCCCAACACGTTCAACCAAGCCATAAGGTCCAGTAGGCACAACAGCAATCCTGTGTATGAGTGGGAACATTTCATTCAGGTTCAGACTTGAGCAGATTTAGAAAGAACGAACAAATTACATGACAGATTTCCATGGAAACCATCTCTGTTATACTGATGCCTTTTCTTCTAGAGCAGCGGTCTCCAACCTTTTTGGCACCAGAGACCGGTTGCTCCTATGAGAATCTAACGCCTGATGATCTGAGGTGGAGCTGAGGCAGGGGTGCTAGTGCTGGGGAGCGGCTGCAAATACAGTTGAAGCTTTGCTTGCTTGCTGCCGCTCACCTCCTGCTGTGTGACCTGGTTCCTAACAAGCCGTGGATTTATATCAGTCCATGGCCCAGGGTTGGGGACCCGGTTCTAGAGGTTGACTACCCCAGCATGTGCTGAGATTAACTACTCAGATTTCCCTTTAGGAATTACCCCCACCTGCAATAATAGCCAGGCTTCAGCTATCAGCTGTTTTGGGGATTGCTCAGCTGAAAAGAGCCTTCTTGCAAAGATCACTCTTCTCCTTCAGCAGCCTACATTAATGACCTTTGGTAAAGGCATATAAAAGTCTTGCCTCCTTGTCCCAATTCAAGACAGCTCTGAGACTTCTAGTCTTCAGATTTCTCTGTGCGGATGGCTGATGCATTCCATATAAACTGCATCATAGCTCACTTCTCTCTCTACCCAATCCTGCCTCGTCCCTTTTTCCTTCCACAGATATTGTTCTCAAGAGCACACCCTAATAAACCTCTTACATGTTAAATATGTTAAACAGAGTCTGCTTCCTAGGGGACCCAACCTGAAATAATTGTGAGCAACTGACAGAGGAAGAAAAAGTCAGGTCTGGTCCACAGATGGGAAGATGTAATACACCGGGACCAGCCAGAAGTTACTCCTGCCAAACCACAGCTTCATTCAGAGGTGGCCCCCAAAGACTGTGGTGAAGGAAATTCCTCCAGTGTTCAAAACTGTCAGCAGTACAGTTTATTGTTTACCATGCGTGGAGGGGTTGGTGGTTTGATTTATGAATATACATTGACCCCTGTGTCCGAAGGAACAACAATCAAAGATCAGAACGAAGGAAGTTTGGAAAAGTGGCAAGGGCAAGAAGATGGTACAATAGAAGTGGGCTTAGAGTATGCAAATATTCATGTCTCACATTAATGCCCAGTGAGGAACATCCACCACAAAAGAGGCACTTAATTACCAATTGGACAAAATTCTTATAATTCACAGATAGAAGCACTGAGCACATGCTTCTTAGCATTGGGCCCTGGCTCTGCATAATGAGTGGTCACGGTTTTGTGGGTGGCTCTTCTTTCTTGTTGGGGCCAGTGCTAAGGCATCCCCCTTTCCTGAGGAGTCTATAGAAGAAGCCTCTCTTGAGTCTGAGAACTGGGTAACCTGTTTTCTTTTCTAATGCCACGCTTTCCCCATTTCCACTTTCATGGATGTTGTTGAAACATTCAGATGCAATTGTCTTACTCTGCCGGGGAATGGAGACACATCCCATAACGAATTGAGCATAGAAGGTGTTACCTGTGGTGTCCAGGTGGACTCCTTTCACTGTGAGGAAGTGTTTAAAATCCAAGACGTTCTTACAATAAACTGCCTGAGGGTCAGGACAGAAAAGGGCTCTAAGATATTTGTTTCCAGTCTCCTGAAGTTAATGTCCTTGAATGCAGAGTATTGCTTTACTCTAGCTACACCACGGCCCTTGCACCTTTGGATTCTTAGTAACTACAGCCCTCCCTGTCTGAGTTCCAGTAGCAGCATAAATTTAGTTGTTTTTTTTTTTTTTTTTTTTTTTGCCTCTTCAAACTTGCTGTGTTGTGCCTGCCCAGGGTCAGTACACACACTTTTACCTACTCTTTATTTTTTTTTCTGAAGTTCAAGTATTTTTTCTTCAAAGTTAAAAAAATGAACTATCCTGTATTATTGCAAAAATTCACTAGTATGAAACATTTCGCAGCTGGTGAGAAGGCAATAAAAAGTTGATTTTTAAACTCATTAGTATGAATTATTCTTATAGTACTATGCAAATTCAGAATTTCAAACTGCATTTTCTTTTTCGAAATTGCCCACAGTACTCAAGATTCCTGAGGCTAACGGCAGCTGTTCCAGAAAGGAGGACGGAGAGGAATAGGTAGTTGACATCAAGGGATTTCCATTTCTCTTCCAATGCTTATGTACTTCAGGGCATCAGCTTGACTGCACCTGTAATCAAAGACAGCTCTTCACCAGTCTGGATGGCTCTATTTGCAAAATTCCCTATCCTGTGAATGCTGATAACCATTATGACTTCTGTTTAGCAGTTTGGATTTACTGAATGATTTACAAAACAAATTTTTTGTTACCTGTGTGGGTTCCATCCACCACAAAATCATTATTTAAGCTGAGTATAAAACTTTACAAGTATGTATAGTAATATACCTTCCCTCTTCTGTCTGATTCATCTTGAGAAGAACAGATCAATTTACAACAAAAGTGACATAAGAATGAGCATATACCCACAGAATCCATTCGTCTTATTGCACATTCATCAGTCAAAAGCTAAAAGTCTGAGTCAAATAGCTAACTAAAGAATAGAATAGTAGTTAAGCTTGGCAAAGGCACCAGCTTAGATACATCATCCTGTGATTTTGGCATGCAGTTCTCCAAAATGGGTTTTATATTCTGAACCAATGGTTCTGTGTCCCATGTGGATAGAATATACAGGTCTGAGAACCAAGGGTAGAAGTAAGGTAGGTGCTTCTCACCATTGTTCCCTGTGACCCACTTTCAGAATGTATGCTTCCTGTCACCATCACTTTAGGTCACATTAGGACTCCTATTTCCCAGGATGGACTATTTCTATCAGGATACCCTGTCAGCATTCGTGTAAACTTGAAGCTGTAACTATATCAGGTTAAGTTGGGTTCATCATGCCATGGAACAGAAAGCAAAGAGTTAACTATGTTGCAGATGATAATTTACCTTAATTCCTATGGGGAGTTAGGATTGCTGCTACACACTGGAGTCAGGGAGGAATATAATCTGAAAAAGAGAAGATTCACAGTGTTTATACACTGAGTAGTAACTGAGAATCAGCAGTTGCAGCAACCACAGCCCAGCAAGGGTGAAGCAACTAACCGTCCAGACCCACGATGATAAAAGTCTGAGGCCATTGCCCCAGGCAACAACTAGACTGTCTTACTAGCCCAATATAAGGGAAATTCAAAGTAAGGACCACAGCTCATTCACTCTCTTTTATTAAGTCCTTGCAAATTTGGCCACTACCTTGAAAGGAACACTGTAATAGGAATGAAAGAAATGGAGAAATGTTGGACTCTACTCCAAATTTTCTCCACATTCTACTCCACGACTGCTGTGGTGACCAGTTCTGAGAAGGCTGTACCCAGCTTCCCACAAATATAGCCTGACAGCACTGGACTCAAGCCTGTGTTAAATAAATATCTCTCAATTCCTGCCTGGGTTTTTGGCTTTTTGTTAGAATTTGGTTTTAAGGCACTCACACGGGAAATCTGTAAGAACCCATGTGTCCTTCGGAACTGCAAAAGAGTTAAATATCAGGGAGGCTTCCTTTGACCAATGGGAAGCAGAAGCTAAGGGATTGATGTCCACCTTTTTGATATCCAGTTCGTCAATTTTGAAACACATACCATAAGGCTCTTTAGAAGGAACTACAGAATCAAGCACCAACCCTGTGGCCAAATCAGTAGTAGTAAATCCTTTCACTAGCTTTTCCCCCTTTCTGTTCAATACTCCACCACTTCTTGCTTTCTAGTTATTCTTTAATAAACTACCTATATATAAGACTTTGTCTTAGAATCTGCCTTCAAAGAGTGTCTAAGACAAATGACTTTTAGGGAATCTAAAGTTGTGGTGAGCCAGAATGGAAGAACTTCTGAAACATGAAAATGTTAACCAGTTCAAGGAATTATATTTCTACATAGAAACCTAGGAACCTTTACTTGTTTATTAAATCAGGACTTATCCCAATTAAATTATCTTTGTAGCTTTTAGAAAACTAATTATGAGGATATTTAATTCTCTTTACATCTGATTCTAAGCCTGGAAACTAATTTTATATCTAGATCTAAAACACCCAGCCATGATGTATCCAAGACTGGAAGGACTTCAACCCGGCACTCCCATTTATGTCACTGGGATGAGTACATGAAGATCCTAAGACAATGCTTGGCTGGCTTTTAAACAAAGGGAGGGCTCTGTGTTGTGGCAGATACGCACTGACGCACATCTTTCTGATTTCGAAACAATTTCCACTCATCTCTGAACATTTCTCAATAAAGCTAGAGAATCTAGTACCCTAAAAGATAGCAAACAAAATAAGTCTGATGTTCACGGATGTTTCCATCTTCCTCTGCATGGCATATTTTTTAAGCATTCCACATTGGTATACAAATGTTTCCTTTTTTTTTTTTTTTAATAAAAGTATTTAAAAACATCACTCTATTTTGGCATATCAGATTTAAAGATTAGACAAAATATATAATGCAAATATGACTATCAACAAACTTTAATTACTGAGATTTTTAGATTTGTCACAAATCAAACATTATCATGTCTGAAAATTAAACCTATTTTTAGAATTTGAAATTAAAAAATAAAAATCTTTTCTTATACATGTATATGATTCCCTTACCAAGCAGATTTGGAAGGTGCTGATTTTTTTATGTTTTTATGTTTTCAAATCAGACAGTTGTGATAATTATGTAAAATTATAGTCAGAAGTTATATGCTATCTTCAAACATAAAATTTATCATTTAAAAATTACTGTGTTCTTGATTAACCTGAATTTAAATGAATAATGATGGTGATGATAAAGATTATTACAGCTAACACTTATTGGGCACTTCCTATGTCCCAGCATTTTGTTCAGCACTTTACATATTTTATTCAATTTAATTCTCAAAGAACTGTAGCAGGTAGATTCTAATATTATCTCCATTTAGTAGTTGTAATTACACAGAGAGATTTAAAAGTTTCACAATAATACCTAACTTGTAAATCATGAAGTAGCAATAAAATTCATTCAAAAAAAAAAACAAAATAGAGGCAAAAATTACTTTGTATTTCTCTGAGATATTCATTGGTAATAGTCTTTCGACTTAAAGAAATGAGATAACACTAAATAACAACTGATACTCTCTTTATTTCAGCTTATATTATGGATCTATTGACATTTCTGAAGAGTCATTTTAGAAACAGATTTTTTTATAAAAATAAGTTATAATGTGAGTAGTGACACTGAACAATTGAAAGGATCTTTAAAATATGTATTTCGATTATGAAAATACAGTGGTACTTTATGATTTGCTATGGGACTTCATGCCCTATTGTTGTACCAAGATCAGATATCTGTTCTTAGGCTTTAGTAAACATGTCTGTCATCATATTACCAAATGCTAAGAAATATACAAAACTTTTAGCCTCAAATGTTTTTTTTCCTTGCAGTGTGGTCATGCCACTCACTTGTATTTTGTTTCTCTCTTCTTACACTGCCCTTGTGTTTGGTGAAAGTGCCCTCAGGCTCCTTAAGTTTACTTAGTAAAGGGGATTTCTGGACCTTCTGTAGAATCCTTGGGGCTTTTTTCAATCATCCCTTCCCAGCTGTTCCCTCTCCACCTGGCCGGGTTCCGAGGAGATGATGCAAGGCTGTGAACTGGGACTGTGCTTGGGATCCAGCTGAGGGGAAAGCATGCCGGAAAGTCACAAAAACTTCCACATAAACAGAGCTGTGACTTGACTGGGTCTGGTTAACAGGGTTAAAGGTCATCTTTCCGAGAGAAACACAAGCAGCACTCAACATGTTATGTTCCAGAAATGCTTCCTCTTCCCTTATACAATATTGGGAAGTGCCTTTGACGTGTTTTTTTCTCCTTTGCAAACGTGATTCAATGTCTCTTAACAAATTATTTCACTCAGTGATGGATCTTATTGTATTATACTCAGAGCAGGCCTTGGGCACAATTACGAAGCAAGCCAGATTTATCCAGTGAAGCCTCTTCTCTTTTGACATCTTCAATCAACATTTGCTTTTTCTGTTGGATTTTGAATGTCCTTACATTGTACTCATCTGATATTAAGGTACCACACCTTAGTCTGATCCCCCTGGTGGCTTAATGTTCTAAATCTTCTCATAACCAAAATTTACCTGTGCACTGTTTCCTCTTTCTTACTCTACCACCTTGGAATCTGTAGTCTTTAATTGGCATATAGTTCTCAATAGAGGTTCACATGTTAATTGGGTTTAATTTTTGGAAAGGCCTTCTAGAAATGACCTATTATGCCTAAAGTGAAGCTAACAAAATTTGAAGCCATATATGACACTGGAGAGGACTGTATTGTGAATACGTAGAGCTTCTCCTATTCCTCAGACATCACTGCCTTCTTCACTTCATGATTATGTAATGATATATTTTCGCCACCCCTGGAGAAGGCTGAAAACATTTATAAAAAATTCTTAATGTGTAATTTTCTTGATTATTCACAGTAATTTTGTCTATTGCTTTGAAAATGTGTTTTGGAAGAATTCCCAGTGCCTTGTAATCCAGGTCTTAGCCCTTCCAATCCTTTCTCAGTCTGTCCAGCTTGCTCAGTTTAACCCCAGCTACAAGCCTTCCTCCAATGTTCTCTTTACCAAAATAAAAACCAAAGGTAAGAGTGAAGGATTACTAAAAAATGGAAGTTCTATTCCTTCCAAAATTTTTGGCCTAAATAAAATTTATAAATAAAAATACCAAATGAAAAGTATGGTTTTAATTAACAACCTGACTTAACCTAAGAGACTATTCTACATTATCCAGAAATAACCAGTTATTCTTCAAATAAAATTTTATTTGGTCCAGTATAAATAAGCCTAGAAGAAAAAGTATAGAACTTGAAGTCAGAAAAAGGTAAGTTTAATTCCCAGATCTGCTACTTTTAGTTGTGTGGGCTTGCCCAAGTTAGTAACCTTTCTGAACCTGTTTCTTATGGGCAAATAGGTCAAATAAAATCTACCTAGAAGGAATGTTACAAAACTGAATTAAGTTTTAGAATTTAGTATGTAAAAGATCATTGTTTAGTAGCGTGCACTTTTTTCCAGAAAAAAAAAGAAAGAAAAAGAAAATTAAGGAAAGAGAAAATGAATCAGCCAGAAGGAAACAAATATATGTCTTTAAGTGTTCTGTGATAAATGGCATGTCCTATAGTATGTGTCCCCCTGAGGAATATAGAATCCCTGAAGGAAAAGAGATGAATCTACTCACGAAATATACAAAATCTGGTATAATCCCATCTCTAGTCTCTTTTCAGCCTCTTCTCACAAGGCTTCACTGTTCCACTAAGGACGTGTCATACCAAACTGTCTTGACTTCCTGAATTCCCCTGCCATATCATGTCTCATTATTTTTGCATAAGCCATTCCTCCCACCTAGAAAATATTTTTTTCCATTTTAATCTCCTGAAGAAACTAAGATACTTGTATGTGTGCATCTGCACACGTAGGCACCACTGGCTCACTCTTTCAGTTATGCCCATGCTGTAGCACAAAGATTCTAAAATCTGGATTAATCCCAACATAAACTGTCATAAATGACCTTTAGAAAATAAACAGATATTCTGAAATCATACGTAACATTTTCTTTATATGTGCCTTTGCATATTTTTTTTCTGAAACTAGGATTTGCAGATTTGAACACAATCTCTTAAGATTCTGTGATCGAAAACAATGAAAGAAGTACTGTTGCAGTTCTGGGTGCAAATTACCCACTGTACTATCATATTGTTTGCAGGGATCAGGTCTCATTAATCTCTGTTTTTTTTAGCCTAGAATGTGTACTAATGCTCAAAAGGCATTTAATGGATGATAAAATGCATTTGCAAGAGAGCATTCTTAGGGTACTAAAAATTATTGTAACAATATTGCACAAGGAAAAGTGACATTTGTGAAACAGAAAAGTCCATCCTTGCCCAGCTGCCATTGGATAAAGCTTGGTTGGTGCCATTTACAATTAGCTAATAATTAGTGCTTTTCTACATACAAAATTAATTATAGCATAATAAAATCCAATAGCATTTGTTCTTAATTCTCCTCTGATCTGCATTCTGTTGTTTATTCTCATTTGTTCTGATAAGGTCCATTGTCTCTAATATTGCTTCATAAAGGGTAAGAAATAAATCAATGGTATTTAGCTTTTCTAACCATCTGGTTTGGCAAACGTCCCAAAATTAATGTTTAAATCTGGGTGCAGTTCATGTATTTTGTCTTGTCTTAGGGAACATCTCTGGAGGGAGGAAATGAGAGGTAGGAATTGTTCTCTAATATCACTGAGAAATTTGATTTTTTTCATAAATATGGCTCTCTATACAGGTTTTCATTACACATTGTGAGGTTCAGTTTTACAACAATAGTCATGACTGGTCAGAATGAAAGCTCCACTTTCGATACTTTAAAAAAAAAAAAGGGCCAGGTAGTAACTCTTTCAGGCTTGGCAGATCATACAGTTTCTGTTGTAATTATTTAACTCTGCCATTGAACTTTTAAAACAGCCATAGACAATATGTAAAAGAATGAATGTTGCTGTGTTCCAAAATTTATTTACAAAAACAGGTTATTCTTTAACTCAGATTTCTGAGGTTAGGTCAGAAAGGACCATGCAACTTCCTATTGGTTCTCTTGGGAGACACTGTGGAGAAGACTGTCACCAAGTAAGAAGTCCATGGCTCTCTGTTTAATTAAGAATAGTATTCTTTACTTCTGATTTCTAGACCTCCGTATTCTGACACCAGACTGTTTTTCCAGTCTTATCCTGCTTTACCCATTCCATACATTGTCGGCTTCTGAACTTACTTTCTGTGACAATGACACTAGTGAGGATGGGAATAATATGACAACTACTGCTTGGTAAATAGGTGTATTTGAGCGGTGAGATGAAGGAAGACATGAAAATGACTCTGGGATTCAAAGTTGAATGCATAAGAAGTGGTAACTTTAGTAAAAAGGTTGAAGTCAAATGAGAAAATTGATTTTAAAAAAAACCCATGAAATTGGTATAAAACCACGCTATAATGAAAATCTTCCCTGTTTATGCCTTCACTTCCCTTGCACCACTTTCATTTTAGTATTGCAAAAACCCCATCCTGGTTAAATTCAACTCTCTGATGGTTCTGCTCCTCCACCCAGCTGCACATGGTTGGAAAAAGCATACAACTTTCAAACGGGTCATTCCTGTTATTCAAGGACCGTATATGTTTGCCTAAGCTGTTCACTCTCCCACCCATATAGAAGACCATTCCAAATCTCTTTGTCTATCCTCACACACCCAACACCTCCTCTCCCATCTTCACCTCAGCTGTTGACCTTGCTTCCTATTTAACAGGAAAAGAGAAACAGTGAAAAAACAACTCCCGTGAGCTTGCCTCATCACACCTAACCACCTCCCTGCATCTGTGCCCATATATTCTTCCCAGCTTCCTGCCATCCTGTCACTTTGTACAAATTGTGCTGCTATTAATGGTCCCTTGTACGTTGGAACACATAATCCCTTGACTACTCAAAGCCAGAGCTCTAGCAATTCTTTCTCTTCTCCTGCATCGCCATTTTTTCCTTTCTACTGAATAGTTTCAAACAACTTGCTATTATCTCTTCCATATTAACAAAAGAATCCTTCTCTTGACCTCACAGACCCCCTCCAGCTACAACTCCACTCTGGACTTCCCTTTAGAAGTTATGCATATTCACTCTCTTTAATTTTCTTCTCCTTTACTCTTGAACTCTTTCTGACTTTTGACCCTACCTCTCTACTGAAACTGCTCTGTATGGTCATCAGTGACCTCCACATTGTTAAATCCAATGGTTAATTCTCAATCCTCATCTCACACACCTCCCTTCAGTGTTTGACACTGTCAAAACTTTCTTTACCTGGTTGCCAAGACCTAACTCTCCCTGTCACCTTCTACCTCAATGTCACTCCTTCTCTGGCTCCTTTGCAAGCTTCTCCTTAGCCTTCCAACCTCTAGATGTTAGAGTGACCGAGAGCTCAGTCTTAAGATCCCCCTCTTTTCCCCTGCACACATTACCTCAGTGATTCATCCAGTTTTGTTACTTAAACTATCATCTACATAAGGATCCCAAATTTACAATGCATCCCAGGCACTAGCCTGTACTCTAGATACATATACCTAGCCCACTGCCTAATTTATATTTCCATTTTGATATCTGACAAGTATCTCAAACTTACTGCATCCAAAACCTGATCCTCTCCTCAGACTTACCAAGTGTCAGCATTTGCCCAGTCTCAGCTAATAACAACATCTTTCTTTCAATTAAAACATTAAAATTATCCTTCATTCCTCTCCTCATATCTTGCCTGTTAACCAATTCTATTAGTTCTACTTTCTAAATATATCTAGACCCTCACCTCACCTTCCTGCATCTATTGCTTCCACCTTTTATAAAGTCACTATCATCTCTTGATGGAATTATTGTAACACTTTCCAAACAGATGTCTCTACCTCCACCCTTGCCCACACAATCTCTAGTCTAATCTCAACACACCAACCACATCGTGTTGGTCCTTCTCTCAAAACTTTCCAGTGAGTTCTCATCTCATTGGAGCCCAAGACATCATCTTTAGAGAGGCCTATGAGGCTCTCTACATCCTGGAACCATTATCTCTCATCCTATCTCCTGCTTTTCTTTTTCTCTGGCTCACTCTCATCCAGGAATTGGCTCCCTTGGCACTTGTGAACATTCTAGTCACGTTGCTGCCTCAGAGTTTCCGCATTCTCTTTCCTGTGCCTAAAAGGCTCTTCTTCCAGAAAGACTCCCTCACTTCCTTCAGGTCTTTGCTGCAATACTATATTCCCAGTGAGGTCTTAACTGACGACCTTTTTAAAATTGTCATCTGCCCCCTCCCCACCCAGGTACCCTTTTCTGCTTCTTTGCTATACTTAGCACCAGCTGACATCTTTTCAGCCTCATCCTACTCCATGGAGGCACAGATGTGGTTGTGCAGCTGAGACAAAGTCCAATCACGTTACTACTACACACCACTTGCTGCAACAATGGCTGATGTAAAAACTGACCCAAGAAGATGTGAGACAAGGTATGTAAAGCACCCAATTTAGATGCCAACTGGCATAATCATACCAAAACATCAGCTTGGTTTTCCTAACTAGTCTATTTAAAACATTGCCTCTCATGCCCTTTTTAAAATTGATTATGTGGAAATAGATTTGAAACAGATTTCCATTTCTTTATCTGCTTAACTCTTTCATCCAGTCCATTAATCAGCCATTCACTATTTCCTTTAAATTAAAAAAAAATATATGCTTACTCTACTATACCTATAATACACAAGTAAAAAATGTATTTGATATTATTATGTTTCTCTATTACCCAATGCACCAGTTTTTTATGCCTCTGGAAAATGTCATTTTCTGTGAAGGAGCAAGGACATAAATAATTTTGGTAGTAAGTTTAGTTATGCTTTTGTTGGGATGTCTTAACAAATTGATTTTTAAACTCTTATTTAACAACTTGATATAACTTAGTAAATATAAATAAAAATCTCTCAATGTGTGCATTTGCATATTTACATGTTTTCAAAAATAAGGAGAAAATACACAATATTTGGGAATAAGATATGAAAATCATTTTCACAAGTTACAGATGTCCTGATAACTCATAAGCAGTGAAACTATATAAGGTCATCTCTAATGAATGAAAACATTTTTAATTTCACACTTCCCACATCTTGTATTCTGTTTATAAGAATTACTTAAGATGTTTTAAGATTTTAGAAAAATTTAAAATGGTAGCTTATTTAACTCTCAAAACTAAATAAATACTTCTTATACAGTTTAGTATTGCTAAGCTTTCATTTGACAAAAAGGGACTTGAAATGTTTTTAAATTGATACACTCATCATAAATTCTGTTGTTTCATTTTCTAATCACTGTAAATAAATCCACCTTTTATCTTTTCCACGTGATAGATTTTTTTCTGGGTTTAATGATATAATTGATTTCAAAAAATTATTTTTAGAAATGTATTCACTTTTTTAGGCCATTTCAAGGGCAGAGCTTAGTAGCAGAATCATAATAATTTTAGAAATATGTTTCTCTGGCTTGCAAAATTCCAAAAATCACTGAGAAAGTTCAAATCCTAAGCTCATGTATTCACAATAATTATGTGCACATTTAACCAAACCACCTCAAATTCCACATCAACATGGAAAAGAGGTAGAGAGATTGGATAAGAGCCCAGTTACTGGAACCTGGATACAAAGTGAGACATGTGGCCCTGTCCTGACCAATTGTGATAATCGTGTTTAACGGCCATGGTCACTACTTCAGGACTACATAAGAGGCCCCAAAACCCCTAGAATTTTTCTTGCAGGGGCTCACAGGAACTTTTCCATTTCTATAAGATCACCGAATTAGAATGATATGAGCTCAAGGCTGTTTAAACCATATCACCTACCACATGGAGAAAGACTATCTGGATTAGGATAGGATAAGACCAACAAAGACAAGTGTGAAATAATAAGAAATATATTATCCTTCCCCCATTATATTATAGCATCCGTTATAACTGCAGAAAATAGGAACACAGTAGATCAAGCAGCAATCTGGATAAGTGAGAAATTCAAATTCTCTCCAGCTCATGTACACTAGATTACGGTTCCAGTTGGACATGCTAGGGATCTAGCAACCACCCTGCACTTAGCTGTGTGACAACTAAAGAGGTTCCAGATGATGACATAAAAGTTTCCTGAACTCACCTTCTGCCAGAGACACACTGAATCTACAGCTACATATACAAAAGTTTCCTCGGAAAGAAACTTCAAATCTAGCAGAGCGACTCCCACACATTGGGCAAACAAGAAATAGCCACATCTAAACTGATAGGAGAGGCTGAAACACAATTTCACCATAAACCCCACCCTCAGTATGGCAACTCACAATCAGGAAGAAACTCATAACATCAAGTTTCTCGCTGAGGAATGAAGTGTTTTAACTCCACATCTGACATTTCAATTTTTATGATATGCACCTGAGACATAAAGCCCCCAAACACGTAGCTTTGAAAGCCTATGTGGCTTACATCCACAATACCCACAAGGGCATAATGAATGATCTGAGAAACAGATCTTCAGTGGGTCACATGGACTTACCCATAACTACACCCCAGGGCCCAGGAGGGAGGCAGTTGAATTAAACACCAAGTCTTTCTGTGAAAGAGGCCTATTAACTGTGGCCTGAGAGGCAGACTTCTAATGAAACATACATCTAAGGGATAACTATAATATTTTTTTTAAGACCTCAAAAGACAGTGCTATGCAATCTTCATGCTCTACCTCTGGTGAAAATAGATAGATGATAGATATAGATATAGATGATATAGATATAGATATAGATGATAGATAGAGATAGAGATAGAGATAGAGATAGAGATAGAGATAGAGATAGAGATAGAGATAGAGATAGAGATAGAAATAGAGATAGAGATAGAGACAGATATAGATTAGACACAGATAATGTCTCTGCCTCCTGTTCCTGCTCTCTCTCCTTTTTGACCCTTGTTCTAGGAAATTGTGAAACCCAAAGAGGGAATTATAGGAACATTGATTTGCAGTTGGTCAGTTAGAATTAGAAACAACAACCTGGGACTTGCAATTGACACCTGAAGTGGAGGCAGTCTTGTGTAGCTGGGTCCTTAACTTGTGGGATCTGATGCTAAGTTCAAATAGAAAATGTCGGAACTGACTTAAAATTAGGACAGCCAGCTGGTATTGGAGAATTGGTCAAATGAGAATAAACTCACACGTCTGGTGTCAAAAGTGTGGTTGGTGTGGTGATAGTGTGAGAGTAAAGGAGAACATAGTGCATTTTCCCCCAGAAAGCAAGAGATCCAGGAGAAAGGAAGTCTTGGTTGCATTGTTTGAATCCTACAATTTTACACCTGAGTCTTGCTGTGCAAAAATCATTATAACAATAATAATCCCTTTGTTTTGTATGTCAGTCTGACTTATATTTATGTCACTTTTGAACTAAAAAATAATTGATTAAAAGATGTAAATGATTAGTGAATTAATTAATTAATTAGTTAATTAATTAATTGTGTGATTAAGAAAGAACTTCTCACCACTGGGAATGTGAAAGGGACACAAGTCTTTTCTTATAGCATGATGCCAGATCTTCTAAATTAGCCATACTTTATATGTTCAACAATAAAGAGAATGAAAATTCTCAAGAGAGCATGATCCCTATCTGACTGCTGAAAAGAGACCCTTGGTCATTAGTCACTTAGTGAACAGCTGTCCTCTACATGCACAATTCATTTTGAACAGATTCATGGGTATTGGCTGGTTGTAATATTGTGATAATGCTTGTTCAGCCTTTATGTGACAATATCACTCCCTGTATATAGGAAATAGGGTCTCTAGCGAAAGGCAAATGCATTTATAAACTTGGCTATCATGACTGTCAAATTCCTGAGGATAGAGACGTGTCTTTCAGATAAGTATTTAAGGGGTGGTCATAGAAAAAAACAAAAACAAAATTATTCTTCTGAGCTCTCAAAGGCAAAACTATAAATGAAAGTTACAGGGAGTAGGGTTCAAATAAAAATAATGACTCTAGCAATTCTCATCATTACAAGTATTCAAATAAGATTTTCCAAGAACATTTAAAGAGGATTCCTAAATTGGGCAGAGGAAAATGTAAAGATGATTCATGCATTAACTTGAATGATTTCTATGCTGATTTCAATTTTAACCTTCAAGTTCTATCCTCTAGATCCACACTTAACTGCTCAGTATGCAAGTTTTTTAATAGAAAAAAGAAATATGAATAACCAGTATTTTTCCACTGTTTTATATTTTTATAAAGTAGCAGTATGAAAAACAAATAGAGTTCAGACCAATGTGGTTTTATGGCTTCATCTTTAAAGATACGATGTCAGATGTTTAAAACAAGTGTCTGCTATCAAGAACATGTCAAGGATCTCAAGACATAAGAAATTAACCACAATAATTTTTTTTTTATTTGGGGAAGTTTCCTATGCAATAGAAATAAAAGTGGAGGATGGGAAAGTATCTTCTAGAAAATTATATTTTCTCAAAGGTCATTTGTAAATTTTAATAATTTAATCAACCATCTGATTCTGATTTAAAGAGTATGGAGGTTTATTTTATTATAAACAGAAAAACTTATATTGTCATTCAAATTTCGATGACAGAGACTAACACCATTAACTATGCTGAGAGGAAAACAGGAGCCAAATAAAAAAGAAAGATGCTTTTTGTCACTCATCAGTTTAAGAGTGTTCTTCTCCCATTCTAAAGCCAAAATTGGAAAATATATTTCTTACTTTAGTACATAATGATTGTTATTCCATCCTTCACATGATCTATGTGTCTCTGAAACTTGGTTTCTATCTAAGTGTCTAAGTAAAGGCTTCATTAGGGTAAAACACATTTTTGAGGGCATTAATGTGATCTCCAGGTTTGGGTTACCAATCACCTAAATGAAGAGAATAGAAGTAATGTATGAATAAGGAGAGAGAGGCAAGCACGTAGCTACCCTCCTGCCGTTGCTCTGTTCACAGTGAGGATTGAGCCATTCTAATCCCTTTGGATTTTCTATCTACCAAAACAGCTTGGGCCCATCAACAAATTGCAGTGGCATATGGTCCAGGTTTACGAGTAATCTGGCACATGATTAAGGCAAGGGGGATGTCATACTTCAGCAAATACTGAAAATATTGTAGGAGAATTTGGTGGACTTTTAAAAAAGTTAAACTGATAAAATTATAATTATTAAATACTTCTAAAAATCAACAATTTGGATTTTGTCAAAATAAAAGTTTTTTAAATGTAGAAAGTTACCATGGAGCGGGGGGATCAATTTTCAAAGTGTTTAAGAAATACTAGTTCTGTTTCTCTTCTGTAGCCTGGGTAGCTTGTATGCTGATCTTCAGGATCCCATAGGGCCACATATGAGGTCTGGATTTCATTGAGAATCAAGTTTTCGCTCCCCTGTAATCAGTTTGCAGAATACTTACAGCTATTCAAAGAGCCCAGTGATGAGGGAAACAATTTCAAAGAGAGGTATGATATGAAGGCAGGTAGAATGATGGATACTGTTTAATATAACCTCATCTACGTCTCCCTCAGGGGCGTAAGTCTCTAGCTACAGCAGTGGGTCTCATCTTTGACTGCACGTTAGATTCACATGGTGAGATTATAAAAAATGTCAATGCTAAAAACTTATTTCAGAGATTCAGATTTAATTGGACTTCAGTGAGGCCCTGACACTAGCATTTTTCAAAAGGTACTCTACCGTTTCTACCGATGGGCCAAAACACGCAAAACTATAGGATACAAACTGAACACATCTTTGTGGAAAAATCCATCTTACTCAAAGATTTGGAGAAGAAAACATTTCATTATTTTTTGTTCCTAAAGAAAATACTTTAAACGTTAAGCCATTAATTACACTTATAGTAAGCCTAAGACAGATATCAATACATAGTAAAATGCACAATTTATGTAAGGTTTTCAGGTAAAATCATGCCCCAGTAACCTAAGAGTAACATGTTTATTGATTCATCTATTCCTTCAATCATTAGACATTTTTGAAGAGCTAACATACATAAGATATTATACTTTTATTGAGGCTACTGCAGTGTTCTAAATTTCTCTCATTTGTTTACTCATACATAGCAATATAATAACTACATAATTAAATACTTATCTAGTCATCAATTTCTTAATATATATGTGCATTTGGGCATGTATGTAAGTTTATCTTTTAATCAGCAAAAAAAAAATTTTTTAAAGAATCCTTAATGTTACATTATTACATCTATGTCCAAACAGGTACAGTTACATAAGCTTGATTTATATTCTAACTCCTTCATAGGTTATTTAGCATTCATGACTGTGGGGACACTGAATAACAAATCAAGCAGCAGAAAGAAAATAGGTAAAAAATTTTTATCTCAGTCTGCTTAATATTACAGTGTTCTTTAGAGCCATGACATAACATAAACAATTTTTCAGGATTTCTGGTTGTTCTGGGCATTATATTCTTACTTTATCAAATTATTTCTCATTGGATTAAAGCTAATTAGTGCTACAAAAAATCATCATATCATTCAATCCACTTTTTAAAGGGACCAAATTTCCCTGCCCTTCTATGCTCAGCACGTACCATATGAAAGAGAAGACATGTTTAACTTCCCTGTCTTCTCATCTTTGATGGTGAAAATAGTATTAGCACTTGCTACAGTAGGGTTCCAGAAACTTCCTTTACTGACAACCTTTCTTTTTTCCCATTTTCTCTTCATAGTTAATTAATTGAAAATGTACTTATTGATCCATCTTACCTACACCTTCCAGGAGAGAAAAAATAAGAGTTTTATTTTACTGTCATAAAAATAATTGTTGTAAAAACTCTTGCCAGTGACCTCTTGGCCAGCTATAGAGTAACCATAGCAACACAGTCACCTCATCACATCAAAACTCCTGCACTGTCTGGGCGTTCAGAAGGGCTCCATATCCAGTAGCACAAACTGATGTAAAAGTGTAGACATGAAAGATTCATCACTGTGGCTCTGTTGGGAAAAACAAAAAATATCTCCAGTTTTAATTTTAAATTTTCATGTTGAATACTTCTATTACTTTGAAAAACCCACAAGCATAAATCGAGAAAGCATTACAAGAAATGTGGACAAGATCCTTTGCATTGGAGCAAAATCTTGAGAATGCTCCAAAGTTCACTGATGGATGAGAAGGAAATGAGAAAACTAGTGACATCAAGGCAATTTCCAATATTGAAAGGAATCAAGTTACACCCCCCATTTGGTAAGATTAGAATGAATTCTGATGATTTTCATGGAAATTTGTTTTGATGGGTAAGAGCTATGTTTTAGTCTGTGGATTTTTAAAGCAAAAAGCATAAGGAAACTGTAGGCTGGGCCAGAATCAGTGGTAAAAGTGTTGGAAGTGATTTTCCTGGCTTCCCCGTGAGTCATGTACATTCTAACGATATTAAAGTGAGTTTTGGAGAAGTGAACTACTTATTCCCAACAGAGATGTTTCCAAGGCTGATAGAGAAGGAAATGGAGTCAAAGCATGGAGTCAGGAAAGCCAAGATGCAGCTAAGCCACAAAATCCCAAGACAAACCCAGGTAAGGAATAAAATAGCAGATTTAAATAAGATAAATGGCTTTGCTGATAGAAATCACCCAGATTCACCATGTGCACATTTGATACAGTATAATATCTTCCATTAATTAAATGACAAACTAATATTCTTAAGATTTCTGATTCGTAACTTGGGTATCCCTGGGATTTCTGGGAAAAGTGAATACTATAGACTGTGATTGTTGTCGAAACTCATGAGCTTACACAAAGAAAATTCAAGAAAAGCACAAACTAAGTAGAAACCACAGGCATGCGTTTCCTCAATATTTTACCTTCTTCTAGGGTTTGAGTACATTTGAAGTGAGAAAAATAACTGCACGATTCACAGAATAAGCAGACACCCATTTCATTCTGCCCAGGGAATTCAAAGTTTACCCAGGAAGTTTGTAGCCAAAAGAGCACTTGTTAAAAGTCAGTAGAAATTTTGTAGTTATTATTAAAATGCAAGAAAGGCATTCTCCCTAATGAGTTAATTAACTGTTAACATGTAATATCCTTTCTAAGATATCTTACCAATAGTCTCCTTGGAAACCTAATAAGAAATATTAGAGACCTGGCTTTGAATTATTGTCATACCAGATTTCCTCTTGAGAATAAAACCATTAAAAGAAATAGTAGCAGCAAAAGTTGCCATTTATTGAGTGCCAACTAGGTTTCAGGTGCTTCGAGAAACTCCGAAGGATAGTTATTAATAAAACCTATAATTTATAGATGAGGAAGTTGAAACTTAAAAAAAAATTAAATCACTTGCCCAAGATTCTCTAGTCAGGATCCTGACTCAGAACTTTCTGATTTGAGAGATCATGCTCTCAACCATAGTCCTACACTGTCCCATCTCCCAGGACTCATTCCTTTCTTCCTTGAACAAATATTTGTGGCACATGTATTATATGCCAGGTGTGTGTTCAATACAGAAGTAAACAAAATATTACAAGTTCCTGCTCTCTTAGAGTTTACATCTCACATTCTACGCATATATGTCAAATGCTAGTAAGTGTTAGGAAGAATAGAACATGGTAGAGGGTTAGAAAGATGAGCCATTCGTCATTCTTGCTAACCTCCCCAAATAGGGACAGATCTCAAGTTATATTTTTTCTTCCATCCTGTGATGTCCAGTTGGTCTTTTCTATTTTTCTCTTAACCGGTTCTCTTACTCTTTTACTTTATGAAATTTTCCACTCTCCTTTTCATAGAATGTTTCCTATATTTCAATGTCCTTGTTAAAACCTGAATTTAATGATAGCATGCCCCTTGCAGCCCTCTGGAGAATTAAGCTGAAAGGTAGCATTTACAGTTTTATTTTTATTTTATTATATATATATATATATACACATATATATATTTATTTATTTATTTATTTATTTATTTATTTATTTATTTATTTATTTATTTATTTTAGGTGAGGCAACCCTTGGTTGGCATCACAGATTCAAGGACCTTTTCAGCTTTCAATCCCTTATGGTTTTTTTTACACCTACAGCACCTGGTCTTCCTAGGTGGTCTCTCATCTAAGTACTAACCAGGCCTGACCTTGCTTAGCTTCCGAGATCAGACAGGATTGGGCTTACAACAACAACAACCACTTCTCCACTACAAGCACTTACCCGTTGTCACGGCTGGGATTTTATCATCACCCAGACCTAAAATATACTTCTGAAATCTTGAAGTTCTATACCCAGTCTCTGAATAGAGTTTCCTGTATTTCTAGCTATCTTGTTTGTACTATTAACATCTTTGTTTCCTAACCTTAATAAAACTTGAAATTTATTGACTATTTCTTTCTCACCCATTATCCAGCCTCCTCCTGTCCCCATTTCCCATGTGGACAATATCCAGACATTCAATCGTTCTTTTGTACCTCAGTACATTGTGCCAAAGCCACAAACCCCATCACTGAAAATAGACGAAAGAGGAATAAAACATAAAACTGAGTAGATCTGTGTCACTCTAAAATAATGGTGTCCATTTGGCCCTGAATATCGCCGGAAAATCCTGTAGTGTATTCCTAATCAGCTTGTTTCTCACTATTCAGAATAACCATTCAGATCTTACCTGCCTTCCATAGGTTCCCTATTCTGTAATCTCTTCCTTAACTCTTAGCGCAAGTGCTCCTTTCATATTTTACAGAGAAAACAATCAGGTGAAAACTTGTCCAACTTCACATTCATACACACACACATTTGCTTTCTATTCATTTTTTCTTCTTCCTCTCTAGAAAAGATGTTCTATCCTTTTTTTCTGAAGTTAATCCTGCCATCTCTCTACCCATACAGAAGTCTTTCAATCATTTACTCTTTTTGGTGGAAAATTCTCTGACTTCTCCTTCTCCCTTGACATTTTCTCTTTTGCATGTAAAAGTGCTCAAGCATCTGCCAAACAAAACATTTTTCTTTAACCTCTTCTCTCCTTTTAACTCCTACTCAGATTTCCCCTTTAAATAGAAGATAGTTCAAAAAAAAAATAGTCTATACATGGGACAGTTTAATTTCTTACCATTCTTTTACTCCTTAACTCTTGCCATCTACAGCCACTACTCCTACCACTTCATTGAAATAATTCTTCCAAATGTAGGATGACCATACATCCTGGTTTGCCCAGAAAACTGCATTTTACTTGTTGTCCTATATTAATTTTTAATAGCAATCCCTGTATTAGTCAGAGTTCTCCAGAAAAACAGAACCAACAGAATGTTGAGAGAGAGAGAGAGATAAATGATATAGATATAGAAAGAGATTTATTATAAGGATTTAGCTCACGTGATCATAGAGCCTGAGAAAACTGGCCATCTGCAAGCTGGAGACCCAGGAGCTGGGGCGGTAGTCCCAGTCCAAGTCTGAAGGCTTAAGAACCAGAAGTGCCAACGATATAAATTTCAGTCTAAGGGCTGGAGAAACCAATGTTCCAGTTCAGCAGTCAGGCAGAAAAAGAGTAAATTCTCCCTTCCTCTGCCTTTTTGTTCTATTCAAATCCTCAACTGATTGGATGATACCTTCCCCCACTGGAAAAGGCAATCTGCTTTACTCAGTCTACTAATTCAAATGCTAATTTAATCTAGAAACACCCTCACAGACACCCCCAGAAATACTGTTTAGCAAATATCTGGGAATCCCTTGGCCCACTCAAGTTGACACATAAAATTAAACATCACAATTTCTTTCATTTTAAAATTTATCTATATTGGATAATTTATATCATCAGTCTTTTCACTTTTCAATCTTTAACTTGCTTGACTGCACTGCAGCAATTACCTCTGTAACCCAGGCTCTTACTCTGAATTTCTTTGACACTGGGACACCACTCTCACATGGTAATACTCTGACTTCACTAGCTATTTCTTCTCGGTTTCTTTCATAATCTCCTCTTTCTCTATTTGCTCCGTAAGAATCTATATTTCTTTAAGTTCATTACTTAAACTTTCTCCTGGATAATATATTCATACTAATAGCATCACTATGCAATAATTCTCAATCGTACTTCTCTAAACCCAGATCTTCCTGACCTCTAGGCTTTTATGTACAACCACATATGGGAATCTCCACTTAAATGCCTAAAAAGACACTAAACAGAACCCATCTCAAACTGAACCCATCAGTTTCCCTTCAGATCTACTTCTTTTCCCAGCTCTTATCCAGGTGAATGGCAGTACCTGTTAGAATTGTTCAAATCAGAGACCTGAACATCATCTTTGATCTCTCATCTTCTCTTGCTCCTGTATCTCATACAAAATTGTCATCAATTTCAGTTGGTTCTATTTTTCAAAATATTTCCTAAAATTTTGACATTTGCTTATGTCAACTGTGATTACCTTGGTTTAGAACTATTATTTCTCACTTTGTCTGGTCTTCCTTTTGTCTAGTCTTCTTGCCTTTATTTGTAATCCCCTTTAATCTATCTACTTTACTACCACCAATTTGATCTTTCTAAATCCTACAATGGCTTCACAGTGACTTTGTCAAGTAAGACCCTTTATAATATTATCTAAGTTTCCCTCCCTAGTCCTTGCACCTTAGATACCAGTATATCCGATTCAAAATAACTGATTTGAGCCAAGTCTTTCATACTTTTGCACATGCTTCTTCCTCTCCCTAGAAGGACCCTCCTAACCACTTTTCTTCCAAATTAGTCTCACTTGGCAATAGTCTTAAAGGCTGCGTTAGGTGGCTTTCCTTACAAAACATCCCTTGCTTCCTTTCATCATGGAACTCATTATCCCATAGTGTAATTTGTTAAATCGCTCTTCATCTCTACTACTAGACAAGAACTTTGGGACACTTTTACATCCATTATGCCTACCTAGCACAACACATGGCACAGAATAGGAATTCAATTAAGGTAAGTAAGTAACTGAATGAATAATTATCAGCCAATTAGAAATCATTTTTACCATAATAGATACAATACATATGAATAAAAATTTAAAAAAAAAATAACATTTCTTTTCATAAAAAGATTTTATTTCAATAAGAGATTTTAAAATCCTGCAGAAATGTTAAAGTTTCTTGGCTAAGTTCTGTTCCATGGTTCATGGCTTCCATTTCATGATTCATCATGTAATACCTGTAGCTGAAATTTTTTCTTCTTTATTTTTTGATCATTAAGTCACACCCTGCTGTCTGATATTGCTATATTAAGGCTGTGCTTGTGAAATATTTCAAGCTTCCATAAATACAGACCAGCCATTATAGAGCTCTTTTTCTCATACAGTCTCTCTTCTAGCACTTGTATTTCTGAAATACTTTTAAGGTAGACACTGTTGTAACAACTCTCAGTATTAGAATATCACTATTCTTTTACACTAAAGGATGAAGAATCATTTCTTGACTCATTTGTGATATAAATTTTTTTAGAAATAAAATATTTTAGTATTTTTTTAAAAAAATTAAAAGACAAATTAAATAGGAAATCATGATTTAAAATAGAGAAAAGAAAAGGTTTTCGCTTTTGCCATGTCATCTCAATTGGAAAGTACAAAATGGTCAGTTACTAAGAGAGGTGTGAACAAACATCAGAGAGGAGCTTTGATTTAATATTGAATAAAGCATTGTCTCATAATTATTACCTCACAACAAATCATCCATATTGAAACATCACAAGTTGGAAAATGAGAGAAGCTATCAATTATGAAAAACCTAACTCGGTTTACCCTTAAGACAAGTTTTGAGTGGAAGGAAAGTAAAATAAATGTTTCTTTAAATGAATGCGACTACATAAAACTAAAAACCTTGTGCATAGCAAAAGAAACCATCAATAAGGTAAAGAGACAACCATCCAAATGGGAGAAGATATTTGCAAGCCTCCGATAAGGGCCTAATATCCAAAATATGCAAAGAACACATACAACTCAATAACAACAACAACAACAACAACAACAACAACAAACAATCCAATTAAAAAATGGGCAGAGGACCTGAACAGACATTTTTCCCAAGAAGATGTACAAATGGCCAACAAACATGCGAAAAGATACTCAACATTGCTAGCTATTAGGAAAATGCAAATCAAAACCACAATGAGATACACCTGTTAAAATAGCTATTATCAACAAGACAAGTAATAATAAATGTTGGAGAGGATGCGGAGAAAAAGAAACCCTCATACACTGATGGTAGGACTGCAAATTGGTACAGCCGCTATGGAAAACAGTATCGAAGTTCATCAAAAAACTAAGAATTGATCTACCATATGATCCAGCAATCTTACCTTCGAGGGTTCCTTCTTCACTGTGTTTTTGGTTTCTGCATAGTCTCTTTTATTCAGGCCCAAAATGCATTTAATTAAAATTTTATATAAATCTTATCCAGAATTTTGTTTAATTAAGAGGAACATTTAGAATATCTATCTTTCATTTTTCCAGGTAGGTGTACATCTTTTCAACATAAAGAGAAAGTTGACATTTGAGGAGAAAAAAACTCTAACATAAAAAATAGAGATCAAAAAATAAAATAGAATAAAAAGAACACTCTATAATTAATATTCTCACAGAAATAATAAGAGTTTGCAACCATGAAATAAGAATAGGATAACATAAATGGAAAATGTTCAGATAATAAGAAAGGGCTTTTGGAATTTAAAAATATGAGATAAGAAATATAAATAACTAACAGAAATATTGTAAAATAAAGTCGAATAACTGATTCATAAAGTAAAACTAAAAGACAAAACATAAGGAGAAAATCAGAAAAATAATTCAACACAGGAAATGAACATTCAACTTACAGGTATTCTAAAAAAAATAATTTTTAACAAATCAGAAAGGAAATTAATAAAGACAGAATATGAGTGGGTTTCATATTTTCTAGAACTTAAGAATATGGATTTGTGATTTCAGATTTAAAGGTATCAGCAAGAACACCAGGAATGGGGGTAAAATAGAATTAAAAGAAAGATTGTAAAAGCTTCCAGAGAGACAAAAACAAGTCATATGTCAAAAATTAGTAATCAGAACAGTATCACACTTCTCAACAGAAGCACCAGGACAGAACCTAACAATCAGCCAAAGTAGCAATGATAGAGAAAATTGAATAGAGATATTTTCAGACATGTAACATTTCAAAACATCAATTGCTCATGCAATCTTTCTCAGAAGGCAACTGGAGGATGCACTCCAACAGAATTAGAGAGTGAATCATTAATGCAGAAAATATAGAAGGCCAGCAATGTGGGATTCAAAACAGAAAAGGATAAGATGGCTGTGAAGAAATCCCAGAAGATGTAGTGATTGACAATCGAGATTAGGACAGGAAAGTTGAAAGCTCCTGGAGAAATACAGCAAACTCAAAGAAAAAATAATTTAACTGATAGCTTATTTATTGTGTTTGGTAAGTTCTTTTATAATTTTATGAACTAATTAGTCATTTACAAGTCAATAAATAGAGACAATTATTACCTCTACATATTACATATACCTATGTAATAACAGTAACGTATATACTGTATACTGACTTACCCCAAAGTGGTAAAACAGTTATGTCAGAATAATAGAAGAAGGAAACATGTATATCTGTAGTTAGATGTTTGAATAGGAAAGTGGATGTAAATACTTACTGTCTAAAGTAAGAAATTGAACAATATTCTATAAAAATTTTAAATTAAGAAATAGCAACATTATTATACTATGAAGACAAATGGAGAGGAGTACTAGAACAGATGCAAGGGTTCATGTTGGAAAGGGGAACCCAGGGATAAGGATTGGGAGTCAGGGGTGAACATTTGTGTTTTATTTATAATGTCTATATGTAGTTTAATTCTAATAAAATTAAGATGCATAAGATGTACCTAAGAAAAAATATAAAAACTAAAAATCTTACCCTCAAGGATTTCTGGCTTCTTCACGAAAGAGGGACTTTACCACCAATGGCATAATTTCAGCCAACTCTGTTAGAGAAAAATGTCTCCTTTGGTCTTTTACCTGGAACTTACCTGTCATTCCTCTTGTGGTACTTAATCACAGGTTTGCCTCTTAGAAAAACAGGTAATTAATTTACACGAAGACATGCCCCATTGCTTTGGTCACTGATTTGATCATCAAAGTCAATTCTACTGACGTACATTTTCTGCTTGTAGTTCCAAATATTCACTGTGCCTCTTACATCTGTTCACTCAGAGTTTTCAGTACAAACCTAAGTCATTAACACTAGACTCCTTAGTCTGCAAGAGCTGTCTTACACAGACCAGAGGAAGCACATGTCTTCAGGATTTTATTCTCATCAGGAGAAACTTGGAGTTTACCCCCCACTAATAAGAAGGGCTTCCAGTTAGCATATTGTACAGTTCACCAACATGCCTTTTAGTCTCTTCCAATATCCATATATTATACTAAGAGCATTCCACTGTAACCAAAAAGAACAAAATCCACAAGCCAAAAAAATCTCTACCACAAAAAATCCTGTCAACACAAGATTAGTTTGATAATCCTTTGAAATAATCATGCCATGGTGCTCAAAAGAATGTATGACTAAAATACATTTCACAATATTGCAATGAACTATTTTTAATTTTATCTAAACTCAATGAGCTCTTGAGGTTTTAGTACCTGTGATAATTTGCCTCTTTATAAACATGGCTGGATAGTAGCATTTCTTGGCTTCCACTTAGATAATATTCCCCTGAGTGAGACCCAAAAAGAACTAAAAATGCCTTAAAAATCTCATGATGAACTTGGTTTCCAGGAAGTTTCAAAGTGAATTACAATTATATAAGCAGCTTTTAAGAACCTCAGTGTAAGCAAAATGAAAACCTTTCCCAAAAGTGGCCCCAAATGTAATTCCAACAATGGGTCTTATGTCCTTAAACCTATTGAGTTACCCTGTTAGTCTTTGCAGAGTCAAGACCTAAGCCATATATCAGATTCCTCTCTAATTACAAACATTGGTCCCTTCATGGGGTTGTGGTTTATGTCAGTCCACACAGAAGCCACAAGGAGGTCAATGTCACCACTTGTTTTCTGAAGTCTACTATCATCTAATGATTTTCCAGGAATTCAGAAACAGTCTGTCTCTCCTCAAGGAGGCTAGATCATAGGAACCATTCATAAGGCCTCAAAAAGGAAAACAAATCTATGTCTAGGAAGGGAAAATGCTAGGACTCAAATAGCCTATTTCTCCCAAGGCAAGTTATTCTTACGCCTTAGGAGAGGTTCCAAGCTCATAATCTAGTTAAAAGGTTCAAGTAATTTAGCTTGATATGAAAGTGAATTGTTACCCAATTAATTGTCGTGGGGGTGGGAGTGGGGTTCCTTTTCTTGTAAAACAATCTCTCAGTGCTACCGATATGAATGATGTTGTAACTAGACCATAGCTAAGAAAACACATAGACATGTTGAGAGATGGCCCATCTTACCAATCAGAAAGTAGATAAAAAGAGAGAGCAAGAAGAAAAGCAAAGAGCAAGCATCCAATCAAATCGATGATGTTTTACAAAGGGATTTTCATATGAATCAGTGACCAGAAGAAAATTCTCAATCTGAATATTAACTTTTCATGACTCATGGTAAAAGAAAGTGGGAGCACAACTAGCCAAGAAATTGAAAATTTACCTATAAGATATCAAGAAAAACATTACTGGTAAGTTGACTTTTAACCACATTTTTGTACCGACTTACATATTTTGAGTTTAAAGGAATGGCACAGTAATTTGCTCAAAAGAAGTGAATTATTCTCAGAAAATATTCCAAAGATGATGTTATGGCAAATCACATTTTGATGGTTGAAGCCCTCACATAACAATGGCAAGAAAGAAACATTGGATCTCTAATGAACTGTGTTATAATGAAGCTGAGTTCACAATTGTCTCTAGTTATTTCTGACTCCAGCCTAGTGTCTAGCATATGTTTATTGAATGAATAAGTGAATAAATAAGTCTATTATGGTGTCTATACTTTAGTAACAACATTAAGACTCCTCTGAATTAATTTCAACATTTCAGCCCTAGGTGTTAAAATTAAGATAAAGATGCCAGATAACAATCTTAATGACACTGTTGGGGGCAACAATTTAAGCACGTTCTCACTTCGGTCACCTCTGAAGAGTGAACTGAACCTAAGGTCAAAAGAAACTCAGAGAGATGACCAGTTTTCTAAAATCTATAAAAGATTCCTTATCCTGATTTATAAATTCGCTGGCACTTGTGACTAACAGTTTGCTATAAAGCAAAATTCGGCATAAGGCAGGTCCATCTTGAACTCTATCCAAAGGGGTTTAATTACTGAATCACACACACAAAAAAATCTTGTTATAAAATGGATTTACCCAAAAGGCAGCCAGATGGCCTAGTTCCAATGCATTAGTGAGGATAAAAAGAATGACAAACATGTTGTTCCCAACTCCACCCCCCCCCCCCCCCGGCCCACCTCACCCCAAGATGTTTGTTGTGTTGCTTAGAGGAGTCAAAACCCAGGTAATAAGAAGCTGATGCTTGGGAGAGGAGAAGAAATTGGCTTTATGACACCCCTGCAGCAACCGAGCAGAATCCCTTGACCTAGGTCTCGGCAGGTATTGGGGGAAACAGTGCCTTGAGATCAAGATCACTGTTTCCAAAAAATGTGGGTGCTACTTGCCTCCATAAGCAACTGTATCTTAGGAACAGAAAATTTAACTAACTGAAACCACTGTGTGAAACTTAGAATGGAAATTGGGTTCTCCACCTCCGCAGCACCTTTATTTTGGGCTATAAAGCTTTGGAAGGACAGCAGGATGTATAAACTGTCTATTGATTGTCTCCTGTATTATTCATTTATGTAGCAAAAAAAAGAGAGAGAGAGAAAATCCTTTCCGATTATGAGAAAATTACACGAAAGGTAAGAGCACTGCTAGAATGATTTGTGCCTGTTGGCTTATGAAGTAAGAGGATCTGCTGTACTTTTTTTTATGAAAGGAAAAGTATTTGAGATCTGTCATCTCTGGGAAGTTTGTCACCTGTGAGAATTTTATTAGCCTTCTGTATACCTTTATTCAATTCTATGCACCAATTTTTTTGAGGGCAAGGACTGTGTCTGGTTTATCTCTATTGCACCCAAGTCAACACAGTGCCTGGAACTTAGCAAGTTCTCAGTAAATATTTATGGAATGAAAAAAAAAGATGAATAAATGAAATTATTAATACATACTGTTTATACTTCTACATATTTTAAAAACTCAAAAATATATGAGCACAGCATATTACAGCATAGAAAAGAAAATGCTTTGTAGAGAAAGGTCTTAAGAATCAGGTTTAACGTTTTGATTTTAAAGATAAGAAAGTGAAGCCCTCGGGAAATTTAATATTATATTGACTACAAGAAAAGTAAGAAGGTCTCAAAGATTTTGAAAAATATGTATACAGTATGTGTGATCCCCATTGTTCCAATTACATTCACAGTGCCCGATTCTCTCTTGACTTCCAACTTACTTCTGGGTTCTCTTCATGTATATTTGCCCAAAGAATGCAAACTATTTAAAAATCAGCTAAGTAAAACCTAATTAAGTAAATTAAATACTGAAATGGATTCCAAAGATATATTTAAAAACCCCTCTCCATAGCACTTTCTGAAGTTAGTCACTTTATAGTTGATGAGCCACCTTGTTTAAACTGTCCAGGTCAGATGTCAGGAAGAACCAAATTTAGAGGGTTTCCAAATAGATTCAGTGACAATGTTATAAAGTGGTCAATCAAATGTGCAATGTCAAGTTTAGATAACAATCATCATAGGCCAAGCAGACACTGACTACTGGGCAATGTACATAGGATAAAGCAGAGGTAGCACCCAAATCTCCATTGCTTAGGCCCCAGTACACAGTGCCAGCCTCACAAAAGGGGACAAGTGGCCACTATGTGGTGTCACTGAAGGAGTCTTCACCCCAAACTGTCTTCCCAGATAACTTCCTCAGATGCCTGAAACTTCACAGTCTGAGGATTAGCAATTCACCTAAACACAAATAGGCCTGGAAAAAATTCTATGTCAAAAGTTTGTTATTTAGGTAGAAGATTCACAGCTCAGGAGGCAAATAGGTAAGGGTTCAAATTCAGGTGTCATCAAAACCTTATAACTGTTCAAACTTGGGTAAGTTAATGAACCTTTTGAACTTTAGTGTTCTGGGTTTGTTTTTTTTTTTAAGTTATAAAGAATTTAAATCCTACCTTTCAAAATCATTGCAAGGATTAAATTAGATATTGTATGTAAAAGTGCAAAGTTGGCAGTTGAGAAATAGGGAGAAAAGAGGAAGGACCGAGGAGGAGATGACAACTAGCTTAGCTTAATGGTTAAGCATCCCATCTCTATTAGATTGAATGAGTTAAAATTTCAACTCTTTTACAGGCTGTGTACTTTTGGATAAGTTGCTTACCTTCTCTGTGCCATTGTCTTTTCATCTGTAAAAAAAAGGAATAATAATAGTACATATATCATAGGTTATTGTATAGATTCAATGATATCATAAAGGTAATAAATTGAGCTCTTAGCAGTAGAAATACAGCAGTGTGAAGATTTAAGGAGATGGTAGGTGAAAGGGAAGCAGGTCAGGGAAACAGGTAGATGCAGAAAATCCTTTAAAAGGAATATAGATGGGTATCAAAGAATTCAAATATTTATCCAGGTCTGTACAGAGTTAATCTTTATTTTCCAGCAACATGCTTTAAAAAGCTGTACATGTTTTAAGATGCTGTCTTTGACTTATTAATTTTAGTTTGTTTCATTTTGTTTTTGAACTTAAGGCTAGTATTCAACTGCTGGCTTTTTGCATGTATTTAAAATTAACAAGTAAAAGCATTAAAAAATGGCATCCCCACCCTTCCAAAGAGACTAAAGCTGAACCACTCTTCCCTTAATATTGAGACTGAACAGATGAGGCTTGCCCTGTGCCCTGAGGTTAGCGCTCTCAGGCTGCGACCAAATAACAACGGGAATGAGTTCCAGCATGGAATATTCTGTATGTTTACAGCAGAGCTCAAACTTGACCTGACAAAGGCAATGGGTTCCCCTAATGGGAAGATTCTTCTTAAGGTTAGAATCTACCCCTGGTACTTTTGGAGCATTTGTTTGGTCTTAATAGGTGGGAAGAAACAGAGAAAGTAACCAGCCATTGAGTTCGATGCAAAATATTGTTGTCAAGTAAGGTCAGTCCTCCCTTGTCTGGGTTCAACATAGGTTCCAAAATAAGTCAAATTAAATTATAGACTTTATTTTAGTCAGACTCTGAGGCATAATTATTCCTTTTTTTACATTTCCTTCTTATTATCCATCACATTTTACTAATAAATTTTCATTTTTATTTTCTATATTTTATATATAGTGGAATGTACAGAATTTATGGGTGGAGTTTGATGAATTTTGACAAATGACACACCCGTGTAACCACTGGATAAATCAAGATATAGATTTCCTTTACCCCTGAAAATTCCCTGCCTAGTTAATATCTACTTTTCACCCTCACCCCTCCCTGGAAAATTTTTTAAAAATATTTATTACTAAAGATTAGTTTGGCTTGCACTTTGACTTCCTGTAAATATAACCACACTGTATTTATTCTTTGGTGCTATTTTATTCTGGTTAGTATAATATTTTTGTGATTAATTCACAATATTGAATGTATCCATTCTATTAATTAACATTTTTCACCAAATTAACATAACAAGTTGATATCTACTTTTGTTGATGAACATTTGATTGTTTCTAGTTATTGACTGTAATGAATAAAGCTATTTTGGGCATGCATGTACACATTTTTATTGGATACGTGTTTCCATATATCTTGGGTAAATACAAAGGAGTGGAATTGCTGGATGCTAAGGTAGGTATATGTGTAACTTTATTAAGATCTACTAAAATGTTTTTCTAAATGGTTATACCATTTTACAATTCCAATAGAAATGTGAGAGTTAACTTGCTTCACATCATCACCAATTTTTGGTACTGCTTGTCTTTTTTATTGTAGCAATTCTAGTAAGGCAGTGGTACCTCCCTCTGGTTTTAAATTGCATTTCCCTAATGACTAATGGTATTGAATACCTTCTCATGTGCTTATCAACTATTCATGTGCTTATCAACTATTTATGTATCTTTTATAAAATATGTTTGCCCTTTTTTAATGGATTGTCTTTTTATTATTCAGTGGTAAGATTTTTTTATAGATGACAGATACAAGACCTTTATCAGATTAATGTACTGAGATATATTCTCCTAATTCTTCACTTGCCTTTTCATTTTTTAATAGAGTCTTTTCATAAACAAGTTTGTAGTAATTTTGTTGAAGTCCGATTTTTAATTATTATGTTATATTTTACATATTACATCATAATTACCATGTATTATATTGTATTGTAATTATAAAGTACAACGTATTATATTGTATGTTCTATTAAAATTTATTAACAATTGATGCACTATATTATACGTATTTGTCCTGTCTAAAAACTCTTTGCCTACTCCAAGGTCATGAAGACAGTCTCTTACATTTACTGCTATAAGCTTTGTAGCTTTCACTTTTATATTGAGGGCTATGTTTTATCTCCAATTAATTTTTGTATATGCTGCAAGATAGGAGTCAAAGTTGTTCCCAAACCTTTTGTTGAAAAAATTATTTTTTCCTGTGAGTTTATTTCATACCTGTGTGTTTCCTCAATTGTGAGCTCTTTAGTGGTAATCTATGTTTGATTTGTCCTTATAATCTTAGAGTTTTCATAGTATCACTCTTATGCAGGAGTTTAATAAATGTCCACTGGATAAATACTTTTTCTAGAAGCTGAAAGAAAACTGAGATGAATACTTAAGATTTCTCAATTTTTATATTTTTTCCTTTTTCCCTTTAAATAAAATCCAAATTACTTACCAGGCACTGTGTGATATAGTCCACTTTTCTCTCTCATCTTATTTTATTATATATTCCTATTATTGACTGTATTCATGTTCCCCACAAGTTGATATATTGAAGCTCTAACCCCCAATGTGACCATATTCTCTGATAAGACTCTTATAAGGTAATTAAGGTTAAATGATGTGATGAGGGTGGGGTCCTAACCCAATAGGACTGGTGCCTTTCTAAGAAAAGGCACATATCAAGGAAAGGCCATGTGAAGACAGAGCAAGATGACCATCTGTAAGCCGGGAGGAAAGCTCTCAGCAGAACTTGACCATACTGGCTCCCTGATCTCAGACTCCAGCTTCCAAAACTGTGAGAAAATAAGTTTCTTCTGTTGAAGCCATCCAGTCTATGTATTTTGTTATGTCAATCTGAGCAAACGAAGATAGCCCCCTACCCTTTTCACCATGCCCCAGCCACATTAGCCTCCTTTTTGTTCCTCAAGCTCATCAAATCTCTCCCAGCCTAAAATTCTCCTCTAGCTATTCTTATTCTTTAGATCTCAATTCACATGGTAACTCCTTTGATAACTCTCCTCTGGTAACCTTATCTGAAAGAGACTTCCCCAGTTACACTTTATCTCACCACCCAGCTTATATCCTTCACAGCACTTTTACCATCTGTAGCCATCTTCTTATTTATTTATCCATGTTCTTATTTGCTTCCTTATGTCACGTGTAGCCTCCTGTCCCCAACACACAGACAGCCCTCTCAGAACAAAAATTCACATAGTCTCTACTCTATTCCTAGTTCCTAGCTTGCTTGGCTCATTACTGAGGTTCATAAACATTTTTAAAATGAATTAATAAATGCTCTGTTATGAAAATTCCATGATCTAAATGAGATTCTTACTCTAAGAAGTAAGTACTGCTAGGCTTTATTAAGTGTCAACATAACATTAAAAAGGAAAGGATAATAGCATAAAGATTAGAATAACTTTAATAAGGGCAGACTCATCTACCAGTGGCTTCCATAAGACCTTGAATAAAACAATTAACCTCCTTGTTACCATATTTCAAAAATGGGTATAGTAATATTTATTCTGCTGGCATCAGTGAAACTAAAACTTAAGATTGTAATTATATATTTATTGTAAAGTACCTAATAAAGTAAAGCATTATTTCTTGTTAGGTACCAGACACCTTAGGGAAGAGTAATAACTTAAAATATACTATCTCTGGCACTGAAAGCTGCATTGTTCAGTTTCATAGCCTCAAGCCAAATGCTGCTATTTACATTTAAATTAGGTAAAATTTTAATTCCACAGTTACACTAGCCACTTTTCAAGTACTCAGCAGCTACATATGTCTAGTGAATATTCTGTTGGAAAGCGCAGATAGAGAATATTTTCATTATAGCAGAAAGTCCAGTTGAAAAGCATTTCTCTAGAGCTTAAAAGTTGTTTTAAGAGACAAAATAAATACCCTTGAAACAATGTGAAAACAACCAGCATGATGTGTTAGCATCTGCAAGGTAACATTTTAAATAATAAAATAAAATAAATAAAATGTTATGGAAACACAAGAAGAAAGAAGAGTGGAAGAGAAGTTAGAGTATGACAGGTAAGTTCAAAAAGGCTTCCTGGGGAATATGATATTTGAACTGTCTCTTTAAGGAGGTGAATCAGTAAAAGGGTAGATGGATTTCAAAGAGGAAAAAGAGAAGTCATGCCAGAAAGCGAAACACTGAAACAGAAATTAGTATACCAAGAACAGAAACTTCTAAACCTAGAGATTAATGGATATTTATTTACATATAAAATACTTATTTCCTGATACTGGTATTAACTGGTACGAGTTTAGGGTACACAGATACATAATATATAATCTCTGCCAAGGCAAAAGATGTGCAAAATGTCATCCAACATACAAGGCCAGTTAAGTGTCATCCAATTATTACGAAAGCTCTGAGGAGTTCTGTATTTTGTAGGTAGGAAAGGGACTTGGAAGAAGTAAGATTGCCAAATGTGAGTGATTCTAAGGGAAAGTAACAGGAGGAGGAAGGACTGTAGAGGAAGGTCCAGGAAGCTGTGGATGGTCCAGGTGGATGGAGACAAGGGATATATGAGAAAAATCTAAGAAAGAGTCCAAAGGTACAAGTGGCTAAGAAGACAGAATTGCTACCTGTACACCTGACAAGCCACCAGGAATCTCAGTGCAGTATAGTAGGTCCTCTGGCAAGGGAAGCACCGGTGCTATGAAAGCATATTGGAGGGATAAGGCAAAAGGCAGGAACATAAAATTCAAGCAAAGGCAAAAAACATATGCTAAGATTCAAGAAGAGAGGGGCACGTTGCATTGAAGAATTATATTTCGATTAGTTTGGGGTTTGAGATTAAGGCAGGTTTTGAGAGATGATGCTAAAGAGGAAAGCAAGAATCAGATCGTGAGAGTCACCACGATTACTTTTAATTGTTTAGGCATGAGAACATTTCAAGATTTTTCTCAAGAATGAGCCTTAATAAGAGTTTCACTAAGTTTCTATGCAGCACCTTTCCCTTCTGCTATTTCTCTCTCATTACATTGTGAGTTGGAGAGGAACAAGAGCCCAGGCAGGAGCTATTGTAGAATATCTGGATGAGAGACAATAGTGGTCTGAATGCAGGGAGTTATCATGGGGTAGTGAGAAGTGAAAGAATCGAAAGATGTTTAAATACAATGACAGGACCTGATTGTTGATTGAATTTGGATTTTGAAAAGAAAAGCTTTCTCCCCTTGTTTTCTGACAAGCGAAATGTGCTAGATTCAGTTTTGGACACAATGAGTATAAGGTGACTCTGAAACATTCAAATCATTGGCATAGTGCGATTGGGTACATGAGCCTAGAATGAAAAGAAAAACCACACTGGAGATCGAGATTTAAAACTCTTTAGCACGTGATGATATTTAAGAACTTTCAGGAAAAATGTAATTCAAATATTTTAATTTTTTTTTTTCTGTACATACTAATCAGCTTAGCTTTTTGAAAATGGAACAACTCAATTTTTTTTTTTTTGATATTTTGGTAGTTTTCATCCATTGCTTGAGGTAGATGATTTAAATATTTTTGTCATTTAACTCTTCTCCACAAAATAATAATACTACTAATAATAATCTTCTCCATGAAAATTTCAAAAACTTATCACAATCTCAATCTTTCCATTTAACTGTTTAATTTCTCTTGGGATAGTCTTAGAAACCTGCTGATATTTCAATATCGAGGGACCTTGATTTTAGTTTTGTGAAATAACCAAGCTTACAGTTGAGTTGGAAAGATTTTGTGAAAAACTTGCTCTTTGAAGTAGCCTTTTAAAGTATTTTGTGTGAGTTAAATTACTTTCATATGTGCAAGAAGAGTTTCTTGATCACTGAAAGTGTTTTTGCTTCAGTGTCGATTAGGATTCCACAGATATTCTAATTTGTAAATTTGCACTCAATACAAAGTAATGTACAAATAGAAAAAAAAGTGGGAGTAAATATCCTAAAATAATATGAATGCCTTTAATATTATGAAGGACTTTTTCCTTTTTTACATTTTTTGCGTTTTTATGACTTGTAAGCATTACTTTATGTTATAAAAATAAATATTATAGATACAGTGATTTTACTATCATATTGCATTGTATTTGTACAAAATAATATTGGTATTGGTATAGTTTTCTCAGTATTTTGAATTGTATTCTTCAATATTCCTTTAAATATCTTTATGATGCAGACTCATTTTAATTTTATTGTAAGAAGAATATAATCCAGGTACGGATAATTTAAAGATGATTTAATAAGCGAGGAACAAAGCTTTCAATAACTTTGTTCTATGTCCATCATAAGATTGTTGTATAAAAAATTATCTTTATCATACAGATAAAGCTGAAAGAATCCACGGTTTTACAAACTGCCTGTTAGTGGCAGAAATGAGATTAAAATTCTAGTCCTTTACACAAAGGGAAGAGGAAAATCATTACCATTTTATATATTTTAAAAAGTCAACTCAATTGACTTTCCTATTTCCAGACTCAGTATAATGGACAAATCAATATCATCAACAGTAATTAAAACTGCTAGCCATGTGAAAGAAGTCAGTCTGGTAAAATGACTTTCTAAAATTATCAAATGATGGAACCAAGTATGGGAACATTTTCTGAAAGTGTAACATGTGCCCTACACTAGTAAGAAAAATAAATAAATTTGGAGAATGCTTCTCTCTCCCCAATAAAATGTTTGCCTTAAGAACTAAAACTAAGCATCCCTTACACACTTTCTACTTCATGAAAGTTTAAAACAAATAGGAGAATAAAAGAAAGAAAAAAAGAAATGTTCTATGGTTTAGCCAGTAGTGCCAAGGAGAATAGTGTTCAACAAAACGTGTCTTACTTTTAAAAATAATCCACTACTTGATTACAAATTACTTTACACATAGAACAAATTAGATCTCCCATAAGAGTTACCTAATAATGGTTATAGGAGGGCAAATGAATAATCAGACTGTAGAAGAGCATTTAATGTATTTACTTTTAGTAATTCTTAAACAAAAAATATGTTATTATGCTCCTGTTTTTTGTACTAAAACAGTGTAGGATACCTAAAACAATCTCATTGACTTCATCTCATTCATACTAGCCTAATTTTTTTGTTTTGTTTTGTTCTCTAATGTAATACAGTGTCAAATGACATAATTTCCTGTATATTAGTCATTGTCCTCCTTTTTTCCACATAAAATGTTGGTGGCCAGATGCGTAACCTACCAGACTCATTGTTAATATCTTTGCCCTGGAACATTTCAGAGACAGATGTGTTGGCTGGTTTCTGGTTAAGTTTAGTATTTCCTTATGGAGAAAATTATTCATTTTAAAAATGAGTTAGAAGCAGTCCATCACAAGGGCAAACATAACAATCATTTTAGCTCAAATACATCTTCAACTTTGAGTGAATCGAGACATAGAAGGTTAATTTTCTCATATGCAAATACGTCTATTGTCCTTTAATTGTATGTCCCTCTTTAAGAATTTTGTCTTACAAATATAATATTTTTCTCATGGGCATATAATTTGTGTATTTATTGTTCATTTTGACATTGCCAAATAAGGAGTGCAAGATAGTTAGAGCTTGAAGACCTGTATAGAGGAATGAGTTTAGAAACCTATGAGGAGAAAGAGCAACATTAAAGCCTTCTGTTAATATGTCCTTTCTAACAAGAGTGTGAGACAGAACATTCTTGAACAGCTACTTCCTCTTGAGCAAGTGATTAATGTTGTTAGTAGAAAGACATGATCACAACATATAGCTCAGTAACTCAGTCTACTATACCAGATTTATGAAGCCTGGGTCAATATAAATTGTTGTAGGAGAGCTCACAACCTTGTAATTCACTGAGGAACAATGATTGAAGTGAAAACATGGCCTCGATGTTGTCTTTGCTCACCATTTTCATTGGCAGATGTATAATTGAGTAAAAAACTACCATGGTACTTAATGAACAGGTGAAGTATGAAAAATAGCCCTATTTGAATCCTGTCTTTAATTTTCAATGATGGCTCAGGCCTTAGAGACAAAGGTGAATTTTAAAGCGGCAGACTAGTTATTCCATTGGAAGATTTATCAACCAATCTTTCGGGTTGAATTAGGGTATTAATTTTATGGTTTTACATTTTGAGTAAGAGAATTCTTTTAAAACATGCACATGTCAGGAAGATATTTTGCATATGAAAACAATGCTTTTCAAAAGTACATAATTTAACAATCTAACATAATACCAAAAGTTCTCCAACTTTGAAGTTTATTTTAAAGTCAAATGGAAAAACCATTTACACTATCATTCCTCTATAACACATATCCACCTAGGTAATTCTTAAAGGACCTTTCTGGCCATTAGAATAAAATAACAAAATAACTCATAAGCATATCATCAAATCCTTATTATCACCCCATTGTCATCTAAAGGGCTCATTTCTTTTATTACATCTATTACTTGTACTATCCTCTTTCTAAAAGGATTTCATACTTTAGTAAAATTGTTCTCATCAGTAAAAGCCTTGTTTGAATTACATGGTTCTTTGAATGTGGTGTTCACTCTTTTTAGTTGCTCTATGGAACCAACTCAGAAAGGGCAAACGTTTATTGATTTTTCTGAGGCACATACTGCAACCTGAATGAGATGAACAGTATTTAATTTACTTGCAGTTATAGAAGGCAAAGGAGTAAATAAATGAGTCTCATATAAGACATCAAAGAAAAAAACTGGAAATTCCGTAAATGATTCTGGTCATATAGATTTAGATTGGTTTATGACATTTCACATGATTTTTAGTGTGATACTCTTTTTTACTAAATGAACTGAAAGTTAGTTTAAATTTCGATAAACCTATGTACGACTTAAATGTAAAGCGAAATAATGCAAAATCAACATTTTGCGTTGCTCCATCTGTTTGATGGAAAACCAGAAATCTGAAAACAAATGACAGGGTGAATATATTTTTCACTTGCCATCTTAAATTGAGTAGCAAGAGTATGTTAATAACATAATTTGAGTAGCACCCAAAGGATCTGTTTCTAACACAGGCGTATGTGGAATTCACATGGTTAATGTTTTCAGAGGAAAGCATTAGCAATCTTTATTAAATAAGAAAATAATCATTGAACTACTAATACCTCAATACCTCATTACAAATTAATTTGAGGTTAGTTAAATAGTAATCTAATAGTAATAATATTAGTTAACACCTATGATAGCTGAGGCCACGAGGCATATAAAATCTGGGGTACAAATAGGCCACCAAAGCATCGATGGTGTTACAGAGTCAAGAGATTCTACATATACACACACAGACACACATGCACATACATACACAGATAATTGTAATGCCTCAAGGACTTGCCAAGGGTCAGTGATATATAGATCAATATAAAAAAAAAGTGTGTTTCTGCATATACAAATATATATTTAGGAATATGTGTATATCCATATGTGTATACACACATGTGTAATACAGGTTTATATAAATGTATACAAATATGGCTGAGACACTGGGGACAATATAAACAGAACAAGAATGGCCTAAATTCCAAGGTGTAAAATATCTATATCAAATTCATAGAGCTCAAGTTCTAAGTACATCTTCCACAAAAATTACACTTAATTAGGTTTGAATAGGCATATCTCATAACTTTTGCAAGTTTTGCCATTCTTTTTAGTCATTTCATTATCATTAATTATTATTCATTGAGTAAATTGCATAATTATTTATTAAGGAGCTAAATTAATTATTATTTATTGAGGGCTTGCATATGCCAGGGACGGCTGGCAGAGCATAAAGGGATACAGTCCTTGTCCTTGAAGAATTCACCAGATAAAGAGAAAAGACAAATGTGCTCAGCTTTAGCCTTTAAATGAGATTAGTTGCATTTATGCTATACCAAGAGGCTGTTCATACATGTGTACACATGTGCATGTCTGTGTGCATGTACAGTCAGCTAAACGTATGTGACTGATTTGACTATTCACTTGGTCACCAAGTCATAGAGGTTCGGGTCTCAGAAAATAGAAGTTAAAGTCATATAGCATGTTGGCAATTAGTGTCATTGGCTTTGTAGAATTAGGAAAGGGTGCCTGATGTTATTTTTATTACATCATTAAGTATAAATGCTTTTGAACATACGATAAAATAATATAACAGATGCCTATATAAACACCAATAAGAAAAATACATATCGACATGTTTTATTATATTAGCTAACATCTACAGTGTTTCCTGTGTCAAGCATAAGGCTTAACACATTTGCCTCACAGACCTTCCCATTCCCTCCCATTTCATGCCTATTGGAGGTAACCAAATTGATTTATATCATTCCTATAGTGTTTTTGTGCTTTTACTCTCTCTGTACATATTCAACCATAAAATATACTATTGGTGTATTTGTTTTAAAATTTACAATAAGTTTATCATATGGCAATATCCTTTGGTGGGTTATTTTTTTCACTCAATGTTACATTCTTGTGATTTATTCACACTGATACATTCATTTTAATTATATGGATGATCCACAGGTTATTCACCCACTGCCCAACAAAAAGTTATCAGATGATTTCCACTCTTTCATAGGTAATGGCCTCCAGTAAACATTTACAATCCAAGCTCCATCTCACCATGTGCTTCTGAGAAACTGGCCTGTGTAACTCAGGCAGTTGCTCCAAGCCATTAGGAATAGTTTATCTTGTGACAGGTTAGTTTCTGATTCCTGAAACAGACATCCAGACTTTTATTGCTCTCTTCAAGGCCCTACCCATTCTCACCCCCTTCTATCCTAGTGACTCCCTCATTCTATGGCTGTGACAGGAACCTCTATTTTTCCCCTCTCACCTTTTCTTCCCCACCACACAAAAAGAAAGAAAATCCCATGTCCTTTGCATGACAAGGCAGCCGTCTGCTCTTTGGACCTTGTTCTACTGTTCGAGGGTTTGTTTCTTTGTTTGTTCATTTTTGGTATTGCATGTGTTCCTTCTCTACTGGTTTCTTTTTTTCTTAGTCTATAAATAAATTTAAGTTACCTCATTTTAGAAGGAAGCTGTAACAAAAGTGTAACAACTTCTATAATAACTTCTTTTGATCCTACAAAGTGCTGCTTCTGACCTTTCTGGCCAATCCTTCTATTAACTGCTTACCACACTGGAGTCTGGCTTCGACCACCACTACTTCACTGAAATCTTTATCAAGGTCCCTAGTACTTTTATTACTAAATCCAAAGCACATATTTCAGTCCTTGCTTTACTTAAACTTCTGCAGGATTTGGCAAAGTTAATTAGTTTTTTTTAAATTTTATTAATATTATAAGTACTTCAAATATAAAAATTTCAAATATAAACATACATGTAACATAAATATAACTGACACTCATTACTTACCATTCAGATTAAGCAAATATAGATGTTTTGTCATAGTTTCTTGAACTCTATATTATTAAAAATAAATAAAACATAAGAGATACTTAAAAATCCCCATCCTCCATTTCTTCCTCTCCAGAAGTAGCTTATAACCTAAAGTCAGTGTGTATTATGTCTATTCCATCTTTTTAAAAATACTATGACTTATCAACTTACGTGTATCACTCTTTCTGAGTTTTCCTCATCAGTTCGACTATTAGTTCTTGGAATCATTTTTGGCCTCCACTTCCATCAATATCCTGCTAGTGTATATATTCCCCACAAGAGGTTCCCTATACCACTTTCTATCTTCGCCCTCCTCTGTTCCACTCTTTCAACTTTGAGTTATTTTTATCTATTTCCATCCTTTAGCTAATATTCTTTTTGTGATATAAAACTGTACATCAGACAGTCTATTGAAAATCGCCATTTATATATTTCATGGAGTTAAACTAGTGGGACCAGAACTAAGCTCATAGTTTCCCTGTATTAGTTAGAGCAAAGTTAGCTGTTGTAATACGTAAGCTCGTATTTTCCCGATATTAGTGTAGTAGCTTTAAAATACATCAACAAATTCTTTGACACACCTCCCTTCAAAATTAGAGCCTAATTCCCTCCCGTTGAGTGTGAGCTGGACTTAGCTACTCTTTTTTTTAACAAATATGATATGGCAGAAGTGATGATGCATGACTTCTAAGACTTGGTCATAAAAATCTTATTCTTTCTCTCTTCACTTGCTCTAGGACGTGAGACTTTCTATGTCATGGGGACACACAAGAAAAGCTATCAACGAATTTTTATGTCAAGAAACTGAGGTCTTCTGCCACCAACCATGTGAGTGAGTTCTTTTAGAAATAATTATTAGCTCAGGTCAAACCTTCCCCCATTAATAAATGAAATCATCAGTCTTTTGCAAGCCAAATTTGCCAGAGGCAAAAACCAATGGGGTGTCTTGGTTCCCCAGCTCTCTTCACTTTGTATAGGTAATCAGACACCAAATCTTGTTGATTCTAACTCCATAACATATTTTTTTCCAGTACATTTTACTTTCTTTCTCTACTGTCATTACAGGTAAAGATTCATAGCAACAATCTCCCAACTAACATCCTCACAAATTTTGTACCCTCCAACTGTTTCTCCATCTTGCATCTTATAACCTTTCTAACATGCACATCTAATTATATCTCTCTTTCCCTTAAAAATGGACAAATAAAAAATTAAAATAACCTTGATTAGTCCATTACCTAATAAATATGTTCCAAGCATCTTAAAATAGAAATAAAGAAAAAAAGCTTAGACATGACCCTAAGATGTTTGATTAACTTTCAGATTTCATCTCATAACATTTTCCTTACTTTGAATTTTAGATTTCAGCCAATCTGAACTTTTATAATTTTCCTCCAAATGGACCATATTTTCTTTTGCTTTATTAACATTATACATGCCTCTCTATCTGCTCTTCTGTCATCTTTACTCTTTACCTAAGTCTCATTTCAAGCACCACCGTTCTCAAGAACTCTTTTCTCAACATCTAGTTGCTATCTGTCCTTCATCCCATAATACTCTGAACATGCACCTTTATCACTTTCTTTGCAAATAGACCCTTTGAGAATTTAAATCTTCACTATGCCCCTTACATAGTAGGTTTCCTCCAAAAATATATTTTTTTAGCATTTTATTATTTGTTTCAAGTATACAGTACATTAGTTAGATATTTATATAGTCTATGAAATGATCCCCTGATTACTCTATCTTTCCTCTGGCTCTCCACCTACCTACTACATTACTGCTGACTACATTCCCTGTGCTGTACTCCCCATCCCCCTTGACCATCTCTCAACTACTAATTTGTGCTTCTATAACCCTTCCTCCTTTTCTACCAGTCCCCTCTCCCCTCTGACTGTCACCAGATTGTTCTCTGCATTTGTCAGTCTGTATTTGATTAGTTTGTTCTTTTTGTTCCTTAGGTTCCACATATAAGTGAAAACATGCGGTATTTATCTTTCTCTGTCTGACTTACTTCGTTCAGCATAATAACCTTTAGGTCAATCCATGTCATTACAAATGGTAGGATTTCATTTTTTCTTATTGCTGAGTAATATTTCATTGTATATATGAACCATAACTTTTTTATCCAATTGTCTGTTGATGATCATTAGGTCACTTCCATATCTTGGCTATTGTGAATAGCACTGCCATGAACATAGGAGTACACAGATCTTTACAAATTAGTGTTTTGATAAATACCCAGAAGTGCAATTTCTGGGTCCAAAGGTAGATCCATTTTTAATTTTGGGGGGGAACCTCCAGACCGTTTTCCATAGTGGTCATACCAATTTGCAATCCCACCAACAATATATAACTATTCCCTTTCCTCCATATCCTTGCCAACATTTGTTCTTTGATATATTGGTGATTTATTGAGGTGTTATTTTATTGTGGTTTTAATTTGCATTTCTCTGATGATTAGTGACCTTGAGCATCTTCTGCCTGTTTATAAATTGGATTGTTTGCTTTTTTTGGTGTTGAGTTGCATGAGCTCTTTATATATTTTTGGATATTAACTCCTTATCTAACATGTCATAAGTGAATGTCTTCTCCCATTCAGTGGGTTGTCTTTTCGCTTTGTTGATAGTTTTCTTTGCTGTAGTTCCATTTCCTTATTTTTTATTTTGTTCCTCTTGTCCGAGGAGATAAATACAAAAAGAAATAACTAGCAGAAATATCAGAGAGAATACTGTCTATGTTTTTTTCTAGCAGTTTTATGGTTTCAGATCTTACATTTAAGTCTTTAATCCATTTTGAGTTTATTCTTGTAGAGTGTCCCATAGGGGAGCCCAACTAAGGCACAATGGTGGCTGCCCCTCCAGCCCTTGCTTTGGCACCACATAATGCAGTCTTTCCCCCATAGGACTCTTGTACCTCATGAGCCTCTGTCCCTCCGCTGGTACCCAGAGTGTGTGTCTGTGTGAGAGAGTCTATGCACAGGCCCTTTAAAGGGGATGTCTGGGATTTCAGTCTCCTTCTGTTTTACCCAGATGGCCAAAATCTCCACTGATTTTTCCAGTCAGATTTTTTGGGACTCCTCTTCCCTGGGCTGAGATCCTGGGCTGGGGAGTCCCCGTATGGGGCCAGGACCCCTCTCTCCTTCATAGGGGCCTCTGTATCCGCATTCTCCCTCCCGGTGCTCTACTTCCACACACAGGTGCAGGCCCAGCCCATTTCACATCTTCGCCCCTTCTGCCAGTTTTGATGTGGTTCCTTCTTTATGTCATTAGATGTTTGTGTTATGATCAGCTAGACTTCAAGTGATTCTCTACATTTATTATTTCATAATTTGGTTGTAATTTTAATTCAGTCCTGAGAGAAGGTAAACCCGTCTTTTTACCTAGTCTACCGTCTTGACCTCTCCTCCAAAAGATATTTTTAAATGACTAAATGTACGTATAGATGAAGTGAGTTTATGAAACTCTCAACTTGTGCTGTCCAATACAGCAGATATTAGTAATAATATATAGATAATTAGATATAAATTAATTAAAATTAAATGAAATTAAACATTTAGTTACTCAGTCTTTCTAGCTATATTTCAAGTATTCAATAGCCACATGTGGCTAGTGGTTACCATATTGGATAGTGAAGATTTATAGAAGCCTTCCATTATCTCAGAGATCTATTAAATAGCATTGTCTAAGATTAAATTGATTAGAACAGGAATAGCAAAGAAGAGGAAAAAAAAAAAAACAGTCCTAGTAAAAAATAGGAAAATAAAGAGAGGAGGAAATTGATTATGATTTCTAGATGTCATGATTGGTTGATGAATTGATGGACATAGGAAATACCATGCTATGTGTAGGGTTCAAGATAAGAGATTAATTATTGTTGCTGTTGTTATTGTTGTTGCTGACTGTGAGACGACAGTGGTACATCTTCACGAATAGTTTCTAAATCACTGCCCACAGTTAATATCAAAACCTCTGTTCTATACCTTGCCTTTACATTAGGAGATCTTTCTTCATAAAATTCCTTGTTTCTCCAACTGTTTAGTTTAATGACAGTCTGAAGAATACTGGATTCTCATTGTCTTTATGCTATCCTATATTTACAACAAATGAGTCTAATGAAAATTATTGTTTCCATTAATTTGTTTATCCCATTTAATAGTATTTTTTCCTTGTGGATTAAATTTACATTTAAGAAGAAATCCTAATGGTATTGCATATGAAAATGTATAGAAAGTTATAAAGCATTTGAATTTTTAAGAAATTGCCCATAAGAACATCAAAGGATTTAAAAATTTTCTCCCAGAATGATATGACATTAATTCCCTATTTAACAGCACTGATATACTGCTCCTTAAATGCTTCAATACATTCCTGCGAGACAGTAACACTTTATCCTGTAAATAGGCATACAGGGACTTGTACAAATACATATTAAGTATGATGGATTACCCCAGAGTTCGTATTTTGTCTATAATAGAGTACAGCTGTTAGTACTTCTTCAGTAATTGACTGGTTAAGTTATCTGAATATGCTTTCCCATTTTGTATAACTAATCATTGCTTTAAAGCTAAATCCCTGAGCAGGGTATTGAAGAAACCTCTGTTTTAAGAGATCTTTAATATCTCAGATTTCTAATGAGCCTTACATATTACACAGAATTCTGTCTAATTAATTAAAACTCACATCCATTTTCCATTTTTATATATTAACCTCATATCACATACTAATCAATAGATATTTCTGAAATAAAGCCATTAAGATTTTCTTCGGGTTTGAGTATTTAAATTAGTCATGGAATATCACATTCCCTTAATTTCAGGTGCTTCCTGGCAATCTACTCCACTATTTTCACTTGCGTTTTTCTTATAAAACTTTATTTATACTTTGGCAATGTTTTCATGTTCTTATGGCATATGTATTTTTTGGTGGGTTTTATTTTTATGTTACTTTTATTTGCATCCCCAAGTGTAAGCTATTGTTTGGTTTGTTTGTTTTAACAGGAAATATTTGTATTTGGCTTTTTTAAAAAAATAAAATTAGTATAGTTTACATAAAATTAAAGTTTCTAAACATTTAGTTCTCTTGATAGTTTATTATCAAATATTTGCGTATATCCAAAAATCTCAGGGCGAGCTTGTTAAAATACAGATTGCTAGGTCCCACCTTCACAATTTTTATTTTTATTTCAGTAGGTCAAGTGTGGTCCAAGAACAAGAATATTCAACAAGTTCCTAGATAATATATTGCTGTTCTGGGACCACCATCAAAGGTCACTGTTTATAGAGCATTTTCATCACTCTGAGTCCTTTCTTCTCTTTTTCAGTAAGTCCAACAATCTTCAACATCCCACCCCACTCCCAAATCTCTAATCACTTCCTGATTGCTATCACCATAGTTTAGTTTTGCTTGTTTTTGGATGCGATATAAGAGGAATTATTTTTTTGTCTTCTTTCACTTACTATGAGCCAATGAACTTTTAAAGATATTTAAGTTATTCCATTAACTGTTGTAATATATGTGTTTGGTCTTTGAACATTTTGAATTTTTGATTTCTGTCTTTTATCTTTCCTTAACTTATCAACATTTTATTATTCATACCAGATTTGTTGTATTTTATTTTGACTTACGCTTCTTTGTACGTATTTCATCTCGTATATTCCTGTCTTTTAATTAATTACACTTCACTTTTATTTCTATATTAGTTTTTTATGATAAAATGCAAGCCATTGAAATTTACAAGAGTTTAAAACATTTTTATTTGCAATCACAAATAATATATTTTTGGTCTTAACCTCTGTCATTTTGGTATTTTAGTTTCTGTTTTTTGGTCTTTATTTTATGTTTATTTTATCTCTACTTTTGAGTCATTTACTATATGAGTAATTTTGTTTTGTTTATCTTTGTTTTTGTCTTCCTTGGTTTTTTGGAAACAAATGGTTTTAATTCTAAAAAGTGTCCATTTTCGAAATGATTTTTTAAAAGTTTCAATGGAAATGGCTCTAAATATCAAGCTCAAGAAATTATTTACACTCTTTTTCTGTCATATGAAAAATCAAGACTATAACATGTTTTTATTTCTTACACTTCACATTTCTCTACACTATATTCGAAAGTATATTTATGAGTATAAATCATGGGTTTTATGTAATTAAATACATTTTTAATGATTTAAATACTTATTATTGTTCTTTTAAAAAATAAGCTCTTATAGTAATTTTGTAGTTCTACTTTATAATGATTATTAAAGTGATATTGTACTCCTTTTATATTTCAACTTTCTCTAAATTTTTACATTATGTATTACATTAAATAGTTATTTGTAAATTTGCATGCAGTTTTATAATTAAACTTACACTAGTTTAGTTTTAAAATTTAACTGAGTTCATTGATTATCACCAGTTTCTTAACCTTTAAACTTTTCATTTTAAGCACTTTATCTTTCTTTATATCTGAACAAGTTTTCGAGAAGGAAATGTGGATGCCATAGTTTATGAGATCTTTAAGTTTACTGTTTTCTTCACATTTAAAACAACATGTCTATGTGTAACTAATGGAAGTTACCAAAAATTTTCCCCTTAAACTCTGCAGATATTGTGAAGCTAAGATGATTTTTCTTTTTATGTTTTAACTGGATTTTCCATGCCCATACATGCATATAACTTTTGTTAACCTCATAATTGAAAAATATAGCTGTTTATCTTTTGTCTTCTTCTTTCTTTCTTTCCTACTTATTTATTTTACCAAGAATGTGATAACATTATTTCATCTGCATGCTCAGGTCTTGCTTTGGAGCAAAAAAGTTCTCTTCAAACATGTCTTAGATTATAGTTTTTGTTCCATTTGTTCTCATTAATTTTTTTTTTCTGTTTTCAGGTATTCCATGCATTATCTCACTAATTTTTACGTCTTTAATTCACTTGACAAATATTTACTGAGACAGTGTGCTCTATGTGGAGAATCAAGAATAACAAATTCTGAGATCATATATACTTATAGTTCTGCAGGGAACAATAGACAAGAAACAAAAAAAAACGCATTGTAGATTAATTATGGGAGAAATAAAGGGCACTATGAGAGCACGAGAGGGGCACATGAAGGATCAAGGACAATTTCCAAGAGAAAATGATAATCAATTGGAAACCTGATTTATGATGAAATCAAAAGTTTTAAAATATCTGAAGTAGGCCAAAGACAGAGTCATTCATTCTAAGCTTCACACCAGTAAACCAAACTTTAACTAAGATTACACTTGGCTCTCCCAGAGGAAAAAAGGCTAGGTTGTCCAATGAGCATCTGCCTGGTCAACACAAGTTACCTGACTGGCTCCCACATTGCATTTTGCTCCATATCAGGAAAGTAGCCCTGCTCTAACAAATCAGCAAATGCCCAATATAACTTCTAAGTTCCTGCTCACTTTGAATTATAAAGCCCTCTTGTCTTGCAAACTTAATAGACTACGGTATAGTGTAAGCATAACTTTTATAAAAATCTGTGACTCACCTTATTGTGATACTAGCTTTATTGTGGTTGTCTGGAACCAAACTTGCAATATAATATCTCCAAGGTATGCCTATTTGTAAGTGTATAATATATATATATATTATATATCTTTTAATGGTACTAATTTGTGATTGATTCCAAATCTTCTAGAAGTATTTTTTAGCCTTGTAGCAGGAAAATTGAAAGCAATAGTTCAGAATTAGGAATTTGTACAGAGAGGGTGGCCAACTGGCTATAGACAAAGAACCTGAGACTGTTGAGTCTTTCAAATTGTTAGAAAAGAGACTTCAGTTGACATGAGAATAAACAGAATTTTTCCACCTGGGTCTTGTCAACATAAGAAACTTCCAAACCTGTAGTTTTATGAATTTATCTGAGCCAAAATGAGGACAATTGCTGGGAAGCAAAATCTCAACAGATTGAGAAAATGCTCTGGAGAATGGCAGTTTTGTAGGTTATTTTATACATTCGAGTACAAGGAAATGGAAGGAAGGTTGCAGGAAATCCATTGGTGGTAGATTAAGGGAGCGAAAGAGAGCAAAGTAAGGAAACTTCTGAGTTTGAATAAAAAGTAAAATAAAGAGAGACATACTTCTTTTATACTGGTCAGTACAGGATAGCTAATAACTAACATTTACAGCACATAGAGATGGTATATGGGGAACAAGATAACAATGAAGGATTGTGTGGTTTCCTGCTCTGGTTGGTAGTTATGCCCTGAGGGGTCTGGAAAAGGAAATTACCATGACATTTCAAAGGTATGTTATCTTAGACACGAAAAGACAATAGATGGGCTCACTTAAGGTAAAGACTGACATTTGTCAAGGAAGCTACAGATCTAGGATGTGATTACCCACCCTGACTTGCTTTTAGTTTGGAATTTTTATATTTAGACCATCCTATGTGGTTACTTTTGGTCTCTGAATTTGTAAGGCCCGCCATGCAGACAGGCCTCCCCTAAGCTTTTCGGGTTTAATATGTGACTCTTTTTTTTGGTCCAGTTTCAATAAATTAAGTTTATCTGAAATTTTTAAAAAATTGAGTAATTTTTAATTTAGTTCCATTTTCAAAGCATCTAATATAACCTTAAACTGTTACTCGAAATAAACATTTCAAGGACATATTTTCACCAGCCCAATTCTTCAATTCACTCTCTATAGCAATGTCATAGGCAGAGTAATGTTCCTCTCACCCAGAATGTCTGGAACTTGTGAATATGTTACCTTACAATGTCAAGAAGAACGTTCAGATATGATCAAGGTTAACGTCCTTGAAATGAGGAGATTCTCTTGGATTTTCTAGAGGGGCAAGTCTAATCATTTCTTAAAAGTAGAAGAGAAAAGCAAAAGAGTAGGTCGAAGAGATGCAAAACAAGAAAGATATAACTTGCCATTGCTGGCTTTGAAGATGAAGAAAGAAAGCCATGAGGCAAGGAGTGTGGGCAGCCTGCAGTAGCTGGGGATGGCAGTTCGCAGAGACCTCAGTCCTATAACCTCAAAGAAACAGATTCTCTACTGTAGCCTCCATAAGGAAAACAATCAGACTTCTGACCTACAGAGCAGTAAGATAATGAATTTGTGTTGTTCGAAGACACAAGAGTTATGATAATTTGTTACAGCAGCAATAGAAACTATTGAAATTAGAGATAAGAAGCTTCATGAAAGACAATGATCACATTTCTGTCTTTTTCACTTCTGTAAATACGTGGCCAACTAAGTGCCTATAACACACCCAGAATCATATATCACTTGATTTAACTAATTAATTAATTAAGCCCCAAACATTGTTCTCAGCATTTTGGCTTTACTTAGTAGGGAAAATGGTCTCATTAGATTCTAAGGGAGGACTAGAATATACTGATTAAATTCTGACTTTTCACTAGCTTAAAAATGTAAACTAAATTCTGGGAAAAGAGTAATTTCTTATGTAATTAGCTAGGTAAAACTTTGAGTGAATGGAGAGGTTGGATCTTTCCAATGTAATGCTTGATCTCATTTTATTTGATTAGGCAAATCATGGAACAACAGCATGAAATGCATTACTATACTAATGTAGCCTCCAAAATGTGAATCTCATTAAACTGTGGCCTTGAGGCCTTTTAATGTTGAATTTGAATGAACAAGTTAAAGTAGTTCAAAAGAGTGTTCACACACACACACACACACACACACACACGCATGCACACACAAATGTGTTAATTATACCCTTTGCAGAGTGAGCTTAACCTTTCAGGAAAAAAAAAAAGGAAATGGCACATTAATCAATTTGTAGAAATGATAAAAGTAGTCAAGTCACTTGAATGTTGCAGCAATTCCAAAAAGGCTTAATTGTGTGACAGGAGATGAATGGCAGTGATGGTAGAAAAAGAGAATAAATTGATTTAATTTTAAGTGAACTATACCCTTAAAAATGGTTAACATGGTAAATTTTACAGTATGTGTATTTTACCACAATAAAAAAAGTTGAAAAAATCTGTCAAGCAGGGTGCTAGTTACTGGACTCTAAACACTTCTGCCCATTACATTTTGCTATTGGAGTCACCAAGGAAACTACAATGCAGTGAAACACTGGATGATGCCATGCTTTGCTTATATAGAGAAGACACAGAAAGTAAGATCAGCTTCGGTAGTGGCCGCCAAGTCCAGGGGCCAGTTGGTCTTTCCCTGAGGTTCCCTGTATTGAATAAGCCAATACAGAAAGTCAGGGCACTCACCTGCAAATTGTTGCTCAAGTCCTTAAGCTGTCTGTCTTCTTTCCACCTTTCAGAAATGACAAGTCTTTTTGTTTTATGTCCAGGATTTTTAGTTGTAATAGGGAGGACATGGGAGGAATGAGACTACTGGGTCTTGAAACTAGAAGTCTGAATAATCATTTTTTAATTTATTAACAAATATTCATTAGGAGGCTGTTATGTTCCAGACACTCTGTAACTTTATGTTATACTATATTGCTAAGTGGATAGGACTGAAGGTGGAAGGAAGGAAGGAAGGAAGGAAGGAAGGAAGGAAGGAAGGAAGGAAGGAAGGAAGGAAGGAAGAAAGGAAGGAAAGAAAGAAGGAAGGAAGGAGGGAGGGAGAGAGGGAGGGAGGGAGAGAGAGGGAGGAAAGGAGGTAGGGAGAAAGGGATTAAAGGAAGGAAGGATGGAAGAATATTCATGCAGTCTCAGCAAAAATTTCACTGCTTTCCCTAGTGACTCAGATTTGGTTAGCCCCTTCCCATTGCATGCTTTTATAGTACTTTACATTTCCCTTTACGGAACTCATAATCTTTCATCTTCTTGTTTAATGTCTCTCTCCACTTGCCAAAAAGATTGGCAAGACCAGTTTGCCTTTCTCAAGGAAGTATCCCAGCACCTCCTGCAGAGACTTGCACAAGGTAGGCACCTGTCGATATTCATTAATTAAGCCAATGAACGTGCAAACACAAGGCAATTTCCCCCTCTCTCTGGCTTTGTCCTTATTGTTTTTCATCCCCTGTACAATTGCTGCATGGCTTCTGACCTTCTTGGTCATCTTTTGGCTCCTTTCTCTCAGTGACAGAACCAATTTCCCAAACTTAGGCATGGTTCACACTCATCTGGGGGAGTGGGTCTTCACACTCTTGATAATAAGTACAACTATCATCCTCTACCCCAGGACTCCACCCAGAAGTGTCATCCTCGCCCTCCTCCAGGGGCTGTCAAAAAAACAGGGTGCGTAGATGGCTGAAAGGTTGTCATACCTGGCTTCACCCTAAGCAGCATTGTTCTTTACCTACTTTGTGGAGGTCCGTTGGTAAAACAGAGGGGAAATACTGATTTCAAAATAGAATAAATACCTGATACAGTTAATTATTACAAGATGAAAAAGCAAAATACAAATCTATTTCAGTTTTCCATCATGGAGTCACATTACTATATGATTGTTGGAAATTAAAACTAAGACTCTGGATTGACTATCCTTTCATTGTTTTGGGTTTTCTTACCTTTCTTGCTCAACATTAACTGCCTCTGAAATTGTGTTAGAGCAATGATGTCTACTGTAATATCCTTCAGCTGGCCCTGAAAACAATTTTCTACAGTAACCTCCCTTTTCCCTAGGAATCGTGTCAACCTTCTTAACCTCATCATCTTTATGGTATTCTGTTTTGTTCTGCTTTGTTTACTCTTGGGAAATATTACATTTTTAATGTGCTTAAGTGACCTGTGACTTAGACCAAAGTAATGTTTTGCAACAAATGATTTAAAATGCAACAAACGATTTAAAAATATTTTGCTTCCTCAGGGAGGCTGTTAATACACATGGAAAATTGTGTGGCAACATGAGATACTCTCAGCAGCAGAGTTTATCTGGAGTTGCCCATATAAAATAGGTCTCGTTTAGCATTAAATCTTTTTATGAGATGAGCATTATTTTTAAATGGATCACTCAAGATTCATGCTGTACGACTTTTTTTTGCTGAGTAAAGGCCATCTCTCCCATCTCCCACCTATACCCTTCCACCACAGTTTCATACCCAATTTGTCTAGATTTTGTCCAAATTAGCACTGTATACTTAATATGCAGCCAATACATGTTTATTAAATAAAAATAATAATACATGTGGGAGTACTTTGGATAATTATAAAATGATATATCAATGCAGATTATTAATGTTATCCAGTTGTTTGCCTGGTTTTAAATAGCAAGAAATCATTATTTTTGACAAATTCCTTCATATGAATGATTAGAGATATCATTGGGATTATGAAGCATGTTAAAGGTCATATTGTGAGTCATTCATAGCATTTTTTAATGTAAATGTACTTCTTAGGTGTGTGCAGCTATATAAAGTGATGAAAAGTATAAGAGATATAAACAATATTTAATTACATGTATAGAATTTAATAATTTGTTCCTAAGAACTCAAGGGTCATTTTTTGGCACATGGCGTTATATTTTAGGGAAAATCTAGCTGGAGAATCTGATTCCTATCTATCATTTTAGAGTTTATTGATGTCTTGTTCAAGATTATTACTCAAAGAATGTTTGAAGTGAATGTTAGTTTTATTAACTTTAAAAAATCATTCTCCTTTCTTTCAAAATATATCTATTATTTTAAATTCTGGGGAAAAAACAGTTAACAGGCGGGGGGCACTTTGCTGTTTAAGATCCATATGTTAACTTAAACCCACTGATCAGTTTTGGATTGGCCAATCCACAATATTTCTGCAAATTTTCAGAGAGGCTTATTTTTTATATTTATTTTAAGAATAATTTTACCATCCCTTGGGTGCTTTCCCAATCTCAGCCAACTTCCCTAAGTAACACAAAAACTGAGTTAGCAGTCAACTGCGATAATGAGCTGGAAAAATTTATATTGCAGGAATGCATACAATTTAAAATGGAATATCAGACATCTCCATTCTTAAAAACACAAAACTTTCTCTATCATTTTCTCAAGTTATGCTCAACCTATGATTTTGCCCAGCAATCCCAGGTCTCTCTCCTTTCTTCTTCATATTATTTCCCTTCCATTTCAGGGGAGGGAGAAAAACTCTCCAAGATTTGCTTTATGCAGGGAAATTGTTTTGTTCAGCTACTATTTCAGAACTCAAATTGGAGATTCACTTCATACGTAAGAACTCAACTGAATCTTTGAATGTGTGATTTGCAAGAGCCCTTCCTCACTAAGCTAAGTTCTTAGACAAAAGCTGCCATGCTCATTTGTTGATTACAAAGAGGAGAGTAAGGGCAGTTTACTCTTCCAGTTACCCAAGCACAATGAGTATGAGATTTTTAATATCCTGGTATTTCTTTTAATAATAATATTATGGTCAACTTCAAATATAGGTCTTCTATATTATTTACCACTATATTTTGAAAAATATATAAATGATCTTACACTTATAGAATTTTAAAAACTGGATCTTTTCACATGTCTCCCTGCTTCCATCTTTGCCTCCTAATGGTTACTCTCCACTCAGAAGCTAGAGTCATTTTTTTCTTCTAGCATAAAACAGAATATAGCACTATCCTCTGCAAATCCTCTAAGAGCTGGCTTCCTGTCTTAGTTAATCTTCTTACATGGTCTTCAAAGCCCTACCTCAGCTTCCTCTCCTATCACACACACTCTCTCTCACCAGCCCCTGTGCCCTTCTCTATTCAACTTTCTGTCCTTACCAAGCTTGTTTTTGTCTCAGGACCTGGGAATATGCTCTTCCTTCTATCTGGAATTCTCACGCCCTCAGAGAGAGCTTCCCTGACCACCTTAACTACAAATCCTTCTGTATTTAGTTTTTAATCTCATCCTGCTGTATTTTCTTCACGGCACCATATGACAAATATTACATACTTGACACCTTATGAGAGCATCTCTCTGGAAGTCCCACTGTTTATTTTCTGTTTCCTCACTCGAATGTAAAATCCATGAAAGCCAAGATCTTGCCATTCTTCACTACTATTTCCCCAGCACCCAGAATGGTGCCTTTTTAATAAATTATAACATAATGTTAAATGGGATTCTTTTTGTCTCAGTTGCAGCAGAAGTTCCAAAAGTCAAGAATAATATAATAGAGATGACATCCTAATGTGCATTATGCTAGGTCTTCTGGGCAGGACATGCCAATATTGTGAAATTGGTGTTACTAGCATTAGCAAGTCACCTCCAGTCAATATGAGGGTAAAGCTAAAAGATTTAGAGCAGCAATAGGAACCTGGTGGAGGTGAGATCCCAGAAATCTAGGCACAGGGTTAAGAAGTCCCATAGAGATGGTGTAGGGGGACAAGTGAGGCAGAGAAGTAGTACTGTGGACCAAATTATTCAAAATAGTACTCTTGAATAAGTAACAGAAAAAAAAAACGCAAGTGTGAAGCAAGATGACTAGTTCTAACTTTAAACACCTGACATCTGTTTAAAACTGAGGGGAATTTGTTTTAATTGAGGTAGTAGAAAATAAATGGTCCCTTAATTCAAAGGGAGTTTGACTTATGACAAGATCAGAAATATAATATCCAGACAATGCAAAATGATGTGAGATTTGAGGATAGATGTTGAGTTATCTGTGATATATTCTTTCTTTTATGATCTCCTCTCTAATCTATTATTGCTTCCAAAAGTCAGTACTATTTCTTTCCTGCTTTAAACCTTCAGACACTTGTTGAAAATCTTTTCATATTGAAAAACAGAGTAAAAAATAGTGAACCTAGCCCTATACTTTCTGATCCCTTCCTATATCATTATGACCCATCTCAGGCTATTCTGTAATTCATATCTCTCAGTCCTCAAAGATAGCCTAGTTTCTATTAATTCTAGGGTACGATTTCCCATTGTCTATAATTTTTTTCCTCCTCCCTTTGTGTCCTTATCCTTCAAAATTCTTGCTTACTCCAGTTTTCCCCTGAAACCCTAGACCCAGTTAAATCCTCTTGTTAAATGCTACCATAGCATTCACACATTCAAAGTGCTCATCCCATTTGTTACCTATTACTTATATTTTTTCTGCACTAGAATGTAAGCTCGACTTATGCATTACCACTTCTCTAGTGATTCACATATTGCTTAGCTCTCAGTAGACATTCAATAATTATTTGTTAAATTTTCTGTGGTGAAATATATGTTCTGGGGTGACAAAATCATACATGGAACCAAACGATATAATTAAAACTATATATACTATATATATACACGTATATATATAATACACAATATTATACATATTTTCTCATGTATGAGTAGCAAGAATATATGTGTGTGTGTGTAAATATAATGTTAAATACACACACACACACACACACATATTTTTCCATGTGAGTGGTTAGATTGGAATCAGTGACCTGTGTAAACACAGGGTGTGCCATGTGTGAATGCCACATGGTTTAGGATAAAATAGTTAATATAATAATTTAAAAAGTGCTTATCAAGTCCTTTTTTATATATCTATTGCTAACATTAGCATTAGAACATAAACTATTTTTGTCCTTTGTCTCTAGTGATATTTCAATACCTTCTAAATAGATTTTCAGTAATGACAGCAAAAAGTACTATGGGAACTAAACTTGGTTTAACTTCTGTACTTAATCAGACAGGCCAGCTAAATGCTCCAGAGGCAACAAAAAAAAACCATCTAAACACTTCTCAGCCTTGTGTAAGGTTTATCATCTAATAAAGCTCTTCCAAGAATTTATCCTCTGGCACTTTTTTTTTTCCCCTGAAAAAAAACTTCAAGTAAAATTATGAAGCAGTAGAATGGAGACAAATGGAGTTTCTCTAAAACCCAAATCACTGTATGATGACAAGATCTAAAGAATTTGGGTAGGCAAGGATCTAACGGAGGAAGTTGAACTCAATTTACATTTTTTTTTGTTATGGTGTCAGATACAAGGAAAGTATTTAATGAAAGAAAAATTATTATTCAACCTTGTGGTAGGTTGAATAATACCTCCCTCCCATCTCCGCCAAGATGTCCATGTCCTAATTCCCAGAACCTGTGATTAATACCTTATGTGGAAAAAGGAATTCTGCAAATGTGATTATTTAAGGATTGTGAGATGAGGAGGTTATCAAGGATTAACGGAGAGGGTCCAGTATAATCACAATGGTCCTTTTAAGAGAGAGAAAGGAGATCAGAGAGGAAAGAGGTGATGTGATGACTGAAGCAGAGGCTAGTGATATACTTTGAAGATGGAAGAAAGGGCCATAATAAGCCACGGAACAGGTCACCACTAGAAGCTAAAAAGGCAAGGAAACAAATTCTCCTTTCAGAGCTTCTAAAAGGAATCAGTCCTGCTCAAACCTTAACTTTTTAGCTCAGTGAAACTTCGGACCACCAGACCTGTAAGAAGAGAAATTTGTGTTTTAAGCCACTAAATTTACTGTATTCTCTTTGTTGTAGCAGCAATAGAAAACTAATGCAAGCCTACTCTTCTCAACTTAATTGATATTTTAAGTGTTTTTTCAATGTTAGAAATTATAAACATATGTAGTAATGGCCTTGGTTTGAGGTTTATTGGATTAATATTTGAAGAGTCAAGGGAAATATTTTTTAACGTAAAGGGATGCCTTCTGTGCTATTTGTAATTTTAAAAAAATAATTTGAGAAATATACTATTTTTACTCTACTCAATAGATTCACTCTACTCAATAGATTTAATAATTCTGAAATCACTTGTGAATTGTTTTTTGTCGTTTTGAATTAAAAAATTTTAATCATTGATATAAATACCTCACTTCAGAGATGATAAACAATCATTAATTCCGTGGTAATTTTCTTTTGTTTTTAGTGTTGTGCCATATTATTTTGATCATACCAATGAACATCCCTTAAAATGAGAAAAAGTACACTGAATATTCCAAGGCATAATTTAGTCTTTGATATCCTTTTTAAAAATTATGTAAAATCCTTTCAAACTTTCTGGAATATTCAGCTCTCTATGAAGAATCCCAGGATGTTAATTACAAAAGTCCTGGAACCTTCTCCCATTTTTTTCAACATTAAGAATTTGTTGAAGATTTTTTACACTTGAACATATTGTTTAAAATTTAATCTTTCTTCCCATGTGACAGCCTCACACAAACAAAGTATTTAAAGAAGATGGTCTGTCATTGCTCTGTTTAATTAACAGAGACTTTTAGAATTAGAGAATTTTTTTTAAAAAAATAAAGAACTCAGAAAGAACACTTTAGTGTGATAATGATAATCATCTCATTTCACATCAGAATTTCAACTAGTAAAAATTCTATTTACAGGTGTCATCTGCTCGAACTAGTCAATCTTATTTTATATTGTCAGTGTTTCTTTCTCCAATTACTTATACAAATCAGATGGTGGAGTACAAAAGCATGCAGAGAGGTTCAGATTTATTTCGAAGTTAGTACATGATGTTTCCTTTTTTCTATCATCTATGACTTTGGAAGCTCTCAGTTTCTTTGTTCTGCATTGAAATTGTTTAAAATCATCTTGCCTTTTAGGCAATGCATATCTTTTTGATAGTCTACATTCTAGATTAACTCTTGATGTTTCTATCACATTGAAATCTCAAATGTACATTTTAATAACTTTTGCACTGCATTTTGGATTATCATTGATATTTACAATCTTGTAAACATAATTCATCTAAGATACAAATAACTTTACAGTAATTTGAAGATGATGTTAAGGGATTTATTTTTTTTAATTCTTACTTTCAGTTTCCTTTTATAACTTTGTAGTTAGGTTAGCAACTCTAACATACTACGTGACCTAAGCTGTGTTCAAATTACCCAATAAAATGTTCTCCATTGAATACTTGTTATGAGAAACGTAAGTATAGTTATTTTCAACTGAGATCTTTTTCCCCCAATTTTAACTAAGGAAAGAAGAATTCAATAGATTTTTGCAGGGTACAAAGTACCTCAATCATTAAAACCGGTGGCATATAGATCTCATAACAATTTCTGTACATTTTTCTATATGCCTTTAAGATTCTTGTTAAGACTATAAAGTCAGACTGAAATATGTGAATATATTTCTCAATATTTTATTCTTCTCTTGATGGATTTCATCAGATAGAAGCTTTATTATTAGTTTCCTCTTTGAAAATTGTAGTTATAAGAAATTGAGAACTTACTTTATTATGCCTAATTATCAAATTTTGTACTATGCTTCAATATCTTTTTTTGTAACTAAATAGTAGTTTACAAAGCTAATATTACCATGCTTAATAAAGTAAGTTATTAAAAACATGATACATATATACAATAAATACAAAACCTCCAATATGACAATATTTAGAGAAATGCTGTCAGAGTAGAAGAAACTTTAGTTATCTTCAGTTGATCTCCAGCCCGTGGTTGAGAAGCTATCCATTCAATTTCAGCAAGCTAGTTGTGGCTAGGTCTATGGTCTAGGCCCTCCATCACCAGATTCCTAAGCCAAGATGATTTGTAGCATATATCACACTAAGCCACTCTATCTCACACACACACACACAGATACACACACACACACCTTACCTTCATATAGTTCTTGAAAAGCAATCCGAACAAGTACATTTTAACATAAATTTGCATGTTATGTTGCGTGCTTATCGGCATTTTCTTTTGGCAGAAAAACACAAAAATAAAGTACCTAAAAAACAAGCATGGAGCTGGCTACATTATGAGAAAGAAAAGAATTTTTCTTTCATCAAGTTGACGAATTAGAATTTATTAAACGTATAGCTATGCCAAAATTGAAGTGTTCTCAGAAATATGCTATAGACATCTACTAAGTAAAATATTAATCTAACTCCAAGACTAGAATATATGGTTGCACTAACTTCATTATCTGCAAATAGACATTTTCTAGCCTCACATTCTTGTTTCTTGCGTTAAACATATAATAGATGTACCAGAGATGGTCTATGATTCTAGATTCTAGATTTTCTTTCGTATGAAACTAATAAATGTATTTCTACTGTGCACATACAACCACCAAAATTTTCCGATAGCAATAACACTAATAAATTTCCTAAAGTAATGTGATGCTGTACAAAATCTTGTAAAAGTTAACCACAAGGCTTTGTGGTGGAGGAAGTTACAATGCTTTACAATACTTATAAATGTAACTTTATTGTGTTTTGCCCTCTTAAAATTGAAGAACATATGTAATTCATGAAGCAAAATATTTTAGACATTTTGTTGTTCATAATATAGTTTTAATTTTAAAAAACTAATAAATTGCCTGTAAGCAGTAAACAATGGTCAATGTTATTTAAAGTTATTAAGTTCACAGAGACACTAAATCTTTTATCTGGTAAAGATTTATTTAAAAAACAAATATTGAATAACTTATGATTTAAAATGGGTAGAATGAAATTTAAAGGAAATATAAGCAAATTGCTTTTTTCTCTAATGATTTGAAATATAGAAGGTTTAAACCTTACATATTTTTGTCAAAATAGTAATTATCCATAGTGACAGATGCTGCTCCCTACTTAATGGAGGGTCTCAAATGTTACTCTACATTTCATTGACAAGGAAATATAAAATTTTAAAATAGAATTAACTTGGGGAAAGGCATCAGTGCTGTAACTCTCAGCACCAAATGTTTTTTCTGGGAGCACCAAATGCTTTAAGGAAAACATTCCAAGTATCAAAGTTTTCAGATAGATAAATATTTATGGATCAAATCCATAAAGAACAGACATTGTTATGAAATATATATAGATGCCTTCAAAACTTTCTTTCCAGGCAGAGTAGACACATAAGTTAGGAGTCATTTCCCACTTAATTGTTTTTGCAACCTTATGCAGCACAAACGGATTATGGATAAAGACTTACTCATTTATTCACAGAAAGTAGATCTTCACTGACATTATGTCCAAAATATTAAACAGGAGTTAGTTCTTTACATTCAATATAAAACGTTATTAAACTTATAGAAATGGCTTTATCCTAAGCTTTTATTTTCCTGGTTAAAAGATGTAGAATTTTTCAATTTAGTCCTTTGGTGAGAAAACAGTACTCTTTAAAGCAAATTCTTCTCATTTGCTAGTTAATCAGAGAAAATCATAACAAAGATCTGATTCACATCTTTAAATGCAATAAAATTCCATCTGTCTTCGAACTTTACGAGGGTTTTTTATTAGAGGGTTTTTTATTAGACTACAATAGACCATTGCCTCTCCCTCGTTGAGAGCTCTTCAAAGTTATGTTAGAACTGAAAATTCATTTGCATGACAATCTACAGAAAGCTATTTTACCATTTAAGGGCCGTGATCTACTTACATTGCTCATGTAGCAAAATACAAGTGTCATACAAATGCCATATGATACTAGACAAATTCAAAGTAACTATCAAAGAAATAGCCTTAGCCTCTAAGTATCCTTAATGCTCTTAAATGCCATTTAGGAGTGTGCACTTATCAGAAATGAAGTGCCAATTTAAGAAAATAGCAATAGGCGCTTCCCAGATGCAAATGTGGAACGAAGGTCTACAAGAACTAATTGCATGTGTATCTGGCTTCCAAGTCTCACTTGCACACATGAATAGTTACTGGCAATAGTATCTATTGTGAACATAAAAGACATGTAGGAACTCAATGTAATTCTGTCCCTGAAACTAACCAGGACAATTATATATTCAACCAAACAAGGCTTGAGTTTATGTAGGCTTAAAGAAAATGGTAGCAAAGGCACAGGTAAATTTTTATTTATGAATATATAGACACATGACTTTGGATCCAGCCAGCCAGTGACATAAATAAACTTGAGCAAAAGATTCAAACTAGAGTATATGTGTGTGTGTGTGTGTGTGTGTGTGTGTGTGTGTGTATCCATACGTATATTCGTATATTTGTGTTTGTGATTAAGGCTTCTTGGAACAGTGCCACAACTCTGGACACCAACCAAAAGAATCACTGCCGTCCTTTGAAATATCCATTAAGAGCACAACGGGGGTAATTATACTAGGTTGCTCCAAATCGCTCTTTCCATCTTGTGCACTCACATGCCCGCCAAACATGAAATGTTCGCCTTCTCCCCTCCAATGTGATGGTTGTTGAACTTATTTTTAGTGTCATTTGATAAGCCTCTGTGCTCGCAGAGAGACATCCCACTGACCCAGCCACTGGTCATTGTCTATACCAGTTCACATCAAAGCAGGCGCGCTTTGTCAGGTTTCGAGTCGAATATCCATTTCGCATCTGAAGTACAGTATCGAAAGTGACTAGATCATTTGAGCTTTTTTCTTCAGCTGCTGCCTTCTTCCTCCCCCACAGTGTTTCCGCTCACGCTAACATAATTTGGCATTGTCGACATGACACGATGGTGGTTTTTCTAAAAAATTATAATACATACATTTTCGATGTTTTGTGGTGGACAATCCTCCTGAAAATTTAATTTATAAATTGATGAGTGGAGATCTTTTTTTTTTCTCTACTGAATCATAACCAAGGTGAAGTGCTCCTCAAAATCCAAGTAATGTGCATACAGTAATAGGTCATTCAATGTCAAAAGGCATAAAAAAGATGAGCAAAATCTTCACAGGCTGCTGCTTGCTGTTGCCTTTAATTATATTAATTAAACTTTGAAATTTTCATGCAAAGAGAGTTGCTGGGTTGTGACGCTGAAGAGCCCTCAGAGACTTGGAGAAAGAAAAAACCCTGAGCGGAAGCTTCGATGTTACTGCTTCCTTTAAATTAAAAGCAAACAAAACTCCTAGGTATGTTTACAGATATTAATGCTTTATGCACTACTAAACCTTACACATAAAAAGAGGGGTAAATCTACCAACCACAGGGACAAGTTCTTAATTATGAGTCCCTTATACTCCACTCAAGATCTCTGCCTAGTGGCTGTCTTCCTGTGGAATAACGCTCTATTAATTTCTTCTTTTCCCGAGTGCATAATGAAAGAAAGGTGTCTTCAAAAACCAAAGGACACAATCTTGCTTGCTACCAATATCTTGAGGCATCCTGTCTACATTTTGTCATGCGTGTGCACTTTTCAGTGTTAGAATGACAAGAAGTCCAGTCAGAAGCTTCCCGTAAGGCATGTCGTGGTGGGGGACTTGGAAAGATTTTGTGATCTGACAGAGCTATAAGGCAATAGACCCCTTTATTTGCTTAGCCTGGTGGGAAATTTATATTCTTCCCATGGCTAAACAATCTTGCCATGTAAAAACACAAGTGCCATGTTTCCATGTTAAACACTCCTTTCTCCATTAAAGATCCATCATGGCCAGTTGTTTTGTGGTCTCTGTTTTGATATTATCTTCTTGCTGTCATTTTTCCTTTGTTCCTCTTCCACACATTCAACAAACCAAAGCATGTTACATTAAAGTTCCTCCTCATTTTCAGTATCATGAATCATGAGTTACCACTGGGTTTCTTCAACTGCCATGTAGATGGCAGAACAAATATTTGGAAATGTCTGGTGCAAGCAAAGCAGAAGGCAGAAAAAACATTTCCTGACTGAAAGGAATAAAGCTGCTCTTCCAAAAACTTCTAAAATGCACTTATTAGTTTCTCATTTGGTTGGAATTCAGCAGTGTGAAGATGTACCATCTTCATACCTTCTTGGTCTTCCTGTTTTCCTTTTACTGAGACGAAACTCGGGAGAAGTTTATGCACCGGCCCTAGGAAAGAAACAAATCCTTATTGAAATATTAAAGCAATTATAAAAAACCATAACACACCTAGTTTTCCTGCCATAATAAATGATTACCCAAGCTAAGGTCAATGTTAAGATGAGATATCAAGTTGTAAGTTTTTTTTTTTTCCTTGAGTCAAAGCACATAGTTTATTTAGATCTTTTCCACAGCAAGTTCACCTACACAATGATATGGTAAATTCGGGCACAAGAAAATTCTATGAAGAGAAATATGTTACTGCTATTCAAAGTATGGGGTTACTATCCTAGCAATAAAATATCAAAGCCATAACCTTATATGTTTCTTTTTACAATAAATTAAAATGAAAATATTCCTTTATGTAATCCAGTGCTTCTAAAACTGATACAAAACTGGTGTTCCTAAAGTACATGAGGAGCACTATTAAAAAGTAGTAAGAGACTGAAGATAAGGAGTCAGGGAGAAAGAGAGATGTCATCTACTTTATTACACACTTGCAAGGGACGTCTTTGTGATCTTGTCCATTGTTGTTGATCATTTCTCACAACTGCATATCATAATTATTTGCTCTCTATAAATGGTGATTATTTATTTACATTGCACATTTCCACAGAAACTTTTCCATTTCAACTCCTTAGCAATTCAATGAAGGCTGTGGAGCCACATTGCTTCATACATAATTGTAAATAATCTAAGATTCATTTGAAAACCAAGTTTGTGATTGATATGGCACTATTGGTATACTGTAGTACATAAATATTGTTCAGATTCGTCAACAGGCCAAAAGCTACTGCTTTCTAGTTAAGGGAAATTATCACGTTATTGAGACTTTTCCTATTCCTCATAATACCTGTTCTCTAATTTCTCTAATTAGAATTATTCTTTATTTCTCTCTAAAAGTGAACAATATACTCATTTACAATACATGGTAATATTCAAAAGGAACAACAAATATTGTTGGAGAAGAAAATTTGGAATACAAAATAAGACTTGAGTCCATTTTCCTTTCAAAAATTACTACTCGATAAATTTGGAAATTTCATAAATTAATAAAGAAATAAAAACACAGAAGCAAACTAGTTTCCACTAGCTTTTGACTAAAAGGCAAACATTAATCAAATTATCTGTGTTCTAAATAATTTTGGAAGCAACAATATCACTAAAATTGAAATTTTATTACTTATTTTGTGCCTAATGTCTACAAATAATATTTGTGCAAAAGGAAGTAAGAGGAAAGCAAAAAGATGAGCATAAAATGAGGTCAAAATTTTTTGGTAAATGCAGTGATCTAGCATTTTCAAACAAGATCTTTAGAATGAATATTAAGTGAAAATATGTTCTTCTACAGATTAACTAAATATGATACCATATGCTAAGAAAATGTTAAAGATGTTATCTGCATGACATATCTCTTTTCCAAACTTTCTTTTGGGAGGTGGAAGGTAGGAAAATGACATAATTAATAAATATTTGATCAAAGCAATAAAGCAGTACTTCTAAGCCACGACAGTATAACTAAATATGCAATGATATATATAAACTACACGATTAAAACAGTGATGAACATTACAAATGTTACCTTCTGGCATTTTTCCAGAATCAAACAAATATATGAGGAGTGATATCATGACAGCAAAGATATGAATTGGTGACATCTTTTTCTTGTGCTTTTATGTACCAAAACAGTAAGTTTCGCTGCTCTGCATTATTTTGAAAGCAACTTATAATGAATTGCTACTTTTACTTGAATTTCATCACTAATTAACTAGATTTAGATATAAGGCTCCTTCTCTGACCATTTCTGTTCTACACACCAGATTAATCTTGGTGATTCTGATCCATTTACTTTAAGCACTTGGATAGTTTAAAAAGTGAGATTCATAGTTCACCTGAATTCTCAAAATCGCTTCAACACCTAAATTATTTCAAACCTAACTATTTTCTATCTCATTTGATATAGTTTAATTAAAGACATAGAAATTCAAATGAAGAAAATCCTATTGATTTTGATCCTGAGGTCCTTATTTCAATTCTTTAAAAGTTTGAGTTAAATATTGATCATTAGCTGTCAAATATCTATTGATTCAAGTATGCAAAAAAAAAAAACACAAAAAACAAAAAAATACAACACTGCTAAATGCAGTGTTTTAGTACACACCTATTAACAAAAACAATCAAATGTTTTCTCCCCTCCTAATTATGGACTTAGTGTTTTTCACTTTTATCAAGAGCTGATAATGTCTGGGTATACTTTTATTTTACAGAAATTAAAAAGTCGGTAACATGGAAGAGTGCTGTTTAAGTGATGTGTAGTATTGCCTGGTACTCCCAGTTATGGGGTTCCTTCTCCCAAATATCCCACCTTATCTCCACTACAGCCAAACCACATTATGCCACTTTGCCACTTTTTAACTGTGTGAACATGAACAACATTTAACTACTGAGTCTTTCTGTCCTTTATCAGTTACATGATGATTAAAAATCTGTTAATAAATATAAAGCACTTAGAACAGTGCCGAGCATATAGTAAATTCAGTAAAACATAGGTACTTGTTATCCATCTTCCCTCTAAAATGTCACTGCACAGTCTAAAATGGAGCAGATATAACCACTTAGAAACAAATGAATATAAAATGACCACACCTCCACTGCAGGAGGAGCCAGACATCAAAACATGGGAATATAGAATAAGTGTGGATTTGAGAGAGAAAAAGAGGATTACAAATTAGAAAAATACAATGGTGGAAAAAGAGAGAAGAAAATATGGTGAAATAGAAGAGAGTAGCTGTAAGAAAAGACAGAAAAGGTATGACCAACAACAACAAAAAATTATTGGCCAGAAGGAAATTTTTATTCAGTATTCCATCAGGTGTCTTACTCTCAGGGGATTATTTCATGGTAGCTGCTACCATCTACTTACAGAATGTTCTAAAATCAAGGCAACACGCCTTGGTTGTAAGTAACTGTGATTAGGTTTTTCTGGCCCTTCAAATACTACTCAATACTATCTTATAAAACCCATCATGATAATGCTAATTATGTTCAAGGTCATGAATGTTTTGGCTATCACTGATATCATGGCAAGCAATATATGCCAGAACAGTGCAGAGCAATTTTTATTTGTAAGAAATGGGATATGACAAGATTTACAAGACTTCATATTTTCATGTTTACAGTGCCTACATAATAAAGGTATGTTATCAATGTAACAAGCAAAGAAATGTAAAATTTCTGGAATATACAACTCATCAAATAGTAGAGAATGGAAAATAGTATTAATTACTACTGTTCATTTTCTGAGAATATTTCATTTTGCTGATGAATAATAAAAGTGCTGAAATTTTTTTAGAAGTTAAATGGCTTAATAAAAAACAATTCAATAGACTCTAATTACATAGAAATATACATAGAGACATATATTTTATGTTAATACTTTATTCTCTGGATAAAATTAATACTAGTATTAGGTAACAGGACTGTACAGTCTTTAGAATAAACCACTAAAACTGTAATATGCTAAAATAGATGAACACAAGATTTCTTCTAGCAAGAGTTAAAATAAATGTGTAATATTATACTTGTTATATTTTACAAAATAATTTTAAAAATTTGAACTCAGGTGGCATAAGTATTCACAGAATAATACAACATGAGTATTATACTATAAAATAATTAATATAAAAATAGCATTTTCCTTATTTTTTTGAATTTTTAATTCAGTATTGTTTTCTAAATTTTCTTGATATAATATATGCATCTAAATAATGGATAAACTCAAAGTATACTATTGTGATGCTTTAAGCAACACCCATACTCTTTTTTCAATTAGTCAGTGAATATAAACAGTTTGAATTTGGTATCATGCTTTCTAAGTCACTAGGTCATCAATCAACAATAACAAAATATAGTTAATTTAGAATTGAATTAAATTAGTATCTGAGGACTACATTCATTTAAAAGTGCACTATGAATGTATTCCATTCTTTCGCCTCGGAAATACAGCATTCCTTGGATGCAATGACATAATTTTCAAATTTATTCATTTTGCATGACAGCAGATTAGGAGTACATTTTCTTAATATTTAAAAAAGTTAAGGTTAAGCAGAACAAACAGAATTTAACTACTGGCTTTAGATTATAGCCAAACACATTTAAGGAACATTAATTTCAAAATGGTGATAATTTAGACATTGACTATGTTATAGTTTGTTTACCTTCTCAGTATACTAAATAACCAGCCAAATTAACTGTAAACAAGATTACTATAGGCATGTTTACCCATTGAAAATGTTATGTAGCATATCAGAAATATCATTTATATATTAATAATTGACATCACTGTATTATGATCTTGGTATGACAACATTTTATATGTCTAATATAAATATGGCTTAAAAGGAATAAAACTGCCTTCCTTTTAATGTATACTATCTTATGCAACCTCATATTGATCACATTACCTAATTAGTGAACTTGCATAGTAAGAATGGAACTTTCATGCATTGCTAGTGGAAATATAAATTAGCAAAAACTATATAGTAAGAAATGTATACAGTAATAGTTTTTAAAAGCTTATATTCTTTGACTCAGTAATTTCATTTTGAGATTCAGCCCAAAAAAATGTCTAGACAAAGATTTAAAAATATTTACCATAGGATTTTTATAATAATAAAAAATATAATCGGTTAATTTATATTTATTTCTAATAAGAAAAGTTAAATAAACTGTGATTTATCTAACTAAATATTGTGTAGCCATTAAAATATAAATTTAAATAAAAACTTTTTAAAGATATAGAGAAATGGTAAATGAAAAAGATGCCAAATTGTATACATGCATAATTAGAATCATGCAACATATGTCTAAAGAGTAAGAGATAAGACTAAGAGACAATACATCAATCTGCTGCAAGTAGTGGAATTGCATATGGTTTCTTACATTCTATTTTATACTTTTTCTGTATATTTATATATTTGACAATTTAAAAAATTAATTTTCAAGGAGTAAACTTAATCAGCAAAAATGCAAATCTTTCTAAACAACTATACTCACATGTTTTTAAAAGTCGGCCTAGGAGCTTGTTTTCTACTCACTACCAGGAAAGACCACAGACTACTAACTACGCTGAAGTCTTTCAGCTCTCAGTGTTCTCTAGGTCAGCTTGTTTAGATGCTAGGGGTGTATTTTATAGTTAATATCCTGGTGAACTGATCTGAATACAGTCCTGCTCAAGAATGCATGGGTATGGTAGAAGCCAATGATTAATAAATCTTATAATTCACAGTCAGCATTTTCATTTTTATGGTGCACAATTCTAAGAGTTTCCATAAAATGCCTGTTCAGCATTTGTACAGGTCACAATCAGTGATCCAATTTTTTAAAATATGTGTTTATGTATACATGTGTGTGCACATACAGCCTACCTCAAACCCTGTGCATACTAGAATTGATTAAATTTAAATAAGAATATAAGGGAAGCTCTTTAATTTTCACATCATATTGAACTTTCTAACCACATGCCCAGTATATAGGGCACATATTTCTCTTATTCAATCAATAGCATAGAATATTTATACTTCAGGCACTTATCAGTGATAACTTCACAATCCTATCTCTCCAGATCAGCTGGCAAAAGTATCTTTGAGGGAGAAGTTCTAAGTGAAATACTAGATATTTATTTCTGTACTTCAGTGTTTTTTTCATACTGCATTCCACAAAGTCCTGTGTGCTCTACAAGGTGCCTCCGGGGCCACTCCAGCTGGAGTGATGCACAAGAAGGGAGCCAGTAGCCACACTACAGCCTCTCAATGCTAATTCGACCCAAGGAGATCCACTCTCATCTATCCTTTAAAGCTGTAATTTGGCTTAAGATTTTTGAGCTAAAAATGTAGTTTGATAACTATTGCTCAGGATATGCATGCCTATTTTAAATCAGATCGAAAGTATACTATTTACCTGGACATTGTTTCTTCTCTTCAGAAATAACTTCCTAGGTTTATGACAACATTATAGTAGTATCCCTTCTACATTGGGTTACATAAAGAGAATTTTGCATTTTCGACAATTGTTGGTATTAAGGGATCAATTCTTGAAGTTCAGAACTAGCTAGAAAAAAATCTTGTCCCTTCTGATAAGCTCATGTGCATCCCTTTTATTACACAAAACAACTGTATAACTCAGTCCTTCTCTTTGCGCCTTTGCTTTCAGAAAGCTCAGATGTACACGATGTTCTAAAAGGAACTGCCACACTTAGTGGACATTTTCTGGTGTTGCTATGTATTGACTTCGGCCCACATTTATTTCTCTATTTTCATTCTGAAGTTTTATTGTGTATTTTTCTCAATAATTCTATAGAAATAGTCTAGGTATATGTAAATGAATATATATTTCATAATTTTCAACTTTCCTAGTCATAAAGACTCCAAATTCATCTAAACCTCTAAAACCCTCCAACAAACTTATTACTTCAATCTCTATTTTATACAAAACGATTGTATCATGTCTATTTCCCTTCTCTCTTGCCTTCTCTTATTCTGGTGGAGCTAATGAAGTACTTTGCATACATCTGATTTCAAATGATGATTATATTGAACTTAACCTGAACTAAATTAACATAAATAATAAATATGAACTTGAGGTTTATATATGCAAGCATGTTGAAACTACACTATTCTTCCTAAAATCCCCAAAGTTCTTTTACAAGAATTAATCGCCCAGGTCTAAAGACTAAGCACTTAATTTCATTTTCTTCAGCTGTTAAGAAAGATGAGCACAATATGATTCTTTATAAACTAGACATTTATTAACATCCCGATTGATTTCTTAAAGCAGAGCTCTGTACTGAAGCTCTGTACTTTACTCCATTACTAGCTCTCCCTCAGTATAAGAAGGAACAGAATGTACTAAGTATAAACCACAAATACAACTCTGGTCATAACAAAGGCTAAATTCACAATTTGAATGTCAGCTTTAACTTAGATGATTTTTCAGGCAGTAACAAGTATCTATTAAAATAAGAACATCATTGACAATTCTCTGGAAACCATTAGCAATGCCTTCTCTTGGGTCTCATAATGAGTAGGAATTAGAAGTAGACAGCCAAAGTGAAACTGTCTGGTACTATGTGTTACTACTCTCCAGTTAGTTAAACCAAAAGATGGAAACGAGACAACATTAGGAACTGACATATTTGCTCTTGGTTAAGTATATAGACCCCAACTCTGTTGCAATATCTGAAAACTGATTTTACCCATTCTTTGTCACTGTAGCCAGTAAGAGTAGCATTAACCGGAGCAAGTGTCACATTTCCCATCTCTTCAACATTAAAATTCTGCTGGCATTAACGCTTGCAAGCTCCTTTACTAGCTATCTGCTGCGCAGGATGTATTTCACTGCTAGAACTGTTATAGTATTATGCTCACCTCATAAATATCCATTGACAAGCTGAAGCATACAACTGCACTTTAGACTTTTCAAACACGGATGATTTATTTATATCCTCACTTCTAAAAAGAGTTTACTAAACCTTCATGCTTTGTAAAACAGTAAACAGTGATTCAAATGTAAAATTGTACACCAAGCACAAGTACACATAGAAACAGACACAAGACAATTTGAAGAGGTCCAGGAAATCACAAATATTAGGAACAAATGTTGACTTGAGGAAACAATAGGCTCTTTTTAAATAAAATTATTTTTCAATTATAGTTGGGATACAATATATTAGTTTCAAGTGTACAGCATAGTGATTAGCTGTGTATATAACTCACAAAGCGATCACTCCACTAAATCTAGTACCCCTCTGCCCCTATACATAATTACTTCATCACTGACTATATTCCTTATGCTCTATTTTGTATCTCTATGACTATTTTGTAACTACTCATTTATAATTTTTAATCCCTTCCCCATTTTTCAACAACTCCTCAACCCCCCTCTCATCTGGTAAACCTCAAAATGTTCTCTGTGTCTGTGAATTTCTGTTTTTTGTTGTTTATTTTGTTCTTTAGATTCTACAACTGCGTACAATCATACAGCAGTTGTCATTCTCTATCTGACTTCATTCAGCACAATACCCTTTACGTCCATCATGCAATATCTTTTTCCATCTCATAACTTTCAATCTGTGTGTGTCTATTAATCTGAAGTGAGTCTCTTGCAGAAAGCCTATGTAAAGGTCTCGTTTTCTTATCCATTTGGCCACCTTACCTTTTGATCAGAACACAATTCTTTTTCATTTGAAGAAATGGTTGATAGATATGTAGTTATTGCCATCCTTTATTCATATTTTGGATACATATTTTCCTTCTTCTTAAAGAAGTCCCTCCAACATTTCCTGTAATGCTGGCTTGGTGGTGATCAACTCCTTTAGCTTTTTCTTGTCTAGGAAGCTCTTTACCTGTCCTTTGACTCTGAATGATAGTTTTGCTGGACAAAGTAATCTTGGTTATAGATCCTGAGTTTTCATCACTTTGAATATTTTACGTTAAGCCCTTTATCCTGCAAATTTTCTTTTGAGAAATCAGCTGCCAGCCTTATGGGAGCTCCTTTGTAGGTAATTGCTTTTCTCTTGCTGCTTTTAAGATTCTTTCTTTGTATTTAACCTTTGGCACTTTAATTATGATGTGTCTTGGCGTGGGCCTCTTTAGGTTCTTTTTGTGAGCTTTGTAGGGTTGGATGTCTATTTCTTTCATTAGGTTAGGGAGGTTTCCATCATTTCTTCAAAGAGGTTTTCTACTTCTTGCTATCTCTCTTCTCCTTCTGGTACCCCGATGATGTGAATGCTGTTACGCTTAATGTTGTCCCATAGTCTCCTTATGTCATCTTCATTTTTCAAAAATGTTTTCTTGTTGTTACTCTGATTAGGTGTCCTCCACAATCTCATCCTCTATATTAGTAATTGGCTCCTCCTCTTCATCCACTCTCAACAGATGAATGTGCTTTTTATACCAATATTGTATTCTTCCTTTCTGACTTGTTCTCTGTTATAATTTCCATCTCCCTTTTTTATGTTTTTTATCTCTTTGTTAAAGTTCTCACAGAGTTCACCTACTCTTCTCTTAAGTTCATTGAACAACCTTATAACCACCATTTGAACTCTGCATCTGTTAGATTGCTTGACTGTACTTTATTTAGATATTTTTCTGGAGCTTTGTTCTATTTTTCATGTAGGAAATGCTTTTCTGTCTCTCTATTTTGACTGCCTTTATATGTCTGTTTCTATGTACTATATAAAGCTCTTAAGTCTTCCGGTCATAGTAGTGTGGCTTTGAGGGGCCCAGTGCCATAGTCTTGAGAGAGGTCCAACTGCAGGCCAAGTTTCTCCCTAGCCTATGCCCCTCCGAGCCACCTGGTAAGTGTCAGCAAGCAATCCATAGATGGATGCCACCTGTGCTGTGCTTATAGCTGCTTCAAGAGGCCACACCAGAAACTGAGGCCAGCTGCCACCAGTGTGAGGCTTAGAGTTGCTCAGCAAGGGTCACATGGCACGCTGAGGACACTTCTGGCCATGGCATGGGTAGGGCTGCAAGTTGAGAGGGGCAGAGTCTCAGGGAATCCTCTTGGCAGAGTGACCTCTGTTATCCAGTTTGATGATGTCTCAGCTACGGCAGTACCTGCGGCCACATGTTGGGAGCCGAACGGGCTCATCCAAGGATCCATAGATACCACCAGCATTTCTGCCTGGGAGAAAAAGCCCCTCTAGCCCTTTCCTTGAAGCTCTACAACTCAGTGTCCTCCCCACCCCATCTGTCCCCAACACCCCACCCAGTAGCTATCCTAGCACTAGAGCTCAGGGCAAGCGAATCTGTCGCCGCCAAAGTCCAACAGAGACACGACCTCTTTAAAAGAAACATCTGTACCTGCCGGCTGCCACTGCTATAGGCTCTGTCTTGCTCAGCCCAAGGTGATTTCTTAATTCTCTCCCTAGTTGTAGGGCTTCTGTTCATCTAGACCCCAAGCAACTCTGCTTGCTGTTTGCTCTGTGGATTTGTCACAATTTTGGTGTGGTCACAAAAGGAGATTTACAAAGCCTCCTATCTTGACTGCCAGCCTCCAACAATAGGCTCTTCAAGTGGAGATTTTCTATAGCAACTAGAGGTACAAGACTGAAGAGAGGGTTCATAGTATCATCTTTCTCATATGGATATAAGAGATATATCGATATATATGATACATATAGGTGGAAAAAGGGCACACAATAGAGTGAATGAGGATGTAAATAAGATATCTTTGAATAGATCTAGTTATATCTTATTAAATGAAACCATGTAAATAGTTTACATTTGCAAACAAAAAGCTATGCAATAAAAAGAAATCCCTGCAAATTAAAATAGCCTTTACTAAATGCAAGGCAGAACCCTACCAGAGGATGAAGCCATGGCAGGAAAACTGAGAGTGATCACTCCATAGCACATGAGGTTTTCCTTGAGAGCAAGGAAGTAGTCAACTAAAGTCTGGGAGAAAAGCAGGAAGGTAGAGAAATACCTCCTTCTTCAAAGACACATGGGGCCTTCTCCAGGAGAAAAGGAAACAGCCAACTGAAGGTTTGAGGAATGGAAAAACACAACTCTGAGGGACCCAGGGCCTTCATTAACCATAGGGCAGAAGCCCGAAACCTGGGAGTAGGACAACTGAGAAAAATCCTTCCAAGACTCATGAGGCCTTCTGACAATATGAGGAATTGGCCCAAGGCTGTAGGCAGAGAATCAATGTGAAAACAGGGCTTTCAAGGTACTTAAAGTGGTGAGGAGTGAGTTGGGAGGGCATGGGAACATGATCCTGAGAGTAAAGAGAACTCCACTGCAACCCAAGCTCATAGGTATGCTGTAAAACAGGGCAGGGGAGGGGCTCTGCTGAAGGAAAGTCCATGGTCCTGCTCTCAAAATTTCTGAAGCCAGTAGTAAACTAAAAATAACTAAGATGGCAAGATACTGAGACCCGGCCAAACTACAAATGAGTAACATGACAGAGAAAGTGGTATATACGATTCTAGAGGTAAATATTATCTAGGTTAGTCCCAATATTTTATGTACAATGTCTAGCGTAAAAATCACAAATTATGGTATGTACAATGAAGCAAGAAAATATGAGCCATAATTGATGGAAAAATATAATTAGGCAAATCTATAGTAAATGAAAAAGGACTTTAAAATAACTATAATAGAAATATTTAAAGTATTAGAGAAAAGAGTGTATAACATGAATTTCAGCAGAAATGTAAAAATTATAAATAAGAACCAAATGGAAAAATTAATAGGGAAACTGCAGTATCTGAAATAATGTTTTTGATTCACATAAATTAGACTAGACATAGCGGGAAAAAACTCATTGAACTTGAAGGAGAATAGAAACTGTGCAAAAAAAAAAAATACGAAGAGAAAAAAATAACTAAATAGAACCTGAGACTTGTGAGACATTATCCAATGGTCTGTCATATGAGTAATTGATGTCCAGAAGAAGAGACAGAATGGAACAAAAAAAAAATCTTTTTAAGAATGACAGAGAATGTCCTAGATTTGCGAAATGCATAAATCTACAGATCAAGGAAACTCAGTGATCCTTAAACAGAATAAATTACACAGAAAATAATATCAGAGAATATATAGTAAAACTTATATAAACCAAAGAATATTATAAAAAGTATACTTCTCTGTCCTTCATCATGATATCCTAAGACATTATACAGATACTCCTCAATTTACAGTGGAGCTCTTCAACAAACCCATTGTAAGTTGAAAATATCGTTAATCAGAAATGTACTTAATACACCTAACCACTGAATATCATAGTTTAAATTAGACTACCTTAAACATGCTCACATTAGCCTACACATTAGCCTTAAATATTCACATTAGCCTACAGCTGAGTAAAATTATCTAACACAATAAATATACTTTAGACTCTCAGTTGTTTACCCTTGTGATCTTGTGGCTGGCTGGAAGGTGCAGCTTGCTGCCATTGGCCAGCATCATGAAAGAGTACCATATCATTTATCATTAGCCTGGCAAAAAATCACAATTCAGAATTTGAAGTGTGGTTTCTACTGAATCATATCGCTTCTGCACCATCATAAAGTCAAAAATTGTTAGCTGAGCCATTGTAAATTGGGTACCTTTTGTATACAGGGAAAATATCCATAAGTATAACAGTCAATTTTTTACCAGAAACAATGGAAGATGTAAGACAATGGAACAATCTAAAATGCTAAATGGGCAGAAGTCAATCTAAATTATATCTAGAGAAAACAGTGTTCAAAAATGTAGGCAAAATAAAGAAATTTTTAGACAAGCAGAACCTGACATAATTTATCTGTGATAAACTTCAACAATAATAAGTGTAAAAGAAGTTCTTAAAACTGAAGGAAAAGAAACTAGATGGAACCCAAATCTGCAGGAAGAAATAAAGAAAAACAAAACAGTAAATAAGTTGCTAAATAAGAAATATAAGTATATAAAAGAACTCATATTTCTTTATGACATCATTAATTAAAGCAAAAAATAATAATATGTTACTGAATTCATAGTATATGTAGAAGTAAAATATATGACAGTACGAGTGCACAAAATTGGAGGGGGAAATGAAAATTAAGCCATGGTAATGTTTATATATTGTTCTTAAATTAGTATAATAGTATTTGATGGCAGATTGTGAAACATTAAAGAAGCATATTATTACCTCTAAGGATAAATAGAACGGCTTAGAAATGTTTTATTTTACTCATTAATCTTAATTTTACGAATGCTATTTCCATATTAATTGGTATCTCTATATATTGTAGGATAGAGATAATAAGTACTTCAATATTGTTAAGGCCAAGATTTCTCATTCAAGAGAAAAGAGATACAAATGTAAATTCAGAAATACTTAGTAAGATACCTTAATGCTAACCTGGAATTTAAAATATAGTGTAAACTCATGATTTTTTTCAAAGTACTGAATTTCCTAGTTCTACCAGCTAAAAATGCTTAGTAAGCAATTACAACCCAATAACAATCAGCACCCCTGCCATTATTTACTAAAAACATCTAGGGCTCTTTGGAGTTTAATGTTTTATTCCAGTTTTGAAATGAAAAATTGGTAGATAAGCATGGGATATATTATACCAAAACAAAAATATATATATCAAAGACTAATATAGGCCTTGTCAAAAATATATAATAATCTATATAATGGGTCAAGCTTTTACCATCTGCTTTCTCTGATGTATCTTGGCATCACTGATAGTAGGACAATTGATGTGATGCATTATAAAATGCACAGCACCACTTATGAATAATCTATGGCAAAAGCAAAAAGTATATCTGAATCAGAGTAAAGCATTACAGAGTATCAATATATATGAATGTGTGTTGAAGACCAGTGCTAAAAGAGTTGTATTTTATAAAAAGTGTTCAGGTAGCAGTTGAGAAGAGATTCAAAGAAAGTCAATGAAACTGTGACTATCTGGGGAAGAATAATTCTGGTAGGAGAAACTAATAAGTGCAAAGGCCCTGGGGTGAAAGTGTCTTTGGCATGTCTGTAGAAAAGTAACACAGATAGTGTGGCAGGAGCAGACTGAGCAAGAGGAGGTAAGAGAAGAAGAGCCCCTATCATAAAACGCCTTGAAGCACTGTTATAAATCCTCTTTTTCAAAATCAAAGTTATTAATTATACGAAGTTAATACCTGAATCTATTCTCTTCTCCTATTTGGAAGATTGAGCTAAGATGTTAAATTATTTACTTTTAAAATTTTTTTAAATTCACTTGTACCCAAACTCCCCCCAAACACACACACAGTGGACAATACCAGAATAAAGAACAAACTCCAAAAATCATGTCAAATAATGACTAATTGAAAACACAATCCATATTTAAATTATGCATTTAGAAAGATGTTAGAAAAATCCAAATAAAAAGCATATTATATCGCTATTGTTTTATCAGGTGGAAAATAAAATTAATTAATTTACTCAGTGTGAAAGAATGCTACATAAAAATACTAATTTTTACTAGAGTACTTCTGGGCTTGAAATTTTAACCTCAGTTGTTAACACCACAGAGCAAAAATTTTATAGGCAATTCATTTTTTTCCCGCTAGAAATTTAAGCACTCATATAATTTATTGTAACAAACTGCTTTTGGCACATTTAAAAAGAAATTCTGAAAGTTTATATATCATTAGCACTGAAAATATTTATTAAGAGATTTTCCTAATGTATATAACCCTAGGGATGCAATGATTTATCCATAGCTAAGTTTCTAAGAATTAAATCTTTACTTCTGGGACATTAAAATAGTATACATTTTCCCAGTCGAGAAATTAATAACTAAAAATATGTTGATGGATTTAGTCTACACTTGATTCAGACATATTTCCATTAGCTATCTCTACTTAAAAGTATCCAAAGCTCTTTGGGTGATTTGTCATATGGCTAAATTCCCAGCCATCCCTGCTTTATGTGCAGGTGCAAGTCTGGACACACATTTCATACATAGCCACAGAGATTTATATTGCAAAGATAGATGCCACTGTGACACAGATGTCACTTCATTGATCAGTGAGTATACAATAGCATTTAATGGGAATCCCTTGCTCACGGTTTGAAAAGAAATAAACATTCATTACTTTTGTCCTTTAATCAATACAGGCATTCCTCGTCTAAGTAACATATCAACTATTAAGACTCTTCAAACTGGGACAATATTAAACCATTTCTAGAGAGGTAATTAATCCCCTCAATGGAAAGAATCAACTTTCAAAATTTAAGCATTTATACACATACATGCATATACATTCAAATAAGTCAACAAACATGATTGTGATAGTGTTTCAAAGTACTAATTACTTACTCATGTGTAATAAGTTACATCTATGCACAAAGGATAGTTCGCTTTTCAGTCTACAGAACTCAAAAATACTAAAGGTCTTTCCATTTAAGAATCAAATAACAAAAAGTGATTGTCTTTGATTATTAAATCTTCAATTGACTGTCCATACATAATTATTCAACATCTCAGAACCAGATACTGTCATTTAGATCTATCTACAAGCATTGGGTATAGTGTTAGTGCAAAATAGATGATAGATAGATAGATGATTGATAGATAGATAAATGATAGAAAGACAGACAGACAGATAGATAGGCAGACAGAAAGATGTTAGATAGATAGATAGATAGATAGATAGATAGATAGACAGACAGACAGACAGACATGGATTTAACAAGTTCATTTTCAGTTAGCTTAGAAAAACAAATTCTAATATTCTAAGACAAAATTATTTTCTAAACCGAAAATGATATAATTAGGCTAATATCCTACTTCAAAAATATAATTAGACTCTAGATAATAGCAAAGTATATTCAGAATTATAACAAATCTTTTAATTGTTTTAAACAAACAAATCTAAGTATTTATTTAAACTCTAACTCTGCCCTAGATTGCAATCTCCATGATGGTTTTTCTTTTTAACCACCATTTTGCAAATTCAGTGTTCACTCTATAGTTTAAGAGCTTAAAAATATTTGCTAAATTAATGATAACTACTGGGTTTGAAATATTTAATTTAATCTATGCAGCTAATATCTCTCTGAAACATATAACTGATATTCACGTCAATATTTGTATAAATATTGAGATATTTCAATCTAACAACACAATGATTAGCAAGCTACAAAATAAAATACAAACAGAAAACTATAAAACTATACTTCAGTTTTTACTGACTTGTAGTTAAGCAATAGTGGCAATCACTCTATGGGCAAAAGTCTTCCTGGTTTATTTTGTGGTATGAATATTCAAGCACTCCTAGATGTCCCATTTCTTATATGTTGGCTCAATGACTAGGCATAATAGGGTAATGGCTGAACTGCAGGATAGAAGTGTTCTAAGCTGGGAAACAAGTAGGCATCAGAGAGGAACTGAACTTGATGTCAAATTTAAATAGAGAGCAGATGGTTGGAAATGAAATCTGTTTTATGCCTGAAACCACCAACAGACAAAGAAGATAGAGATAAAAGTATATATTCTAAGTCCATTATGATTCCTAGATCTAAATACATCACATATTTGGACAGGCAGGAAGTGGTCATTATGAGCAACCTAACCACATGAAAACATATCATGCAGTAGTGAAACATTAAATCGGTGCTCAGTTAATTAATTGATTTTGTGAATGTTTATTTTCCTTTTACGCCTCTGTTATTCCCCGTGAAAGAAATCAATATTCCTTCTTCACACAAGTGGCATATTACTTGCTAACTCTGTGTCAAAAATTCCAGAGACCAAGTTACACATCAATAAAGAATTATTCTGCATTTATTAATTAATAGCATTATTTAATTTGAAAATAATATAGCATAATTCATTCAGATTTCCCAAAACACATATATTTTTAAATGTTCTCCAATTTATGGCATTTGCTGACAAATGTGAAAGTTTAAGACTGGACTAGTCAGGGTAGGATCACTTCATAAATTATACATATGTCTGACCTCGAAGCTATACACCTGAAACTAAAATAAAGTAATATTGAATGTCGACTGCAATTGAAAATTTAAAAAGTGGAGATTGAGGTAAAGGGGAATAAGAGGTTCAAATTTTCAGGTATAAAATAAATAAGTCTTGAGGCTGTGGTGTCCAGCATAGAGAATATATTCAATAACATTGTAATAGCACCATGCGGCGTCAGATGGTTGCTGGACATATTACAGTGATCACTTCTGTAAGTATATAAAAGTTGAATAACCATGGTATATACCTGAAACTAATTCAATATTGTGTTAGCTATATTTTAATTAAAAATTGTTTTAAATAAAATAAAAATAAATAAATAAAATATTTAGTTGATAGTGGACTCTGTCAATAAGTAAAGATTTGGGCTTAAAAAGAACAAAAACATTCTTGAAAGGAATAAAACGTAACTTGATAAATCAATTTTGATTACTAGATATTACTTAAAATTAATGAAAAATCAATCTACGATACATTGTTGGAGTTGTTCTTCCATTGGTGAAATATTATTAGAGAAATTATTAATTCTATGGCAGGACTGGAGCACAGAAGATTCTTCAGAGTCAGAAACATGAAAGGAAAAGACAAGAAACTGCCTTTTTTAATTGCACAAAATCTACTGTTCATAAAGCTTGTTTTAAGTGCAGTCTTTGGTACTTTTTAAATATGAAAATGAAAATTCCATTTCAAAACCTTGTCACCCGAAAATATCCCTTTGACTGAAACAAAAGAGAGATGCTAGTAGTCGTGCACCAGCACAGCGCCATCATCACAGCTGTGTCATGCTGTCATGCCCAACCTTGCACCCAGAAAGGCTATGTGAGATGACAGTGGACTGTGTTGTTTGAATGGCATCCCTGAGAAAAATCCGACTGCGATAGCACATTTTTTTGATTTCAGTCAAAAGACTGGTCATTCTAAATATATATCATTGTATTTTTTCATCAAAGTTAACCTATCTTTGGAACTTAAGAGAAGATTGAATGAATAAAATATTCTTGTATTGGCAAACTCCAAACCTGGACAATTGTATTAGCATTTTATTCAGCCTCTTTCGACAACATCAATGCACCTTGTGAAAAGAAAGCCAGATGTTCATTCTGTTTGGTGCTATTAAAAATCAGACTTAAATTATCTTCACTGTTGTTGTTGTTTTTTTTTTCCAAATGATGATGGCATTGAAGCCTTTGATAATGATGAAACCAGATTTCAATGTGAGCTTTTTGGTACTTCTAGCTTTAAATATACAACTCAACATATGTTTAAAACAGAGAATATGAAAATAAGAAAGAGCAAATCTGAGTCCCGGGCACAAATATTATTTCAAAAGCTACTTATAGTAATTTCAAATCATGCAGTCTCAAATCTATTGAGATTCAGAACTAACAGAAATATAATCTTTTTGCTGTAATCATGCAAACTTTCAGGACTTAAAATTTCCACAGTTGATATCCCATTGTTCAGGTTCTAAAAAATCTATTCCCAGATTTTAAAAAGTTTATATCAATAGAGTTCTCTTTGTGTGACTTGGGGTCATTTCTTATTGAACAATATTAAAAATAACACCTTTATGAATCAGTCACTGAATTCATTAGCAGTGACCAGTATTATTAGTGTAACAATATCCATTTATTCACTTAACTGCATTATCACAGAGATGACATTCATTAACAAATAAGCATTGAGCAACAAAGTCTGACAAAGAATAATTTGACATCATTCAGCTGTTCTCTAGACAAGAAGAATTTTTAAAGCATTTTTCTTTTGTTGCTTTTCACTTTCATGCAAAAAAGTACAAACTATATCCAATAAAATGAACTTAGAAATTATCTACCACCAATCAGTGTGTTCTTAAACAATCACTTTAATGTCCTAAGTTCTTTACCTTGGGATAACTATATAATAAAAATTGATTCAAGATAATAACTTTGGAACACTTTCAAGATTGCCAAGGGTCTGCTGAATTAGTATGTATTGAATAAGTCAACCAGTATTTTTGAATGAGAATTTGAATCCAACTTCTTTAATAATCTAAGATTCATATGTTCTTGTATACATTTTGACAGGATTTAGTTAACCACAATATTAAACTTACCAAAACATAGCAATCCCAATCATGTCTATAAAAAATAGTTTACTGTACCATGTTAGTAAGATAGGAAATGTGTCTAACTTGATGTCAGAAGTTTCTAGTTCTAACCTTACCATTTTACAAACCACATGTCAATGTCCAGTCTAGAAAACTGTGTTAGCTACTGTGGGTGTAAAGCGGAGTGAGTTGGTTGCCATATTGAAGCATATAAAGAGATTTGATTTTATGCTTAGAAAGAAAACTGAGAATTTATAAAGAACTGTAAAGACTTGCATATGAAAGAAACTTTTTTTAAAAAAATAAATCAGTGTCATCAAATGTGGAGATAACTGAACATAACACGTCTGCAGATATTTTTAAATGAACTGAGAAGTCCAACTATATCTCTTATATAAGAAAACTGTGATGAGGTTACCATAATTTATCATATGTCTTCTATCTTTGTATTTCTATATCAAGTAAAATGCCTGAGTTGAAAGTATATACTACCTGCTTATGAATGGAAAAAACATAAAAGTAGAAGCTAAAAAACTTATCATTATCCCACTTCACACTATTAGGATAGTTATTATCAAAAAAAATTGATAAATAAACAGCAAATAAGTGTTGGAGAAGATGTGGAGCATTTGGAATCCCCGTGCATTACTGGGGGAATTATAAAATGGTACAAACACTGTGGAAGGCAGTGTGGTGGTTCTACAGAAAATTAAACATAGGATTCTATATGATCCAGCAATTCCACTTTGGGTACTTACCCAAAAGAACTGAAATCAGGGACTCAAAACGGATATTTGTAAAGCCATTATTTGCAATAGCCCAAAAGTGAAAACAATCAAAATATCCGATTGACAGATGAATTGATAAACAAAATGTGATTTGTACATGCAATAGAATGTTTTTCAGCCTTAAAAAGAATGAAATTCTGATGCACACTACAGTATGAATAAACCTTGAAAAGATTATGCTAAGTGAAATAAGCCAGACCAAAAAAAACAAATATTGTATGATTCTCCTTTTAGATGGTATCTGAAGTAGTCCAATTCATAGAGACAAAAATTAAATAATGATTGCCAGAGGGAGAGGGGAGAATGGGGATTTATTGTTTAATGAGAATAGAGTTTCAGTTTGGGATGATGAAAAAATTGTGGACATCAATGAAGATGATGTTGTACAACAATGTCAGTGTACTTAATGATCTTGAATTATGTACTTAAAAATGGTAAAATATATATTTTACCACAATAAAAACTATTATTTATAGGTTTTTAAAATCAGTTGAAATATTAACATAACATAGAAATTTGTGAGAAGTTGAATGTAATATATATACAAATCAAAAAGTCACCATATTATAGTAATTTAAAGTTAGGAAGATTATAGAAAAATATTTTAAATAAAAACATTAATTAATTTATTTTAAATATAATAGATTTTATTATAAATTACTAAGATGTATTTATCTGCATATTTATGATTAATTTATAGACCAAGCCGGTTAATTAGTTTTAAAGAAATAAAACTAATAATGGCACATAAATTATTAATATGTATTTTCGTAAGACCTAATCAAGAAAATATTTGACATTTAAAAAGTTAATTCAAAATTCTATTTTAGATATATTACTAATCTAATCTCAATAGACTGCTAACAGAGTCAAAATCTTAACTATATGTAATAGTTGGGAACAAGTAGTTCTTAGTGGAATAATTATCCTATAACGACCCCAGACTGCAGTGTTTGTCTGAGTCTTGTGTCTGTTTTCTCACTCTCTTCCTTGCAACTCTTAATTCATATTACTGTGCTATATCCATCTTTCATAGCTCCTCTACTCCCATTCTATTGTACTGCTTTTAATTTGCCACATATATGGAAACAAGATAAGCCCACTAAAAGTAGGTATAAAATAAAAACAATTAAAAGTGTAAATGAGCTAGAACTCTTTGCATCTATTTTTACTGATTGGAGAGTTATTTACCTGCTTATTTCCATTTACAGCTCTAGAGTGTATTTTAGATATGGGAGTTGCTGATCTATTTTGCAATACCCTATGGTTAAAATAGTACAATCTCATAAAGATTATACAGAATAAATTCAATGCCGATTATATGTTGAAAATAGAACCATACTTTTCTTACAAATGGTTATAATATTCTTAAGTCTATAATTCAACACATTTACCAAAATAGAATCCAATTCAAACAGTCTACCAAATCTAAACAATGACACCAAACTCACATTTTATGTATTTGCTGTCACATAAAAAGTGCACACATATTCAAGTTGTATATAATTTTAACTTGAAAAGTTTATTAGTGTGTTTTGTTGTATATCCTTATTTAAATGTTTGGTTTGAACTTCTTTAGCATATCACAGGCTAAAAGAAAATAGCTGTTATACATACATTTTTTTAAGAGAAAACAAATGAACAGAGTCAACTTTATAAGGGTTGAGGTCATGGACACCAGCTGTAAATATTTTATGCTTACTGATGTGTCTTCTTTTCTAAATTCCACTGTGCCAACAGCAAGTAAAATAAACGCTCTAGGATCCTTCTCATTCATATTCTCATTCTCATTCTCTCTCTCTCTCTCTCTCTCTCTCTCTCTCTCTCTCTCTCTCTCTCTCTCTCTCTCTTTCTCTCTCTCATCTCCCCTTTTCTCTCCCCCCTCCTCTTTCTCCTTCCAGATAAATGCCAGTCATTTGGCCAGGGCTAACTCACAGAAGGTACAGCAGGCACAGATGGTACTAATGCATAAATGTAATCTAGCAAAAGAATGCCAACGCCAACCCAGAAAAGGTTCCAAATAACTGCAGTGCACTTACAGGAAGTCTGTGATTGGCAAGGTTAAAGCTGCAACTGTGAGAGCTCGCTATTTGTTCCCAGATCAACAATAGAAATTCTTGAGCAAATGAGCATATTTACTTTATTTGCTTCAAATGTATTAATTTAGATGGTATTTAGATAAATGATGTATCTTTAGAAATAATATTACATGAGTAAAATCTAAGTTGTGCTATGTCTGCATTCACAAGTCCATCTATATCTGAGCATCTGTAGACTTTTCCCTACCCACTCTCTATTTTCTTACCTCATAACAGTATTCTGATGTACATTCAAACTGATTGTTGACCCCAGATATATGTAACTTTGAGGTAGTTAATATTTTCTTTTTTTTAACTAAATCATATCACCGTACTGTAAATTTAGAATGTCCACAAAATATCCATTATATGGGTAAATTAACTAAGGACTTTCATATTCACATTTAAATTTTCAATACAAACAAAACATTAATAAATGACCTTTACTTAGTAATCCTGCCTGTGCCTACCCCATAGTTAAGTTTGTGTCATGAAGAATGCCGCCAAGAACAGAAAAGAGTTAAGTATTTAGTGTATGACTCAGTCGAGGGAGAGCACGAAGATCAGCAAAGGAGGCGTGCAGAAAGGATCATTTGTACAATGATTTAAATAGCTCGCCACAACTTTTAATGGCATAAGGGAGTGATGCATTTTCTTTGGAGAAAGATATTCCTTCTTAATTTTTCATTATAAACCTATTTATTTTCCCCTTGAATATACTCAACTTTGAATAAAAGTAATTGTTGCTGCATTAGTTATAGTGGTGCCCTTCCCATAATTGAAAAAAATTATTAAATATTCAAACACAGAGGATTTCTAAATTGACTATAGTAAAATGCTTGATAAAATGTTATATGACTGTTACCTTGAAATCTATTTAACAATATTAAAAAATAATATAATTTAAAGGATAGAAATTAGTATTTAAAGAGTATATTACAACTAGATTGAGAAAACAGGCTCAGAAAAAAAACTTTTAAGTATTGCTTTCTTTAATAGTTTTGGTTTATATGATGAGAAGATACTTTTTAATTCTTTGACCTAAAACTTTTACAACTTTTCTTAATAAGTATATATTGTTTGTAATAAGAAAAAAAGTAAAAGAATTTTACTTTTTTTTTGGATATTTAATAATTTTACCCCCTAGTTATTTTCCTTTACCTCTTCCACCAATATATATATATATACACACACACACACACATATATATATGTGTGTGTGTGTATATATATGTATGCATATATATATAAAGGAAAATAACTAGGGTGTAAAATTTTATACACACACACACACGCAGAGTAAAATTACTAAAAAAAAAAAAACTAAATAGCTGTTAACAATTTTGAATTTTCTCTCAGATATAAACTGTGACACAGAAAAAAAAAGTGTTAGAAAAAGCAATAGAATTTCTGTTATATGAACAGCAGCAAATGACTGCTTTGAATAAGATAAAGGAGTGGTCAAGAATGTGTGCTCTTTTCATCCTTAGAAACCAAACCTACCATTAGAGTCGCTTAACTTGAAGCAATGTGCCCTTTCCATCTTGTTTTCCTCATTTATAAAATGTGGAAAATGGTAGCACTGCTTCATAAAGTTAGTGAGAGAGCTGTGGGCATGCATACGAAGCTCTACGTCTGACAGATGATAAACTACAAGTGCCATTTATTTCTACTACACTTTCTGTCTAACAGAGATGAACTGGCAAATAGTTTGATGTATAAAATGGTTTTGTTTAAAACTTTAAAGTGGACATTGGAGGAAAAAATCAAGAACAAAAACAAAGAATCTTTATTAGTCAAGTTCCAAACTAGAAAAATATTTATCTATTCAGCAGTTTTTGAGAGAAATAGAGTATAGTCATTGGAGTAAATATCTTACAGGCTTTCAGAGCACTGACTCTGGGCACTTCATTAAGAAAACAATTAAATAGCGCTAGCTATTGCAAAGGATAGACCAGTTTGTATCATGCTTCTAAAATTAAAGTGCATGCCATCTATCAATGTGAAGAGTTTAAAAACTGTATGTTTCCTTCTTTTTTTTTTAAAAAAAAAAAAAAAGGAACTACCTTGGCGAATTAGAACAAGCACCTTCCCTCCAGGCTGACCAAGCTTGGCCAGCACAAAGTGGGCTGGAATTCAGTGACCACACCCATCAGTCCCTCAGTTTCGACCTTTATAAAGGACATAATTTACTCAACTAAAAAGAGCATTCCTGAAATTACATATTACCTGTTGTGGTCTTTCAAAAACCACGAATGTGAAAATGAAGTAGTGACAAATAGTTGGGAGTAGATTACCTAGGAGAAATAATGAACAGAAAAAGTGAAGCTCAAAGGCCAGCTGGACTGGCAAAAAAGGACCCTAAAACTGGGGGAAATACCAGAAGGAACAGTAACTAGGGTGAAGGCTGGAACAGACACTAAAATGAGAAGCAAAGTAGAAACTAAAGTGCAAGACAATACATTGACATTTATGTTTGCATGCCTAAGGTGTGTGGAATAAAATGGGAAGGAAGTCTTATTTATTCTGGCTATGGATATCACAATGTGAAGAAATTTTAATATGTGTTTATGATTCAGTCAAAGAACTTGGAATTCTAAGATGATTTAGAGATGAGTGCCCATTTGACTGTAAATGGGAAGGGACATTTGCTATATCACATTCACTGAAATCATATGTGGTACATTTCTACAGCAGTCTAGCTGTTGCATATTAAAGAGTGACACGAGTTAATATACTCACAAGAGATGACTTAGCTTTCAGTAGGCTCTGTCTTCTTAAACTATAAAAACCTCTTCCACAAAAAAAAAAAAAAAAAAAGGCATCAAGAATTATGATCCCATTCTAAAGTTGCAGCAAAATGGGATTTGTTAATTTTGGCATGTGTACAATCTGATTACGGATCACATATTCTAATATTAAGATATTACTCATAGTTCTAAATGTAGGGAGTACTACAGATCATTGCCAGTATCATTATAATACTACTTCTGAAAGTTCAGGTGTTTCAAACACCACTCTTAAACATGTACTACAATGATATAATTATTTAGCCATTGTGCATTTTTTTTGGGCTGGATTTTTAATCAATTTCTAGGCACATAAATTTTAAATTGATACAATGCTATTCAACTGTGTCATTTTCAGATCTTCTCTCATCAGAACTTGGCTATGCTCTTCAAGAGTATTACCATTCTCTTTCCTAATTTAGTACTGTAATTGGTAGCACCACTTTAGAACTCGACTTCGAGGCTTCCCAAACGAGAAGTTTTGCCCTTAATTTTACATCCAGTACCTAAATGAGTATAGCCAAATGTTCTCACATTTTTCTAATCCTATCAGAGTTTCTTTTCCTTTTGAGATAATTTATTTCCTCATAAATATTCAGGTATAATTGCTGATGGAAGGAGATAGTGAAATATTTCAATAGTATTTACGTTGGTCTCAGAGACCGGAGAATGATGCAAAAGAAATAAAAGTCCTTTGTTAGTCCTAAAAGAAAGTGAGGGAGAAAAAAACTAACATGTGACATAATTAGGAAACAATTAATTTTATAATTATCACCCAATCTTTAAAACAATGCACTTTAAGCTCTGGTTATGCATTGCAATATGAATTATAATCACCTTTTCACTTAGAATCATGCCTACCTAGTACTATACAAGGGTAAGAACTATACTTATATTTTCTATTTTTTCTATTTCATGTACAATTCTAGACCCAAAGTCAGCAAGCAATGAAAAATTTGATTGTGCAGTCACTCAATTAATTGAAGGCATTTCTCATTTTGATCTTTGTTACAAAGAAGAAAAAGTGTATTAATTATAACTTTTTTTGCTTTACTATTAAGAAATTAAAAATTAGCTTTAATTTTATACAGTTTTAAAAAAAAAAACACTCATAAACTTAATTAAGCTTTTAATTTAGTTATAAAGAATGGAAACCAATCACTATAATCTCAACAGTAGCATTAAGAAAATAAGGTGCCCATTTCAGTTTCTTAATGAGGTAATTACCAGTAATAGGAAAACCTCAAAAGACTCAGATTTGGCTCAATTAAGTTCCTTGAAAACTAACTTCATATAACCATCTAAAACAGCACAAAATAGAGCAAGAGAAAAAATTCCCTGGAAGATTGTTTCAATATCCAAAAAAGTATTGGCCAGTGAGACAGGTTTTTAATTATGTGCACCTGCACACATCTTCCTTGAAATTCTAACGACAGTACATCCACAGAAAATTTTCTATCTGTGACTTTTTCTGCCACTCACTTGGGCTACCAATTCCCAGCTCTGACTTATATCTTCCCTGATTCAGATACTTTCGAGATTGTGCCATTTTCAAACAACAGATTTCTGTTTTATTACCTAACCTATAAGAAATTATAATTTAAAGAAATTATAAAATGCTGTGGGGTCACTAACAAAGTACAACTAGAGCAAATAAGTATCTATTGAGCCACGTACTTATACTGAGATCAACCATGTACCTAGCACTGTGCTGATGCTTTTAAAACCCTCTAAGAGTACTGAATGATTCATTGCTTTTCAGTAAAAACAAGAAATGATATTGTGACATCTGGTTACTATTTTATTTTAGTTTTAACTCATAAATAACTGCCTTACATTCTCTTCCTTTTCAGTAATTTGTTGTTTCAACTCTGAAAGTGTTCATGAAGTGGATTGTAAACATTATGTTGTCCATGTAGACAGAGATAATCAGAAGGCAAGAACACTAAATGAAATGGCAAGTTCTCTTGCTAGGTCTGAAGACAGAGTGTCACTCACTTCTGAGTTTGAATCAAGCTCATTGAAACCTGCCAAAGGCTTTGCAAAGCCTAACATCACTGGTAGTGTTACTCATACAAATTACAAAATATATTACTCTAGAGAATATCTTTGTGAACCACAGAATGGTGATGGAAAATCAGGAAAGAGAAAAGAGCTCTAGAATTCAAGGCCATTAAATGTATCCAAAATGTGTCTGCATTTTTCTGCCAACCTCTCTATAACCAATTCGATCCCTCAGAAAAATTTAAATAATGCTGAAAAAGTAGGATATTACATTAAGTATTGCTACTTTGTTATCCATGGCGGTTAATATATTATATATAGGAATAATTACTACTATTATACTCATTAAAAATCACTAAATCTCAAGATCATTTTAAACTGCGACAGTAGGAGAAAAACAGATTTTTACAGTATCATATTCTGGCATCACACCAAAAATATGATGTATTGCACTGTTTGGGGGGAAAACGTGAACATGAGTCTTGTATGTAAGTGTATACATTTTAAATTTGTGTGACAAATAAAAGGTATTATTTTCAGCCTTCACAATAAAAAAGGCCTACTCTATGCCTGTCACAATATATGACCTATGCTGTGGCCCATATGGTTTTTACACTTATATTTATGAAGTTTGGTATAACAAGCTTTGTGTTGGCAATTTTAATTTCAATAGCCTATTAATCTTTTAAATACATTTAAGCATGTCCACGACTGCTGCCAGACTCTCCTGCCCCTTTGATTCTCCTTCCTTCTAGCCCAGTGTTTTCCCATAGAGCCTGAGGTTTCAGCAGAGAGACTCCTGCCAACACCAAGATAAAGAAATTCAATTGGAATTACAGTGTTGTTCTGTAATTGTCTAATGACAGCATAATTTTCTATTCTTACACTTTCTAAAATCAAGCATAAATGCTTTTCAAACAGATTATTCTTGGTTTTTAAAATGTTTCCTGAATTATTTAACTCATGAATCCAGGCTTAGTATCAAGCACCTTTAATGGAAATAGATTCGTCCTCAAAGAGCTACTGAAAGGCTGAGCGTGAAGTTCTCACCCTTCTGCCTACTGAAGGTGATGATGAGAAAGAAAATATGTGGACATTTCTTGCTTAATTAAAAGACGACTTATTATATTAAATAACATGTACAAAAGTTTAATATGGAAATCTCTTTTTTAGGAATATGCTCCAAAGTTTCTTTACATAGCTGTAGTTAACCTAAATATGGAATAATTTTACTCTTCAATGTTTTCTGCCTTAATAAGCCTACTATCTATTGATTTGAGATTCCTAATACAAGTTGAAAGCAAAATACTCAGTTATTAGATATCTGCATATCTAGTACGAATCAGCCACTCTGTTTCATTTTATGGTGTTCATTTGGCTCTACTCCAGAAGATTTAGCCATCCCACCTCTGATATAACTGGATGAAGTCACCTCATGCAATCAAAAAGATCTAAATTACACCAACTAGAACCTACATTAAATACATTTTGGTCATCACAAATAGGATCTACTTTAATACATTTGTTCTTACACATAAATATGTACCTCAGGTTTGCCAACTTCATAATCTAAACTTTTTACAAATTAAAACGTAAAACGCCAAAAGCAGAGAAAGTAAGCTCTTCCAAAGAAGAGCTGTAGATGTAAATGTAGAGTGAGTGTGAAATTGAGAAATTGAGACTAACAATTTTGGAAATATAATAACAAACATGGTAAAAATAATAATAGCAAATATTTATTAAGAACTTTTTGAGTTTCAGTTACTGAACTATGTGCTTTACTGTTTCACTTAATCTTCAAACAACCCTGTGTGATAAGTGCTATTATATAATGATTTCCATTTTAAATATTTAAAAATGAGTTTTAGAGAATAATGAGTTTTAGAGAGTCTAAGAATGTGCTTAAGGGCACAGAGTTAGTAAGTAGTACAGTCAGGAACAGAACCCAAGTCTGATAAGGCAGTGAAGCATTGCTAAGTTAGGTCATATGCCCCTGTAAACAGACGCTAAAGTGAATATTTGTGTGCAAAATGTTTATTAGGGAGTGCTTTCAGAAACAACCGGTTTCTGTGAAGGCTGTAGGGTTGGGCAAAACTAGCATTTGTATTGTGTTGCAGTTTCAATGGAAGCCTCAAACAATTCTACGGGATCTCTGAAGCTGGACTGAGCCTTCTAGTTGCTCTAAATTGAAGCAGAGAGCCAAGCCTTTGTACCTCCACATTAATCAGAATGTGGGCTGCTCTCCTCTGTTCTATTGAACCATCAGAGAAAATATAGTTTTCCTATATTTTTCATGAATCGCCCAACTTAAAAAACAAAAAAAAGGAAAAGAAAAAAAGAAAATAGCTGATAAAACATAAAACCCTGTTTTTCTTTTGTAATTGAAGGCATTTATTCCTTTAGGATGGTTAATGCTACCTGAAGATATAGAACAGATATTCCATAAAGTCCTAATCCTGAAACCCTAGTATCTAGATACCATATAAAATTAAAAGGGCACAATGCTTGGATTCTTTTTTACTAAAGTGAAGATTTAAATACCCACAAAGACCATATTTCAAATTGCTGTGAATCTCTTCTGTGAGTTAAAATGCCTGCTTCTTCTGGCCAGAAGCAAATAGGAACCAATTACAGTACCTGAATTGTAATCCCCGCTTCTCAGCCAGATGGAGCTGTTTTAAGACTACTGAGAACAGCTACCCTAAAGTTTGCAGTTCTTCCCATTAGAAATGTTCTCCTTCCTTCAAACTTTAGGTTAAGGGGATCATTCACATTTGTCTTATTTTATACTAGCATGTGTAAACAGGGAAGGCAGAATTATAAAGAAAATACGAATGGAAGAAAAATAATAATTATGCTACTCTGCATTGCTACCTCCTCTTATAACCAAACCCGATCTTGCATATTGGTTCAATTAGGTAGACCTGATTATTTGGGTAGCAATGGCCTACTTACAACAAGGATTGGTTTGGCATGACCATCATTCATGTTTTAAGTGCTACAGAGTCTAAATAATAAGAGAAATTCATAATATGAACAACATAAAAATGTTTATTATTTTGCTCCTGCAGAACATTTTCTAACTTACAGCTCCCAATCACACTCTGCTGTGGGTGATGTCAAAAAACACTTATTGCACAAGCACAGATGTGTGTTTCCTTTGCCACAGACAATAAATCTTTAGTGTCTTCTGATGTGCATGACTCCACTTGCTCTCACGAGGCACTGTATGTCTCTCTTGCCTTCCCTCACCTAGCAAGGTCACTTTTGAGTGATGATACAACTTACAGCAAAAACATATAGGTATGCACAATAATTATCTACTGTTAAGTATCTTGTCAGTAAATATTGTAAAACTCTAAGATGGTTACATTCCAAATGTAACTATGTATATATAAACTTAATACCACAAAGGTAGATTTGAATAAGTACATCTAAAAACAGATTTCTGTTCTCACCATTCATTATTGTTATAAAATTCTACCTCATCCAAAAAGTACATATTTAAGATATTAAATTTAGCTTCAGAGAAATCTCCTTTTCATTGCATAATAATCAGGGAACTAAAGAAAATAAATTGCTAGTTGACTACATTCACCCCCAGTTTGCAAAACCAAAGCATTTTTCTAAATTAATGGGAAAAATACTGGTAAAAATATCCGAGGTGGAAAAAACTTTTTACTTTTCATTAGCCTTTTTCATCTGAGGTTAAATGAATATACTAAGACCTTTGAAGTCATCTATTATATATGACAAACTAACTTCTCACCCAAACCTTATGCTAGTTGTGTAGCATCCTTAGGAAAATGAGAAAAATAATCCTTTATATATAATATTTTCTCTGTTCTGTGATTCAGATAAGACTCAGTTGAAAATTTTTGCTTAAGAATAAAAAGGTTCAGTGAGGTTATATAACTTGCTCAAGGACAATCAGCTGGTAAACTGAAAAGCTGATATTTGAACCTGGATTTCAACAATAAAGTTGGTATAAATCACAATGAATACAAGGCATGTGTTATTCCAAATTTCAGGCATGACTTATTTTGTTTTCTTAGAGTGTCAAATTAAGATACACAGAAATTCAGTAGCACATTTTAGATTAACTCTCCTAAGTAAAATAAACCATAACAGATGCCTATGAGTAGAGATTTAAGCAAAACAAAGATAATATAAGTCTAAAAAAAGTCACAATTTTCACTCTCTGGGACGAAGTTATTTCTAAATCCATTCAATAAATATACAACATTATGATGACTTAAAATCATGGTGGAGGTCTCTTCTATTTCAGTAATTTAGTGAATCCCCTGTGTTTCTCTCCCTCATTCTAAATGAAAGGTAGAAAAGAATATAAAGACAATTGACCTTGGAAATCACTCAGATGTTTAAATTAAAACAAAATTTTTAATATAGGCACTATAATTCCCTCTGTTCATGATTTATACCCTTTGAATTTGGTCATCATCTTTTCCTTGAGTCAGCACTACTATTCCTTTCTCTGATTTCTACTTTAGCTCTCCAGTATTTTTAGCAGGACTAATAGAGATTCTAAATCCATCGGCCATCCTTTATGTTCAGAAAATATTATCCCTTAATAAATGTCTGGCCATTATCTAAAGGAGACGAACCCTTTCAACAGGAGTGATAGACTAAAAACACTTCAATTTAGGTAGAAAATGTGTTTGAACACTGTAAGAAAAAAAGAAAAGACAGAGGATGCAGGTACGCATAAACAAGATGAGAATGCAGGACCTAACATGGGTTTGGCTCATTATCACATGACATTTTACATGTCTGTGATGACTAAGAGCTGTCTGTTAAATAGAGGATGACAGGTAGTAATTATTCTAATGCAATACATTGTACACCGAACAAGGATGGCTGGAATAAAGTGTCAAATGCAGGTCATTAATGATGATGAGGGCTGGATTCAGCTATAGCAGCTGTCGCTGTCCCAGTTGAGTGACCGTACTGTTCTATGGAGGTCTTCCTGAGGAAACTGCAGGCCAATAGGCTCAGTTAAAATATTTAAGCAATAACTATTATACACAGAAATATACATAGAATCTCAGTGTCCTCAATGCCCCCAAAATTTACTCATTAGTAGATTATGTCTTTAAAAATCACTTTCCAGTGTAATGTAAGAGAAAACTTTGTGTCGTTAAACTCTGAATTGAAATTTTATCACTTACCAACTGTTTGACCTTTGTTAACCTATGTACCTAATGGGGAACCTACTTTTTATGAGGCTTACATAGCAAGATCAATGTAACATAAATGGCACACAGAAGGTATGGGATAAATTTTAATTATCTGCTAAGCCACTAAACGAGTTGGTTAAATTCTGCTAAAATTACTTGCTATTAGTGAACATGCGTCATTCTTATAAAGTTTTGTTGAAAATACATCAACTTACAAATCCTATAACTTACAAATTATAGTCCAGTATTTTTTAAATGATGACTATATACAAAATTTTATGATTAGGAAAAGACTAGGACAGCTATCACTGCTATCCTCTTTGAATATGCATGGTTCCAACTAAGTCTATAAAATTCCCACTCAACATGCATTATTTTGTTTAGTATCTGTTTTCATTCTGTTCACAGTCATTCTAACTCTTCATTGGATTGTCAGTTGTAGAAAGTTGTAGAAAATAGCCAAAAGTTCCTTTATAATATCTTCATACTGTTTCCTTAGTCCAGTTAAGACTTCAATAGTTACTATTCATACTATTCCTTAAAAACATCAAATATCATTCACATCATTCTTTAACACTTCTCTTTCAGATACAATAATTCATAAGAACTTGCAGACACTCATCTCTCAGCTATTGCCCTTGTCACCTTATGAAACTCCTTCTGCTTTAGAAGCAAAAGAGGCCATCTATCTCTTGAAAGAATTAAGCTACTGAAAATAGCTGTAGCAAGTTAATAGCTTCAGAATTTTACAAACTAAAGCTACTATTTCTTCTTTCTTCTCCTTCCTTTCCCTACTCTCTCTATCCACTCATCCCCTCACCTTTGCAGATTATTTAAATACGTCAGTTATCATATATTTATTTCATGCGATCAAAAATGACAGAGTTGGAAAATAAGAACATTATGCCAAGGAGAGATCAATATGGAATTTCTAATTAACAAAAAAATTACATCAGTTGCTGTTATTGATCCAAAAGAGAAAATATTTGATACTAGAGGACAAAACTGATCTTCAGTCTTTTAAAGACTCCCACACATTTAATTATCTAAGGAGCCTCTCCATTCTCCATGTCCAGATCTGATTTTCCTGCCAAATTCAATACTTCTAACTTCTTAATGAGCATTTCCAACTTTCTTTTTCAAACTCAATTCTATGGCACCATCCTCAGGTACTCTCTCCTCTCTCCCTATCTCCCACACACATCTAGCTTCACTTAGTAACCAAGTCCTTTTAGGGGCCTGTTTTTAACTCGTATTTCCATTTCAATGGAATCCCACAGTCCCTTGCCCTCCAGCAGGGCCTCACAGGATGGTTCCTGCATTAGCTCAGCCTTTCATCTATCCAAGAGCATATTGCCTGTTACCAGGCTAATACTTTTAAATTTTTTTTTTTCATAAAATCATAATATTTTATTGTATTTTGAAAACAAAATACAATAAAATATTTTTGTCTAGTGGGGTAAAAGTTTAAAAAGCTTGAGAAACAGTGCAATAAATATTTGCCAGATATTGACTGTTAAGTGTTAATCTAATATACTAGACCCTCCAGAACTAGGTATGACCTAGATTTATTTCCTATTATTTCCTACACATATTTTGGAAGTTGCTAAAGAAAATAGTTAAGCTACTGTTCTAGAACAAATGTGAACTTTCTTATCTTCTCTCCCTAAACAAATCCTTCAAGGCTAATTCAAATTTATCTTCCTCTGTGAACTGTCATCTTCTAGTCTGAAGTGTTCTTTCCTAAAATCTCACAAAGCAATTAATGTCTATAACATTCATTTAGTAATTAATTAGGCAACACTTTTGCAACATCTCTTGTTATTGCCTTGAATTGGCATTTAAATATTTCATTATTTTATCTTCTAAATGTGTATTCTTGGTCTTTGAGCAGATTATAAACTTAATGAGGACTATGTACTAAATATTTTGCAGTCTCAAAGACTGCTTTAAAATAGTGGGTGCTAAAGAAGAAGTGATTAATTTTATTTTTATGCCTTGCATCCTAATTCTAGTTCATTTTTTTAAACTACCAATTGCTTGATGTAGAATTATAATTGTGGAGATATTTATATTTTATATATACTTTAAACCATTCTTTGCTGTATAATACATATTATAGATTATCTGTAATACATTTGTGTATATATTGCTAAGAATTAATATAAAGCAAATAGCAGCTTTATCATCTACTTCAAGATCATGAAATAGTAGAAAATAGTATTAGGAATCAAATTTCATCTAGACTGTACTTTATTTTATGTTTTTGTTTTTAATTTAATTTTGTTTGTTCTGCTTTGAATTGAATTTTGAGATTTTATCTCTTGCCCCAATTAGAAAATCGTTTTCTAGCTGGTAGGTCTTTCTAGTAATCATTAAATTATTTTAAAAGTTTATTTCTCTTAACTAAGAGTCTATTGACCAGATCATAGTTCATTTTTTTCTCAGTCTAATTTTTAAAAACATTTTAACCAAAAATTTGGAAAAGACAAAAGCCATAAATGTGTTTAAATGCTCAAGTTTTCCAACACACCAAAAAGGAAATTTCTAGCATTAATAATTTTAAATGCTAACAGATATTCACCTATAGTCCTATATACCATATATTAAAATTTCATTAATATCATTATTCTAGTGTTTTCCCTCTTATTCCTAAAAAGACTTCAGAAACAAAGCAGTAAATGTTTATAAATGATTAGAAAAACTGTTTATTATAAATATTATAGCTTAAGTTTTAAAATATAGTTTATGTAGACATTATTCTTATGTCTTCAGTTACTTAAATTGCTTTATCATTACTATTAATTTTGGTTTTTTATTATTTAAAATGTTTTTAACTATAGTTGACATACAATATTATATTCATTTCAGGTGCACAATATAATGATTTGACAGTTTTATATACCATGTAGAGTTATCACCACAATAAGTCTAATAAACATCTGCCACCATACAGTTATTTCAGTATTATTGGCTATATTCCCTATGCTGTGCATTACATCCCATGATTTATTTTATAACTGGAAAAATATACCTCTTAATCACCTTCACCTTTTCACCCATCTCTCAGCCATGAATTTGTTCTCTGTACCTATGAGTCTCTTTGTTTTGTTTACTATTAATTTAGATTTTAGCATTTTTATATGAAATGGAATACTCAGAATGATACCTGAGGAATAAGGGAGACATTATTTCTTAAAATTTAATGAAAAGGTGTTTGCTCAGCAAAATAACAAGAAGAATGGTAACAATAATGGTAGCATGCCATGATGAAGTCTTTCAAAGTGCCCTATCGAAATAACAGGATCAAAGACAGCTTTATCGGAAGGAAATTCTGGCCTCTCACGTGAAATTTAAGGAATGGAAGAACCACATACACTCTAGGCCATAATGCTAATGGCAGATGGACTGAAGAGACTTTCAGACTTTCGACTTTCAGTTCCTACTGCTTACACGTAAGAGGCTTCTGTTAAAAATAATAGCCTTAATTTTCACTAATGTATCTGAGGGGACATTTTAAAAAAACATTTCAGTGAGGGTCTTTTTTAGAATAATTTTGGGCACACTATTTGTGGCAAAATCAAAGGATAAATTTGACAAGTGGTATCAGTTGCTTCATAGATCAAAATGAGTCTTCAAGCAAGAGAGAATGATTGGAGAAGTAAACAATAAATTCAATATAAATTTAACTGAAGTCTAAAATGACGATTTTAAGAGGAATAATAAACAATTTGAGATTGTGTCATAATCTTAGTCTCCAGATGGAACTTTTCTTTCTAGTATGATTTTATATATTAGAAAAACAATCAGTTTTGAAAGTTTAGTATTAAGAGTAACCTGCTGATTTATTTTTCTACTACTAATTATATTTCATTTTCTTTTTAAGGAAAATATATGTCATAAATGTTCCTAAGCCTTGGCTCCTTTGCAATACCTGTAGGTGCCAAAAAAGTAAACCCATAAATATTTTTCTAACCCTAATATTTACAACAATGTGATTGATTAAAATACTTAACATTTATGTTTCACATATATTATATTTAGATAGTCCCTAGTGATTCCTACATTATTTAAATAGTTTACTAGTGATTCCAATTTCCATATTGGCCTTTTCAATTAATATTACTGTTTTAATTTTCTCAATTTAACTCATGGGTCTATAAACTACAACTAAAATCCTGAATTCTACACTGTGGTGTGTTTTCTGTATAATTGGCCAATTAATTCTAAAACATAAAGTAATGCTGAATTTAAATGGTTAACTAAAATTTCCAATAACCTATTTAAACAAAGTTAATACATTCACTCACTACCTGCCTGCAGGACTGGCAATTTTCCTGACCTTTCTGATCCTCAGCTTCCTTATCCACCAAAAGTAGAAAATAGTACTTTGCCATGAGTTGTTTTGAGAATTAGAGTAACATACGTAAAATCACTAGTACAGTGCCCAGCACGTAGCTGTTGTTCTATAGCTTATAATGATTTTTCATTATTAATGATGATATCAATAATGATGGTAACATATGCTGACTTCCACAAAACTATACAGTCTCAACTTTTTAGTTAAGTATATTCTTCAAGTTTGACTTTCTATACTGGCTGTCACAGTTTTGGAACCTGACACTCTCCTAACATCACTATAATTATCTAAGTTATACACTATATTGGGATCGTTCCTGATTTTTTATTTTTTCCTCCTTAAAAATGAAATTAAAAGTTGCTCTGTTTCCATATCTTGCTAGATCCTTATATTTCCCAATAACAGGTTGCTATTTCTATCTACATTGCATTCGTAATAAAATATTTCTGATATACATTTGAAATATTAATGGTCTAAGAGTTTGTGATTAAAAAATATTAACTCAGATCTTTTCTATTTATAAATAATATCTAAAATATACTTTTATCTAACTGATCAAGAGTAAAATAATTCTAATATAAGAATAACATTATGATCAAGCCATTGTCCTTAGATGTTTATGTTAAAAGCATTGAAAAGCTAGAAGTAATCAAAAGTGTTACTTGTCATCTAGTTATCTATACGGGGGAAAAAAACACTTAATAAAAGAAGTGTATTTATCTGATTTACAAAGTGATTGATTTTCATTTAGGATTCATCTACTACTGTTAGCCCAAGTTGGAAAATCAATCTCAGAGTGATCCAATAGGAGAAGAACAGTTCCATGTAGCTATACACACTTAATGACAGGAACACACTAGTACTTCACTGCTTATAATAGTTTTAAATAGAGAAAACTTTATGCTGTTGTGACACTAGGCAGCAAATTGTAACATACCAAAAATGACAATGGAAATAATCTAATATCACACATTAATATCTCTTTTTTTTTGAAAGAAGGAAAGCAGAAGAAATAGACAAGTTTTATAAAAACAAAAAGCTGGCATAAAATTTAAGCATACTGCTCTATTAAATCTGCATCCTCTTTATTTTCTTCCATGTGCAGTTATTTTCAATTTATTTTAAGCATAATGGTAGCAAAATATCCATTATGAATATTTTATATAGTTATATTGTTCAAACATGTTCTAGAATTTTAAAGAATATATGCCATTATTTACTTCTTATAGTAACTTGTAAATTGTTTATATTTATGTATTAATTATTGATGGCCTTATGAAATGTATAATTACCAAAAAAGTATGAATTTAAACAGACCTGTAAACAATGGACCAAACTTCCTATCTACATAAATTCTTTCATTCATCAAAGATTATTAAAGCCTACTGTCTGAGCAATAATGTGCAAGGTCCGGAAGTTATCCTAGTGAACATAACAGAAAAAGTTCCAGCCCATGTGATCGGAATTAGGTAAAATGATGTATTTTCAAAAGTATCTTTGTGATTGTTTATTTCTCCATACACGAATGAGAAACTGAGGATCAGAGCAATGAAGAAACGTGTGCTAGGTTTCAAGCTAATCAATGACTGTGTAGGAAACCCAGGTTTTCTGACTCCTAATGTAGTAATATTACCAACATGCCATCAAGGGCTTTAGAAATTGCCTTCTTCCAATAACTTACTTCTCCAACTACCAGTCTCTTGCTTCAGCCTGGAAAACTGCTTGCTATTTCCTGGAATATGCAAGCTATTTCATCCCTCTTGTTCCTTTGAACATGCCTTTCCTTTTGGGGCAAGTTGCAATATAAGAAAGAGTTGAATTACACAACCTCTTATTCATGCAAAATTTCTTTATTCTACTTTCTGTGAATTTGTTGTCATTTCTAAATATTGCTTTTTATTTATATATGTATGCAGAATTAAATATAATATATAATATTAAATTAATATTAAATATAAAATTAAATATTATAGAGTAATACACATGCATTTTAAATACCTGCTGAAATAATTTATCAATCTATCTATATGATCGTAGATACAAAATTGATAATTTTGTCACCAAAGAATCAGATTCAAAATCCAAAGTTTAACAGTACTTCTTTACCTACATAATAGCCCTAATTCAGTCAGTTATTGACTGAATAGGAGGACAAAGTGGTGCACTGCAAAATGACAGTAAGGCATAATGGAGCATTCACTGAATTGGAAATAAAAAAAACCTGGGTTTGAATCTAGTCTCTGTTGCTTTAAGAAATGTAACCTTGGGAAATTCACAAAACATCTCTGGGTCTCATATTCTTCATCTGTAATATGGGAGTAATATAACACCTAACTCTAAACACTGTTAAGAGCTGAACATAGCTAAATGAATATACCTAAGAATTGTAGGTGCTCAATTACTGCTGCTTGAATCGGAGTTCTAAACCTTTCCTGTAAAAGAAATTGTTCCCCCTTTCCTGAAATTGAGTGCCCTTAACAAGTAACAAGGGCTCTGTCACCCCCATTAGAACCAGGAACAACCCCTACATGTATATGCACGTACGCACATAGAAACACACAAATGAATACATATACATTTGTACCATAAGCTTGAGTTTCAGCTATCTCTCAAAATATTTCTAAGAAGCAAGAAGACACCTGACAGATCAAGAAAAATATCTGAAGCCATAAATCTGACTATTTTTAGCTAATGAACCTAAACTGTTCTTAAAAAAAAAAAAAAGATGGAATTTATATTGGGGAAAAAGTGTTACTGTATCCAAGAAACCACATTACAACATGATAATCCACCAGACTTACTCTATCATGATTTCATGTGATTTTTTTGTGACTCATAATGAAAGACAAGAGAAAAACATTGACACAGGGCTAAGCCATACAGAAAAACACATGTTATCTCCATTCCTGTTATAAATATATTTATAGCAAACCTTCCAAGACTCTAATTCTAATTTCATTGGATCATATTACCTCCCAGCTCCAAACTTTACTGGTTCTGCACTGCCTATAAATTAAGATCTAAACTCTGGACCCCTGCAGATTTTTGTGGTCTCTCCAATAATCAGTTAATATGCACAAAAATAAACAGGTGGATAAATGAAAGGTAAACTTTCATTTTCACGTTTTTTTCTGTTTACATTTAAAGCTGATCATTAAAGGAAGAAAAACTGATGTAAAGAAAAAACATATATCTCTAAGCCAAATTCACAATTTAAAATTTGTAAACAATACTACTCAAGCCACTGACTGTAACATGCTATTGAAATTCAGGTCATAGTCATCAGAAGTAAGATATAGATGTAAAACTTAAATTAATTTAGTGTATTGTATGTTTTCATTATAGACCTTTTCTTTTTATTTTGTCCATATGTATGGAGAACATGAGATATAACCGTGAAATCAAATTTCCAAAGTTTTGAACTTTATCTCCTTTTTAAAGACTTCCCTTTAAAGAAGTATAAGCCATTTTTCTATGACCAAAATACTTATAATTAATACATTTAGTTGTAATTTCCTATCGAAAAGTATCTCAGGTTAATAACATGGATTTGATAGTGCAGGGTGTTTAAGCCAATGAATATGCATGGAATAGCCACAGGTGGAGAAAAAAATAAGGATTTTCAGATTAGACTGCTTTGTCATTTCAAAGTTCAGTTTGTCGAATTCTAAATGATTAAGGTTGTAATAGCAGACTATATAATTTGTAGCTTATTATTTAAATAAACAATTTTCCTATCATTTCTGCATGTTTTTCAGAGGAATAATCTCTCTTCTCTATTCTTCATTTTTTTCCCTTGTTCTTCCCTTCTTTTGCCCTTTCTAGCTCCTGAATCTCCCTCCTTCTATTTCACTCCATAGTCTGACATTGCCTCTTAAGTGAAGTATTTTGTGTGCTGGTAAACATAAAAGTAATATTACTCAGATTTACTGCTGTTGCTATACTCAGGGATTTTATTTGGATTTATTGTTACTTGTCTATAATTCCTAACTGCCCTACAGTAACTGTCAAAAGGTAAAGGCCTAAATATTAACCCAGGGAAATCTTTGAAAGATGTAAATGAAAATATTTATGTAAGATACACACACACACACACACACACACACACACACACACCTCTCCCATAAACCTCTTATCTCATTAAAGAGCATCTGATGCCAAACCATGAACAGTGTATTAAGGACTTAACTTCAGTATTAATAACTCAGCTTTAAAACTCTTGGCAATTAATTAAGATTAATAACAGAAGTCATCCCCTTTTCCCCAATGTAACACTTCCTCCTATCTCAATTCCCTACTTCATTGATCCTTCCATGCTCATTTCAGGCTGTAAAAACCCAAGGTCCCGAAACTTTGATCTTATTATCTGCTGCCTTTTGTATCTGAGATTAACAAAGTAGACATTAGCAAATTTACAACCAACAACTCAGACAGCTGCCCTACTTTAAGCAGTTAATGAAAAAGGAACTAATCTAGTTAAGAGCATAGGACTAGTTCGTAAATCTGGATTCACAGGACAGATAAAGCCGTCACACCTCTTCTTGAGAGTAGGAACTGAATTCAACTGACAGCCCTCTTTTCACTATTTGTTGAGAGGAACCAGCATTTCTGTAAACTGGACTAATGATACACTCAGAGCTGGCATAAGATGATTATGTAAGAGATTGTTATTATAATGTATGATTTAACTCACACAAATACAAATTTCACAAGAATTCTAATCATGAAAACTCTTCTTGGGTCAAATATGAAACAAAGGTTAAATATGGTTTAGAAAAAAAATGAGAAGAATGCAACTGCAAGCAACAAAGTAATAAACATATCCTGATAAAGAGAATTATTAAAAATTACAAGCCTTCATCTATTCAGAATTCACCTAAATGAAAATAATTGTCATATTTTTATAACTCAGAAAATGTTTAATAGATTTAATTATAAATTAAAAATTAATCATCACCTCAAAATAAATTTTCGCTTCATATAAATAATATTTTTATGTATCAGCATCCTCAGCCATATCTTTATAATTCAAATTTGTCGAATTTAAGAAGTGCTCTGATGTCTTAATTTTCTTAGTAGCTTAGTTTCAGGGTAGAATCATGAAGGTAAAATTATAAGTCCTAATAACAAAAACCTTTAAAGTCTACAAAGTCAAATGCTTTATCTCTTAAAAATCAACTAAAGCCTAATTTATATATTCATCAATAGATCATTTTCTCTTTTATCAATTAAATAAAACTAAGAGGAACATTAATAGACACACTGCTCTTCATTGAACCAATATCTTGTGCATATTATAGGGAAATAGGATATCACAGCCAGAATTAGGGTGTTAAAGTCTTAATCCTGCTCACTGAGTTGTGGGAACCATGCATGAGGTCTGCTAGGCCTCAGCTTAGATGCATCAGGTGAAGAAGGGTAGAGAGAATAACTGAGAGAAAAATTAAAATTTGAAAGCCATTCATAGGGAATATGGTAAGTCCACTTTGAAATAGATATTACGGTGACAATAGGATATCCAAGAGGAAAATTTGTATAAGCTTTGAGAGACATGCAAGTAGAATGCAGGATAGTAGATGGTCTAAAAATGATGTGCCTCATGATGACAGCAAAGTGGTGAAAGTTTATGTGCTCTCTAAAAAAGTGAGATGTGAAAGAACATAAGACTGAGGATAAAATCTTAGAAATAAATCAATGTTAGGAGGTAGGAGAATGAAGAGAAATGAAAAGGAGGAAGATAACTGAAGAGTAATTGCTCTTTACTCTGGAAGTTTTATCTTTATATTATGTATATAAATGCACTATTTGAATATTTTATTGAAACATGTTTTACAGATTTACTTGCTAACTCTGTTAGGCAATTAAGATATATGTGTGCAATTGCAAATATGTATAATCCCTGTGTTATGTATGTGTGTATAATTTTAACTAGGGTAGAACAATGCTATTTGAATGAAATGTACTGAATTCATAATAAACTCTTAGTTAAAAAATCATTAGAGTCAGGAAATAGTTCTAGTAGAAAGTTTTATTGTAAGAATTGGTGCTTAATTTTTTTTAAAAAAAGTGTTAGAAATCTCTAATTTTGATTCAAATGTGTGCTTAGTACTGAACAAGATTATGAAAATATATATATATGTATTATTTTCAGTACACTTGCCTGCTTGCCAAGAAAAATTATAGAAATCTAAAGTTTAGGAAATTAAAATCATTGTTTTCTCCATTTTCCAAGTGAAAAGAGCTCTCTAAGGAGAGAGATATGAGGTAAATCAGATAATAAAATTATTTTGAAAAGAGAAAGTTTGTGAAAACTATTCCAACTTCTTTAATTGAAAAAAAAAAGAATAAGGAGAAAAAAAGGGAAATTTCATGTAACCCTTGGAAATAATTGTTCATTTTTAATCCAAAAGCAGATAAATAAAAATTTTTTAATTCCATTAATATTCTTAAACATAATTTCTTGCAAAGTTTGAAAAGCAAATCATTTTTATTTTATACCTCAAATTATATCAATTTCAAATTTCTCAAATGTTAGAAGTTGTGATTTGATTTAGAGTGGAATTAGTGGAAAATATAAGTAAAGATTACGTAAAACAATTTTGAAGATGATTCATTTAGAGATTATAAACATATTATAAAAATCCTACTGTTTTATTTAGGAATAGAATATAAAGATATGTAGCCAAAAAGGCATTTGTCCTTAAAAGTACATATTATATAATGCGTTAATATAAATTCATTTTTAAGAATAAGGGGGCAATAAAACCTTCCTACTCAAGTCAATTTCCTTAACTAAGTTATAGTTTTTTAAAACTGATCAACGGGGGTCTAGTAGACAGAAAGGCACTATCATAATGCCCTTTGTTAAAATAACAAACTGTCTACAAAATAATGCACCTTTGCCCCTCCTTGGACTGGGCCTTTTGATTCTAAATTGAAACCTGAATATTTAACACATGCAGAATGATATAGTTTTGCAAATTCTTAGATATTATAATGAAATTTAAATAATTATGTATTTCACCCTCTGTAATTAACATCATATAAAGGCTATGCATAAAGTACAGAAAAACAGAAAAAAAAGATAAAAAATTATATCCGTGCTGACATTTCTCCTCCCAGTTGGATGATATAATTAATATCCTCACAGTACTCTACATTGGAGCTGTGTATTGAGCCTAAGAAAAAAATTTGTCTAGCCCTGGACAATCAGTGTTAACCCTCGAGATTTTTAACATATTCTTTTAGTGTGCCAAAGCTCACTGATGATGAAAAAAAGAGTTCATTTCTAAAATCAGTGCATTAATTTGAGAAGAGAATATTTACACTAATATAGTATTTTTTGTCTTGATTATCGAAAGGTTGCTGACCAATTTTAAGCAAGAAATATCTCTATCTAAACTTATAAATGGTATATGATACCACTAAATAAAATTATATCTGGATCAGGGGGGTAAAAAGTCAATTATATATCCAAGTTCTATTTATACTTTTTTGAAAAAGTAAAATTTTTGGTAATTTCATGATTAAATTTTGCATATTCTGGAGAATCAAACTGAGTCAATACTTGTCATCTTACACATATAATTAAGAGATGATTTTATTTAAGCTAAGACATGGTAACAAAAAGCACCCTATTTCAAAAATTTGTTCTTTTCCATTAAAATAGACATTAGTTGATGACATACACACCGAGAAAATACATTCTATAAAATATATATATATATTTATATGTATATATGTATATATATGTATATGTATGTGTGTATATATATATATATATATATATATATATACACATGCACATAAATCAGTTAGTGAGATTGTAGTAAGAATGGCATGCTCCTGACATAGATTATTCTAATACAAATTTATCTTTCATACATGTATAAACCAGAGTTAATTACTTCTACTAATTTAAACAGGATATTTTAAGGATGCCCTAAAATATAAAGACAAGAGATAGTAAGAATGAAAGATAACATAAAAGATAGAAAATCCTAGTGGTACTTTTTCCCAGTGAGGTAACATCATAACTGGCCTAAAGAGCTACAAAAAATTTCAGATCTTAAAGCAATAAAAGGTAAGCAACCACTTCACAGTTTTAAAATTTTTTGGTATTTTTCTCTATTATTTCATTTAAATACAAAAAAAAAGGAAAGGTATGAAAGCATCATGGGCATTTTGTGTACAATCAGACTGACTCAGGCTAAAAAAGGGTTTACTTACAGCTGCAAAAATCTATTACAAAGTTCAGCTATCTGACACGAAATATTTTGAAGGAATGCAAAAACCAAGTTTAATAATGTAGTTGTTGTCTATAGCCATGCTGCCCTGAATGTGCCTGATCACGTCTGATCTCGTGAAGCTAAGCAGGGTTGGGCCTAGTTAGTACTTAAATGGGAGACCACCTAGGAATACCAGCTGCTGTAGCAGTTAAAAAAATAATCATACAAAAATAAAATTTAATTAAAAAATAAAATAATGCAGTTATTAGCAGCATAACTCCAAGCACTGAAAACATTTGAAATGTCAAATCATTTGAATGAAGGTTTCAATTTGCTCAAAAACACCCACAAAGTGGTTTACATTTTGCAAATGTTATGGGGAACCTAAAGACAGTGTGGCACAAAATCTCTGCTATCGAGAAGCTCATTCAGTCTGAAGATGAAATGGTTGACAGCACTGAGCATTGGGTGGTTTGTTAAGCATGACACAGTCAAGTGATCTTTGGGAAAGATCACTTGAAGAAGCCTCCACTGAAGAAGGTGAGGCCAGTTCGTTTTGAGCGTGAGAATTCAGAAGCAGGACTGGCAGAGGAGTGAGTATAAATCCAGAATTAGAGATGTAAACAGGAGGACTAGCCTTTTTTTCACTGAGGTTATCAGGCTACTCTAGTGCCTTTAAATGAACCTGTGCTATGTTCTCAGATTTTTTTTCTATAGAGTTTTTTTAAAAAACGAAGACCAACATTGAATTCTGTCAGAATGGATTTTTTTTTAAGCAGCTACCATTAATCATTTCAAAAATAAATAAATTATATTTGTATAATTAAAAGTTCTCTCAGTATAATAAATTTAGCTCAATTGGAAATTCACCATGCACTTATGTTGCTTATTTCACCACTGATGAAAACTTTGCCATGCACAAGCATCTCTCCCCAGGCCATTGCTCCCTGGCTACTCCCATTCAAAAGGATGCCTTTGACTTGGCACCTTTATCTCACAATGGTGATGCAGGTATTTCCTCGAGTGAGGAAGCCTAAAGTTATTAATAATAATAGTTTACATTACTATAGAGTCCTTATTATTTTACCATACCTTGGAGCTTTATTTGTCAGGCTAATATCTTAACCAATTCTATTATGTCATATGTGTGTATGAACACAGGTGCACAATTATGAGTTTTTGCAATATTCCCAGAGAATATTGTACATGTTAAAAAAATTGTTTTTCTGGCTAAATCTAGGTGGTGGAGAGGGAAAAACCACCTCAAAAAAAAATGCTGTCTTTAACATGTAATTCTTACTTTTGACTTGAAATTTTATTTCTAATATTCAACTATAATTATGAAGTCATTATAAATAGGAAGAAAATTAAAGTCAATGCAATTTTCTAAATTTTGTTTTACCAAAAATACACACCCATTTGAAAAATTCTAAATCCATTTCTCCACCATGTAATAAGAAACTCTGTTACTACTACTAGCGTTCTTCCAGTGCAGTATATAAATTTATGTCTGCTTACTGGTAAATGAGGGATTGCAGTCTGAAGGTTAACATAACCTCAATTACAGCCAAGAAGCTCCTTAGAGATTTAATGGGTTTATGGAACAATTCCAAAACTAGTGCTGTGCTTTCTTCTTTCTTTGCCTTTCTGCTTCTCTCTCTTTTCAAATAAAAAGAGGAGAATGCATGGTAATGCATCATTTATAAATTACCTTGTTATTGCAAAAACAAAACACTGCTTTGAAAACCAAACAAACTCCTGCTGCGGACTCCAGCATGTTTGATGGAGGCCCTTCAAAAGAGTCCATGGCTTAATGGAGGTTGTTTATGTGGAGACTTCGATCTGTACCTGCTGTCCCCCGTCACTCCCTGGAAACTTGGCGGCAGATGTTGCTGCGTTAACTCGTCTCTGAAGTGGCTTTCTGTCCTCGTCTCCTCACCGCAACGGAGTCAAACTGCATTAGATCTCTTTATTTGTGCCTAAGGCAAGTTTGGGAGCGCAGCTGTGTCCACCCCTACTCCTACCTTTGGTGTTTCGGGCCTCCAGGCAGCGAGTGTGAGACCAAAACGGTTCTGCGGCTCTCAGCTACCTCCGCTGACAATCTGGCCGCTCGCTGCCGGCTAGGGAGGCCGCTGCCGCTGCTGCAAACAGATGTCGGTGACAACCTGCTAGCTCACACCTGGACGCGCGGCCCTAACCTCGCGCTCCGTGCGCTGAAACATTCATGACTCCGAGGAGTTGCCGCCACAATCAAAGCCTGTGCCTGGTGTATGTGCAGCCCGCGGAACATTAAAATCACCTCGGCAGGAGTTGGCGGCACCAAAAGGTAGCGAGAGAGAGGGACGGAGAGATTTCGCGCCGCTTTGATACTTTATGCCTGAACTTCAATTACTTGATCAAGGACTTCAATTCAGCAGTGAATTCTTCTCCAAAAGAGCCCGGTGCGGCCTTTGAGCCATAAAAGGAGAGCATTTGGCTTGAAATTCAGCGTGATGCGACTTGCAGGATAAATGTGCCATGACTATGGGGTTAGTTCTACGTTCGCTGATTTGTTTATTGAACTAAACTCTCAAGAGGCAGAATCCGCAGAAAACAACTTATAAATAAATGACAAAATTGTTTTCCAGCGTAGAAACCTGATGTTGACTAGGCAGAGGTTCTGTTAATTTGGAACTATCAGCCACAGCTTGAAAACAATTGTTTTCTTGTCTATTAAGCGGCATTAAGAGTGACTATTATTTCCTTTAAAATTCAGAAAGGAGAAAACATTCTGGTTTACTTCTTGACAATATTAAACAAACTGCGTCTAATTCCAACTAGAATATTTTTCCCCAAAAGTCTACCTAATTTCTACAACATACAAATTGCTGTATACTTACACACACACACACACACACACACACACACACGCACACACCCCTCCTATACCATTATACAAATACTTCATAAGAAGCATAATCGATAGTAAATACATACAAGACTTTATGAGCACAGGGAAATAACAAAAATATCTGCAAAATTTATTCACCAATTTATATGCTGATGAAAGTTTCTTTTAAAAATAATTGGCCTTGAATAACTAAACATATTTGTTCCAAAAAATTATCTAATGTACAGAGACAAATGTTTTTAGGGGGAATCGGTGCATTTAATTCTAAGCAGACACAGGACTATTTACAAATTTCCTAATATTTAATGGGAAAATTTAATGGGAAAACAATTTTGATATGAAAGCGATCAACAGTTTCAAAGGACAATGAACATCTTATTTGTATGTACATACAAACATGAAACCTTTCATGAGTAGTCTGAGTTTCAAATGTTTAACTTAGTTAATCAGGTACTGATTAGTTTCAGGGAAGTACTTGACAGGATTTCACCCTTATGCTCTGGAGCCCTATCACAGGTGAGTATGGTTATGTAAAAAGCAATCAAAACACCTCCAAGACTAATTTTCTTATTCAATGATTATGCATTAGCTTACCTAGGTAATTCAACACAAAGAATAGCCAGAGAAGAAGAGAATACCGCCACTTGGACATCCTCCTAAATTTAAATTATTTTCTACTCTATATAATCCTATGAGACAAATATATACATACAAAATTGGTGAAAACCATGAAGTTCGGGCAGTTTCACTTTTGAGGGCTTAACTAGCCACAACAAATAGAATGTGACAGTGAACCATGCATGGTCTCCTTCTTATGTATAGATAAAATTCTACCAAAGTAAATCATTCCATTTTTTAAATCATACATTAAAATTAGCTGTGCCAAATGTGCTCTAAATCCCTGATTCTCTCTCTGCCTCTAGATCCTCATTTTTATACTAGGTAAATTATTTTAAGTTTATTATATTTAACAAATATTATATACTCTTTTTTTTATAAAACAAATCAAATTTGTGGAATGTTGGGAGTCATTATCTGTACTATGCCACTGCACCATGCATTTGTGATTTTATTTAAATGAATAATTAAATATTACCTTGGATAATAATATTTGATGGTTTTTCAGTTATTGTAAAGACTTTTAAATTAAGTCCACCAAAATATTTACTATGGTTAAGTGTCCTTTGGTGCAAATTCTTTTTGGCACAAGTATCACAGAGTCATATGGTTGGCCTCATCAGTAATGATAGTTATCGTGTTCATAAGGATAAGAATCGAGCAATTGAAAGGCTTCGATCATTCAAATGAGGCCAAAAAGAAAATTACCATAGTATATAAGAAATGAATTAACTAGTATAAGTAATTAGCAAGTCTGAAAGTGAAAGTATAGTGGAGATAAATGTGTTTAAGAAACAAAGAGGAATAAAGGAGATGGATGAGTGGGAGGAAGGAAGGAAGGAAGGAAGGAAGGAAGGAAGGAAGGAAGGAAGGAAGGAAGGAAGGAAGGAAAGCATTCTAGAGACCATGCAATCAATACAGGATGATGGCTTTCTAAAACATAATGAAACATTAAAAAAAAAAAAAAACTGGACTTCTTCAGTTATCCTAATAATGTACAAAACACCAATTCTGCTAAAGCATTAGAATTAGTTTTGCTATGTAATTCTATAAACTGAAAAAATACAGATTATAGTTATGTATGTGTGTGGATTAGGAAATTTATATTGGAATTAATTCTATCAAATAAAGAGGAGCTGGTTGATGATGTGGAGTTGATAGAAACAGATAGTATTAATGATCTTTTTGAAAGACAAAAAAAAATGGGATATGGCAAATAAAAAAGGGGGCAATATTTTCCTATTTAAAGGGAAAACATTATATGTTAATAACCACAGACTTTATATCGAACCCCAGTTTAAAAAATAATAAATATTATGAAGGATCACTAGCAAGAAACAGAAGCAATAGAGCAACCCATGCTGAGCTTACCTGATTTCCAAGATCAAGTTATTTTGCATCATTGGTTTTGTTGAAGGGGGAATACATAAATGTACATTATACCTCAAATTCAGTAAATAATTTAACAAAATTTATTAAAAGCCATGTGAAAAGATGGTAATCTAAGACTTTACTATTAAGTGGGTCCCTAGCTTGCCATACTAATATCATGTAACTGTGGAATGCCAACCCATGGGGGAAAATTCTCATGAAATGCGAGGTTTAACGGTGGCTTGAATAAATGACAAAAATTTGCATGGGATATGAAGTTAAAAGCAACAAACAAACAAGACAAACAAACACTCCTGGACATGGACAATAGACTAGTGGCTACCAGAGGGGTGGGGGAAAGAAGAGAGGTGGAGGTAAATGGGATAAAAGGGGTCAAATATGTGGTGACCGAAAGAAATCTAATTATTGGCAGTGAACACAGAATGCAATACATATATGACTAACTGTTTAATTGTACACCTGAAACTTACTAGATTTTGTTAACTAATGTCACCATAATAAAACAAACAAATAAATAAAATTTTCAAGAGAAAACTTGTTGAAAGCAGTAAATCAAAAATAGGTATTAGAGAGAAAGATTAAGTCACACTGTGTCAAACACACATAAAGCCATAATATATATTTGAGAGAAAAAAAATCAATTAATTGAACAGCAGCTGATGTTTACTAAGTTTAAATATCTGCACTTAAGTAAAAAACAAAAAATCATATAGCATACATAAGACTAGAGTGGAAAAAACTGGTATTTTAGTTAATCATGTAGAATAAATGTTATTATTTCTTATTTAAACTTTGGAAATACAAAATCTTTAAAAAGTTTTGTGCTAACTTTGTCACCAAAACTGATTTAGAAGCAAAACCTGACCTGAACTAGCTTGAGGCTATAGTCTATGTTTATCTACTTTTAGTAATTGATACTTGTGTAGCAAAATGTTTGAATAATATGATCATGAGGTACTGCTTACATAAATATGATATACGGACTATATCAGATTCCTAAAAATCTGAAAAATTCTGTATTTTGAAACAATGTGATCTCAAGAATTAGATTAAAAGGCTTTAGGACTATATTAAACAAAAGTGTGACAAAACTACTAAAAATCAAAGGAAATCTTAGACAAATAATAGAAGCATCAGTCTTAAATCATGGAAAAAAGAATTTAACCTATTGAGACAACACATGGAATGTTCTAGCACGCTAAAAAAAATGTTACACGCTAAAAAAAATGTTACATTTACACAGTATCTAATAAAGCTCTTGGTACATGTTTGGCTCTAGATAAATACTGTTAAATGAATTAAAGATTGAGTGTAATCCATCATTTAAAAATCAAATATATCAACTTATCCAAACTCAAAGCTTTCTTCTGTTTTTAAGCCCCATTCTCCAGATATTTAGTAATACACGAATCACTATATTCTTGGCTGCCTCACAGACTTTGCTCATGATGCTTCATCAATGGAATGCTCACTCTACCCAACTCCATCTAATGAAATCCTATTCATTTTCAAATATATAAGGCCTATGTTTTTGAAGAAGCATCCCCAAAGTCCTCTAGGAAGAGTTAACCTCTCTTCCTCCATGCCCTCAAGAGTACTCGATACCTAACTATAATATGGCCCAGATCACATTCTGGAATAAATACTTCTGTATGTGTCTTGTTTACCAAATTCCAGGTTTCTTAATGGCAAAGGCTATAGTTTGTACACATCTCTCAGTATTACCTGATGCCATTACTTGTGCATATATACAATCCAAAAATTACTGAATTAAATCAAAGTTAGTGGAAATGATGAAAGACTAAAAAATAAATTTTAATTCTGAGAGTTAAAAGAATATACAAAGTATTGGCAAGAGTGCTAGAACCACTGTCTGTTTGTGCTGGCCAATACATCTTCAGTGTTAACATGGTACTCACCACTAAAAACGGTGAAATTTATTGAACAAATGAACTAATGTCTAACCAAGGGGAGAGAAAACGAAGATGAAATGAAATTAAGATGTCATTAAAACCATTTTAAAACATAAAGTGAAAGTCTTGCAGTTGAAGGGTAAGTAGCATTGTTATATATTTTTCCCAAAGCAGAACTTCAAACAATGCATGTGTTTAAACAGAGGCACAAACTTCATTAAATATAAGAACATCTATTAACAATAGTGGTCTGGTAATGAAAGAGGCTGCTTCATAAACCACCTCGTTTTCTCTACCTATGCTCCTAGCAATGGGTAAGTGATCTGTTGGGCATATTCTAGGAATATTTTCTCAAACTGGATTTCCTAAATGGTTGAACTCATATTTTTTTTTAATTACCCCCATCTCATAGAAGTAAAGTATTAGATGTGTTTTTTTGTATTTTAAACACCAAGCTAAAATCATATATCCCTATATAACACTTAGTTCACACTGTAAAATAAATATGAATCTCATCAATTATTTCATCCTTAAGGAAAAAAAAGCCTATCAGACCTGAATGAACCTAAAGTCTTTTGAAGCCAATAAAGTTCACAGACTTTTTAAAACATGATGGTGATCACATTAACAATGAAAAGATCCTGTTATTAACACTGACAGTAGTGTGTCTCTGAACCAAACCTGCCCATTATTACGTTTTTAAAATTTTTAAATAGTTTTTCTTATATTGATACAATAGGAACTGGTGCTAATATATTAAAGAAATTATAAAACTGGAGTAATTCTAGACAAATTTCCAAGAACAAAAAAGCTCCAAATAGACTTCCTTGGTAGGGAAAATGCATGCACACAAACATATGTGTGTATATTTATTTATTTTTATATGTATACATGTGTGTGTGACCATTACAGATTTCTATAATGCTTTATAACTTTAAAGATAATTTCATATATTTGAGAAATTACATCAACAGTTGGAGGCAGGAAAATAACATATTTATACCTAAAAAAATGGAGGCTCTAAGGCACATTGTCCAGGCCTCATTTCTAGTAAATGCTACAGAATGACTTCAATCCTAATCTCCAGCCTGTCCTCCCATTGGGTAAAACCTCAGAACGTGATGTCATCCAAATCAAAGGCTGAAGCAATGAGTGTACCAATGAGCTTATTAAAGCACTGGTACCATGGACCCTAATTTTTGTGCATTACTTGAAAAGGGACTGGTGTTAAAACACTGCTTGAAGATGTATTCTACAATAGGTAATTTATTAAGCACCCTATTAATAAGAATTTGCACAAGATGATAATTCTTTCCTCAAGTGTAATGGAGGCTTTACATTTTTTTTTTTTTTTTTGGATTCTTCCACTACTTTCATTATACGGATCCCGCGATCAGTTATTTTCCAACACATTCACACATACAAACCTCGTCTCCTTCCTGAGGTCGCATCAATGAAACCCGATCATACTGCCTCCTCAACAAAGCCCAGAGCGCATCAAGACGACCCTAAAGGGAACATAATTTGTAAATTCGTAGGAAACAGATTCAACCTCTATTTGCTGAACAAATGAGTTAAGGTAAAGAAGGTAAAGCCTCATTCTCTACTCCCATCTATTTCATAAATTAATAGAGAGAGAGAGAGAGAGAGAGAGAGAGAGAGAGAGAGAGAGAGAGAGAGAGAGAGAAGAAGAAGAGGAAGGAGGAGGAGGAGGAGGAGGAGGAGGAGGAGGAGGAGGAGGAGAAGGAGGAGGAGGAGGAGGAAGAGGAGGAGGAGGAAGAAGAAGGAAGAAGAAGAAGAAAGAAAAGGAAGTTCTTATTGCTGAGAAAGTATTCAGTTGCTATAATGCAAAACGAATGTCTGCTATTTCATCTACCTCGGTCCTCCTTCAGATAGCTGGAGGGTAGAGAGGACTAAAAAAGTTACAGTTTCCTTAGGAAGTTTCAGTTAAATTACACAAAGTCTGCCCAATTACCTTAATTGGAGTGTACCACTTTGTCTGAGGAGGCTGGTATGTGGGTTTGGGTCTAGGTGGCTTGGGCCTGATGGGCTCCTCTGCTTCCTCAGGAATTGTCACCACAGCGTTTTTGGCTTTCTCTAGCCTTGCACCTTCCTCAGTAGACCCTTTATCACCCCAACGAACCTTTAAAACACAGGGAAATACTCGTATCAGACATATAGTATCCTAGAAAAACGAGCTATTATTTAGCCAATGGTCCCTCAGTTCACCACCTCAGAGTAAAGAGAAGATGAGTAGTTATACTAATTCTAAATTTCTCCTCTTCTGAGATTTAATAAGTTTCTCATCACTTCTTATGTGTTTAATATTAAGATTCTAGGAAAAAAAAAAGACCCTTTGGATCAATTAAAACTTGAAGCAACCATTTCTCCATTGTTTAAAATAAGGAATTAATTTTTGGTTTACATATGAAATGCATAGACAGCGTGTAACTCTATTCTCTAATTAGGTAGATTCCCCTTCTAGCTAAATACATACGAATATATACTGTTGGTACTGTGGGAAACAGATGTTAATAATGATAATAAACATTTATTAAATGATTACTATGTGTCAATCTACATTTAATTCATATAAAAATGCAGTGAGATAGATACTGTATTTTTTCCTTCCAAAAGAGGAAACAGACACAAAGAAGTTAAGCAACATGCCCAAAGTCATACAGCTAGTAAGTAGTAGGGCAAAGATTTGACTACAGGCAGTCTAAGATGGGTTAATACGTTTCCAATAGGTTTGAACTTTACAAATGTATTTTACGAAATGAAGTTAATTGTTCCTTCTAAACTTTTCATTAAATTTGATTAAGGCATAACATGTGATTTAAACATTTAGTGCTCAGAGCAATTTAATTATATTTGATTTTTTCTTACTTTTGTAAAGTTTGACTTTGTAAAGTAACTTTTAGTCTCTAGTTTCTGGGCTGATCTGAGTATGGTTACTTGACATATTAATTTTTCACCGAGGAAGACAAATTGGAAAAAATTCTGCTTTGTAAAGAAAAATTCAGAAACACCAGGGAATTCTGCAAACTTCAGAACATTTCATTCTCTGAAAATTCTGGACATTGAAAAACCATAGGGCCCGATGACTGTTTTCTTTATTTTTCAATGAACAAGAATTAAGGGCTAGATCTAAGCCAAACTTTGTCACGTGCGGGCATGGAAACAGGATGTGGCCCCTATAGGAAGGCTTTGTCCAACTAGGAGCAGTAGAAAAGTCCAAAAACCAATGACATCATCAAAGATGACAGAGATAACATAAGAGAAGTTCCGAAAAGAAATAGGAAGCTCAGTTCAGGGCATATTATGATTCATCAGAATTAAGTGATTTCTAAAAGAAAAAAATAATTAAATACTTTTTAAAGCATTTTAATAACCTGAGTTAGTGGGGAGGAATACAGATAATTATTGTTCATAGAAAGAACTATTCACAGCTTTTTGATAAGGCTTACTCAGATGTTTTTACTTTTTTTTACTACAATTTTAGAATAGTCTTTCAATTACAAGTGGACCCTACTGAGTCATTAAAACATATCTGTATCTTTCAGTGTGATCAGTGGTACTAGAATGTTCTTTATGAGGTTGTTAAAATTGTTTAAAACACCATTAAAGCTTTAGAGCTAGATAGTTGGCTCTTTCCAAAGAAATGACCTTCTCTTTCAAATCACAGCATGCCCGCCTAAATAAATTAAAACTTTAAAAATCTTTAAATATTAGCGAAATTGAACTACAAAACTCTAAAACCAGGATATATATCCTTGCAGTTGTAAAGTATTGATTTTAAGGGGGAAAAACAACAAAAAAGAGATAAACATATGACTACATAACTCACAAGTAATTCAGAATAGAAATATAAGAAGGTACATTTTAAATCTATTTTGAAATTAAAGATTTTAACATATATACCTACCTAGCCTAGCCTTCAAATTCATATCACAGAGTTAACGCTAATCATATTTTTCCTCCACATTTCACTGACACCATTATCAGAAAAAGAACATGAAGAAGCTAGCTAAACTAGAGCTCTGAACGAATGTGGCATTTCTAGGGACTTAACTAGCAAAAAACTATACTTATGAAATATAATTGCTGAGTTCTTAAGGAAGTCATTAGATAAATCCATTAGTGTTATTTTATGAAGTAGCTGTTTCATCATTGTCACCATCACAACAAACGATTATCTTAATCTCAAAGTCTAATAGTAGGAAAGACTTTATAGAGTTTTCCTAAAACTCTAAAAGAAATTAAATATAAATACACTATGTATAAATCTTAATAGTTTAGTTTGACCACAATAAGATAGTCGAAAAGGATAAAAGAATAACAAAAATAGATTGTTAATGGAGCCTTAGCAGAGTTCATATATCTGACTTTTTTATTTACCATGAAAACAAAAAGTGCAAGCTTGATATCTAAATTCTTCCAACTCTACTTGGCTTTCATGATTACAATGAAATTCCATAATTTCCAGAGTATATTTGGATGACTAAAAGGTTATATCATAAAGGAGCAATTTCAGAATTGAGAAAAGAAACAAAAACAGTTTTACACTGAATTGGCAGAAACACACATTTGATGTCATTAGGTATTGTGGATTAGTTGTGCTAACAGCTGTTACTAACATCAGCTCAGTTCCAGTTTTCTGCAAATTTCCATTACCATGGTGTTTAAGTATTTAATTTAAAAGAGGAGTAAAACAAAATTTCTAGGTAAAATCCCTAGACTGGCTTAAAATAACTTTAGTTATGAAGATATGTTCTGTAATTCAGATGTGCTCATAATTTCTATAATTTCTTTAACTTTCCCCAGTTGAAGGTATTTTTTTAAGAGATATACTCTCCAGGTTTGAATAAGCATAATTTTCAACCAGATTATGCCTTCTATTTTCCTTTAAATAAGTTCATGTTTGAGAAAGTTTAAAGATGCTTAATTTTCACTTCAATTTTTATGTATTTTTATGTACTATGTTTCCTCTTTGTAATACCCACTTTTTTTTCATTCTCATTCTCATTTCCATCTCATTGATGACATACTCCATAAAATTAAGCCAGAATTATCTATGGCTAAAATATATTAATATATTAAAAGTGGGTGAGTCTTTTTCATTTATTTTCCTCAATCAAGCAGGATGGGCAATATAATATCACACATTAAGGGTCAATGCTTAAAACTTGAAATGTGAGTTACTCAAGAATGTGCACGAACCCTTGGCTTTCTTGAGCATTAACTAATAATATACCCTTAACTCAGGAGCCATTCAGCTCATGCCTATGTTTTTCTTTTCTTTAGAAAGAGATCTCAATCTTTGGAACACTGGACTAGTAAACTAACTAAAATCTGGCATAATTCCTAGTGTTTTCAGCAAGAATATTATTTATTCATTTAAAATATACTCATAGATCACATATTAATATATTCATATCTTGTCATGTGGTATTTTACACATGTGTATTTTAAAATAGAATTAAATTTATTATTCTGAATGTAAGTAGTAGATGCTTAATGTCAAATACACTAGGAAAAGATGGAAAAATATATAGCATAAATTTAAAATCACTCCATCCAGAGAAAATTATTCTAACATTTTGTAGCATATTATGTCAAACTTTTTTCCTCCTCGCATACATCTTTTTGGAATGAGACTAAATAAACTAAAAATAAGTTGTGATAGATCATACTTAGATATCTATTTGTAACATTTTTATTTCAAAGCATATTTTTTATAGATAGGAACATCTAATATACTCTTTCTCACCCCTCCAATACTAGAACAACACAACAAAGGCAAGCTAAAGGAAAATGACCTTCTTTTTGTATCAAAAGACAAGAGCTAGACCTATCGTGTTCTCTGTACTACTTGATATTCCCAATTACCCACATATGAACACTTAACGTTATCTCTTCTCCAAAAGATAACCTTAATAGCTTCTAGCACTTGCCTCTTCCATGGCTTACTGGCAATGAGGTACTTGTCTCAGAGGCTATTTCAGCAATGCTTTAGCAAAGTCTTAGGGAAAATGTGCATTATTTTAAGATCCAATGTGCTCAAGAAAGTGAGAATCACTATCAGATAGATGACTTGAATAACCATTTTGGTAATGGCAACCACATTACGTAGGCCTGGGCTTCTCTTGAAAAATAATGAAATTTGTTCTGAAAGGGGGAAACTCCTCAGGTATCTGAATTTAATTGAAATGTATAAAAAGAGAAAATTGCGACAGGTTATTAATTAGCTAATTGATTTTTCCTGGCAGTAATGGGACAAAGCAGATACAATGGTAGGAGAAAAGTGCAATGACTGCACAACACAAAAATAATTCCTTATTAAGAAGTAAAATTAAAGGATAACTATATGGAGGAAATGTCAAGATCTATGTTTAATAATAAAGTCAATATATCAATGAAAACATTTCTTTAATTACTCATTGGGGTGAGATGATAGCCTATCTAAACTATTGTTAAGGGCTCAGTTCTAGCAAGGAATGCTTATTATTAATTAATTAATCACTTTGAAAAATATTTCTGTGGTAGTAAGAAGACCTCATTTGATGTTTAAGATATAATGCTAAAGTTCAATTATTCCACAATTTCAGCCAGTCAAAAAATTCGATATATTCCATAAATATTTAATACTTATTAAGGTCATTCATAAGTGATAACTAAAAGTTATGAAAAAAAGCTTTAAATGTGCTTCCTCTACATTTGAGATGAGTCATATCCATAATATTAAATATTTTAACATTTTCTCCTCAAATAATACATAACTATTGGATCTTTTCAAAGATGAGCATTGTTGCAATTTTAAGTGGTTGGCTTCTTCAAAGCTGATGTTCTCTGCCGTAATTTTTTCCAAAATAGTGAGAAAAATCCTAACTTTGTTTTGCCCTTTAAAATTCAAACATCTTATCAATGCAATTCTTTGACTACTGAAGTCAGTTCATTTTGGACATCTTTGAAATGGCTAACATGTTCTCATGGGGGGGAAAAATCCCCCAAAAAACCAGTGTTAAGTAAAAATGAATGTATTGAGATACTGAATTATAAAAAGTACAGTTTCCATGGCTTAATAATTCTAGAAATATATATTCCAAATTAGCAGTTTCCATTTTTTTTGTAAGATACCAACCTCCATTCTCTTAATTCCTCCAACCCCTCTACCACCATAATAGGAAGCATCCACAGTTGGCCATTTCTTGTTAGGCAAGTGTTCTTCTTCTTCCTATTAAGATACAATTTTTAAAAATTGGTTAAATTAAATTTCTAAAATATTTCTTAGTCAGAACCAGCTCACATTTAACCATTTTTCTGAATAATGCCATTGATATGTAAGAAATGTACTAAAAATTATATATTTTCATGTAGATGGATTTGTGATTACATATATAAATTTCAAGTAGAGTTCCAAAGAATGAGGACTCCTTCCCTTCCACAACTTTAGGAATCTGCCTTATTTCGCTGGAATACCAAAAATTGCTATAAGCATCATTTGTTTTCCCTATTCATTGCCTCCTATTTAAAAAGATTAAACATTAAAATTAGGGCAGCATTTCAATACTCATTTAAAGCATCAACATATATATAAGTTTGAAATCTATGAAGTTTGTACTAAAGAGATTGGTAGCTGAGAAGCTTTGAAGATGCACATCAGCACATCCCATATTTCATGTTGCCAACACAATTTTGGCTAACAAATAATAATATAAAAGTACAGTAGTCCCCCCTTATCTGCAGGGAACACATTCCAAAACCCCCAGTGGATGCCCGAATGAGTGGATGGTACCAAACCCTGTATATATAGGAAAAAAACATATATATATAAACACATATCTATGATAAAGTTTATCATATACATTAGGAGAGTTCATGGATAGAAGAGTCATTCTTACTATAGATCTTAGCAACCTCAGCATGTGATTTTTTTTCTCTTTCCTTAATAAGTTGAGAACTTTCACCTTTTCACGTAAAGCACTTTACGGCTTCTCTTTGGTATATCCAAACTGCCAATATCACTACTCTTGAGCTTTGGGGCCATTATTAAGTAAACTAAGGGTTACTAGAACACAAGTACTGCAATAGTCCGACAGTCAATCTGGTAACCAAGAAAGCTACAGAGTGACAACAGGCTGTACACAGCATGGATACAGTAGACAAAGGGATGATTCAGGTCCTGGGCAGGACAGAGCAGGGTGGTGTAAGATTTCATTACCCCACACAGAATAGCATAATTTAAAACTTATAAATTGTTTATTTCTGGCACATTCCATTGAATATTTTCAGATCTCAATTGACTGAAAGTGTGGAAAGAGAAATCACAGATAAGCACTACCATAATAATCATCTTGAACATCCTTAAAACTACCAGTTTGGATTTTCCAACATTTTGTAAATAAAATAAGTAACAGCAGAACTACTGACATATTGCTATAAGAAGTAATTTCAATCTCTATGTAGTGTTGATTTTGATGGCCAGTCTATGTTTATCAATGTGTGAAGGACTCATTCCTCTAGCACATGAAAGAAACTATAGAGGACAAACAATAACTGGTTTTCATAATTCAAAAGTCAACACATAGGTATCATAGTTATCTAACAACAATGTAATTGGTCAAACGTGGGGATGTATATCTAAATACAGGGGGGAAAAACACAGACATCACTTATTAGTTATTTATTTACCTCTACTGGTGCAGTGGGTGGTGGTGGAGGTGGGGGATCCTTGATAACCTGTCCAAAAAAAAATAAAAAATAAAAATATAATGTTAAAAAGTGGTATAGGGACGAAACAGTAAAGACTGCAAAATAATTAGATAAGTAAAATTCTGTGTTAGCACCAAAGATATCCCCAATTATCCTTGCCTCTCAATATGTATACCCCCCCTCCTTTGAATCTGGGCTTTCTAGCATGAGAGAGAAGTGGTACCACGTGACTTCTGAGGCTAGGTCAAAAGAAGTTTTACCACTTCCACTGACACCCTTGGAACACTCATTCTGGGGGAAGCCTGTTGTCATGTCAGAAGTCTATGCTGAGACCATTAAGCTGTGAGGAAGCCCAAGATAATCTTATGGAAAGACTGAGTGATAAGAGATAGGCTCCTGGCCAGTCGCAGCCATGTCAGCCATCTGAGCGAGGTGGCCAGACACGTGAGAGAAGAATCTCATTTGGACATAGAAGCCTCTTAAGCTTTCAGATGACTCCAGCCCAGCTGCCACCTGACTGTAATCACATGAGAAAACATCAGAGTAAGAATCTCCTAGCTGAGCCAGTCTCCACAGAACCGTAAAGACACCAAACTACTTAGAAGTACAAGGTTGTGGAGTTATTTGCTAGGCAGAACTAGATAACAAGCACCCAAAATTCACAAAACTCCCCATACATATTCATTCATTTTATCTTTATGATTTAGAAATATTATCAGCTTCATTTTTCAGGTGAATAACAAGAACAAACATTATCAAATACCTTGCACAAAGTTTCACTAAGTGGTTCTTCTAATGTCAAAATGCAAACATTTTTCACTAGATTATAGCATGTCCCCTCAAACAGAGTAGGAATTGACTAGTAAAATCACCCTGCTATGACTCATTGACTTTTTCAAATTGACAATACAAAACTTAGCTTGCTTTGGGTGAGATGATAGGGAAATTAATTTACTCTCATTCCCCACCATTTAACCTAAAAACAAACAAGCTTTCGAATGCTTGCTATAAGAAATGTTATTTCTATTTAACTCTTTTATTTAATTCAATTTTATTTTATCAATAAACAAAATTCAAGTCCTTTTTAGTAATTTTGAAAGATAAAAATCTGTATATTTTTACTGTTAGCACAGAAATAAATGCCAGTGGAGAATTAAGATTTAAAATAAGGCTTTAGTAAAATAAAATAAATTTAAGGTTATCAAGCTACAGGTGCATTTCCTTTATAAAAAGGAATTGCCTTGTATCATTGTCAACTCAATTGTCAAAAATCAATCAATGAAAACCAGCTCTATCAACATTTCACACTCAACAAAGCCATCTCTTCTTCCTATCTCCCCTGTCTTTCAAGTAAATTACTCCTTCTAGTTGCAACCTCAAATTATTCATATAATCTATAATTTCTTCCTCTCTTCTAAACGACTTCACCAAATCATTTACTATATCTAATACAGTCTTTGAAATAGTTCCCCTTCTCCATGAATTCTCCCAATTGTCCCCGAACAGATCAGATTTCCTTCATATGTGTAGATGCCTATTTGTTCTTCCTTAGCATTTATCAGAATTGATAACCTTTTCTAGTTCCAAAAAACTGTAACTTTCATGAGGATGGGTTTTATGCCATTGCTCCTCACTGTATTCCCTGTACTTAGTAATATTTCTATTTTTTAAGGGAAAAGAAAGGAAGGGAAAATATGGAAGTTAGGAGAAGAAGAAAGGAGGAAGTGGGAAAGGTAGAAAAGAGGAGGGAGGAAGAGATGAAGAGAGAGAGAGAGAGGAGGAGGAGGAGGAGGAGGAGGAGGAGGACGAGGAGGAGGAGGAGGAGGAGGAGGAAGAGGAGGAGGAAGGGGAGGAGAGAAAAGAAAAGGAGGGGAAGAACCAGGGAAGGACAGATTCTTTGCATTACATTCCCACTATCATTACCTAAAACCATGAACTCAAAATTCTCTGGACTTTAAAAATATCTAGTGCAACATTTTCAACTTCTTTAATGCATTCAACCAAAATTTCAGTATTCTGAAAAATTCCCACCAAGTTGAAGTCTATGTTTGAACTCTTGCAATAAATAGAAATTTACTACCTCACAAAGCAATTCATTCCATTGGCAAGGAACTCACATCATTTGAAAGTTTTTCCCTCAAAAGAAGCCAAAGCCTGCCTTTCTGTAGTTTCCACTGTTTAGTCCTGATCCTTGGATGTGGAAACACACACACACACACACACACACACACACACACACACACATCTGATTTTCCTTCCAGAAGACAGCAGTTCCTATTTTTGAATACTGGAATAATAACCACATATCTTTTGAGCCTATTCATCTGAAAGGTAAACATCACAACCATTTACCATGCAATGGTTCTGAATTATTTGGTCATCTTGGTCCATTTTTTTAGTATACATTTATTTGATCAATATCTCAAAGTGTGCTTTCCAGAATTAATAGTAAGTGTGAATAGTCCTCAGAAAAAAACAGATGCACCCCCACCAGTCGTCATTCTTTTATGTATTTTAATTAATAACATATTGATAACATTGATTAATAGTCTATAATTACCGTAACTTTTTTTGGCATCATTGTCTACATGCTCTATTTACTTAAATTAAGTATCTAGCTTGTTCATTTCTCTCCAATCCATCCTTCATTATAAGCTATGTAGACAGGTCAATATTTTTCAGCAGAAGCTTCGTCAATCATTTCTCTGGTCAAATGGGTCAATGGTTCCAATGACCACAATTGAAATCAATAAATTACTGACTTTTATTAAAACAACCTTACAAATCCTTTTTCCTCTCTTAGTTTTGCAAATTATATAAAGTGTTAAGAGCTCTCTCACTAGAAAAACACCCACTAAGTCTGAGTATAATGTATCTGAACCCATTTTCATACCCTTTGAGGATTTCAAATTTACTCTATTACCTATACCTCTTGCACTGGTATATAAATTTCTGAGGGTGTAACAGTATTCCCAACTTTGTTCAATATACCTCCTGAAAATGACTGAACGTACTCTTCCAGGACTCTGCCTTTTTTATGTCATACTCATTATCCTGTATAACATTGAGCACTGATATGGGAAAATTGAATCTAAATTTAAAATCCTTATATGATCACTGCTGAGAAACTCACACAGTATCACGAGACATATCTTCATTTTCTTTCATTTTACTAGAGACTCTTTATCGGGTATCATAAGCCACAGACTGGAAAACCGAAGCTGCATTTTAGTGCATTTACATGAACAGCTCTTCTATTCCCAATGTTCAAATGCCTCAGCACGGTGTAGTTCTGCCATAACAACCTATTTATAAATATTCCCTCTATATGTACCTCTGCTTTAGGCAGACTGAAGATCCCTCTGCTTCCTGCAAATAAAATATTAAGTCTCACCCAGCTTTCATAGACTAGTCTACCAACTTAACGACTGTCTTATCTAGAAGCTTGAAAACTTCTAAAACTATATGTTGCTGCAAAGTTGAACCATTCATACTTCATTAACTTGGGTTTATATGCTTATTTTGAAAAATTTCAATTACCCTTTAAGAATGTATATTTCTTAAGGGCAATAATAATGTCTTTTTTTTTTTAATAAATATCACCAGTGCCTAAAATGCTCTTCAAACAGCAGATAGTAAAAATATGATTGAAAGTGAGCTGAAGGAAATAGCTGAGAACATTTACGAAGACTCATAACCAATCTCTAAATTTATAAGAAAAAAATGAGGAAAAATGTATAAATATAAACAGAGATGATTTCCATGAAACTAAAATATTGTAATTACAAAGAAAATTAAGCATCAAATTTCTCTTTCAACCAATATAGTCAGAGAACTGAGAAACTGAATGGCAGATGGGAAGATGTAAGACTACCCTCAGTTTCTTCATCTGGGAAATAAATACGATGAATTGTAGGCCCTTCCCAATATGAAAATTCTAATAGAATGTTTAAAAAAATACATATCATAATTATTTCCATAAGGACTTTCACTTTGATACCTTTCCATAATTAAGTAGGCCATATGTCTAAATGCATTTGTAATCATCTTACTCCAGAAAAAAAAAAAAATTTAGTTTGTTTTTCCAATAACGTAATTAATCTTACATATGACTAAATGTGTGACCTAATATAAATTTAAATTGATATTGAAATCCTGACAGGTATATTTTCTACATTGTTAACAATAGAAACCAAGGCCTTAAAACTCTGCTAAGTCAAATTGTGACCTGGTAAATTAAGAGACACAATCACTACCACAACAAATAATGGAACCTTCAGAAACAGAAACAGAGCCATGACTCATCTGTGTGCTATTCTTACTATTAATAACACCCTCCTTCTATTGGTTCTGACATATACCATGTACTATATTTCTCTTATTTTCATAATCTGTGCCATTACTATGCTTACCTACATTTTAAATGTAAGGTGAGAGAGGCTTTAAATTCAATAACTTGCTCAAGAATATGTAGAGAAACCATTAGAATGTGAACCCAGGAGCCAAGTTCATCTACTTCCAAACTCTGAGTTCAACTTTTCTGCCATATGACATCATTTCAAAAGAAGGTTTGGACTGGAAAGGAAAAGGGTGCAAAAGAAAAGACTTAAGATTCGTCGAGTAGTTGTTACCTGTCAAGATGCACGGATGAATGGATGGATAGATGGATGCATGAATGAATAAATAAATAGGTAGATAGATAGAGAGATGTAGTTTAATTTTTATGGTGACTATGTAAAATAAAGATTATGATCCCTGTTTTCTTGAGATATAACTTGTTGATTCACATGCCCAACATCACTAACCTAGAAACGATGGAACAGGAAATAATGTTTGTGTGTGTGTGTGTGTGTGTGTGTGTGTGTGTGTGACGTTTCAAAATGCTCCCTCTCTTCACTCTACCACACAGCCTCATAATTAACAAAGGAGAGTGAAAATAATCTGAAGCCATTCAGCTCAAAATGATGAAAATCTGTGTCTAATTGATATTCCTACATTTCAGTAAAACTAAGCAAGAGAAAAGGAAACCTTACTGTTAGTCCAAATACATTAAAAATAACAGTCATGCGAATCCCATTCTTGTATTAAATAGTGCAAGAACACATTCATTTTAGAAAAAGATGTATTCATATGCACCATATTTTATGAGAATTTGCAGATTTTAAAAGGCATAATATTGCCTAGTTGCCAGGAATTTTTCCACTTAGCATCCTTCAGCTCTGTATTGAAGATTCTGGAAAACACTTTCACCACTTTATGAACCATATGCAGAGTTTGATTTTTCTCCAATTTTTTTTTCATGTTATTATCATCATCAGGGAGGATTACATCTCATCTACTTAGCTGCTAGAATGAAGATTTCAATTTGGAGAAGAGCCGATTTCTTAGGGAAAAAAAAAAAGTTAGCTGCTTCAGGCAACAGTCCTTTTGATCTGCTCATTAACACTTTTCAAATGTTCGAGTGATGTGGGCATTCTTTGCGCTAGAAAATGTCAGCGCTGGAGCCTGCAGCCAGCTTGATGGAATCATATGTTCTGATATTCAGAAAAGAGTGAAAAGAACTGTCAACAGTGAACTGCCTTGGATTAAAAAAAGAAAAAAAAAAGATACTATACAACAACAGTAGATCAAGTAGTATTTCAGAACTGATTCTTGCCAGTGACGAAAAAAAAAAAAAGCCCAATTTATTAGCAGTGTCATTAAGTGCCTAAGAACCCACAGACAATAGAGAAATTCTTTTTAGCAGTTATAAAAACGTATTTAAAATATAGGTGGGTCTTCCTTTCATTCTCTCTTCTCTTTTTGATCAGAGAGCCAGTGTAGTTCCTTTCCTCTGAAATGCATAAACATAAATTCTCTTAACATTGGAATTTGGAAAGTCCTTTTCTGAATCTCACAAAACTAGATGCTTTGTACATCTAGACCAAAATATGGTCTTGGTTACCACATCTTTCTTAGGAAAGTAAATTTCCTCCTTAACAGACTCATCGATGTTCAAAGATTCTTACTATGAACAAATAAATTACTGGTGGAAAGTTCAGACAATAAATATCATTCAAAATGCCAAATGGGGACTGAAAGAAGAGTGCTAAAGTTTACTCTACCAAGAATTGAGTAAAGGTGCTGCTGTAAAAGCAAATAAGACCAGGAAGAGTTTGATACCCTGTTTTGTAAATGATGCTCTGTTGGAAAACATCACCATGGAAGCAGTAAGTACTAACATCACATTCTATTTCAAGGAGGCAACCAAACATAAATCATTTTAATTAATGGTGCAAGGAAGGCATATTAAAATTTAAATTACTTCTGTTTTATTGTGCATTCCAAAAAAAAAAAAGCTCAGGCTGCTCTCAAAGTAACTCAATAAAGGCACCAAGAGTCCTCCTCGACAATAAAAAACAAGTGAATGTAGAAACATTATTACTATTTAGAAAAAACAGCACAGCTGTTGCTGGCTAAGAAAATGATTCTATAGAGCTCCAGTCAGATATATCCACAGTCATGAAAGCTCAACTTAGTTACAAGCAAATTAGGCTTTAAAAAGATAACTTTTTAAATGGCTTCTAAATCAAGATTTATGAGATCTTTATGTAACGTTTAAATGTACTAAGGAAAACACACTCGCAGGACTCCCTTGAGGATGGAGAACTTTGGCCAAGGACATTAGAGCAAAGTGAACATCTATCATTTCCAGCATATTCAGATATTTGTTTGCAGCTGTATAACACATTCTAATTGACAACACTCCAGAAAGCCTTTGTTAGCCACCTCATTAGCCTTACATCTGTAATTTTGCAGAGTGTCTGTTTATTCCAAATGATGCAACTACAGAACTGTCATTTCTGCCATCCTGATAATAAAACAAATCTGCTATAAACTCAGCATACCTTCTTAGCTAAACAATGATGAAAACATCCATATTTTCTGATCTCTCACTCATGATTCAATACATAACAAGTTTATTTTTAATCTTTCCTGTCCCATTTTTTAATTTAAGGGAAAAAGAATGATGTTCTTGATGTCTTTGTTAAAGAAAAGCAGTTGTGAAGGATGAATTTGAAGATACTCAATGAGCAGGATGTGGACTCAACAGATGGTGAGAAATAACTTCACACAAAAATGAGAACTTTTCCCTTATGGAATAGTTTGCAGACTCAACACACTCCACAAGTCACTAATGCTAGTGCCTAAATTTTCAGCTTTGCATGAGGGCTCTTTTGTTATGATTATTACTAGATAAAATTCTTTAAATATCATTGGTTTAGATTTGTATTTGTCATGGAAAGCCCAGGCACAGAGAGTGCACTATTCTGCAAGATTTTCATGATATCATCTCTCTTTTATCCTTGAAAATACTCATTAAAATGAACTGAAAGATTTAAAATTTCAAAAAGATCTCATATTAAAAGCATCTTGGATGCCCAGCTATTCTATTGCAGGGGTTTTTCCTTACCTTTTTTATTCTATGACCCTTTTTGGCAATCTGGTGAACCGATGGAACCCCTTCTCAGAATAATTAAGCTAAATTAAAAACACAGGAACTTCCAGGATTTAAATATAATTACCAAATATGTAAAAACAAATCTGTGATATAGAAATATGTGTTTCTTTATTAATTCATTAAATAAAGAAATATAATAGTAGTTCTAGGAGCTATTATAAGTTTAAAGTAGTGATACGTGTAAAAGATATTTTTAAAATATCTGGACAACTATAAATGTGATCTAGGGTATCTATGATTGGTGACAAAGTCTTCAGAACTGCTAATACTTTAGTGGACAGTGGTCTATATTCATATATGAAGGAAATGATAAATTTTAGTTAGAAGTAAATATAAATATTTTTGTCCATTGAAGTTCATAACCCTCTGGTTAGAAATTCTTGTGAGGTGTATGTAGAAGCAACTAGAAAAAAGTTAAATTGTTTCTACTTCAGAACTAAGATACGATTACATACAAAATTTTAATTCTAATTTTGTATGTAATTGTATCTTAGTTCCTATTACATAGAATTATGAAGGCCACATTTCCTATTGTATATATACTGTAAGGAACACATTTTTAAATAAAGTCAATTAAAATCATTATTTTTAATGATTTTACCATGAATTGTACCATGAATCCCCTCATACACACTTCCCCCTAGCTGACAGAATTTTGATTAAAACTGGCAACAGTTTACCCTATTTTGAAGTTGTCTTCCAGGTAAAAGGATATGAAGTGTCTCAATTTTAAGAATTGAGATAGTTCAGGAAGGATAAGTGCTTGCTGTGCAACATAACTAGTTTACAGTGATGAGTAAAATATGCATAATACTTCATGAAATTATTAGACTCTAGAGTGAGAGAAATGTTCAACAAATAATCACATAAATAATTGTTTAGTCATAAATTCATTTACGTATCACAAAAAAAGTACCATTTTTTTAAAACTGGCAGAGTAACTTTTTAAGAGTTTTGGCTAAAGTTTTATTATAAATATTCTAGAGGGGATATTTATTACTTTGATATATTTCATGTTCCTGATACCAAATTGGTACAACAAAGGAGGTATGTCCACCAACACAACATTTAGTTAAATGTCCAAGTTCTTTGCTTTTCCCTGAAAAGCAAAAATATCAGTTTCTAGCTTCCAGTAATTTAATGGTTCAATATCTAAATATGAATGGAATTGTACTGATTTCTTTTAGAAAATAACAAGCACCCTGGGAAAGTTGTCCATGGATCCCTGTTGTCAATTAGTTCTAATAACATCTATGCCTTGGATATTTCTGAAATTTAGAAACTTGTTTCTTCCAAACATTCCTTGTCACTCTGAAATAGTAAGCAAATTCTATTCAGTATATAAATCACTATGTATATTTACTTTACAGTTACCCCAAACAAAACAGAATAGTAATTTAAACTTTAAAGAATTCATATTAATTGTAATAGCCTTAGAACCATTGCGAATATTTTGAAGAATATTTCGTTGTCTTCCATCTTGCAATCTCTTATACTCCATGTAGTTTTTTTTAATGAGTTTATTCAAAAACATGTTACTAAGAATTCCTAAATCAACCACCCTAAACAATGATTCCCAACCCTGGAGATTATCAGTATCATTTAGGGAGTACATTAATTTCTTAATGCTGCTGTAACAAATTACCATAAACTGAGTGGCTTTAAACAACAGAAATTTATTTTCTTATAGTTTGGGAGGCCAGAAGTCCAAAGTGAGACTTACAAGGCTAAAATCAGGTGTTTACAGAGCTGCTTCCTTCTGCAGGCTGCAGGGGTAAATCGGTTCCTTATTCTTCCAGCATCTGGTAACCATCAGCATTCCCTGGCTGGTAGCTGCATCATCCAATCTCTGCCTTCAGTGTCACGTTGCTTTCTCCCCTTCTGTAGTCTAATCGCCTTCAATCTCCCTCCACCTCCCTCTTAATAAGGACACTTGTGATTGCATTTAGAAACAACCTAGGTCATCCTGGATAAACTCCCTCTCTCAAAATCCTTAATTGAATCACGTCTGCAAAGTCTCTTTTGCTATGTAAAATAACATTAAGTTTCCAGAAATTAAGACCTGGATAATTTTAGGAATCATTACTCAGCCTACCACAAGGGCCTTTTCCAAACTGCATTGATCCCTGGGGATAGCACTTGCTCCATTCCTTGCCCTCAGAGAGAACAGCCACCATTGGGAAGCTGACAGCTACTGCTCTGAGAGCCTTCTGGAAATGGGTAGGGGTTGTGAGGAATGAGAATCACTGCCTAAGATATAAGTAACACTGTCATCTTTGAGTAATTGCTAGATATCTGTGAAATTTTAATCTCTGAACAATAAATGATTAAATCACAGATATTTTCATAAAATATGGAATGATTGAATTAAGAATATATGACAAATACAGAGGCCTCTGTTCAGGGGTTTATTTTAAGCTTTCTACATTGATAAGAGCTCCTAGCATGTGATTCCCAAAGAGGTGGCTCACAGATATAATCTAACTATGCCTGAGAACACACATTGTAGCCTGTTTAGTCATGTTTCAGTTGAAAAACTGAAACGTTCAAACAAAATTTGTCCAACATCAAGCTAGAAGAAATAAATTTTACTTCCCATTAAAAAGTAATATTACTGGTAACAGTAGTCAAAGTGAAACATCCCTAATAAGTTAATGCTCCTAAGAATTATTTAACTACCCACATTCTAATCCAGCATTGCACGTATATATTCTCTAAAAGGAGCAAAATAAAATAAATACCTTGCAATTGTACTATAATACCCTCTGATACACTCAAGATCTGTTTTTCCCCCACAAGGTTACAGTCTTCTTTCTCCATTCATGTTCCACTGGCTCACTTAGCTTCCGTATTATACTCCAACTCGCTACACTTTGTTAGAGATACTTTGCTCCAGCCAACCTGAGGTGCACTACCTGTCACTGCCTTTTCGTTTCAATTGCTAAAACTCAGTTGGATATGAACTTATTCCCCGCCAGGACCAGATCTCAGAACACTAATCAAGAAGCAAACAAAGCTTCTTTCAGGGGATTATACTGAGCAAATCTCTCCAGTGGCTTCTCATCATCCCTGGGGTCAGTTCAAACTTTCTAAAACACATAAGTGGTCCTCCCTAGTGAAGTTCATGCCTAAATCCCAAACCATCTCTCACCACTCCCTGTCACTGGCACCCTAGGCCTCAGCCTACGCCTCCTTAAAGCACGCCAAAATAACTCATAATTCTGCACACACATCATCTGAAATGTCCCTCATCAACTGCCAACGATTTATTCATTATTAAAAACTCAGTTTGGAGTCAGTGGCTCAGTCAGTTTTTTCTGAAACAGTCCCTTAACTCTGGTAAATCCCTCTTCCTTTGTGTTCTTACTGGTCTTTACAGAGATTGCTATTGGAGCCCTCATGACCCTCCATTTACACTTTGGCCACAGATCTGTTTTTACATATTAAAAGATTAGTTTACATATCATACTATAATCATTTTTGTACACTTCCCTCTGCCCAATTCCTAGCACAATACTGGCACATATTAGATTACCAAGGGCTGAATGTGGAATTTTGCCTCTACCTTCTCTCCTTGCTTTTAAACCTACTTTAGAAAATACTTGCTGTGACTCTTTTGTACCAAGATCAAAATACAAGATCATACTCAGGACTAGCAGCTCTTAAACCTATATTCCTAAATGTAATATAAAGGTGTTTCTCTCTATTAAATAAATTCTAGAAATTAGCAAGCATTCCTGATGTTTCTGAGGATTGGAAGCCCTCCTGACATTCGGAAAACACACTTTAAAGGTGCCCCTCTATGCCTGGCATAAAGACATGCACCCCGTGACTGGTAATCTGCAGAGTCCCGGAGTTGGAACAAATCTGTTCTCATGACCTGATGATTGAATCCTCTCTATAAAGTCCAAAATGATGCTGAAGCCTCATTTGGGCCCATCTAGCAACCTCTCAAAAGAGTCTGTTGCATTTTTTTTTTTTTGTGAGTGTCTTAAAAAGAAAAAGAAAAAAACACACATATACTTTGACATTTTTGAGCCTTCTGGTCAATACTAAATGAAATTGCAAAGTAATAAAAGAAGGAAATCCACCATTTCAAAGTTTAAATTAAAAAAACAAGGAGCAAAAATCACCTTAGGGCACCTTTTTTGCTTTTTAGTTCGAGACTTAAGAATGCTAGCCACACTAAAATAGGCATAGCAAAGATAATCGAGATTACAACAGGAAACCGTTTGTGCATACTTGCAATGGCAGGAAACTGATTAGTTCTGCAATGAGACAGGATGCATCTTGTCTCTACTGTTGTTTAAATTAATCTTGTGCCTCCTCCCTGGGCCAACTTCTCTGAGATAAAGGACTGTAAAGTCGCTTCATGAAAGCAGAGTCTGAAGTACAATTAATAATAAATGCAGGAATAATACAAAGCACTGCCTAGTGTTGCAAGGAAGCTGAAATCGAACAGCAAAGGCACAGGGTGGGAAGGCAGTCTAGTAATATTATGTAAAAAACTACTTGTGATCTATAGAATACTAAGTTATATATAAGGTGCTTATAATAAAAGGAATACTATTAAAATAAGTAGTTGGTATGCTTTGAAAAAGTAGTTCTTCATTCTCTATGAAGCCTGAAGAATCCAAATTGGATTGCTTGAAATCTACTGTTACTTATTACTCAACATTCCACCCTGTGGTAGGCAGAAATGGCCCCACAGAGATGTCCACACCCTCATTCCCTGGAACTGTAAATAAATCGTCTTACTGGGCAAAAGAGACTTTGCATACGTGATTAAGGTTAAAGACTTTGATCACATATGCAAAGTCTCTTATCCTGAATTCTTCAAGCACCCAACCTAATCACTTTGTTCCTTAACATTGGAGGTCCAGTCCCAGCTAGGATCAGCATCAGAGGGAGATGTAACTACAAAAGGATGGTCAAAGAGATGCATGTTTCTAGCTTTGAAGATAAAGGCAAGAAATGTGAATGGCCTCTAGAAACTGGAAGAGGCAAGGGAATAGATTCTCCTCTAGAGCATTAGAGAGAAATATATCCCTGCAGATAACATTTTAGCCCAGTTTAGCCAAGTGAGATCCATGTTGGATCCATGATTACATAACGGTTAGATAATAAATTTGTGCTACTTTTAGGCACCATATGTGTTGCAATTTGTTACAGTAGCAACAGAAAACTAATATACACCCATATTCTTTCAGGGTTTTACTCAAACATGAAAAACGACTCAAACAAAAACCAACTGCCGTGACCATAAGTGACTGTTTAAGAGATACCCTAACATTTGTACTTGATTTACTTCTAAAATGTTTTTCTTTTCTCTGTTTAGAGAAGGTCCTGAAATAGTAGATCTTTCGGAAAGGTAATGAAAGCACTGAAAAATAAACCTGACAGATCATCAATTTCTCCCAGTGAATCCAGTAGAAAATATCATTCAATTTACTTGAAATTCTTTTATGCGTCAGTGGAAAATTTTTTATCCCTATGATCTCACCCCTTCGTCCTCTAAACCTGATTTTAAAGTATTTTTTAGATGATAAGTGTTTAATAATAAACACTATTGGCATGCATGTTTTCTAGATTTTTACTATAGTGATAAAAACTATTAAAACTCAATTTGCTAATTGAAACTTTGTCATTGTACAATGTGGCATTGATTTACATTTCAGGCCTTATACCTCATTGATTAAAAAAAAAAAGAATAGGGTTGCAAATCCTTCTTACTCACCACTTTGCAGCAAAGGGGCCAAAACCACCACATCAAACCGATGCCCACGAGCAGCAGTAACACCAAAATGGCAATGATGGCTGCAACTCCATTGGACTTGAGTAGGAAGAAAACAAAACAAGGCGGTCAACAAAGCTTAGGGTCAAATTCCAATATGTATGTATGTATGTACGTATGTATGTATGTACGTATATATTTTTAAGAAAACACCAGAAAATAGTACAAGAAACGTAACGATGTCAACCAGATTTCTACTATATTTCTTTAAATTATATAAATTTCCTTATATTCTATTTCACGTATGTTATTATAAGACAAGCAATAATTAATATAAAGTCTTCCAAAATGCTAGAGACCATTTTAAATTATGCCTTGAAGGAATACAGGAAAAAATCACTACTTGAGGTAATAAAATGGTCAGTCCCTAGAGTCCCTATCTTTTGTCCCTAGGAAAGGGTTGTTTTGGTTGCAAGCATGGTTACCTCTAGGCAGAATTTATGCAAAATTTTCCCAGACTTTTTGATGAAGGAATACTATTTACTTTATATATTTAAAGACAGGAACAGATAAATATCAAAAATCACCCAGCAGGTAATAAACCAACAACAGTGGTTTTTGTCCACGAATGGTATATGCACACCAATGCAAAAGTGCAATCATGCTTTTTTATCAGGAGATCACTTGTGGCAGCTCGAATGCTAACCCCCACAAGAACCACACTGGTATTCTCTCACTTCCTAATCAAAGTTCCTCCAGGCCTGAGGCCTCTGCTCTGGACTCTGCCTCCAGCTCCCTTCAACCAGCAATTACCTATTCATCCTACAAAGCCTAGCTGAAGTCACTCACCCAGGAAGGCTTCCCTGCACCCTCTGGCTGGGATCCCCACCTTACTATATGTTGCATAGTTCTCTATGCTTTAATCTTCAGCACTTATCACAATTTATTTGTTCATTGTTTATAGTGAACTGTAATTATTTATTTACTTTCTCTTTTCTACCACTATTCGCTGTGAGCTCTAGGAAGTCAGAGGCTATGTCCGACCTACTCACCAACATATACTCCATGGATGGCTATTTACTAAGAGAATGAACTGCAAAAAAATGTTTAAGATGTTTAAGGTACAATGGTAGTAGCATTTAATTAGAACACTTTATAATGGAATTTGAAGTGTAATACATAATGACCTATGTACAAAAAGAGATAATAATCTTCATGTAAACAGTTATTTGTAAATAACTGAAAAGAGAAGAGAAGATAGTTTTCAAAAGGATTAGCAAAGTGTTAGCAAAATATACTTGATTTAGCTAATCTGAAAAATCTTGAAACACATGTCATTTCCTATGTCATCTGTTAGTATCACAACGAAAAACAAAGAAAAAGAGATTACCAGATAGTGGCTTGGAAACTATCCCAAAACAAATCAATTTTCAAAGACATTTATTATTAGCGGACTTTTAGTTTTAAAAAATCTACTAAAAAAATAACTTTGAAATAATTTTCAGAGCAGCAAAAACCATATAACATTCATTAACTTCAGAAATGCTCATAAAAGGTTTAAGAATTAAGTATAAATGAACAATTAAAGTATCTTTTAATTTCTAATTTTTTATCTGAATGGAAGAGAGAATAAGCATATAAGCTATTTATGTAGCTCATATTAGGTTTCAAATTAACTGAAACAGACACCACCAAAGTATCACTTAGAATCCTTGATCACTTCATTTAATTTCTCTTTTAGAAGATAAGAAAAATAACTATAAGAACTTCACACATGTGGTATCTTTATAGAACTCTACTATTTACTAGTAAACCATTTTAAGGCATTCAAAGATGATAGATTATGCTATTTACCATAATTAATTTAAAATATAAGAAATAAAAAAGACTCACTAATCTAGCAATTTCTTGATGTAGAGTTTGGTAGAATAAAGATGGAAGCTCTATATTTAATTACTGAGATATCCTAAACATCTAAAGGTGTGTGTGTATGTGTGTGTGTGTGTGTGTGTGTGTGTGTGTGAGAGAGAGAGAAAGAGAGAGAGAGAGAGAGAGAGAGAGAGAGAAAGAAATACAATACCCTATAGAAATTTTTCAGGCAAATATTTAAATTCTCTTAAAACCAAAGAAAACAGCTCAAAGCATACATCAGGCTACTTAGGAAAATACTAAAAAGTACATCTTTTTTACACAGTAGCCTAAACATTCATTAAAAATCATGCACCTCTCCACAGGTTTGATTACTCTCAGCTCTAAAATCAAGGCAAACAGGAATACAACAGGAAAAGAATGCTAATATACATTTAGTACAACAATGTTATCATCTCAATTATTGCCAAAGATCTACAGTAAAATGAAAACAAACAAAAAAATACTTTCTAAAGACCTACAGACTTATTCTTTAACATATTTAAGCTAAGTATGATGGAAAACAGAAGAAGCAAACAATTTCATGCAACCTGACCTTGCCATAAATGTGTAAGACCCAGCCCTGGATGTCTGGTCCCAGACATTAGCTCAGTTTGCTGTATACAAATTCAGACTTTCCCAGTTCCTTTGTTTTGCTTTGCCAGAGCGATTATCAGAGTATAAAAGGGAAATACTTTCATTGTTCACGTAACTTTATAAACAAATTAAGGAAATGTCAAACACATAGACTTCAGTCCTGTGAGCAGACACCATGCTGCAAACAGCAGACATAAGAGTCAGATGAAACTAGATGTGATTACACATAGATCTGCCTTTTATGCAAAAACTAAACATTTCTCACTTGAGATTAGCATGCTTCTCTTTGAATGTTAGGCAGTTTTATATAAGTATCAAACTTTTAATGTTGGACAAGTCTACATGAAGCCTACAGGTTAGCTAGAGAGACAAGCCTTGAACAAATAAGTACAAATGTGAGAAGTATAGAAGGTAACTACAAGAGAAACATGTCCAAATGGGAACTAGCCTGGTCTAGGATTCTAAGAAGATCTCCTTGAGGAAGTATAAGAAAGCCTGGAGAGGGAGTAGGGGCAGAATTATGGCTTCTTGCCAGAAAAAGAAAAAGACAAATTTAGCTGAAGCATAGAGTTTGAGGGGACTTGGTAGCACCCGAAGATGCTGAAGAAAAGATATGAAACACAAATTTCTGAAAAGCAGTAATTCTCTTCCTTACAGAAGATTTGGCCACTTGTTGGACTAATGTCCATTTGTTGGATGATTCTTCAATTGGCCATTTGTTGGACCAATTCTTCCCAACTATAATTCTGAACAAGTAGCATTTTCAGAAGATGAGGGTGTGAAAGTTAACCAAGGAGTCTAGTCAGAGACTTAGTACCCAGATGTTGGTCAAGACTATGAAGTCAAAACTCTTTTAAGGGTTAACGGGACATACCAGAACCCGGAGCTTGACATTAGAGTAGAAGAAATACATTTTCTACTCATCTTGGACACATTAAGTTTTTTAACTTCATCTGCATCTAATTTCCTTTTCTTAATTAAAAGCAAGTCACAATGTATAATAAAAAATTTTACTTTGCCAAATAGAACTGAAATTCCAATAAGAGAATCATGGAAGCATAAAAACTATGCAGAGTCATTACTGTACTTGCGAAATAACTATGGAAAAGAGGAAGCACTCAAAAATTTCAAAACTACACGAGTAACATGTTGTAATCTATCTAGAAAATAATCACAGCAACCACATTAAAATAAAACAGACACAAAAAAAGGAAAAATAGGTCTCCATACTTGTGTTTTGATGGATTTAGTGTTAGGAAAACAAAAAATAACCACGAAATAAGATACAATTTTATTTATTGGGTTATTTTGGAATATTCCATATGAGGAATTAGCAAACTATGGCTCGAAGCCCAAATCAACTCATCTATCTCATAAGATTCCTGATAAGCTAAGAAAAATTTTTTACATTGTTACACAGCTGGAAAAAAATCCAAATTTCAATGTGCAGAGTTGTGTTGAATATAGCCATGTCCATTTGTTTACAAAATGTCTATAGCTGTCTTTGCACTGCATGGCACAATTGAGTAGTTATGACAAACCACACTGCCCCCAAACCCTGAAAAAATTACTATTTTATCTTATACAGGAAAAAAATAACAAAACAAAACAAATAATCCCTGTTTTGTAAAAATCACTTTAGGACCTGGCTACAAATGGCAGGTTGTGGAAGTGTTCAGGCTGCAGGAAAGATGAACATGAGTTCAATTCTCAATTCTATCATTTACTCATCTGTGAAACTTAGCAAGAAACTTAAACTCCAGAGCCTCAGGTTCCAAGTTTCCCACTCTCTTGCGGGCAGTGAGGGCATGTTCTGCTCAGCAAGCCATGCACTTCTACCAAGGGTTGGGTCCACCTAACAGAAGAAGTAACTTCTAGCACTTTCGCATAAATGAGCACTGACAATTGAAGGTGGCTCTCTGTTCCTCAGTTTTCTCATCTGCAAAATTAAGGTAAAGCAATAGCCTTCTATTGAGTTTTGAGTATTACATAAAGTCGAAACATGCTTAGCACATGGACAGTGCTTACCCCAGTGTCTTACACTTAATACATGCTCAGAAAACATGTTCTTGCTATTATTAGTCCAAATGAGTCAAAACAGCAGTAACCAGTTTTGAGGGAGGAAAAAGAGATATCTTTAACCGTGTTTTTTTTAAGCAGAGACATTTTGGGAGATCTTAGATAGATGAAGAGAAATGACTACCTAAGTACAAACTCTCCTCAGGCTCAAATCTCAAGTCACTTAAATCTAAACTTGTGTTTCCCCACTTTTAAACTAGATAAGCAGCTACTTTCATTCACTTATTTAACAAATAATTTGGAGCATAAGCCCTGTGTAAAGATCAGGCAAAGCGCAAGCCCTGCTGTCACTGTCTCAAGACTGCTGAAAAAAGCCAAGAAGTAAACAGGAAATGACAACTCAGTGACATAAGTGCCTTAACAGAACTGCACTTGGAGTGCATAAAGGGACTTCTTTATTTGTGGGATTTACACAAGAATTAATCAATTGCTAAAATAATAGTATTATTTTGTCTGCCTTTCAAATACCTGTGAAAGAACAAAAGGTCATCTCACATAATTATCATATCTGAATATGCCTGAAAGACTGGTTATCACTTAAATACAATGCGTAGTTATTTTTCACAATATCACTCACTGTCCTTTTCTATTGTCTTTCACTCAGTAATTTCAAAGCAGAACTCCATCTTCCCAAAATTGCTCTACTTGAAGACAACTCATCCTAGTTGCCCAGGTAAAAAAGATTGGAACTATCCTTAATGTCTTTCTCACACCCACAGGTAATCTGTGCAGGCATCTCATGGCTCCACCTTTAAAATACATTCTTATCCAACAACTTCTCACCATGTCCACTGCCATCTCCCTAGCGGAGCCACCCTCCCTCTTCTAGATTACTGAAATAGCCATAGAATTGGTCTCTGTGTCTCATCTTTGGGTCCTACCTCCAAAGTCTAGTTTTACACAACAGCTAGAATGATCCTTTCAAAACATTGTCATACCATGTCTATTCCAATGCTCCCTGTTTCACTCAGAAGAAAAAATCAAGTATTACAATGATTTACAAAACCCTGCACGATCTATCTCCCCTCCTTCCACTCTCTCCTAGTCATCTCAAGACTTCTACTCCCCCCAGCTAATCCACTCTAGCTTACTAGCCACGTTGCTCTCCTTTAAACTTGTCAGATATAGTTCTGACTTAGGCTTTGTTGTAGCTGCTCCCTCTGCATGAAACGCTCTTCCCTTGGGTGGTCTTAAGTACTCACTTCCACACCTTCCTAAAGTCTTTGCTTAAATCTCTTTTCAATGAAAATTATTTTAATTTCTTATTTAATATTACAACTCTCTCTCCATCTTTGATACAACCAATGTCTCTTTCTCTGAAATCATCTTACTCTTAAACCACCTCAAGTGACATGCTTTCCTGAGGACAAGACCTAGGAAGACTTCCTTAAAACATACAACTTGTAAATTCCAGATGAGTCATTTAACCTCAGCTCTCTTGCACGCTGCAATCACGCATAGTTACAGGATACAGACAAGGTCTGTTTTCCTTTTTGCATGAAAGAGAGGTGAAAAAGATGGTTGGAGGTACCGAATAGGAAGGAGCATGGAGAAAGAATGACATTTCGGTGAGCTAAACACTGACAAACTATATACCACAAATGTTTGTAACCTCAACCACATCCTGAGGGACCAGGAAATGTACATATTCCAACATCCACAAAACGTACAAATTGCAACATGAATTACAGATGGATGATAAGGGATAAAAAAAAAAAAAAACTAGCTATTTTCAAAATAGAACTAGATATTGATAAAGACCTATCCACAGGATTCCATAGTGACCCAAGTGTCTAAATGGATGTTGTTTTCCTTGCAATGCGGTTTTGCAATGAGAAACACAACTATCTCTTTACAGATAATATCGAGTTGTTTTATTTTTGGAGGAAGGATGTCTCTCAAATTAAAGGATCAAAATATAAAACTATGAAACCATAAGATGTTAGAAAATGCTTAGGTTTGGGGTTTTGGTCTTTTAAAGGCTTTTTTTTTTTTTTTTTTTTGCTTTGATTGATATTTTTTTTTTACAAAAACGTTTATTCATAGAAACAATGTGATCAGTCCCTTTCAGTGCTTTCTTTTTTCACCATCAGCAATATCAAAACTTCCCATAAACCTTAAAAATTATCTATAAGAAAAAAACTATCTTATCAATAGAGTTTAATTTCAAGCTATTGAAGCTTAGGTAAAATAAATCAATCATTTCAACTAAAATATAGTTTTAAACTAAGTCTCAAATGAGATATTATCAAGCTACCAAAATCAAATTCCTTACTCATATGATAAAGCACCAACATTAAAATGGACAAAATAATAAGCTCATTCTTTAATATACACTAATAATTTCAAACAGATGTCTTAGATACTATAGTGCAAACTTTATAACAGATAAATATTATTCTATTTATATATTTAATGTTTTAAGAAAAAGAAGCTTCATTTGGAAATCATTCTCCTACCTGATTTTGATTTTAAATATGACTTTTGAATTTTACAAATACCGAAATAAAATATACATTATCTTCAAATCCTTTTTAAAGGTGGCTACAGGAAAAAACAAAACAGCCTAAAATAAATTCTATACAAACTTTTCCTTATAATGGTCTCCCATGCTATTGTTTATACTTTCTTAGTATACACCAACACTGAGGATCCATAAATTATTTCTGGATAGAATTACTTTTTAAAAGTAACTGTATGCAAACTTTTTACTTACACATTCTGTGGCTGTGACTAGTAATGAACTTGAGATGACAGATTTTCCTCCATTAAAGCTCACTGAAACATCAAGAGTTCTGAAAGAAAATGAAGAAACAATTCAAAATAAATGAAAAGCTAGAGTATTGTGGGAGATTTTATGTTCTTACATAATTCAAAACCAGCCAGAAAGTCTACTTAAAGAGTCAAAGCTATTGATCAGTTACCCCAGCTTTTTTTCTTAGTTCCAGTCCTTATTGGAATAGCCGGAAACAAATTCCTTAAGTGATCTAATTTTCCTAAAAGAAGCATTAACACAAGTAGAAACATTAAGAAATTCCTGTTATTTTTTACAGTAGTACCCCCCCCCCTTATCTGTAATTTCCCTATTACAGTTTTAATTATCAGTGGTCAACTGTAGATAATATCCAAAAATATCAAATCAAAAATTCAGAAATGAAAATTAATATATTTTAAATTGTATACTGTTTCGAGGAGCATGATGAATCTCTCACCATCCTGCTGTGCCCTGCCCTGGACTTGAATTATCCCTTTGTCCAATGTATCCATGCTGTATATGCTCCGTGCCCAATAGTCACTTAGTAATCTTCTCTGTTAGCAGATTAACTATCAAGGTATCTCAATGCTTGTGATCAAGTAACCCTTATTTTACTTAATAATAGCCCCAAGGTGCAAGAGTAGTGATGCTAGCAATTCAGATATACTAAAGAGAAGTTGTAAGTGCTCCCTTTAGTGAAAGGTATGTATACATAGGAAAAAAACATAGTATAAATAGGCTTTGGTACTATCCACATTTTTAGGCATGTACTGGGGCTCTTGGAACTGGGGGTCTCATCACCAGTGGATAAGGGGGGACTTCGTACTTTAAATAAATAAAGGGAAAAAAGAAATTCCTTAATTCAGAGAAATATTGAGATTATTTCAGATTCACAAAAACCTAAAAAGTGGGGAAAAGTCCCAATTAGCTTATTTTTTCTATCTCTAGTCATTATTGGCATCCTAATTGTTTAAGAATAAAAAAATGGAAATAAACCATTTTGAGATAAAGTATAGAGAAATAATAATAAAAGAGAGATAAACTGAAAGAAAAAAACAAATGCTACTTATTTGTAAGCATTTGTTGTAGATGGCCTTAGGATATTAAAATATCATGACAAAGGTAGAAATAAGAGAGAATAATTGTTTTCACGGCTAAGAAATGTCATAGTTAAAATATAGCTCTCATTTTGAAAATGTGATTTCAAATTATAAAATATTTCAAAATAATTAAAATTTCATTAATTTAGAGTATAGTAATTCATTATTTGGGATCAGTCAGCCAGGAGTTAGTAACTTTTTTAAAATAGCGTAACAAAATATCAAAGGAAAAAATGACAAGGAAGTTTTAAAGTATTAAGGAAACAGCTCATTTCTAAAAGAGCTGACTAATATTACCATATAATAATCATTTTGCCATCAAATACAAGCTATCCATTCATTAAAGCAAAAGTAGTAAGTAATATTTTGTTAAGCTGGCTTCTGTACAACACTATGCTCCGATTCCCATAAAATATTCTAAATTACAAAAATTAATAGCCAGAAACTTTGCCTCTATTACTCTGAATTAGTAAAATTTTGTTATAGTTAGCTTTCTTCTCTATGCTTTGAAATGAGTGCCAAATACTTTTAGTTATGGAGAGTTAAGATTAAACAGAAACAATCTGAAGCCACTGGTAAATTTTTCAATAATGATGCCAGAGAGAGAAGATGAGAAATATTAGTCTCTGTTATGTGCCAGATGCTATCTTAGGCATTTTACAAACATTATCTCACTTAATCCTTGTATTAACCCTTAAAGTAAGTAGTATTTTCACAGTTTTACAGATGGGGTACATAAGGCCCAGAAATGTTAATTGCCTTGTCCAAAGTGGTAAGACGAGGATTCTAACAAATTTTGAACTCTTACCATTCACACTACAAACGATGAAAGTCTTTAATGTGCGTCTTTTCTCAATGATATTCGGTTCATTTGTATAGGAATAGAGCCATCAGGAAAAATACTACTAGCAAACTTCTAGCTAAACTTTTCTTCAAAATTCAGGAATGCTCCTATTAAATATGTTTCTTGTAAAATAACTTCCTCAACATGCTTTGTTTTAAAAAAAAAAAAAAAAAAAAAAAAAAAAAAAAAGCTTTGCTAAACCCAGAGAAAAATGAGAACTTGGAGTGTTTATGTCAACTTAACTGAACTTCTGAACTATTCCAACACAAAATGCCAAGCAGCTTACTTAAAAAAGAAAACTTAAAACTAATTGCTTATTCTGCAAAACCGAGTGCTCTGTTTTGTTTTGTTTTGTTTTGTTAAAGACTAAGCATAGCTGAATCCAAAAAAAAAAATATTTTCTAGTTCCTAATTCCTCTATTTTACAGCATGCACCAGAAAGCATACTGACATGGTAAGCATGGTTTCAGTTTAGAGGAAGATTATTTGATTCATAGTAATGTATGATTGTTGCAGGGAAACTTATCGACTCAATTTTCAAGAGATCAGCAGAACAGATTATTAATTCATAACCAAGTTCACTCTTTCCCAAAGTAGAAATGCATGCTGATGAAATTTGGGGGCAACTAAAATAACTGCACATAATCCCCCAAATCTCTGTCTAATATAATGTGGCTGATGTCAAATAAAACTAAGTTAAGTCTCTACAAACTTGGAAAGCCACCTTATGATTCCTCTGACATATAGACTCAATTAAAACAATATAATCCTCACCTTCCTGAGAGTAGTCATAGAACGATCAAAACATTATCAGCAACAACAGTACCAATAATGACGGTTTTATCAACTCCTTACTATAAGCCAGACATGTTACACTCATCTTCTCATTTAATTCTCACAACAACCCACTGAGGTAGGCAATAGCATTATCTCCATCTTCCAAATAAGAAAGTTGAAACTTAAAAAGCTAACAAGTGACAAGTAATAGACTTCTCTGACTCTGGAGTCCAAGTGCTTTTACTTCTACCATATACTATCTTAATTCTCAATAAATATTTTAGGATCTTAAATTCCTCCTACTGGCAAGGGCTTAGCATCACTTCTCTAGATTTTCATTCTATTCACATAATTCTCATGATTAACTATAATGACATTTACCATTTGCTAAGATATGATATTTATTTGTGAATACATATTATTTGCTATGAAAAATTTTCGGGAGGTTGCAAATATGAAAAACACACGCTAAAAGTTACTTCTGCTTTTAAATTTTGTTGTTTCTTTAGAAAAACATCTTTTTAAATTATTGGTACAATATTAGCACTGTTACAACCTCAAATCTTTGTCCAAACCTATGCTGCTTCCTTGCTGGCACACAGATTGATAAAGCCACTGTACCCTCTAACCTAAACTCAAAATCTTGACCTTTCTTTGCCCTAAAAATCTGACATGCGTATTTAATGTTTTCTGCCATATTTTATGTCATATCTGTTAGTATCTATAGATTTCTCATTCCTATTATTAAATAACTTCTATATAATTAAGACAGTAGAACCCAGATTCTCAATTATACTTTATTATGGACAAAAATGTATTAAAGCTATATGATTTTTACTTAATGTCATATATAAGTGAGAGGCAAGGGGAGATTTCATCTATATTTATTTGTCCCAAGAATCAAATAAAATTGAAATAAGAGATAGCTTCAGCCCACATGTTGGGGGATATATGTATGGAGTTCTGGTTTTCACTCTAGTCACTACACTCCAAATCTTGCATTCCTCCATCTGTAAAATGGGAACAATTATACCTATTTCAGTTATTTGGAGGAGGAGAGACTGATAAAAGAATGTACATAAAATGTCCAACACATTGTCTGGAATACAGCAGGTACTCTATATAAACTACTGTGACACCTAACTATTTGTCTAACAGAATATCAAGGCATATTTATCTAAACCTTTTCAATCCAAGTTAAAAACAACAACAACAAATAATAATAATAAAGAATATACAGCAGCAATGAAATAATTACCCAACACTTTTTCTTTAAAGAATTTTATTCTATTTACTGCCATATAAAAATATAGAAAGCTAAACTATTCAAAAAATGCCTAGTATATAATGTCATACAGGTTTATTTAAAGAAATTTTTCAATACTATTTCCTTCCTATTACAAAACATTGTCTTAACTAAACCCAACATTAGCTGAGTGTTGAGCTGAGTGTGCTTAAACCTAAAACCTAAAACTGCGCTCCAAATTGGTTTATGAATGTTTGCCAATAAGTTCGTTTAGTCAGTCACTCTTCATTCTATTACTAGTTAATTAAACAAATATTTATAAATTGTCTACGATAGGCAAAGCAAGGCTATGCTTGACAATAGGGCTGCAGTAACAAATAAAACACAGCATTACGATGTAATTGAAAGGAAGCCACATAAACAAACAATTACAATAGTGTATGATATTGACTAAAATAAATATACATGCAGGAGTACTAGAGAACCATGTGAGAGACACAACGGAGCAGCCTTGCCATGGGGATAGTCAGAGGTTTCCTACGGGAAGTCACCTCTAAGATGAATTCTAAAGAATGATCAGAAGTTGGTTAGGGCAAGAGATTAGAAGGGGATCTAAGAAGATAAATCACTATTTGACACCTGGAAGGCAAGAAAGGCACAGAACAGTCAAGGAACCAAAAGCCACTTAATCTTGCAGCAACACAGAGTGTGAGAGTGACCTCAGTCTGGAAAAGGATAAGGATCATGAAGAACCCAGGATGCTATCTATAGACATTTGGAATCAGGCTTAAGGGTTTTTAAGTTAGGTAGAAATATAGACAGAATTATGTTTTACAAATATCACTCTTGTTGCTGTGTAGAGCATGGGTTGGAAGACTAAATTTCTACCGTAGAAAGACCAGTTAAGCATGTCTCGGTGTATTTCAAATAAGAGCCAAGTTAGAATCTGTGGCAATTCTAAAATAGTAGCATGAAAGGCAGTGTGAAAATGAAAACTGAGAGACATTTATTGGATGTAGGAGGTGAGGAAGAAGGAATAGTTAAAGATGATTTCAAAGGTTCTGTCTTGCACAGGTGGGCGGGTAATCTTTCATAGGAAACAAGAAAAGGAGCAGGTTTGAATAGAAATACATAAGTTTAATTTGGGAACTTCAAGCTCAAGGTGTCTATGAGAAATCCAAATGAGTGAGCAGACAACTGGAGAGTGGGGCTAGTGGGCATTTGAGTAGTGAGTTTAGAGCTAAGGAAAAGATCTAGAGATTTAGAGCTTATTAGCAAGAAAAGAAAGCCTTAGAGAAGGTGTGTTTATAGGTCAGAAATCAGACAACGGTGAAAATTAAGAGTTAAGGGACTGTAAGAAGAAGAGTATGAGGTGACATCTGAGAAGCTAGGGAGGTGAGAATATGTCATGAAACACAAAGAAGACCTTCTGAGACAGGGCTGGCCTACCGTGGAGATAACGCAGGGCAGTCAGGGAAGATATGGCTGAGAACTGAAACTCAAGTTCCTTTTCTATTAATAGGTTCTACATTGTTTAGAATGGCTTACAAATATCTCAATCTACTCTTTGCTCCACCCTTAGAATATTTTTTATAAAGCAGGCAGAAGAAACTTAAACAACGATATATAACAAAAAAATTGTTTGAAGTTCATTTTAATATCAATTGGTACTCAACTAATAGTGACAAAATGAAATTCATTCTATTTGAGAAATTATTAAATACTACTAGGATATGTAATTAATAAATAAAATTCAATAAGTCCTAATGCTCATATTGTTTTTATTTAATGTTTAAAAATGTATGATAATTCCAAAAGAGGAGAATAGCTTAGTGCCATATGTCAGACTCGCTCTGATCTGAGAAATTTCATACACCATGAAATATAATTGGCATTTCAATCCATAGTAACCTATTTGCAAAGTATTCACTTGCTGCTGACTTTATGCATATCCATTAAAAGATCATCACTTTGACCATAATACCTAAAACATTATATAGATTTAATGCAATCCCCATCGAAATCTCATTTTGGCATTTTTTAAAGAAATAGAACAAAAAATCATCAGATTTGTATGGAAGCACAAAAGACCCTGAACTGCCAAGTCATTCTGAGGAAAAAAAAAAAAAAAATGAGGCTGAACGCATCACTCTGCTCAATTTCAAATTATACCACAAAGTGACAGTAATCAAAACAGCATGATATGGGCAGAAAAAGAGACACACAGACCAGCAGAACAGAATCGAGAGTCCAAAAGTAAACCCATATTTATATGGGCAAATAATTTTCAACAAAAAAGCCAAAAACACAGAGTGGAGAAAGGAAAGCGTCTTCAATAAACGGTGCTAGGAAGATAAATCACTATTTGCAAAATAATGAAACTAGACTGTTGTCTATCACCGCACACCAAAATTAACTCAAAATGTATTAAGGACCTGAATATAAGACCGGAATCAATAAAATGCATAGAATAAAACATAGGAACTAAACTCAAGGACCTTGGACTTAAAAAGGATTTTATGAATTTGACCTCAAAGACAAGGGAAGTAAAAAGCAAAAATAAATGAATGAGATTACATAAATCTAAAAAGCTTCTGCTCAGCAAAAGAAATCATCAACAAGGTAAAGAGACAATCATTCAAATGGGAAAATATATTTGCAAGCAATGCTTCTGATAAGGGCCTAATATCCAAAATTTACAAATAACTCACACAACTCAATAACAACAAAAAAACAAACAAGGTAATCAAAAAACGGGCAGAGGATCTGAACAAACACTTCTCCCTAGAAAACATACAAATGGCCAACAAATAAATGAAAAAATGTTCAACATCGCTAGATATTAGGGAAATGCAAATCAAAACCACAATGAGATACCATCTCACACCTGTTAGAATAATTATAATCAACAGGACAAGTAATAACAAATGTTGAAGAGGATGCAGAAAAAAAGGAACCATAATACACTACTGGTGGTACTGCAAATTGGTACAGCCACTATAGAAAACTGTATGGAGTTTCCTCAAAAAACTAAGAATTGATCTACCATATGACCCAGCAATCCCTCTACTGGGTATTTACCACACAGATTTGAAAACCCATATCTGAAAAAATTTTTGCACGCCGATGTTATAGCAGCACTATTCACAGAGGCCAGGACATGGAAACAACCAAAGTGTCCTATGATAGATGATTGGCTAAAGAAGCTGAGGTACATATATACAATAGGATATTACTCAGCCATAAGGAGAGATGATATAGTGCCATTTGTGACAACCTGGAAAGACCTCGAGATAATCATGCTAAGCAAAATAAGCCAGAAATAAGAAAAAGTTGAAAATCACATAATATCATTTATATATGGGATATAAACTTAAAAGCAACAAATGACCAGGACAAACAGAGACTCAAGGACGTGGACAATGGACTAGTGGTTACCAGAGTATAGGGGTTGGGGAGGAGAAAAGAAGTAGACAGGGTTAAGGGGGTCAAATATAGGGAAATTGGAGGAGGGTGAAATGGGTAAAGGGAATCAAATATATGATAGCTGAAGGAAAGTGGACTCTGGGCGTAATCACACAATAGAATAATTATAATGTATGCCTGAAAATTACGTAATTGTATTAACCAACATTACCCCCAATAAACTTTAAAAAAAGATAATCATTTTATGATCCATGAAAAAAGACTAAAAGAATTAAATTAAATTTTAAAAGAACATTCACTGGAAGTAATAAATAATTTACCTCCAATTTGCACACACTGAAAATTAAACTGGCAACTGCTCAAATAGTTATGAAAATTACGGTGACCTAAGGTATTCTGAAATCAAGTGCCACTATTTAATACTCTGCAGAGGTTTTTTTAAAGTTAGCTTTATGCATAAAGATTACAAGTTGAAAAATAAGGTTTCATATTAGTGAATAAAGATTCCACTTTTAGTTTTGAGTACGCATGTAAATTAATGTTTTGTTTAAGGATATTTTCTTAAAAATGGTTAAAGAATTCTTGAATATAATAATTTTTTTGAGATATTTCAATATATGTGTATAACTAAAACAAACACTGCAGTCAGGAAGATTGCTACCTTCAGAAGGAAAAAAGCTGTATTCAGAGATGTACTGAACAGCATACCTAAACTTTTATTGTTAATGTTTTCAGTATTACACAAAAAAATAACTTCTTTTTAACTGATTTGTATATTTTAATAAAATACTGAAAAAGACACTTAGAAATAATCACTCAAGTTTTAGTGCCTTTCATCCAAAAATGTCAATGTCTTTATAATAGTAAAAACTTTGACAATATAAAATTTTGAAACAGATATATAAGAAGATCTGAATATATTTTAAGGATATCCTCTACCTCATTATATAGCTGTCTCTCTTTAACGCTTTTAGTTACCAAAACACTCTCTAAATAATTCTAATTGTCAGAAAGATTTTCCTAATACTGAACTTAAATGTGCCTCCATTTACCTTCTACTCTTTCTCCTTTCCTTGAAGCAATAAAGAATAAGTCAAAGCTACCTTTCACATGACGGACCCATTGTTTAAAGAGAGCTAATGTGTCACACCCAAATTATATCTCATTCAGAATTTTAAATTGCATACTATTTCTGTACTTGGCATCATCTTATTGACCACAACTGGATGTGCTCAAATTAATTGTTGTTCCTCTTAAAACACAATTTCCAGAAATGAATATAATATTTAGAATAGAAATGCAATGCAAATTAGGTGAACTTATCATATTTACCAGTATAATCAGAAAGGAATACACTATGCGAAAGAAAATGTCCTTATAGGAAACAGAAGAAAGAATAAAGTTGTGGTTGTATCACCTGCTAATAAGATTATGAAATTAGGAATTGTATAGATAAACATACACATATATACATAGGTACATTGATAAAAAGGGTTCATCTGAGAAGCCAGGCTAAAGGTGGAATCTGTCCAACCATGAAAGAAATAAAATTAATCAATTTCAATCCAGAAAAAAATTGGATTATATGGAAAAATAATAATGTTGAGGAAAATAAAAAGATTCTATGAACAAGTCAGTCTCTAACCCCAGTTCTGACACACCATTCATCTCAATGATCCTTCAGAATCAGATGCTTGAAATTTTTCACACTCACTGATGTCCCACTACTTCTTACTCAAAACACTCTGTCAAATGTCTTTCCACACTGCCTCTTCAGAGAACTAATACTATCAGTTTCAACTAATTTAGATATTTATTTCATATTTGCCAGAAGATTCTGGCCAACATTTTTGAAAGCACATTTAACTATACCATATGCCTCCTTAAATCATCTCTATCAAACAAGCTGTAGGATAAGGCTCTGGTTCACTCTGTTCTGTTTTTCTTTCTTCACAATGTGTTTATGTATATTTACCCAATTTGCTCTGTTCTTCTTGCCAAATTGCAGGTTTGAGATCTCAACTATTGCAGAGCAGCTGTGCTATTGTTGATGTCTCACTAAACAAGGGTCAGAAAATAAGCCCATACTGCAAATACTGGTGACACCTGCACATTACACCACAAGCCTATTACCGCGGAATGGGGAGGATTCAAAGAACTTCACGGAGGCCTTTCTATTTAAACTAAAGACATTTTGGTACAAATGAACCACTGGCAGGAATAAACTCCCAAATAATCTACAGATTTTTCTTGGTAAGACAATTTGTTTAATCATGAGACATTTAAAAATTAAATCGTATCCAATGAAGGAAATAGAAAAGAACAACCTCACTACTACCACTTTTACATACTTTCATTTAAATACTAAGAATTTGTTCATCTTAGTCTAAAAATCTATATCAAATAAAGAAACTTCAAAGAAATTCCCTAAAAGAAAGTACTTCAAAGACTTATTCCAAAATGCTAAACAATAACATACCTTCATAAGATTTGCCCAGATGGCTTTAACTTTTTACTCCCTGACATCAGTTTCCGAATGCAAACCTATGTCCTAACTACTCTGCTACAATTCTTTGTCTTCATCTCCAAGTAAACATTTTCATGTTAACACTCTTTCAAAACAAAATTTAAGAGCCCTGGGTTTTTAATGAAATAATCTTGAAACAAAATGTAATCCTGGAAGTATAACATAAAGAAGAGAAAGGAACTGTTAGAGTAGGCTAATGAGATGAGGCACATGCCCGTGGATCCAGCTCTGAGACTATGCATCTGGCTTTGAGGCTGTCTGTCTAAGGTTACTTCACCAGCGTGTTGTTAATTATTTAAGTGAGAGAACAGGGGGAACCATCACCACATCTGTCACCCTCACACAGAAAAAAACTTCATTCATCGTTGGGCCAGATGTGTTTATTTGAAACATAGACTAACTAGCTACTTAATGGGTTTGAATCCTTAGCCAAAAACTAATTAGGCAAACATATTAAGCATCAGTCACCTTACAAGGCTAAACTGTTTCAGTTGTGTTGATTTTAATCCAATCTCATAAGAGAGCTCATCACCTACAAAAGTATCTGAAGAAAATTCAAGGCAAAGGAAAGTTCCAAATTACTTGCAACATACTTCATAGAACAAATAATGATGTCCCCAAATACCCGATACATTAACAAATAAAATCTTCTCAAGTTTTGCCTCAGTGATATAATGTATTTGATAAACAACAACAAAACATTTTCAGTTTTAGGTGAAATACTAACAACAAAAGCCAAACAAATAATGACTTCTCATGTCTAATATTTTTATGCTCTATATTATTTTTAAAACTCACATCTCCTGAGTATTTAGCCAATCTGCAAATTACCCAAGACTATCAGCAGTCTCTATCTTATTCTCTTCAAAAGTAAACAAAGCTCACAAGCAAACTGTAGAGAAAACAAATTCAGTATCTGGGATAGAAGGGTCAAAAAGATGAAGTCTGAGACTTAGTGAAGGTCCTAATCCCTGTAGAACACTGCGGTGATTAGACTCTCACTGTGAGTGGAATAGGGAACTCACTGTAGAGGACTTTGAGTGGAGGAGTGGCGTGAACAGATTAACAGGACTACTCCTGCCAAGGAGAGAAGCAGAGAGAACAGCGGATAGGCTAATACACCAAGCAAGAGATGAAAGTAGCTTGGTCTGGGATGGTATCAGACGAGGTGGTTGGGAAGGACTGGATTCTGAACATATTTTAAAATTAGAGCTGATGAGGTTTGTCGATGGCCTGAGTTAGAGAGATCATTAATCAAAGGTTTTTGACCTGTGCAACACAAAGGATGGCAATATCAATGATTAAGACAGAGAACACAGCTCTGGGAGCAGACTGGGGGAACAATCAGAAGAATCAATATGGAATTACAGATTCCTAAAAATAGGTCCAAACTTCAAGTCAATGTACTTATCATCGCTAACACAAGACATGATTACTCAGAAAGCCACGAGTCCCACTGTGCAATTGGGGTTTAGATGACTCTAGGCAAAATGCATCTGCCTCAAATTCCAAGACACAGTCTAATGTTGCCACAAGCATGTTGCCAATAAGACTAGATTATTACATGACACAGAAAATGAATGCTTTTTTAGAGAAAGGAAAAAAAACTCTGATAGTCTTGCTTTTATAAGTTATATTATACAACTCCTTTTAATCAATCTGAAATATAAAGCCGATACTGCTGCAGTTATTTACAGACCAGAAGTGATCAGTATAAAGTGATCTTAAAAATTGCATCCTCTTAATTATCATAAACATATTACATCAACTATTGTTGGGCTAGGGAAGATTTGAAACATTTGTAATAGTTTCCTTTGTAATAGAGAGGGTAGAAAAAAATCATGAGTGGAAATACTAAATTACTAGTGGAATTATTTGTATGTAGGTGATTCAAATAAAGGTCTTCTTCTAAACTAAATATCTCTTATTTTAACCAGCAATCATTATGGTTTATTACCACACTAAAGAACATAAGACTATAGACCTTAACAGGGCTGAGAAACAAATTAAAGCACAAATATTTTCTAGTCCAAGGTGTGCCTTTTTTGAGCCATGTTCTTTTTTTCTCATTAATCTTAATATTTAAAAACTATAGTAGTCAAATGTCTCACTTTGGAACTGTGTGTGTGTGTGTGTGTGTGTGTGTGTGTGTGTGTGTGTGTGCGCGCGCGCGCGCGCGCGCACACGCGCGCGCAGGTGTAAGTATAAATTCAATACCCTGAAATTCAAAATAATGGCTGTGGCTCTGATTATTTAAAGGCTCTAACAATAGTTTTTAGACCTACCCAGATAAATATGTACAGAGATTTTTACTAAATATTTACAAAATAAGATAAAACAGACTCCACTATTTTCAACCTACTAAGAATGCAGTTTAAGTACTAACCAGAGTGGTTTGCCTAGGGCTTACTATTTCATGTTCAATATATACAAGACACAATAAAACAACCAAGTATAATGTGTCATCATTTCCTAATAATTTTTAGCTAAAATGTTTTTTAAATGTTTTTAATGAAGTACTTACTCTCCAACTTTATTCAGGATAGGTGCAGGACAAAGCATAGAATTAAGCTCCACACTTACTGGCTTTACACCTAAAAAATAAAATGTCATTGAATTAAAAATTAAACCTTGGTTTCATTAATAATATGAAGAGCATATGGTTATCAGAGTTCAAGTGTGGAACATTAAACATATTAGCATGAAAAACCAAAAAGATATTCACCTAAAGAATGAGGAGAATGAAAGAGAATAAACAATAGAGATTATATGCTTCATTAGGGTATAGTACCAGTAAATTATAAATTATGATTTTTTTCACTTAGTCCACATACATTTGCAGATATTATAAAATTATCGCTTACTGCCTCAATTTTGCAAATATCTTATTTTTTTAAAAGATAAATTACATATATATTTTTTAAAGCAGAATTTAATAATGGTGGAGAAAAGAAGAATGTCCAAAGGAGAATGAATTTATTTCAAGAATTTAATAAAATAGTTGTATCTACAGTAAAAAACATATTTTTAAATTTGAATGTTTAAATTGTCCTTGTAATTTTAATAACATGTGAAAATGTCTACACTATAAATATTCACAAAAATTACAAAATCAAACTTAATACTAGAATGGGAATGATGAAAATACAATCTGACTCCACTTATTTGTTTGAGAAATTGTTTTAGTAAATGATCTTATGAAGCTAAGGGTAAAATATGTTTATATCATAATCAACTCAAATATGTAATCAAAAAAGGTAAACTTAGATATAGATGACTACTAAATAAAAAAATTATTTTGTCCTTTTAAATTGTGGAACCTGCTATGAAGAGAGTTTGTTACAAATTTTATTGCCTTGCCTTAACAAAATGATTATCTTAATAGAAAGAGAAGAATTCACAATAAAATATATCATGCTGAGATCATCACCGCTTTAATTCAACACTACACATCGAACAGTTACTGTGTGTGGCCAAATTATACTAATTAGAGTGTTTAGTACCATCAAATAAATAGCAAAATTATAGATGAAATGCCCAAAAAAGAGTTCTACCAAAGTTCTCAGAGTTGTAACATCTGACTTAAAGTATAAAATTTTAAGAGCCACTACAATCATCAATGAGGAAAAAATGTCTATTAGAAACCAAAAATGCTCAGAATACCAAGGTCACCTAATAAGAGTTTTTCTCAGAATAATGATAAAAACATAATTTTCTGCTGTTTTTTGAAAGCCAAGCTAGAAAAAATAAAACCTAATCCATAAATATGATAATTATCAACAAACACTGTTCTGATTGGACACTAGAGATATAAAATATCTATAAGACAAAAAGCTTGTCTCAAAAGCTTACTGACAAATTATTAGGAAATTAAATAAAGAAAACAAGTGACAATAAAAGAAGGCAGTAAGTAGTAGAGGAGTCCGAGTTAGTTAGATTTTTCAGGCCAGAGGGATAAGATATAAATCTGGAGAGAAAGGCAATTAAATCTGGTAGTTGAAGTAGTCCATACAGAGTGCAGTCAGGACAATTGGGTTCAACTCTCGGCTCTGCCCATTATTAACTGTGTCAGCACATGCAAATTATTTGATTTGTTCAGCCACAAGACAATCATCTGTATAATAGGGCTACTCAGGATGGGATCCAGCATTTATTAAGTTATGAACAAATGTTGCCATCATTAAATAATGATTAAATAATTATCTTTACTATTTATATTATTACTGGACTTAATTTCTTTCTTCTTTGGTTAAAAATATAGTATAAATTGTTTCATTTGGGGAAAAGAGGAAAATGGTTGATATTGACTTGCTGTGCAGATATTAAAGCAACATTGAGATTATGGGGACCTACTTTTTGTGTATGTTTCATTTACTGTATAAGTACAGAGAACACTGTCATGCCGGCTGCCCAAGTTGAATCCTCTTCCATTCAAAACAATTTGAAATTCCTCTACAAGTAAAAGGAAAAATAAACATTTTAATCACTGCTTCACACACACAAAAAAACATAACTTGAAAGTATCAAAGTACACAGAAGGAATTTCTTCAAACTATTCAGCCAACTAATAATAAAGAAGACAGGGCTCTATTTCAAACTTTACTTGGGTCTTCGACTCTTTAGGGAAATACAGTGAAGCTATCACTCACTGCCACATAGAAAAGCATTTCATTTTTTAAACAGAGTGTTTTCCAATAGAGACCAAGATATTAGAATTGAAGCATTAAGTCATTCCCAGACAGATATAATACAAACTTTCCCAAATTCTGTCCTTAGGAAAATATCATCAAAAAAGAATCCTCTTTGTTTTTCTCTACTTTCAGGAACTGAAGTATGGGAATGTAAAGAAAATTAATTATTTCTGTGTTTGGTTCTTAGAACAGTCATGTGTTATGTTTAATCTATCACACTCCATAGAGTTTGTTACCAGTTTCTTCGCATTACCAAGCCCAGTTTCCTTTTCTGTTATACAAATTTGTGACTCATCAGAGGTAACCTATTTTGGACTACTAACAATCTATAGCCAGTCACTAAAGAAAGTAGATTTAATTTATTGCACTCTCTTATAATAGGAGCAGTCACTGAATGTTAGAAAGTAAAATAATATTTCAGAAGAAAAGTTAACGGATCAAATATCTTGATTGGCAAAGAAATATTTGCTGCTTAGCTGCAAGATGGTATATAAATGGTTTTAACAGTGATTAATTCTCTCAAACACCTATCTAACATAATCTAATACATATGTAGTATTTAACTATGAAAAAAATACTGCCATGCCACTCTCCATTGTGTGTTATAAAAGAAATTTTACTTGTAATTTAAAATAAAAACATGTAAAACAAAATATGACTTGGTAAAAAGAACATGAGATTTAGGGTCAGACAGACAAGGGTTTAACTGAACAATTACTAATAGCAAATACTGAACCTGTCTCTGCCTCAGTTTCTCCCTCACTGGATCAGGGATTATAGAACTATTGGGATGTTGAAATTTACTATTTCTCTTAGACATCTCAGTAATCATTAATTCAGGAAATTTAAGATGCAGAACTTAATACCATGTCCTGCATTTGGGAGGCTCTATGGTAAATTATACATTTCCTCCCTTACCAGACCTAATATTTTTCCTTTGCTAAGCAAAGTCAGGTTAAAATGAATTCTAGGTCAGACTAGAAAAAGAAATAGAACAGGCCAAAGACAATCATACTCTCTTTGAGTAAGAATGACTTTAAGGTGCTAAAACATGAGTCATTTCTTAGCACTAGGTGATGAAGCCACCTGCTTCCTTCCTGCTATCCAGCCATAAGTCACTTCCTTATGCGCCCTGAGCTAGTGGATACTGTACTTTGGCCAGACCATCAAAGCATGGAACTCAAAGTTTACAGATACATGATTGTTTGTATAATCAGATAAAAGAAAAAATTTCATTTTTTTTACTTGTCATAGGAAAGGTCTCAAACATGAACTAAATATACAGAAGATTCTAAAAGCCTGTCACACAATATGTTCATTATTTAAAATAACACTCCAATCTTAAAAATTTAAATTTAAAATAGAAATATTTCAAGGAATTATTTAAAAATTCTTACAGAAAAAGATGCCAAAAAAGTTAATTTTGCTATTCTCTTTCCAACATGAGTTTCAAATCATATATTTTAACTACAAAAAAAAATACATTTTCTTACATGGTATTTTTAAATTCTAACCACTTACCCCCCACACAGACACTTGAGGGCTGCAATTCCAAGATTTCAGTGCATGACTGAGCTAGTATCTAAAAAGGAAATAAAGAAGACCAAGATATAAAAGCTAGTTATGTTATATGAAGTGAATTATAAAGTTATTAATAACCTCGAAGTCCTTCCCTTAATTTCAATAGATGGCAGAGAAAATCTATTTACCGTTACATATACAGCTACCAAGCTCTTAGCAAATTTCTGTGTTGTCTTTCAGTATAAACTTTAAGAGTATATTCTATAGGAATCTTTATTTGACTGAATACAGATAGCACAGATAAAGTGGGTGTTGCCTCAAAGTCCAGTCTTGGATACAAAAACATAACTAACATTTCCTGATAGCCATAAAGTCAATGCAGACTTTCCCCATCAAGGAAAAATATAATAGCAAATGAGACCTCCTATTTTAATTACTCTACCTTAATATGTTTTGTAGTAAGAAGTTCAAAATAATATCAATAAATAAAAACTTCTTTCCTCAACTCTGTCAGTTCTATTTGATTTCTCAGCCTCGATTCCCATGGATACTAATACCCCTTATATGTATCAGACATTAAACTTGCAAAACACAGTCTCCTTGTATGAGCCAAATATTATTCTCAAAAACACAGACTCTGTACTCTTGCATTCCCAGAGCATAGAAACAGAATGGCTCTTTTTAGCTTATTCTGAGAAACAGAAACCACCATACAAGGCACAAGGCTACAAGTGAAAAACAACAATGATGAAATAAGCTGTTCTTAATGGACGCAACAAGCCCATCTTTATTTTTGGAACTGCTCTGTGCTACATTATCAAAATCAGACAAATTCCAGATGATCTTCGAACAACATTCCTTTCTTGACAGAAGCTGAAAACAGATGATGTTCAGTGGTTTCTAGCATCTCCTGCTCATAACTAGAAGAGGAAGGAAGGACTATAGCAGGAAATAATGCTTTTAATGCTTTCTTTAACAACAATGGAAATATAAATTATCCGACTCTAAAACTCAGCTGGGTCAAATCAGGCAATTTTTGTTGCTGAATATGCATCTCAGAATAGGGGCACTTGTTCTACTTTTTTACATCGTTTACCAGTGAATCCACTTTTCACATAGTGATTGAAGTTTTAGTGATTAGGAAACAAATATGGTAAAAATTGTATCTAAGAAGTTTTGCATAAGGTCTATTTAAATGCAGAAATGACCAAAGAGATTCCATAGGCACCCAAAAACCTTTCAGTACCCATATACTTTCTTTGAGTCTGCCGTTATATCTCTTATAATCAACACTCACTCCTCTGAGGGGTGAATACCATTGTTTAATTAATAATTGTTTAATTAAGAATTAAAGGCTATTATGAAAAGTTAACGTGCCCTCTTGGAGAGAAAGTATTTCAAATCACTAACATCTTTAAATATTTCGACATAATTCCGATAACAAACAAATAGAATAGAAAAGTTCTACTAAAGGAATACGGAGCTAAAAAGGTTCCAACCAACAAAAAATGGGACAGTGGGGCATTACAGCTTTAGCTTTGGCTGATCTGAAATAAAAGTGAGTACAGTGAGCTACCAAAATGGAAGGTCAAAGGAAAACACAAAGCCCCCAAATTTATTTTGTTTGCTAGAAGTACTGTAGAAATTTCTTTTAAAACAGATCCTATTAAGGAGACAACATCATTAAGTTTGCAATCTATTTATTAGTTTTTAGCCACACCTCTGTTAGCATCACTGAAAAATGTTTCAAACATCAAGGAAAAGTATGAGATAGATTTGATTTCTGTTTGGAAAAAGAAATCATTTTTTTAATTCCTTAGAATAAGATAAATCGAGAAATTACCAAGAGACTTTTCAAAGGCCATGTCAATGAATATGCATCCCAGAATGACCTATGTGAATTTCTGAAATGTTGGTTTTCTCTCTTATACCGGTATTGACCATAATTAAGTCAGATCTCATAATATTTAAGACAAATGTGTGTATGCTGACTTCCTCTTTTAATTTGTTGTAATCCATCAAAACATTTTTTAAATGATAGTTCCAATGGCAAGATCAAACGAACAATTTTCATTATGGATCTTTCCTTAAGATGAGCGAATAAATACCTTCAAGGACTATGGATAGTAAGACCCTGTTAATCCCCTGTAAGGTATTATGGTTTTAAAGAAAAAGTTTAGGAACATTTAGTAATTTATGTTGCACTCAAGTCTTGAGATTTGAAAAATCAATTTACATTAAGCAAAGATTAAGAATAGCTAAAAGTTGGTTATATTTTGCAATAACTTGTATAATAGACATTTATACATAAGAATACAGTTACATTTGCTCATATTTGTACTTAACTATTTTAACAAAAAGAGTTTCATAGAATTAAATTATTGAATTAAAAAGTGGCTCAGGTAACACACATTCATTGAAAGCCAAGCAGTTTAGACCATGAGTCATAACACTGGCATCACCACTTGATGTAATGCAGTTGAATTACCCACAGACCATTACTTGCCTTTCTCTAAAGTTTATTTTCATTTTTTAAATTTCTTTGGACCATATATCCTATTATTTGAGTGGATGAATCACCTCCTCTATTAGAAAACAATCTTTGTATACAGAAATGGGATCATATCATACTGTACAACTCTTTCAGGACTCACACATTGTTTTGTGCATGCAGTACAACCAACAAATGCTTAGGGAGCACAGACTAGATGCATGAATTAATGAGAATTTTAAGAATGCCTATCTAGTAAGCAAAACAACAATCATATCAGGACCAGACAAGGCAGAACAAAGCTGATTTACAGAAAAAAAAAAAAAGCGCCTACTCAATAAATTGTGAATGCAGGAAATCTAGAAACTCATAATTTGAAACAAAGTTCACCAAAACCATTTCCAAAGGAAAATAAACAGGGAGAAGCGAATGTTGTCAAGAGAGACAAGAAAGAAGAATGTGTAAGAATTTTTAGGAAATAACATTTTTTCTAACCGGTTTTTTCATCTATAGTTTATCATATTACTCGATTAACATAAACTAAAAGTCAAAATAACTTAATGTTTGTATGCAAGAAGTTTACATTATTAAATTTTAAAAGTCTTGTAAATACAAAATAGTTCATAATCTATTCTCACTAATTTCACAAGTTCAAATGTACGAGATATCAAAATGGGTCTATTACAGTAAAATTATCATCGCTAAATGACAACTGACAGAGAGGGACAAATATTTTCAACACTCTAGATAATTTTTAGCAAATTAAATGCTGTTATTAATTGATTAAACATTGGATAAGGCGTCTCAGCTATGATAACTGATGCCCTTCCTGTACAACAGAGGATCCTGCAAGGATGTTTATTCAAATACGTGCCACCATCTGTCTTCATTACATCTCAATAGAAACAGAAAATAGTTTCCACTAAAGGTCAGTCTTAGTTGACATCAGAGAGAGCTAATAGCACCACAGACCAATTGAAAGACAAGCCAGGGCACTTTAAGTCATGCACACACTAGGTGTAAAATAGCATCATTTGAGATTTTGAAATAGATAGATAGTAGATAGATGGATGGATGGATAGATGATAGATAGATAGATAGATAGATAGATAGATAGATAGATAGATAAACGGATGGATATATACATACATACATACATACGTACATACATACATACATATAAATTGGCAAAGAATTTGATGTTCACTACGAAAAAAGTACATACTACTGAAGCATCTGTTCACTCAAAAGCATCAGTCCATTCAAAAGTGATATTAGTATTAAGAAATATTTAAAATGCAAATAATATGTACATGACCAAATCCCTACTTTTAAATCTTCAAATATTAATATGGATGACAAGCCAAATTTTCTAAATTTAGTATAAATGTCAGTAGTCAAAAATTCAAATGAATTTCTAACAATGATAATAAAAATTATCATTTCTTGAGCACTTATTATATTCCGGGAAAGGAACTGAGTACTTTCTCTGAATTTCTTCAGTTAATCCTCTCGAGTTTTATGAGTATACACTATTTTTATCCTCATAGAAGAGATGAGGAAACTGGGGTTTACCAAGATGTTTAAAAGTTGTCTTAGAACAACTAATTTTTAAATAGCAGAGCCAAATCTCCCCAGATTTGATTGAGTCCAAAGCCCATTCTTCTAATCAATGCACTCTACTAGCCCCCATGCTTTTGACCACCTAATCATTATAAAACCTAATATTTAATAAACTAGTGAAATTTATTTGCCTGTTTTGCCTGGACTCCTTGTATACTATCAAGCATAATCTAAAATCTGGCTTTTTTCTTATCTTAAAAAGAATGTCACTAAGATTTGACTTTTATTTGTTGGGAACTTTATAGGTTTGTTTTAAAATTCTCAATACCACTGACTTCGAACAAATTAAAATTTTAGATCATCTTACAAATTAATAGGATGCTCAAATGTGTAGTGCCTGCTATTTATTTTTTTCTCTATCGTCCTATTTTATTACAGCTTTCTATCTCAAAGTTGTTTCATACAGTTAAAACATTTATATGTTTACTTCTCAGCATCACCCAGAACCTAAAAGACAAAAGAGGCCATACTAAAACAACATGCTATCAGAGGTCCTAACTGTTGTCTGGGGACACAGAAACCACTTGGAAAACTGAAATCAAGCTGTGTTTAGAAAGATTAATTTGGTATTTAACCTTAGAACACATTTTTTCTTAAAAGCAATGACATCGATGGCATTTAGGCTTCAAAGTTCAAAAACTCAAACTTCCCTGAGTCCTGGGAACAGAAAGGACGGAAATTCAGAATAAGAAACAAAAGTTTGGGGGTTTTTGCTTGGTTCTTCTCTATTTTTTCTGGATGTGAAACTGCCTTTAGGCGACTTTTTGAGAGAGAATAGGTTAGTCTTTGTCCCTCCCCAACTCTTTGTGACACATAGACACTCCATTTCTAAATACAATCACTATCCAGGTTTCACTACCTCCTAAAATATTCCATTTCAATATAGCTATTTGCATTTCATGAACTCATTCATACTAATGTGTGAGTGTGAACTGATGATCCTTAAAACAACCTAGATAGGGTTTTATCTAGAAAAAATCAAGAGGACTTTTTTTAGCCATAAAAATCCATGGAAATACATGAAAATTCAGGCAGCATAACCATTAGTAAAACAAGAAATGAAAGCAGCATGAGGGAAAATGTTTTCTAAAATGGGATGCTGACATTGGAAAACAAGGTCTACCTACAGGTGTGCTTGAAGGAGGCCTATTCTCTGTTGTTATTTTTCTTAGTTTCTTTCCCTCCTATATTTGTGAACCACAGGATCTTTAAACCTTGTAACCTACAGTTGCACCCACAGGGCACAGGTCGGGTAGGAGATAAAGGTATGAACTTCCAAGAAAGAGAGGTCTAGACAGAGTAGCTGTTGGCATACACAAGACTAACTGCAAAACTTGTATTTATAACTCTGTAAAAATTTATAATCGAAAAGAAGTTAAAATACAGAGAATTCTAAATTCTGATACTTTGTGTAAAAATTCTACATTCTAGCATGTTGTCCCAAACTGTGAATAAAATGCATAAATATTTTATATATTTAATTTCTATAATAAGTCACTGTCTTCATTATCAAAACTTTCTGTCCTCCTTAAAATGTATTTATCTTGAATGCTTCCTGTAAAACGTGTGATTAAAAGTCTGCCATATATTAACATAAGAAAGTTAAAATCCAAATATTTCCCATCTTCCAAGTTGTTTGGGATACAATTTCAGGTGGAAGAATAGCATTCACTCTCACAAATTTTAATTGCTTATTTTCTGTTTCTTCTAACTAATCGTATACAATTTTAATACATTATTTGTACAATTTAGATAATCAGAACATTCTCAATAGTTTAGTGAATGCTGTAAATACTAATTTCATGGAATTTCTTCATTTGGCAAAAGGAGGATAAGAATAAGATAAGATTGTTTATGCCTCCCTCTGGGTTAATTTTTGGTTAGCAGTAAGACCAGGTGCAGCTTTAGGAGTCAGCTGCCTCCTGGCCTCTCCGAGATTACAATTGTTTGGCAGGAGATAAAAGTAGACTCCCTGTGCTGTCCCTTCTCTGAAGCCCAATTTGGAATTACAGAATGGTGTTTCACTCTGGACACTCCAGGCATGTTCAAAACTAATTTGGATTGAGTCTACACCTAGAGTCCTGTGGTCACATTACAGTATTTCACTGTAGGTCCAATTTGCATGCAAAGTAACAAGAGGCAGACATGCCCTCTGAAGTCAGAATTAGCAAGGTTTGGGGGGGAGGGACCATAGCTCAATCAGAGATGCAACTTTTCCAAGAACCCCATTGGTTATAAAGCAATTTCTTATCTTACTTGTCTGTAGAATCACAGTCAGATCTTTATAATTACTGAATAATAACCAAGTAGAGCGACAGTATTATCAAGGAACCATCTATAGCAGAAATAACCAGATAGCATCAAAAGATATGTTTTGTGAGAATCTTGACTTGATTTTCTTAGAGATTTTAAGATACATATGAAACTATATTTTGGTTGAGATCTAAGTTTCTAGGCATATTTATATAATGGGCACGTTTAATAACAAATGCAGGACAAGTAAGAAGTAGTGAATGCATGTTACAGCCTGAAAAAATGTATATAACGGATATAGCTATGAACTTTTTCTTCTGGCATTTAAGATAAAACAGGATTAATTAGTGGAGAGCTGTAGTTGGGATATATCCAAGATAAAATTTAACATGGAATTAGTTAAGATGAAGTGATGAAGTCAAAATATGCTTTAGGAAACTCCTATTCATAAGAAAAAAAATTCATGGGACAGATGTTAACCAAAGTTACTAGTACCACTTTGCAACATATACAAATACCAAATCATGATGGGGTACACCTGAAACTAACAGATTTTATGTCAATGATAACTCATTGAAATTTCTGTTGAAATTGGCCTTATGATTTGAAGATCAAGCATCCTGCTATATATTAAAAAAATACTTCCTACAACTAATATAAGACAAGACCAATTTTAAAATTTATATATTCTCCAATTTCTAAATGAGAATAGGAAGGATACTATATTTTGAAAATATGATGGGGCCCATTCCACAAGAAACTTGGAAAATACTTTTTTTAAAAAAAATAAAATACCACACATTCAAAACTGATCTAAGAAAGTATATAGTACAATATGTTATAAATAGAAGCTACCCAATTAATGTTCATAGAATTAATTGAAAAGTAAATGTAGAACTTTCAAATAAAAGCCATGAGCATTTTGACTATGAGACAAATAAATGGAGTCTGTAACAATAAACATTTAGCATCTAAAAAAATACAGAGCTTAATAAGCAGCTACTTGAATTAATCAAATCCCATCTTCAGTTACACACAATGAAAGAAAAACTTACTTAGATTGTTCAAATTTTGATGATGGCAGGCATAAGTGTTTATGCCAGATGCAGAGAAATTTTTTAAAGAAAAAGAAACAAAAACAGCACAAAGAGAAATATAAATTTAAGATATGTATCTTAAATTTAAAAAGGAGGGTCTACAAAAAATTTGAAAACATTTATCTATAAAGATATATGCAACCTGATGTTCACAGTAGCATTATTCAAAATGACCAATTCATGGAAACAACTGAAGTGTCCTTCAATAGATGACTGAATAAAGAAGATGTAATATATATAAACAATGGAATATTACTCAGCCATAAAAAAAGTTGAAATACCGCCATTCGTGACAACATGGATCTTGAGATTATCATGCTAAGTGAAATAAGTCAGACAGAAAAAGTTGAGAACCATTTGATTTCACTTTTATGAGGGATATAAAACTGAAAGCAAAAACCGAACAAGACAGAGACTCATAGACACGGACAACAGTTTAGTGGTAACCAGAGGGAGAGGGCGGAATAGGGAGAGGTAAAAGGTAAAGGGGGTCAAATGTATGGTGACAAGAAAATGTAACTTTGGGTGGTAAACATACAATACAATATACATATGACGTATTACTGAATATAATTATAAATTATCTATATAATTTTATTAACCAATATCACCCCAATATATTTAATTTTAAAAGGGGAGGCTAATTCTAAATAGGATATATGGAAAGAAAAAAAAGGATATTAAATCTCATTGAATAATTTTTTTGTAGTATCATATTTAAGGTCAATTCTAAATAATAAGAATTTTTCCCCTCAAAATAGATTATTTCCTTATACTTAAATTCAATATGATACCCAAACATCTCTAACATTTTTAAAACTTTGTTAAAAATTCAACATATTTATCATGGCAATAATTTTCTAACACTGACTTTGGGTACATAATAACACCTATAACAGAATATTACAGATAATTTACCAGCACCCTGGGTGTGTCCTTAACAAGTAGAAATTGCTTATTACCATGACATATAGCATGTCAGAAAATATCAGTATGGATAATAATAAGATCTAAAAAGCAAATATTTTTTTCTGGTTCAATCCAAATATATAAGATTCTAAGTTTAAATCTCATAAGGAAAAAAAAAAAAAAAAAAAAACACTGAACAGCACTAGCTCTAAAGTCCCCAACAAAATGAAGCTATAGTAATTAGCCATGCGTGTGATAGAATAAGCAGCTAAAACAATTGGAAAATGTTTCTCACAATCTTTTCTTGTTTGCCTTTTACCTTTCCATAAACAGATATGTAATTTTTATTTTCTCTCTGGCTACCAAACATCCTACCAAATATATTTTCCTCTAAGTGTAGTAATGCTCCAATGAAAAACAATTATAATTTGTCATCACGTGTTTGAGTTGAGTTCATTTTTAAAAACTGCTTGGAGCTTCACAACACCAGTTGCTCAATACAGCATGTTCTGCACCGAACCATTTCTACATATGGATTCTCCCTTCTTTTGCAAGTAAGTGAGTAGTACAAGCACGAGTGACAAATTTCTAAACAAACTTTTACTCTAAGAAATCTAGGAAAGAAGGTAAGTTGTAATCATTGCCTTTTACTATTCTCAGCTCCAAACGTAGCAGATGCATAGTTCTGATTATATATCAGTGAAATTTTGCTCATATCGTAAACTGTGAAACAAAAACCCAAAAGACATTTAAGTTCCTCTACCTCTCACAATTGGAATTTTTAATTTTATAATCAAACATATATGACTAAAAATTGTGAGCTTGGAAAATCAAGGGTACTACTACATCCATTTTTGTCATCCAACACTCAGAAAAATATCTTGAACACAGTAAGATATTCAATAAATGCTTCTGAATAAATTAAGAATTACAATGTTTGGGAGAAATAAGATATAAGTGAGAAATCATGCATTTACCAATTATAATTTACACTGATGACACATTTACTCATAAATCTCAATCATTTTATCCTCTTTTTCAATGTCTTTCTACTCAGTTACATTTTCTTTCGATAACAGGTGAGCCTCTAAAGATCATCTCCTTTTGTATCCCAATGGATTAATATTAATAAATAAACATTTGGCACTAATTTTGGCTATGTAATCCAAGGTCACCAGTTTTGTTTTCTCACAAAATCTCACAAAGCTCTAGTTATTTATTCGAAAATAAATAAATACTTTATTTCCTTAAACTACGATCCCAAGAAAATAAAGAAAAGAATGTTAGTATTAAGAAAAATTACAATGCAGATGCAAATAGAACATTGGATAATGGATGTCAAGATAAGATAATAAAATTTCACTAAATAAAATAAATAAGTAAATTGAATTTTTTATTTGTATTTTTGAGTTCGCTGAAATTTAGAAGAGAATGTCTTATTAGAATATATGTCAAGAATATTTTAAATGTATTTGAATATATGTTATTGTAATAGCTATTAATTTTTTTCTACCCAGAATACTTTTTCATCCTTACATGTCTATAAACAGTGTTTCCTTTTCTATTGGGGAAACTGTTTTCCACTCCATGTGGTCCTAGTGAGACTATGGATCAAGATGTCTTCTCCCTCACCACCTTGCTCCCAAACCCTTATCATGGAAATGGACACGTTACTCAAGCTGGTCTAAATAATGCTTGCAACATACTTAGTACAGGAATGAGCACTTGACCCAACTGAGTCAATCAGAGTCTTTATCTGTGACCAAACATACTGATGCCCAGAGATAATAGCTCTCTCTTTTTAACGGGTTTGCTGAGGACCATGTAGGTCTGAAACCTTTGGCAATTGCCTTCATCTGACACTGTTCTAAATGAAAGAACGAGGCATATAGAACCGTAGGTGAAATTTACAAAGAGAGAAGACTCTAAGAATATGGATTGATTCCCTGAATCCAACTGCACCTGAGGCAATTTCCTCCTCTGGACCACCCAGTCATACAAGTCAATAACTTTCTTTTTTTTTTTTTTCTTTAAGCTAGCATGAACTTGGTTTTTGTCATTTGTAACCAAAAGTGTTAATACAGTGGAATATAAATAAGAGGATGAAACCTAAGTTACATGGAATCAGAAGTCAATTCAAAATAAAGTATTTTTCTGGCCAAAAAAAAAAAAAAAGAGTTAATATTTCAATGCTTACATACACATGTTATATAAATGCAAAAATATTTTTAGGGATCATGGATTTTATTTATTTATTCATTGATAAATTAGAATTAAGCAATGACTGCTTACCCAATGCCATATTAGGCACTAGGCATAAAAAGGAGAAGGGGGGAAATAGAGTTTTAACTTTCCTACCATTAATATGAAAGATGTCATAATGAGACTTTTCATCTACATTCAGTACTAAAGATAAACAGAAGCCCAGAAGAATCTGATTTATAGTGAGCCTCACACTATGGCCAGTCCTTTTTAAAAGGATTCCTAGAAACTGATTTCCAATTTTGAGTAAGTCCTACTACAGTTTGTTTTTTCCCCTGTGAATATATCTTTATAGTTAGCTCAGGTTTCAGGTTTTTCAGCAAACCATAATTTTATAAAGAGAGATTGCTATAACTAAGAAGTCAATATTCATAGCAGAACCTGATAAAATCACTTAAGCTAAGGTCTTATCAGAATGTCTATTAGGTACCCTCTTCTATGGAAATTTTTTGCCTGTGGAGAAAATGATTTTGCAATGTCTTTTCATTCCACTAAACATGGTTTAGACACCTTTCTCGGATACTTTTCAAAACAACAATAGTCATTACTGAGAAAAATGATTTGGCTCCAAAGGTCAAATGAAGCTTATATTTCTAGCACTAGGAATGAAGTTACTTTTCGAAATGTATATTGCACCTTTATCTCTTTATAAAGAATCTGTTATAGCTTTATTTAAATTTCCTGCACGTATGAGTGATCGCTCCCTTCCCATTTATGCTCCTGCTCTTCCCATTAGGTACTAAGGAACTCTGGCGTTTGCCGCTGCCATCACCTAGGGTTCAGTGTTCTTAGTTCTTTTGGATCAGGGTTACTTATAAAACCAGCTTCACAACTGCTTCATCTCTCTTTTTTTAATATTTTCTGAGGTGTTCTATCAGAAAAAAAATTTGTTGAAAAATTGCAGAGAAAAACATCCCATGGTCTTGTTTTTAGAAAAAAAGAGGAGGGTCACCACAGAGCATTTTGATTCTTATTATTTCCATGTTATTCACCAATCCTGGTTTTTAAATTTTGTTAATGTTTTCTTCTACAGCACTGCGTTATGAAACACTGAACCAGAAACCATGCGGCATTCACACGTCACTCTGACCTATACTAGTGTGAGTAAAATTTTATTTTCAAATTAAAGTCCTACACTCACTTTTCCAAGAAACCAAAAATAATTGTTAAACCCTCTAAAACAGCAAAGATAACCTGAAATGGAAAATAGAAAAATTGCATCCTTATGTTTGTGTGCAATGGGAGGGGAGAAAACAAGGGGAAGAATGCTAACTGAAACTGCAGTTTTCTGATGTGGACCTTTCACTGGACCTCCTATTCCCTGAAGGGTAGCTCCCACCAAGATTTCTTCCTAGGCCCAATTCAACCTCCCTTTGCTCTTCTGCCCAATTCTACCTTGTCCTCTAACACTTGAGACCCCTCTGGGAAAACAACTTACACTCTCAAAGCTTCTAGCTATTCATAGACAGGGTCAGAATGCCCAAGTTACATTTGACCCAACTCTCTGTCCTTTTTATCATATATCTAGTGAGCTCTCAGGTTCTATTAACTTTTTAAAGCTTCATAAATTTACCTTTTCATTTCCAGTTTCACTGTAATCACAATAATAACAGCAGAAACGAATAGTTGCCAGCTAACTTGCCAGGGCCTGTAGAGCCTGACTCAGCAAAATGATTTTACACCTAGAGGTTCAACCCCACCCAGTCCCCGACATGATTCTTAACAGGGTAGAGAGTTTATTTATTCATCATTTCCCTCAAGGCCTTTGGCCTAGTTTTATTGTAAAAGACCTAGAATCCCCTATCCTGAAATAAACCAGGGGGGACCATGGTCCACAGGGGATGCCACTAGCCCCCTAACAACCAGGTTCTACTCTGAATCACTAATTGGGCTCCTCCACAAGAATGTGGCTCTTTAACAAATGCAGACTCCTGAAACTCTGCTAGCTTTTTGTCTTGGGAATACCAAATCTCTCTTCCTAGTTGTGGACTGTGTCCTAGTCCGATGGCCTGAGGATCTGGAACAATGGCACAGACAGATACTTAACTTTGGGTAGCTCTACCATTTAGAAATCCTTTTAATTAGGACTCACTTGCTAGATCTGATTCTCTCACTTCCATACCCTTTTAGACCTAAGTCATTGATCTTTTTGGCCATCTCTCTCAGTGGACTGCCCTGCAGAAGGATCAATAACCCCATACTACACTGTCCTAGCTTCCTGCCATTCCTAGCTTCCTACCAAATATTTTAAAGCCCAGCCCTTCTGAGTTAGATCATTCTTAATCATTATCTCATTTAATTCACAAAACAACTCAATGAAATGAATGCTGATATCCCTATTGACTAATGAGAATTTTAAAATCAAATTACATTATAGGATATCCACAATGTCACATGGCCAGGCAGAGGCAGAGTAGGAACTCACACTCGAGTCTTCCTAGTCCCAATCTTACACTGTCTCTGTGACATTAGGCTTCTTTTCACCATGTCTCACAAAGGCTACTTCAAGAGATTTACGACACACTTTTCCATCTTCCAAATCAGCCTAAACATTACCAATAGAACATTCACTGCTAACATATAAATCTCATTTTATGAATTAATCTGCTATGGTTCTCCAATTATTTATGAAATAAGTGCTAATTCCCCATCCAAACATTTAAGGGTCTCCATAATCTAGATCCAACCCACCTGGCAACGTTTACCCTCCATATCCCTTCATAATCTAAGCCAAGCCGCATTCCCTCCTCTGCCTCAGCCACTCAGCCCCGGCTGTTCCTAAAGTTCTGTGTTCTCTTTTTTCTAATGAAATCTACTCTAATTGTCAGAGTGCAGTTCAAATTCCACCACAAAAAGTCTTCCATGCCTTCACAGAACCAAACTTATCCCACCCTCCTGTCAACTTTAGCCATATCGGCATTTTAACACAGATTGCATTACAGAATTTCTTTGTATCACATACGGTGACTAACTGAAATCCCCCTCCTCCAAATTCCCACACTTATAAATTTTTCAGGGGACCACCATATTCCAAACCTCAAATTATCATTATTTTCAAGCTCCTTTAAAGGAGAGAATTTGTCTTACTTAAGTATGTGTCCCCTGGTCCAACCCTAATACAGTGCCCTAAGCATACTAAGAGCGCAATAAATGAGTAAAGAGAAGAATAAATTAGATAATGGTAAAAGTAGGGTGAAAACGAGGAAAAGTTTTTCACCAATACCTACTCGAGATAATAATAAATTTTAAATCTTCATAAGTACTAATTAAGATAGGAAATTAAATCAATATTCCAAAAAATATCATATATGTTTGCCAGGATAAAAATTAGAAATCTAAAAATTTTCAAATAGAGCATTAAAATGATTGTCTAAATCAATTTAATTTTACAAAGGTATTAAATTGTTAACATGCAAATATAACAAAGGCCATTTTTAGTCCTCTGCTTTGGAAGTTATAAAAGACAGAACTACTAGTATTTCTTTTTTTTAAAATTGCAATAAAGAAAGGCTCCAAAATGAAACTCTTATCCTTGCTGATAAGAAGTTGATTTTAGACAAACAATTGAAACCGAGGTTCCTAATGACTTTAATTAAATTTAGCTTTAAATCTTAGCTCTAGAAATCAGCGCTCGCGCTCGTGCGCGCTCTCTCTCTCTCTCTCTCTCTCTCTCTTTCTGGGAGAAGTAGCCTGACCTGACTAATAGTCTCACAGTCTGGACCTCTGCAGGCTAAAGATAACATCTTGACCTAAATTATGTTTCAGCTCCTGAGCCCTAAGGTGAAATGACCCCCTGGCTACTTTCTCATGAAACCAGACAGAGGGACACTGGAACTGACCTCGGAACTGCCTTAAAGACCTAAAAAAAAAAATGATTCATTACCTTTACCTCACCTCTGACCAATAAGTTCCCAGCAGGATCCCAAAACTCTCTAATCCATTGTGTTTTGTAATCTGTAACCTACACACCATGGAGGTGTTTGGGCTTTGGGGCATTAGCTTTCCATTCTACTGGGTGGCACCATTCATAATAAAATAGCCAATATTTCTCCACTGCAATTCTCAGTGATTTTAGTGTTTGGCTCTGACAGCACTGGGTAGACAAACTTTCCATTCGATAATACTATGTCTTTACAAAATGTGATATCTTCTACAGTAAGGGGACCAGACCATTCAGGTTATAGATTTTGGTGGGAAGGGTGGGGAGGACAGAGAAAACAGGAAAAACATGTTATCAATGTTTCTCAATTACAGATCAACTTCAAAAGAATTAATGTATGGACAATTAATGAGTCCAGATGTATTTAAATAACTTCTAGCCAGAAAAAAATTATCTATCAATTTAGCAAATATTTTGCCTTCATGGCACCAATATCTGAAAGACTTAAATTTTATCTTTTCTTCCATTTGCTTCTTAGCTTTGTGTAAATACAAGTACAATTTTATCTATTAGTTTAGTAAATCATAAAAAATAGAGGGATATTCTTTTCTGTCTGCCCTTACCCTGAAATAGATACTATATTTGTTTTAAATACTAAATATCAGTTTTTTAAAGATAAGATGGTACTTTGTTAGTATAAAATGCAGTTTGAATTTCAGGCAGAATTATAGCTTTTGTATATTATCGTGTGAAGCATGTTCTGCCTTGAAGAGAGATAAAGTGATTAAATGCCTTAAAGGTCTACAAAGTGGGCAAAAATCCCAAACTATCATAATGTTCATAAAAATCCCAGTCATTAGTGAGATCAACTTTGGTTGTAAAAGCTCCAGTTGTCTACCTACTAACTTTGCCAAGTTACTGTCAGGTTTTCCCCAGAGGCTGACTACCCTGAGAATAATTTATACTGCCCTTTATGACAAAATAGCTGGAGTTTAACTAAATTGAGATGAAAGCTATACTCATCAGCTCCTGCCAGATGAAACTCAAGAGGCTTTGTTTGTAATTTATAGCTAAAATAACACATCTTTCTAATATCATGCTAAATCTTTCAACATAACTTACTGAAGCTAAAATCCATCGACAATTTGGGGCAAGAAAGACTACAGTTAAAAATTCTGTTGCCTAAAATTGTTGATGAAATTTTTAAAACTAAAATTTAACATATAAATATAATAAAGCAACAACAACTATATCTACTCTGGTTGTCAATTACAAATTTCTTGAAGGAGAAATCTGTCGTCATAACCCATTAAAAGAGAAGAGTTTTTTAGCATTTTATTTTATTATTAGTTTTAAGTATATAGTGCATTGGTTAGACATTTATATAGTTTATGAAATGACCTCCCCCCCGCCCCCCGTTACTCTATCTTCCCTCTGGCTCTACTCATAGCCATTATATTACTGTTGACTGCATTCCTATGCCCTGCTCATCATCTCCATGACCATCTACCAACTACTAATTTGTACTTCTTTAGCCCTTTACCTCATTCTCTCAGCCCCCAATCCCCATTCCTCCTGGCCATATTTGTGAGTCTGTTTTCAATTAGTTAAAAGAGGGTTTTGAAAAGACAATTAGTTACCTGGAGAATTTTAAATTAAACTTTTTTATATAAAGAAAAAAAATACAAAGGGTATAACCCAGAGAGGTCTTTTCTCCTTCCCAGTATAATTATAAAGATAATTGTAAATTCCCAAGCACAATAAAGTTCTATTTAAAATATATCTTCTTTTGCATTGTCCATTCATTTTCCTATATTTCAAAACAAATCACAGTTGTAGAGTATTTATCTTGAATACAGCTAGTAAAATATTATTTTTATATTGCAATTTTTCCTAAAAATTAAACACAATAATATATATACACTCTTAAAATATAAAAATCTTTGTTCCATTCTGCATTTACAGTTGGCCTGTTCACTAGAAGAACCAATATGTGATAGGACCACATTGTAGGTTTTATCTGAAAAGCTTCATTAATTAGAAAAGAAAAAAAGCCTACATAATACTAAAACCAAATCCCATCTCATTCTGTGTTCCTGAAAAACATGATCTTTAAAGAGTAATTTTAAATGCCTGAACCAAAAGTCAGAAGAACCAGAGATTTTTTTTCCTTCAATAAATATCTAAAGATTAAAGGAAAATCTTTGGCTTAGAGAATATATATTATTCACTTCCATTTTAGGATGATGTTTACCAAAATATCATAAATACTTAATAGCAACTGCTCCTAGTGCTTCTAGCAAAAGGCAGTAAAATGAAACATAAACCTCAGCTGTGAAAGCCCAGGAGTTTTGCTTTGCATTTCACCACTCTACTTCTCCATACCCTCTTTAGGATAGCCCATATTCTAATGATCACCAGAGACAGCTCAACTGAATTTGAAAGAGAAATATTACAAGTGCCAGTGAAACTATTAATCATTAAAATGGAAAGAACAACAGCAGTTAAATACTCCACCGATGGTCCAAGTTGCCTGATAGCTGGGAAATACCATATTGGAAAGAGGGAGTAATCACACATTCCAGTCCAAATTTTCATTTTATACTTCATCCACAAAGCCTATAAAATGCTCAAGATATCTAGACAGTGAGGAACTCCGTGCCCAAAGGGTGGAAGCGTCTGAGACTATTTATGAACATCTTGAACTTAAAATCACAGTCTCACAGAGCTCAATTTACAAGAATTAATGCCAAATCTCACTTATGAACAAAATCCAGGTCTTCTGAGTTACACTGTGTTCATAATACAAACTTCCTTCTTAATCTCTTTCTTCAAAATAATGACCACCTGAACCGGATATCAGATTATTTTTTACAGGTTAAAACAAATCTAAAATTATGACCCCTTTGTACCTATGGAGAAATACTCACAGAATTAATTATTCCTTTAAGAGCTTGAAATCCACCTTTGACAGGGAAAACTTGTTCCTTGGAATCAGCAATTCTTTCGAGCTTTAGAAAAAGGAGGAAAGTGTAATTGAGTGTGGTTAAGACATATAATACTTTATAAACCTCTCTGCATTTCAATTATGTTCTGAAAAATTACACTGCAGGATTAATTCACTAGTGTAGTCTGTCAGGAATTAAAAATGATGGTATTAATGTTACTCTCAATGTATCACGATGAAATGAACTGAGATTAGCCACAGCCCTTTTAGATTGGCCTCAAATTTCAATTTCAAAACAAAGCAGAGCTCTACTAAATGTAAATGTCACAAGACACAAGAGGCTTAGCCCTGTTCAACCAAAAGTTTAAATGTAAAATCACTTTGTGAGTGGGAAAAAAATTAATATATAAACCTTTAAAACTTCATGAAAAAATGCTTTTTGTAAGGAAAATTATTAAAGATAAAAGCGAACTTCCCAAATTCCTGCACTCTTAAGAGTCAAGCTTTACATAAAATTGAAATGCTAAATAAGACTGCTATAATGATCTTGTTAGTTGAGTTAAAGAACAGGAGTACTCATTATTTTAACACAAATATCTGTCCTGTGTTAGGTACTCCAAACTAAATAGATGTTCAAGTAATTTAGAGTATTGTTTTCAGTTGTGAAACCTGCCAAAATCAGCTATTATTAATCAAGGCACATGGCCATTTTTATAGGAAATCTTCAACAACCAATTTGTGTCATAATAAGTCATCAATGAAAAGAATTAGATAAACTATCCTTAAGACAATTATGTGACTGAGATTAAAGTCTGCAGATCTGCTGTACTCACCTGAGCTTGTTCAAAGTCAAGGACACCAACACAATAAACTCTAGCCCCAAATGACCTGGAAACCTCTGCCTATGGAGAAAGGGAGTGGGGGGGGGGGGAGGGAGTTATTATTCAAACATCAGGCTATATATACATATCAGGCTATATATACATGCAGAGAAGGCTGGGGTGTAAAGAATAGCTTCAGTTCAATACTCACCTCTTTCTCTGCATATGATGGCACCAGACCGTCCAGCTTACCATCTGTCAGAGCAATTACAATACTGGAGGTTTTTAAGCCTCCTGCTTTCTGAATTTGTTCATTTGCCTGAAAATGAAAAATAATTATCCAACTCACAATTTAATCTCAACTTTTAACCAGTATGTTTTATTAAGCTGAATTTGTAAGTCTGACAAAATTGAAATATTATGGACTGGCTTTTAAAACACAATATTTATGTTAACTATTTTATTTAAAATATTCATTTATTTACATTATTACATTATATTACTATCAAGTATAAATGACAAAGATTATTAACTTTGATTGACTAGTCTAAATATAACCACAGAGAAAATAGAAAATTTGTTAAAAGGCAAAATGTCATCTAAACTTTTCTCATTACCATGATAATGTTTTTTATCAGTTTCATCCCTAGAATAAAAAGCATTAAATTTTTTTTTCTAAGATAAAATGTAAAGTGGTCTTTGAGTTTTACTAGAGAGTTATAATTTATTTCATTACAGAATAAGAAAACATTCTTTCCCATACTCATAAATGTAAAATAACTTACAAGCTTCAGTCCTTCATGGATGTATGTCTCTCCTGTTGGAACAACATGTTTTAAATCTTCCAGTCCTTTACTGATTTTGCCTCTGAAAATAACATATTATAATATTAAACAAAAGAAAAATGAGCAAAGATCACAATAAGCACTTCTCAAAGACATGGCAGCATTGCAACTTTGAGTCCAGATAGCTCTTCATACTTTGTAATTTTAATGAGTATTTAATAACATCTGTATTTTAACTACAAAAAAATAAAAGTACTTACAATGTGAAATGTCTTGAAAACCTAAGCATATTTTCGGCATTTTGAGCTGAGAACAGATATCTATTAATATTTGTTTTACTAAATCCAAAGGAGTAAAGCATGTTCCTTCATCAAAAAAAACACAAGGATTGAATAGGTCAATTTCACTGGAAACATATTTCTGAAGCGCTTACCCCTACCTTCCTAAGAAGTGGAAATTTTCTTTGTTATCTGTAAATTCTTAAAGCATGTTACTTAATCCTTATTAGTGTAAATTAACATTTTCTAATTTTGTCTCCCAAAGTTTTAAGTATCATGAGGTAGGCACTTTTGTAGCACCTTCTCACCTATCCACACACAATAGCTCATTTTCTTAAATATATCAGTACTTAATGCATATATGATGAACAAATAAAAGAATAAATGGATGGATCAATGGATGATAATGGATTCTAGAGAAAGGAAATATGAATTAAAAAGAGGGAAAAAAACAGAATCTTTCTTCATCATGACTAGTTACCTCAATGAAGTATATCTAAATGAAGAATGACTATAATATTAAGAGCCATCTTATGTGTATGAATCAGAGAAGACCCATTTTTCAGGTTTCTTTTAGACTAGGTTCCAAAGGCTCCTTTAATAAGAAAAACAAAACAAAAAAACAAAAAAAAGCAAGAACCTTAAAAGATAAATGCAATAATGTTGCAAAAACAATCCAAAATAAACTCAAAACTTCTTTTTAAAATTTTAACTTTAAAAGATCAGAAGAGAGACCTTAATATATTGTTTTCAGAATTTCAGAAAAATATCTTTTTCCATAAGTCTTAAATTATAAAACTAAAGTGTAATTCTTTAAATAAAACATGAAGACTATTCCCACTACTGAGGATGATGGACGATAGATGAAAGAAAACTAAAATTCAAGTTTACACAAAATATACACTATAAAAAGTGTATAATCTGAACATCAAGGAACTTACTGAGATCGTACACAAAGTTTTATATATGTACATCATACACGATTAAAATACATGTCAAAAGCAATTTAAAAATAATAATAATTATTATTTTGTGATGCTACAATGTTGTGTTTCGAATACTTTCAATAATGAGTCATTCATCAGAGCCTCAATCACATTTTAAAAGTAACTTATTGCTTATATTTTAATATTGCAATGTTACCAGATGGATTCTCCAAATCAAGAAGTTTTCAGAAAACACAAGACAATTTTCAAAGCATGACCTTAATCTTCCTCCTTCCTAATTCAGTCATCTCTACTAACCCATGATGATATTTCTTTTTAATTCCTGGTTTAAAATCCAGCTATTCTGAACCTATCTCGAACTTCATTACACTCTCTTTTCTATGATGCCCTGAACATATGCATGTTAAACTTTTACTACAATAAATAATTTTGCCTCTTAAAAACATTCTACTTAAAATAATTAAACTAATTTAATATTTCAATTCTCGACTAGTGTGGAAGTTTACAGTGGGCTATCCTCATGTCTACATGTATAATGTATCCCCCTACTCCGCACTTATTACTTATTATAATGTCTTTTACAAAGTAAATGTTCAATAAATTTTTCAATCTATCACAGGAAAAAATTCTAATTCCACAAGTGATGGAGTAAATTACATAATTTATAAGCTTGTTTTATCTAAATATTTATGTTTAGTATCTACAGAAACAACTTGAAACTGATTCTGTCTGAATACAGATAAAAACCAAATATTTGGTGCTTCCCAGAAATGAGTGGCAGCGTGTCCTCAAGCATTAATGTTTGCTGCCAAAAAGAAAATGAAAAAGACAACTGAAATTTAAGTTTACACAAACAAATTTTGCATGGCAAAAACTGCCTTCTCCATTCAGTTCAGATTCAGCTCACCATTCCTTCTGAGGATCAGACAACACCAGCAGAAGACTCTAGGCTAAAAAAAAAAAAAAAAAAAAAAAAAAGCCAAACGTGGAATTCAGAGTCTTTTGGGAAGGTAGGTCTCTGCTAGCTTATTTCATTAGAAGAAGCAGAGCATCTCTTACTTTTTTATCCATACTCACACCTGCCACCATAACATTTTAAGTTGCACTAAATCTCACCATTACTTTTGTAGCTGCATTGTCATTGGAGAAAAGATGTTCTTTGCCCATAACCAATAACATTAACCACATAAGTCCTGGTCTTGCCTCCTTCCAGCATAACTACACAGTCTGTCAGCCTCGCTTCCATCAACAAACATCATTTTAAGGAAAATGAAAACAAAAATGAGACAGGGCATATCTCAGGCCTTCGAAGGATTCCAAGAAGCTAAAAATAAATTCTAAATTTCTCTATTAGTAAACATTTACCAGGGAGACACAAAATTATGTGCTAGGTTCAAAACAGAACTCATTCATCTGTACTGTGACTTAAATCTCTAAAGGAAAACAAGGAGGAAATGGTAAAAATAAGTGAAGAAAAAATGAATATGTTATAAAAATCTGCTCAAATCTGACATTTCTTTCAAAGATCAACCTTACTGAGTTGGGCTTTAATGTTATGTCTTCATCTACGAGGAACAGCAATAATGAAACTATTTGGTATTTATTTTGAAGCTGTAGTCAAGGATGCTGCTCTTCTGACACAAAATGTCCCATATGAGTTCTTGTGGAGGAAGTTTCTGGTCATCTCTGAGTAATCTCTATATACTTCCTCTTTTCTGCTAACCACAACTATGAAAACGTTTCTTCCCCTACCAGGAAATCTACCGTAAATTTCTTACACATTGACAAAATTCTGCTAAGCGCTATGGTTATCATATTCCTACATCCTCTTTTCCAAGATTTTCATTTTTATATGCTATTGACTTTCTGCAATTATGTTCAGCTCAACTTCAAATAATTTCTGAAAAGAGAAAGAATTTAAACAAAATGGTATATAAAACCTCTGGTCTTCTTGGTTGTTTTTGTTGAGAATCAGGTGCCCAAATTCTATAATCGACTCTTTCTTCTTTATAATTGTATTGATTAAAGGATTTGCAAAAACACATTGACTCATTTTTTAATCTATAAAATTAACACTTTTGTCCCTGTTAGTATCTTTCAAATTTCTCTGCTGAGCAGAGAAAGGAAGAGATAAAAAAAGAAGGGAAAAGATAAGAAGACAAGAGAAGGGAAGGAAGCAGCAACTACAACTACCATGCACTGAGCCACATACCTGGCTTTCCTACATCCATAGAACACTGTGGATTGTGAAAGGTGTTCATGATGTCATAACCAACATAAAGATATAATTTTACAAATAACAGTATAATAAAAGGGTTAGCAGAGAACTCTGACTTTCCAAACTAGCACAATTAAGGCACAATTTTACTCATGACCAAGGATGTACATTTATACAATATACCTCTATAGTACTTGAATTTTTAAATGCACATCATTTTAACTTTCCAGATTTTAAAGTTCTTTCCAGATTTCAGTCAATCAATCTATACACATCTATTGAGCACCACCACATGTGAACACTGTGATTCTACAAGTTCATGGCTATTCTTATACACATCTCTGCAGATGCAGTGTAGTTCTCCACCCTGGTTGTACATTGGAATCACCTAGAAAGTTTAAAAAAAAATTTTTCTGGGCTCTCACTGAAGAGATTCTAATTTTCACGGTTTGTGATAAGGTCAGGGTATTTTTTGGAAACTCCCCAAAGTATTCTAATATGCAGCCAGAATTAAGAACCTCTGGCCTAATCTCATTTAAAAACATTTTTATGTTGTTGGAATGCTCTTTTCCTTACTTATTTTGCCAGTCAGTCCTACTGAAAGGGTTTTTGGGTGACAAGATAATCGTTTAACAGTAAAATGTAGTTTCCGGGATGGTATGACTTACAGCCAGAGAAAACACAGATTAATTCCAAGTCTTATTTTGTTTCCTCACCTATAAAAGAGGGATGAAAACATCTACTCCATGAGGCCATTATGAGGATTAAATTGCACATAATAGTACTAAGTTGTAGCCACTATTGTTGTTATTTCTTGGTATTAGTTATTGCTGTTGGTAGGATTTTGTTCACCCAGTTTACTTTCTTCTTGATTCCAAGGAGAGCTCACTAGCCAACTAAGGTTTGAAATTTTTTGATACAGAGACCAGAAGGAAGGAAAAGGAAAGAGAAGAGAGAAAAGCAAGTGTGATATTGAAGCTTCGGTGAAGAGAAAATCCTGGAAAGGAATTACATGGAAAGCTTTATAATGCAGTGGAAAGGCTCAGAACTTGGAGTAAATCAGAGATGAACTGAAGCTCTGGTTCTGCAACTAATGAACTACATAACCATCAGCAGTTATTTAATTTCCTGGAGTTCAGCTTCCATACTCATGAAATGTAAATGACAATGCCTACCCCTGTGGAGTCTGCAATCATTTATTCTACAGGTATTTATTAGGTACCTATTATGATATTAATAATATAATGTTATTTGGTAGCTTTGAGCAATAAGAAGGAAGTGGGTGCCTAGACAAAAGTAGTATTAGAAAGAGAGAGAGGAAAAAGGAAGTGAGTTGCACCCAAAATAAACCCATCTTGGTTACAGTTTTTCCTTTACACTGTTATGTTGCCCTCCTAGAAAACCTATAAATGGAAGCAGGCTGGATCTGAGGTAACAGATGGCATAATGGACTCCAGGCTCTGGAGCAAGACTGCTTCTCCACTTTCTAGGCACATGTACCTGGGCTAGTTATCTAACCTCTACATCCTTCGGTTGCTTCACATATAAATAAAGGTAACACTAATACTCCATAAAGCTTCTTTGAAAACTGAATGAGGTAAAGCATTTGTACTACCTATCATTTTTTTATCACATGATATGTCAGGGATCAAGCAACGTCACCTCAATTCCTTCATCATGCCTCTCTGCATCAAAAGATAAGTGCAACAATAAGGTCAAGGATAGGGCCTTGGCCTCGATTCCCAGCTCTAACACTTCCTAGTCTTATAACTTTGGCCTCTCTGGTCTTCCACTTCTCTAACGTGAAAAAATAAGATAACGACAGTACTTACATAATGGAGTCGTTACAAAAAGTGAAGGGACATCACATGTACTAAGACATTTAGTAGATCACATGGCACATGTGTTCAACAATCAGTACCAATTGTTTATACATAGTTACTGTACTCCTGTCTCTTTATCAATAGAAGAGAACTAAGTATGAATTATTAACCTTGTTAGTCACAGTTTGTAGGCCTCATTTGAGAACTATCCCTTTACTAGTCTCTCATAAAACACATAGAATTTTAAAAATTTTTATTAAGATAAACCATAAATCATATGCATAAGTGTTCAGTATTGCTCTTGAATGGTTAAGTATCAAGAATCTCAAAATATACTTATTTTATAGCATAAGTTTTTAAAATAGTTTAGGAAAGTTATAGTCATTTCTAAAAAATAAAACTTTCACCTTCACATTGTACAACCAAAGTATTTCTACATATTGTGAATTCTTAGGTCCTGGAGAGTGTAAATTTAATAATGCCAATAAAAATCATGGGGGGAAAGGGAAATGTGTCAATCTCTTTTAATCTAACTCAAAAAGGAAACAGTGGCAACATTAAAATAATAAAAGGAAAAAAGAATGTAAGTAAAAGAGAATATTGTTCATAAACGAAATACTTTTAATTTATATAAAAATAAGAGGAATGAGAAGGTGAGGTTAATAATAACCTCAGATGGGTTATAGGTTACACTAGAATCTAAAGACTAGTGTCAAAATTAAGAATCTAATTTGTTATTTTGGTTATATACAAGGTTTATATTTTTTTCTCTGAACTAGCATGTTTATTTCAGAAAGAGGTTCATCTTGAAATTTCAACATTACGTTTCATCTAAACTGTGGTAGATAATCTCCAACTGTGACCTCCAGCAATTGCCTCCCACTCTTTATGTGCCTACTCTTCCATCGAGAAATAGAATTTATCCCCCATCCCCCTGAATCTAACAGAGCCCTATTACTACCTGGCAATAGAATAAGGTTCTTGGACATCTGGGACCATCTCTTAAGAGAATTAAAGACTGCTTCTTTTATCTTGTAATACTTGCTCTTGAATCCTCTCTTGGAACCCAGTCATCATGCTCTGAGAAGCCTATGCTACATTCAGAGGTCACATGGAAGAGAACCAAGTTATTCCACTAAATAACTCTAGCTGAGTTCTGGAATCAACAACTAGCCTTTATGATTACAGTACCAGGTAACATTTCATGGGGCAGAGAACCTCCTAGTTGAGTCATCAACACATAGTACTGTAAAAGATAATAAAATTGTTGTTTGAACCATTGTTTTGGAGTGCTTTTTCACATATCACTGAATAATAAAAAGAGAAATTGGTACCATAAGTGTCAGATATTTCATTTCTACATATATTCCCAATTCCCTGATTATAGCTCAGTCCTACTTCCTGGAGATGTGTGTTAGTGGCTATTGATTCCACTCTCTAAGCTTTGACGCTGATTTCTGAGTCATCTTTCTTTTTTCATAAGAAATAGTTCATATGTGTGATTCCTTCCTGCCCATAAGAAATTGAGGGCCCAGAAATCTCTTTCATTTTGAAATATGTCTCTTTTAATTCACATTGTTAAATGTCCTTTGCGAGTTTTGTGAGATTCCTATGTATCAAACTATAATCCACTCTATTAGACAAAAACCACATGCACAAAACTTCTTCAAAATAGGCTCTCCTCCACTGTAGGCTGTAAGTCAGGTGAGACATAAACTCAAAAGATTTAGAATCCCTATATTTACCTGAGAGTGTCTATGAGGCACATCTTTTAAGTCCTTCCATCTAGATAAAAGGGTCTACAAGACATCATCTTAAATCTTTCTGAAGTCATAACCAAGGGTCTTGCAACTGCACCCTTAATCTGATTTTTCCTCTGATGCCACATTTTACAGGCAGCAGTCTGAGTTAGATCATTGAACTAAGACCGTTTCTTAAACTAGGGGAGTATTTTTGCCAAGGGAGACTGGGGATGAGAAAGAGTTTTATTTGCAAATTCATCACATCCTGGCTCTTTATATTTCCTCTAAATCGTCTGAAAACTGAAAAGTTCCTTCATTATCTCATCTCGTACCTCTCATACGTCATCATAGGTAGCTGAAAGAAGCCAAACGACACTTTCAATATCTTTCCTGAAAATCTCCTTAGCTATATTGCAACTTCATTATGTACATTTTCTACTGTCCACATTACCACCAAACCTTCCACCACTACATATCTCTGTTTCAGCCTCCAATAATAATTTGCTCACTGCCCTTCTGGTTTTTACAATCAATCTCCTCCGAATCGTTCAGCTTCTACTAGTCATAATTTCTATTGTGGTTATCTATTGCTGCATAATAAACTACCCAGAAATAAGTGGGATAAACACAATTTATTGTTTCTAATAATACTGTACACTGAATGGGCAGTTCTTATGCTTCATATATTGTCAGCTGGGAAGTTGGAATGGTCAGAAGAGTTTAAATGACTTCACTCACATGGTTAGCAAGTTGATGCTGGTGCTGGCTATTGCTTAGGAGCTCAGCTAGGACTTTATTCTCCATGTGGCTTCTCAATGTGGCTCAGTTGTGTTTCTTCCTACCATGGTGGCCCTGTGGTAGTCAGAGTTTTTATATGTCAGGGCTACCAAAGGAAACTCCTATGCCTTACTCAGGCTTAGACCTGGGACTCGTGCAGTTTCATATTTATGTCTGCTGTGACCTATTGATTAAAGTAGGCAATAGGGCCAGCTTAGATTTTTTTAAAATATATTTAGGTAAATATATCTATCTTATATATAAATATTTTTTATATATTATACATATTACATATATAATCACATATACATGTATATATTTATATATATGTATGTATGCATATATGTATAGGCATTATTCTCTGCTTCATTGGAGGTCACCGAAGAACAATTTACCACAAAAGCTAAAAGGTTCATACATATATGCTACCAAATGCCAATTTAGATAACTGCATAAACATAAATGTATAGGTATTTATATCACAGGTCAATTCTGTTCTTCATCCTTAAGAGGTTATTAGCCAGGATCAATAGTCCTTGAAATAAACAGTAACTGCAAACAAGATGTAGCAATACCTAAGAATTTTATAGTAATTAGCCAGTTACGTAACAGAATTAAATGTTTATTTTAGAAGATAAAACACAGTAGATTGAGTAGAACATGAAGCAAAATAACATACTCCAGATGTTATGTATGTCTCTACAAAATTACTAATGATTTGTAAACCATTTAGCATTGTACTTTACCTGAACTAATGCATATAAAGCATTAGCAAATGTCTGATACTAGTAAGTGCTCAATGAACTTTATCTACTACTTTTACTGTCTACTTCCATTAATAAACCAAAATATTAACCAGATTGACAAATTAGAAAAAAAAAAATGTATGAGAGGAAACCTGTTTATTCATTCAAACACACCCGCTCTAAGTATCTATTTAATGGTGTTACTTACTACATCCTACTATAGTACAAACTGCATAAAAGATAAACTGCAAAAAAAAAAAAGCAGTTGTTCTCTATCAGCACCTCAACTTAAAATTATTTATGGGTTTCCAAAGAGTGAAGGGTTATTTTCTAAACATAAGAATTACTAACACAGTATCATCTTATCATCTTAGGAAAAGGTTTATCTATCACTTTATATAAAAACTTGCTTATTGTTTATTTAACAGGTCACTCTAAGGCCAACATACGCCAAAATCTCTGTGATCCTGAGTCCAAGACCACCGGACCCAATGTAGTAGCCCTGACTCAAAAATACCTGCTTCCAGAATGCTCCACACAATCTGGGTTTTATGAAAAAATTTTTCTCCAACTTAGTCTACACTAACCAAAGTGTGGTACCTGGATCACACCTGAAGTCCACACTTGCTGCATTTTGTATATCTTTATTCCATTTCCCCACTCAATGCCTTAATGAGGCCCAAAATATTGACTTCTGCATTTTGCTACTTCAGTGTACCAGGTTTGTCTCCCAGGCACGAGTAACAGTGTACTTAATTTTCTAGAACATACTGATAAAGCAGATGTGGGACTTCATTGAAAGTATTAACATATCCACAACCAGAATCTGAGCTGCTCCATGTCCAGACCTCTCAGGATTAGAGCAATGTGTGGCCAAGGCTCTTTTTTCTAAACAGAATTTTGTTTAAACCCAACTATAGTCACTTTCTCTCACCACATCCATGGTTTGGAAGATAAAAAAATAAATTTAGAGGATGAATATGTCTTTGACTTATGATAAATTCTGACTAATTGTGAAAACTGGAAAAGAGGGAACAGAGAGTCTCAGGCAGTACAGCAGTTCAGTGCTCATGCTCAGCTGTCAGACCTGGACTGAATCTCGGCTCTAACTGCTTAGTTGTGTCACTTCGAGCGAAGTCACTTCTCTAAATTTCTGTTAGAATCCTGGCACAGCATGATGATGATGATGATGACAGTGTATACTGATAACCTCCAAATCGTCTTTCCACCCAGTCTTCAATTAGGCTTTTTCTGGCATTATTATGCATTTAATCATCCCAACATTGCTATGTAATAGGAACAATTAGCTCCTTTTAACTGGCAAAAGAATTGGGCAGCGAGAAGTGAAGTAACTTACGTAAGGTCACATAGCTATGCCTTTTTGAGCCAAGATCTAATCCTGGTGTTTTCATTTTAAGAAGGAGCATTTCAGGACCCTCCAGTGTAACAGCTGGATATGCTCTATTCCTAATGCTTAATCTTTCCAACTCTTGAATTCATTCTGATTCCAAGACAGCTATCTCTAGCTACAGAAGTCAGTAACAGCAGTAACATAATTTTTTTTAATTTAAGCATTTGTCTAATTTTTACATAGTACATTATTGTTTAAATAAAACTGAGTAACTAGACAAATGTAAATTAAAAGGATGAAGGTTTTCCCTATCTTGAATCTCACTGCTAAGACATCATCATTGTGAACAGTTTGTTACATATCTTCTGGACTTTTATCCATGCCTTTATAATCTCTCTTTCTCTCTCCTTCTCTCTCTCTCTCTCTCTCTCTCTCTCTCTCTCTCTCTCTCTCTCTCACACACACACACCATAAAAACAATTAAAGACTTTCTGTTTATTTTTTTTTAATGTCATACTTAACAGAGTTTCTGCAACTTTCTTTTCTCAATCAATACATCTTAGACATTTTCATATCAATATATATGGATTTTCTCATTCTTTTAATAACTGCATACTTACTATCTTATTCTATGCATATACCCTAATTTAATTATTGTACCATCAGTTGATGAGCATTTAGATTGAATACAGTTTTTCACTATTATGAACAATGATGAAGTATCTAATTTTGCACATACATATCTTTGCACACTGATGCTAGCATTTCAGTAGTATATAGTCCCCAAAAGTAGAATTGCTGATAGAAACTTTCTAAATTTTTACAGATACTACCAAATTTTCCTTATCAACTCTTAAAAGGGATATTTTATCACAAGTAACTTTTTAATTCAGATTATAAGGAATTAGAAGAAAGTCTTTCAAATAATAGAATAATGTATATTATCTAAATGTAGTCAAAAGGCTTCTCTTTAATTTCCTACCAGTTTGTCTAAGGAAAATCTTTTTCCTAAGTAATTAATAATTGTGTTCAGGTCAAACAATAATATAACTTTTTCAATTTGGGAACAAGTATATTAAAAAGAAAGTTGTAAATGCTTATAATTGTTCTATAAGAATAGTAATGAGAAAATTAGCAAATATGTCCTCATTTATCATTTCTCAAAGAGAATATATTATAGAAGTTAGTAACTCAGATTCTAGACTCAAAACCCAATCATTTAATGACTATTTATTGAGCATCTACTGTGTGTCGGGTTCTGTTCTTTCTAGGTGTTAAACATATGGGTGAACAAGACAAAGAAGACCCCTCTGCTCTCATGCAGCCTACATGAGGGTCATGGAGATAAAAATAAATTAACTAATAAACAGAACAATTTCAAAAAGCGATAACCAAATAGAGTATTATGAGAAATTACTGGGGCAGAGGAGCAGGGTTTCTTTCAGACTCAATGGCCAGGAAAGGTCTCTCAGAGGAAATGGCATGTGGGATGAGGCCTAAATGACTGGAATGAGCTAGCCAGCGCAAGATCCAAAGCCGAGGAAGAACAAAATAACAAAATTCCTAATGTAGAAACACATTCAGACTGTTCAGAAGGCTAGTGGGCTAGCCTGTGGCATCAGATGTTGTAGGAGATAATTGGGTGAAGCAATTAGGTAGGATTTTTAGGCCATTGGGAGACATGTGCTTTCTATTCTAAGTCACTAGATTGTATTAAGCATGAAAGTGGCATGATCTACTTCATACATTAAGAAACAATTCTGGCTAATATACTGCTCACCACTTATTATTAAGTGCATGTCCTTGGACAAGCTACATTACCTTTCTTAGCTTCAGTTTCCTCATTTGTAAAGTTGAGATAATAATATTATGTGTTATATGGAGTTGATTTTAGGATTAAGTGAGGTAATGGATGAAAAGCATTTTGCACATCATCACCTAGTACATAATAATTGTTCACTAAATGATCTCAACTAAATCACTTTTATATCATTAAGATAATATTGAACAGAACTGAGCATAATTCACTATCCCCAATTATGCAACATAATAAAAAATATCCTTTAAAATGAGTCCTGATTCAAGTTCTCTAATATTGAGTGTCTAGATATTTCATTATTGAATCATCATTCGGTACCTTCTTTTTTGCTGATCCTGTAACACAGCCCCTTACACTCACACATACTAGATTGTATGTCTTTGTGTTACCCCTAGAGCCTGCAATGCTCAATACATTCTATATAAGGGTGGCAAGCAGGTAGGTAGAAGGAGGGACTAACAGATATGTGGAGGTTAAAAATCACAAAGACAAGAGAAAAGAAGAGAGTGTTTTAAATTAAAATGTTTTTTTAAAATAAAGTTTTTAAATGATGAGTATATAAAATGTATAACTGGTCATTTCTTGCCATATTCATTATTCTATTCGTGCATTTACATAGTACCAGGCATTATGCTGAAACCCTAACAGAAGACACATAAGCACTTACTGCCTTCTAATCTTGCTTCATCTCTACTGAAAATATTTAGCAACGTTCTGAAAAACAAGAAAGAGGTACTTCTCACATTTACCAAGGTATTGAAGAATTACGAGTAATAGAATCAAAATTGTGAAACCTACTGTACTCAACCTTTGAGTGTCTCGTACTTAGATCTACTTGTCAATGTGATATGTGACATCGAGAAAATTGACGTGCGGAATTCTAATTTCTAGGCTTTGAAACAAAGATCCATGATACTTTCGGAAACATTTGTTAACAATTATCTTTCATCTAAATACGTAAACTGTTTCTACACACTTGAAAGTGCGTAATGGATGAGGTACAAAAAACAATATCCTCTAATGGGGACTATTCTGTGATATACAATATTCTATGCATTGTCTTTTTCTGATCTTCCCAACATTTCTCTTAAGAAAACCTCATAGTTTATATCTGCAGTTTATAGAAAGAAAAAAAAAAAAACATCATGCAGAGTAGATGATTTGACCCAACTCTTTAAATCAGTAAATGGTAAAACTAGAACTTTAGCTCGAATCTTCTTAGTGAACTTTCTGCCACCCTAAACTAATTTAACATGCCACAAATTGTACAATTCATTAAAACTGCATGAATTTCTATTTAAAGACAGGTGTGCAAATTACATGTAAATAAGGTGCAAGTAGCATTATTAAAATTCCACCTGGAATATTATACATCCTTTCAAGCAGGACCATAATCTCTTTATATAAGTACAATTTTCCCTTGATCATTAAAATACTACACATTCCCTAGCTCCAGCTAATCATAACAAGGCTTTCATTTCTTGAATACATATGTGTCAGACTCTATTTTCCACATTCATTGACATCAGTTCTTAACAACAATCTATGATTATCATCATCATCATTATCATCAATCTTATGATTGTTATCATAATCATCATCATCATATAGATGGAAAAAATGGAAGCATAAAGAGGTTAAGTAACTTGTCCATGACTATTTGGATAGCAAATTGATTCAGTGACTGTTAACAGCAACATTATGCTGCCTCTTGAAATAGAAGCCTCGTTACCCAAGTCCAATCTCTCCCCTGTTAGATTGGACCAATGATAAAGGAAGAATCTCTAATTTAGATTAACAATTTAAACTTTTTATGTGCATCTCCAAGCAATATTAATCTTGTCAACCAATGACTTCTTCATCTTCAAAGTGCTGGAAGACCCATATGTAAAATGTCTAACAGAGAAACTGGCACAGCATATGCAGGTGATAATTACTGAGAGTCTACTATGTGTTTGTCATTATGCTAAGTGCTTTTCTCTATATTTTCACTCCATAAATGTTAACATTTTTCTTTTTTCTCTCCTAATGGATAGGCTGGGTCCGATGCCGTTTCTTTGTAAATTATCTTGGGCAGTAGAGAAAATTTATTTTCATGAAGGCAAGGACACTGTTTTATATGGGTTATAAGGCACTATTATTTTTCTGGCCCTTGAAGAAACCCAGGTACACATAAGAAGTATGGAAGGGAAGTTATCATAAGAAGACTGAGGTTGTAAGCTTGACTCTCCACCAACAGAGAGATTTCCTGTTCAGGAAAAGTAATACTTAAAGCACAAATAAATTAAAAGTTTATATAAGTTCTCTCCCTAAGTCCGTTTAAATATTATGTTTTCTTGACATTGTTAAAGAAAAAAAATCATTTTATTAAAAAAAACTGTATTCACACATAACTTTTGAGAAATCCACATATTATGCAAAACAAAGTATACAAATATCCCCTGGTAAAACCACAGTTTGGAGAAATTTGATTTTGAAATGATGCTAACCCATTCATTAATTCAACAGGAACTAAGCAAGAACTGTCTTGCATACTTTGCATTAAATGATGTAGATATAAAAATGAAGAAGAACATCTCCCTTCCACTATGGAACTCAGAGTCTAGTAAACATGGAAAACAGCCATTCTTTGAAATATGGCAATGACTACTTCCTACTTGCCACAATGGGTTCAAATGACATAGAAACGACCATATGAAATACCATGACATTGGCTTGAAATAAGCTGCACCTTTTACAAAAAATATATATCTTGTAAAAGATGTGATATATGTGTGTATGCGTATTCTATATGTTGGTTACATATATATTATATACATATATAATATATATTAAAAATACATATATATATTATATAACAGAAAACAAGTTTCTTCGTATAGGTAAATATATTTAGCATCAGTGGACCTCAGAGTAAGACTGGAAATCCAGGATGTCTGCTGAATCTAGTAAACTATCCAAATAGAGCCATATCTTTCTCCTGCCTAATGTTCTTCAAATTCCTAGTTCATTAATATATTACATCTAAACAAGAAAGCTATGGAACTACTTACAGTAACAGGAGAAAGGGTGGGAAGTAGTGAATATAAAACTAAGGCAGAGTTTTGGGTTTCATTGTGCATTCCACAACCAATATGAATGATATTGATTTTCAGATTATCTGTTATTTTATATTACTCATACCTCCTTTCCCCTCTATTAGTGAAGAGAACTGAATTGTCTGTGCATTTGCTTGATTCCACTGAGAGGCCTGAATCGCCACTTGGAATATCAATCATTCTTTTAAGATTAGTCTGTACTAAAAGCCTGCAGTGAAATGATAATGCACTAACCTGTCTCCAGTTAATGGCAAAATAATGGTTGCTTGAGAAGAAAACACAATGAAAGATAATCTCATTTGAGGGCTGCAAAATAAGAAGAGAGGCAGTTAAAACATTTTTAAAAGAAAGATTGATACAATACAAACGTATAGCTAGGGAGTCTCATTTAAAACATGTCTCACTGAATGATCCTTTTAAATGGAATTCCCTAAGTAGATACACTACCTCTGCTTAACATTACCGCATAAGTCACTTTGGATTTAGTCAGTGCTTCTCAACACCCAAGCACTCCTCCATGACCCATAGGACCTTTTAGGAGGAGTCTAGCTAGAAAGATAAATTCTAGGCTGATGCAAAAAAATTCTTTTGTAGAAAATGCTGGATGTTTTACCTCATCTTTTTAAAGGAGGCCAGACTCTTCAGAGTGATTATTGTTAGCAATGTTTAGGCTGGAGAACAGTCGGTTTGACAATGTGAAAGAGACTAACAAATCCCATTTTAAGTAAGCATTTTCAATTTTCTAAGTCTCTATCATCATAGTTCTCATTGCCAAAAATTGCCCCAGTTAGCTACATCTTCTAAGCTTTCAGCATTTATCTCACAGAATGGTTCTTGTTTCTAAGACACTCTTTACAACCATTACTAAGAATTGAAACTAAAGACATGAAACTAACATTTATAAACTGAAGATGAAAATGATCTCAAAGGCTTATACAAATTTTGAAAGTAATTCTTCAGTAGTCACCCTTTATTCACTTACTACAATATACTCTTAGTAACCAAGGAAGTAACCTTGAGCCAGAGAACTGAGTATTACAGAATTCCAATTTGCAAACCAGACCAAATAAATAAGAGCGCTACTTCTTAAAAATGCTGTATCGAAATGATTCGTTGCTTTCAATCAGAATCTATGTGATATTCTTGAATTAGAAAATTTATAAACAACTGTCTCTTCTGCCTTTGACATTGAAGGATATAGGGCCTTATTTTTCTTTCTTAGACAGTTTTACCTTAGATTCTATTCAGAAATAAATATTATACTTGGCTTCTTCAACAGGAGACTGATGATTGAACATGGACAAGCATACATTTTTATAGGGATGAGTTTACTGCTGCCAATAACTGAAAGCAAGGATTGCCTAGGCCTCTACAGATTGTTGAAGTTACTTGCAACATGACTTTCAAAATGTTTTGATCATCCAAGCCTGTTTTACAGAAAACATTTGGGCTAACAAGACTGAAAGAAGCAATATTTAATGATACAGCTCGTTTTCATGTCCTTTCCATTATCTTGATAAACTTGTATTTACTCATTGCATTTTATTTTATTTTTCTAAGAAAAAGGAGAGGGAAAAAAGCCTCAAAAGCCTTGTGTCCTGGGGCTATTTTTAAGTAGGAATACCACTAATTCCTAGTTACCTCTAAATAAGAGAGTCAGCTGGATTTCATAGCAGCTTGCTTTTTATAGGAGAAGAAACTAGTCTTTCCTAGTAAGGTTTATTGCATATAAAGAACAGTTAAATTTTAAACCAGCCACACACCCACACATTGTGTAAACACAAGTCATTTCTTTAAACATATACGCAAATGCCTTTTCTAGTAGTGGGTTATTAACACATGTTCATTCGAAGTTTATCAACACTTGTTTTTTTTGTTTGTTTTGTTTTGTTTTGTTTTGTTTTCTTAATGAGGACCTCTACAATGCTAAGAATTGTGTGGAAAGGAAAATATATTATGGATATTGTTAGCATAAAAATATTTTAATGTGATAAGTTATGAGGAAGGATAACTGAAATTCAACACAGATGAAAATTCAGAAAGGAAAATACATTTGGAATAGTATTTGAAGATGCTTCCCCAAAGCCTGGGCCAAGTTTTGGAGATCCAGATGAAATAAGCGCTCAACAACTGAAGGCTGTCCTAATAACTACTTATGTGTAATAACAATCTTGAGGAACTTAATAATAGACATTTCAGTAAAGGCTTTTCCTGCAAAAGGTTTCAAAAAAGGGATACCCTACATTTTGGTCTACTTCCCTCCACCTCTAACTCCCCTGCCTAGAAAAGTAAAGTAGGAGAAATACCTCACAAATCTCTCTGTAAGTTGCTGGACAAAATTGTAAATTTCAATCCAATTATTTGCCACACTCCCAGACCTGAAAAATGAAATTGAACATATCAGAAAAAAACAAACATTTACATTGAGGTAAACTAGCCTCTTCTTTTTAAAAGCAAAGTTAACAATATCACTAGCTGAAACTTAGGTGCTACAAGAATCAAGGAAGTCAACCCAATTTCAGGAACACCTGCCTGCTGACTGTTTGGAGTAGGATCCCAGCTCTTTAAACGCAGCCTTCTTTTGCCGGAAATGCAAACCACGCTGGGTATGTTAACCTTTGGCTTTTCCAGGCAAACTTTAGCCAGAGCAGCAGAATAAGGACAGAGAGGCTGAGGAAGAGTCCTGCCTGGGTTCCATTTCCATTTCCCAAAGGCCCTTTGACTGGTAAGCAGTGACTACCTCACCTCCCCTCAGAATCTAGCATCTCCAGGGTCCTATCACCCCGACTCCTTCAGGCCGCCACAAATCCGAAAGCACTTGCCCTCTGCACGGAGGCTGCAACAGGGCACGCACCAAAGGGTTTCTAACACACCCCTCCCCAGGGCGCGCACACATCTCAGTTTCTTCCACGGCCACAGCTCATCCAATGCCACCCACACCAGAAGACCCTGGACCTCCCTCTGGCACTCACTTGTCCAGGACGAAGTAGAGATCAAAGGCTCCTCTGCAGGAAGGCTGCTCCTGGGCTCTCAGCAGCCCCCCAGGACCGCCGAGCGCCAGCAGCCACAGCCCCGGGACCAGCCAGCTCCCGGGACTGCGGGCCAGGGACAGTCCCGCCACCATCCTGCGGCCAGGGGCCTGCGATTCCGTCCTGCTCGCAGCCCCCTCGGCTCGACTCAGTGAGGACACTACGGTGGTAGGAGTTACCAGGGATCCTGGGGTGGGGGACAGCGAGCAACTAGGTCGCTGGCGCCTGGGGCAGCGGAACCCACTAACTGACAGAGGGAGGGAGAAAGGGAAGGAGGGAGGTCCTAGGAGGACAAAGGGAGACTCTGCAACCGACTGCCTCAGCTGCCGCCGGAACTCTTGACGAATCCCAGTGGAAAAGCGATCCAGTCCTTCCCCTCCGGATTCCGGAGAGTTCCTGCAGACAATGAGGGCCCACGGCGACAGCTCTCAAGAGAAGTTCCTCCCCTGCCTCTGGCCCAGCGTCTAGCGCCTGCCTCGAACCCGGACCGAGAGTCCCATTCCTCCGGGTGGGCTGAAGTCCGGCGGCTGCAGCGCGCCGCGGGGCGGGCGCCTCCGGGTCGCGGCGACGGCCGCGCAAACTTGGAGTGAAGGTCCCTGGGTTCCCGTCCTCCGGCGGTCCAACTCCCCTCTGCACTCCAAACTTTCTTCCTGTGCTCTGCTCTGGCACAGTGCAGCCGGGCGGTCCTCTTTAGGGGAGGAGGCTGAGCGGGCCCTGGGCTAGTGGCTCGGACAAGCCACTCCAACCAAGGCCAAAAGCGCGATCTGGCCAAGTCTCATCTAAGTGTGTCAGTGTGCGCCTGAGAGCGAGGGCGGGGCCTGATCCGAAGCCTCCGAGCCACACACGCACACTTGTGGGTTCCTGCCTGAGCTGAAAATGACTAACGCTTGCCAAATTTTGGAAAGGGGAGAAGGACTTTAGCAAAACAAATGTCCTTTAGAAACTAAACATACCCAAAGATCCTGCAGGCCTGGCCTATTTCAGCAGCTGTGCAGAACAGTCCTCCGTGTGGCTGGGAGACCAAAGACTAGCAATTTCAAGGGAGGTAATGGTCTCCTTACTCAACCCCACCCTCACTACCACAAGCACACAGTTTTTTACTTTTAAACTGCTACCTAGGAAGGCAACTTCCTCTTTTTCTATTATAAAGCTACTTTGTACTTTCATTTCAACAAGCCAAGAAAAACTGGGGGGAGAAGGTGCACACAAAACTCTTTAGGAGTGGAAAGTTTTGCTTTCAGATATTTAATTCCACTGTCATTCATCCCAAGATCCAGATATTAAGAACTTCGTCTCTGGCAAAATAGGCCACCCATGCCAGACTTGTGAAGGAGCTGGAGTCTGCATGCACTCAAATTCTGGAAGTACTCATTCGACACTCCTCCCACTCCCCTTCTCTCTCCCCATGACTTCTACCAGTTTGTTAAAACTGGTTTTTAGAACTTAAAATCTCTAAATTGGCTTTTAGAATTTAGAGTGATTAACAGTAATATGAGGTATCACCTCCTCCTTTGTCTTTTAACTAAATCAATGCTTTATGATAAAAACTTCACATAGTACTTAATCACGTGTTGCTTTTTAATCTCTTGTGATATGTATATAACTTTCCATTTACATTATCTTTGATATATAACCAGATTTATAAGCATTTTGAGAATAAAAACCATTTACTTTAACAAAAATTTATAAAGTATCAACTATATCAGGCACTGCTCTAGGACTTACAGTTAATGTACAGAACAAAATGACAAGTAGCTGCTTTCATGAAGCTTGTAGTATGGTTGAGGAGGAAAAACAGACAAAACTTAATAAATAAATGCCCATATTAGAAGGTGGTTTGCAGAGGTTTAAAATATGCTAATATGATAGAGAATGACTGAATAGATGACTAACAAAAAGAAGGCAGCTATTCCAAGAGCTAAAAGAAGAAACATTCCTGGCTCCTGCAAGTCTCCATAAAGCATCAATTTAGCACAGTCAAGAAACAGAGGAAAAGCAGAGAGGCTGGAGCTTCGTGAGTAAGATGAAGAGGGATACGCAGGGCTACATTATGTGTTGCTTTATAAACTGTGATAAAAAAAAAAATCAGATCTTTAATATTAAGTGTAATAGGAGCCCAATAGAGTTTAACACTGAGGGTGGGGTAGGGGATAAAGTGATATGATCTATGTTTTTCAAAGATCATTCTGGCTGATACAATACAATGGACTTAGAAGCAGCGACAATGAAAGCAGGGAGACCAGGACACAACAAAATGGCACCTTGGACTATTATCCCTATAGAGGCTAAACTGAGAGAAACGAATGGATGAGAGCTTCAGTAAATACAGGTGATCCTCAGTTTGGAAATATCTGCCACTTGGAAGTGGAAATTCCAGTATCATCCTCTGGATCCACCTGGTGGGGTAGGGAAGTGACCGATGGGACAACTGGCTGCTTGACCTTTCATTAGAACTGAAAGTAACTGAGCTCCAGAAGAAAGTCCGAGGAGAGGGATGGCTATATTAAAATCATCCCAATTCTGTCCTCCTCAGCTTCATCTTTTCTTGAGGTTCCGAAATTCTGATTTTCTACAGCCATTAGGACTCCAAGGATGTGCTGCCACCTCTAATTTCACATTTGGGCCCAACCATGGATATGTTAATCTCTGTCTTCTTATAACAAAGCTGAAACAGACTGACATTTCCAGGAAATTTGTATCAAAGAAGCTTGTTAAAGTTTCTTTTCAAGGTTTTTGTTGGCTAAAACTGGTCTTCATTTTCAACTTTAATTTTAATCAAGACAGAATCAAAGATATATACCTTTAACAATTAATACCTTACCAGTATATGAGTGGATAAAATCTGGGAGGAAAATCTGTGATGACAACTGGTTTCAAGTTAGCAGGAGACAGAAAGTGAAGAAATATGAGATGTGATGCTAACCATGTACTATATCTTCATGAAGTATTTTAAACTCACATTTGTTGGCTGCCTTTTCTTCTAGCTTTTTGACTCATTGTCTGCTTATCTTCTCGGCCTCCATAAACTGATCTAAGAAACTTTCTTGTCATAGGCCCAAACTAAAGCAGAATACTTTGAATTTAAAATTTGTACTGCCTCAAAATTCCCAGACCCTCCTCAATCCTTCCACTCAATTTTTCTTCCCTGATAAGGCCAGTAAAGGTGATCAACATACTAAAGCATATCACCATGCTTTTGTTTGTTCATTTGTGTAATTAATTCAGCCCAGCTCTGTAACTCTTTTCATTTTACTCCCTTGCTCATATAAGATCCTCAGCAAAGCAGGGAAATGGCCTTACCTAGCACAGACCAATAATTAATCGATAGTCATACAATTATCAAAATCACTTTCATGTAATAAAATTCAGTGGGGAAGTCATTAATTACTGGGCAAACAAAGGCCCTGATTTGCCCCAGATGAGAGGTATCCAGGGACAGGGGACTTTCAGTGCTACAACTGGGGCAGTCCCTGAGATAGTACCTGGCAAAGAAAGCTATTTATTGGTTACCAGATTTCCAAGCAATAATGAGGTCAGACCTGGGACTCTCAGCAAGCCATGAAGAGGGAGCGATAAAAATAATATTTTCTCTTCTCCTCTATCAGGTGAGAATACTGTGGGATTGTGATTCCTGGACCCTCGTCAGGCAAGGTTACAAACTTATTATAGCACCATGGCAGACATTCTGGAACTCTGTTTAACTTTCAATTTTAAATCATGAATAAGATAGGGAAAGCAGATTTTTAAGCAGAGAGAGAGAGAGGTGGTGGGGGTGGGAGGATAGAGAGGGAGAGAAAGAGGGACTAGACTGAATTATTTAGATAAATAAACCTAAAATATTTGTCTTTATCAAATTATCTAGATTTCTACTGAAGTATTTTGCCTCACAATCCATACAAGCCCCTACTCTTTGAAAATTCTTTGTATCAAACCAAACTCTGAATTCTATGTTAGAATTTATAACCTCATTGCATAAAATACACTACTAAATCCAAAAGCATTTTAAACTCAGTTTAACACAGTTAGAATAGCTTGAGGGTGACACCTGATGATTAAAAATGTCCACTAGGCCTTCTATCACGGTCTCTCTCTTTGAGCTGCAGACCACCTATAAATTTCCTGTTCATTTTTATTTAATTATTTCTTTAATAACTTTTATTTAACAAATATTTATTGATACCAACTATGTATCTGGTAATGTTCTAAGCAGAAATATCATACCCTCTCCTCTCAGGAGTTCACCTTACCAACTTTCTAATATTAATTTATTTCTATTTCTTCCCTACCCTGACAAACAACAAACAGGAGGGGCAAATAAAGAACAACAATAAACACAGGAAAGTAAAATGAGATAAATGTGTCCTTTATGTGTAAAGAAAAAATCACATAATCTATATTATTTACAAGTAAATATCTTTATATGACATTCACAATGACAAACATGACTCTCCTGGAAGTTAAGTATCATACTGGTTGTGATTCATATTCATATTACATATGGAATGATTCATTTTATGATATCTACAGTTACTCAGAGGAAGCAAACAAATCTTTAGTACCTGTAGGTGACAAAGTTTATTTAAACTTTTATCAGGTATAGTCATTAAAGAGCTAGAATTCCCCAATGTCTGAACTAGTTCCTGAGAGGGAACAAAATGCAATGACTTCTAAATATCTCCGTGTATGACAACAAGAGATGTCAACCAAAGACAAAGAATGACTACCGACATCTGCATTTGGGATTGAACATGTTTTAAATCCAGAGTCCCCAAACACACCTGAGACTCAGTTGTGCATGCAGAAGGTATACTGGAACATGCTCTCTGGCAAACACTCTGAGGGGTAAGAGATGCGGGAATGGTCAGAGGGCAAGGTGGATGTGATGCAATGGCAAAGGAGGCCTCAGCAGAGTCCGGTGGTAGCTTTGATTCACAGTTGTTGTGATTTGATTGCAGCAATGGGCCCAGGGCTTTGTGTCCCCTCATGGAACAGTCATTTAGTGTGGGCTCTCCCTTTAGAGGGAGATAACCTTGGGGCAAGGCAGCTTCATTTGCATTAGGGCAACTATGAGGAGAAACTCAGTGGCGAGCTGTCAGTAGCGAAACTCCTGTCTATGGGGAATGAGTGCCCCAGCCCTGAAGGAGGAATCTAGTGATACAACCACAGCATTTAGCATATCTGCAAAAAGCCAAGACATCTGGCAGCTGGTTTGATGTAAGTCATATCTCATGTGCAATGTCACCCTATCATGAACTAGATCAGAACCAGAATGGCATCTTGGAGTGATAAAGTCCTGTAACTGTATCCCTTCCTCTCAGTCCCTCTATCACAGGCCTGGTCCAGGTCCATTTCTCAATTCTCAGTGGAGTTATTCTAATATTATACTGTCTTCCAACACCTCCTACACACTTCAGTAACTGTAAAACCACGCACATTAATCACCTACCTGTAACTGCCAATGAGATATCATTTGTTTACAACTTAAGGCCCTCCATTGCATCACAAATTAGCTCTCCTCGCCACTAACAAATTAAGTCCCTTCATGTACTCTATGCTCCAGAGAAACCAGGGTAGTCACTGTGTCACTCATATACCTACACAATTACACCTTTGGGTCTTACCTTATTTTGTACCATTTCCCTGACACTATGTTTCACATGTCAAACTCTGTCCCCTATTTCTCTTCCCTTTCATTCCCTGAATGAAAAATTTAGGTCAAAAGCCACTAGGTAGGGCCAAGCAAATGGAGTCAGGATGAAGAGGAGCTTAGTAGTCCAACGCAGGGTGTCAGAGGTGAAGCAGGTTGGAGAGTGTCCCCCTGGTGCAGGGAGGGAAAGCTTGACATGGAGTAATGAAGCCTAAGAAGGGTGAGGGAGATGCCCACACTGGAGGGCAGTGGCCCAACTTGAGTCAGAAAACAAGCCAGGTGAAGAGGATAGTGTGTGTGTGTGTGTGTGTGTGTGTGTGTGTGTGTGTGTGTGTGTAGTTGTGGCACTGACCAATGTGTGGTCTCTGAGATTAAGGGGAGAAAGACTTCTGTACAGTGAGGAAACTCATTGAGGAGTAGAGTCCAATCATGGGCTTCTGTGCAAGGGGCTCGCCCTTTGCAGGGTGCCAGCATGACGAGGAGAGAAGAGAGTCTACAGTGGAATATGAGTGAACAGTGAGCAGAGCAGCGCGGTTCAGGTATAAGAACCTGAGCAGAGCAGTGCGCAGAGAAATTGTGCCCAGGCTGGTGTGGGGCTGAATTTATGCCAGGTAAGGGGAGCTTCAGGACAAGGAGCAGCCGGGCACGGGAGATCGAAACCCAAGTAACGGATGGAAGGCTTTTCATCAGGGATCAATTTCTCCCCAGAAGGTAACAGAAAATCTGGAGATAGGTTGTAGAAATTGCCCAGGCAGAATGGCGGCCAAGTACAGAGTGTCAGAGCCTGAGTCGGGGTGCAGGTTGGTGACAATGTCAGAACTCCTGCAGGCTGAGGGAATCAGTGGTGGTGGTGGTGGGGAGGCTAATAATGCTAATGAGAAATTGGTTACATACCTGGGGGGGGGGGGTGATAAATTAAGTAAGTATAGATTATAGGAGCCTTGTTTCCCCATCAGAGAAGGAAGTTACACATAAGGAAATGGGAAAACGGTTATTCTTCTCATAGGCCTTTGATGCATATTGACACAACTTGATTCATAAGCCAGTTTCAAATTCTATTCATTTTGCTGTTTATGAGCATCCCAGCTCTGGGAGAGGTGGAAATCAAAGAAAGGAGAAAATAAAGTTGCTCAAAATGGTAGTGGTGTGAATATACTCAACACTAATTCAAGTAACACATCTTTCTACATGCTAGAAAAATGCTTTAAATGGACATTTCCTAGACTCTCCTACAGGTAAGCTTCCTCATGATCTAAATCTACCCATATATACTCATGCCAGACATTGTTCAGAACTGAGTTACCAAAGCAGAGAGGCGGGACACGGGGTGTCCTTTGTACTGGGGAGGGTCGTGACAGAGGCAGTATGAAGGTAGCATGATGGCAGCAGCTGGGGCTCATTAGATGTCTCTGCACTTCATGTCCTCCCTGACTGCAGCAGAGAGGGCAGTTCTCTTGCAGCTCAGTGCTGGAGTGTACTTTGGGAGTTGTTCCTGAAAGTCAGCTTTCACTCTCCTTCAGCAATCTGAATGACTCTGTGAGGTGTTTATGCCCCTTAATAAACCTCTTTCTTTTAAAGTGACTAGAGTAGATTCTGTTTTCAAAGACATTGACTAATCCTAACATTCTACAATCTCTGTGAACCTTAAATTAATCATTCTGTTGGCATTTATAATTGTGATAAAAGGTTATAAATGAAAGAAAAGAGATAAGAAATTGTGAATTTTAAAATTATTCATTGCATTCATTTGATATTATTCTTCTCCTTAGTAAACTCAGATACCCCTGGAGGAAAAAGAGAAATTAGATTTTAAAAAAAAAAAAAAGGATCCAATCTACTTCTTTGAGAATATTGCAAGACAAGTACAAATCTATTTAGCTACTTATGGACACAGAAGTAGAAATTTTAAATAACAAAAAGAATGAAAGAGACTATAGCTAGAAGCAGGTAACTCAGAAGGGAGACAAAACAAGTTACAGCTTAATTGATTTAAATTGCAAAGGACATAAGTAATCTTTCAATCAGCCACTCCCAGAGTACCTTAAACAAATAAATTACACATTTATACTTACTTCTAAGAGGTTACACTATAGAATAACTTGGAAGAATTTAAATTATCATTGTAATATCTATTTTACAATATGTTGTAATACATAATACTTGGAAAATAATAATAGAAACAAATTTAGATAACCATTTAAAGGTTTTACAGCATTCTGTCTCTATTGCCTTTTTGATAAACATTTTCAGTTTTCAACCAGCTGGCTTTAAACACTGGGTGCATTAAAAATCAACTGTATTTAATCTCAGTTCCTCCTTATCTATAACCTTTCTCAAAAGAAACAAACAAAAAGACTGGCTTATCCTGGGTATGCTACCTAAATTAGGATATCCTTAGCCAATCCTACCAACTAAGGGAATTCAGATCTGGCTATTCTTGCTTTCTGGCTTGCAATCTGCTGTGGGAGAGGACCCCTCTACACCTATGTTTTTATCATTTCCAAAAAGAAAAATCAACTCTTATAAGCTAAGCTCTAATTTAAAGACTGCAGGCAACATGAAAGGGAAAACTTTTTTTTACTTGTTTCAAACTTGTTTTATAACATTTTAAACAGCCACAGTGTTTCTGCTCCACGATATTTAAGCTTTGGTATAAACTATATTTTTTTAGATAAAAAAAGTTTGAAATGTAATTTTGCTATTTGGAGTGCCTACCATAAGTACTACAATTAAAAAGATTTTTCATATTTTGGAGGCCTAGCGTTTCTCATGGAAACCGCTTGATTAGTGCATATCCAACTTTATCTTAACAGCACATATGGCACATAGATTATCTACCCCAGTTTTCTTGGGAAGTTCTTTGAAAGGAGCAGTAAGAAAGTTGTCAGTCCCCAAATGGCCAATGGGTTTCATATGTAGCAAATTTGGCTAACAAAAATACTGACTTAAGTTCAGCAATTCTGGACCACAAGTGCCTGAGGCTATTTTTTAAAGATTAGTAAATCAGAGGTTTGCTTTTGACCTTGATCTTTATACAGAGTTAATGTTTCTACATCTAAAAAAGGGAGCTTCGATTTGAAGAAATCCATTCTTACAAATTTTTAAAATGTATTAATCAAATAATTATTTAATGCCTGGTCTCTGCAAAGCACTGTTCTGTGTGCTTTTTGGGATACACAGAGTCTATGAAGAGAGTTAGGGTAGTGAGATATTCTAGTTATTAAACTAAGATAAATAAATAGCCAGAATCCCAACATCAAAATGATGTGATGGAGTGCAACAAGAATCCAGAATAGGGAGAAATTACTCCTATTTGGAGAGATCAGGGTTAATTTAACATGCATCTTGAAGGACTGGTATTGCTTTTAAGATTATCACAGATGAGAGGAAGAAAATTGCAGAAAGAAAAGGCATATCTAGCTTCTATATCTGAGGGTAAGGGCTGGTGGCATCATTAATTAAGATGGGTAGAAGAGCAAGCACATTTTTAAAAATAGGCACAACCTTTTTACTACCTTCTTACCTGTCTCATAGTATTACACGTATCATAGTACTAGTATTGAGTTTTAGTCATATATTTCATTATGCTTTCTCCAGAATATTGTTAGCATCTTCTTAACAAGTAGTAAGACAACATTACTTTAAAGTTGATATAAAGGAACTGCTTATAAAAACATGCTTGGAGAAACAGTAGTCTATGCCCCCACTCCATCCCCCATCCAAGGAAACAAGCGTAGAGTAGTGGATGTACAGAGTACCTAATGGGCACAGGAAGAAATTTAATTTCAGTGGAGCCCTGAATATGTAGAGATGAAATAGAAAGTAAAGTGACAGAGTTGGCTTTAGATCAACGCTGCCTACCACCTGTTTTGTAAATAAAGTTTTACTGGACACAGCCGTGCCCATTTCTTATATATTAACTGTGGCTACTTTTGTGCTATAGTAGCACAATTGAGTAGTTGAGGCAGAAGTCATATGGCCCACAAGTCTAAAATATTTACTATCCGGCCTTTAATAAAAAAGTTTTCCAAAGATAAAAAACTTTCAGTGTATGAACATTTTTGAATAGACAAAATGGAGACAATATATTTTAAACGGCAGAGGGGTCTGAACAGAGCTATGCTTTTAGAAGGATAATCAGGTGTTGTGGCAAGACAAATTGGAGAGGGAAGATACTAAGGAGCTGAGAGCACTTAAAACTGTTTTCAAAATAGATAAAATTTACTATTATTTTATTGTTTTTTATCTTGTGTCCAATGAAATATTAAGGCTTAGATTGGTTCAAAACTGTAAATTTAACAGTAAATCAGAAGAATGACACTCTTAAGGGTGGGAAGGTAAGGGAATTTCTATAGAACTGCCTCATAGAAATACATGTAGTCTGGAGGTAAGCTATGCCTGGAAAAAAGTGGGAGGCTGAGCCGCCGTACGTGAGACTGTAAATGGGAAGGCTCAGAGGAAACAGCACACAGGAACTCTCATTGTTGGAACAGGGTCCCAGAAGATCTTGACAATAGTGAGCCTGCCATTTCTAAGCCAAAATCCTCAATCCAATCCATAGGGTTCACCCCAAGGAAGAAGTTATTTGGTTATAGTAACAGATACCAATGTGAACTAAGTATAGTCAAAAGGAAGCATCAATAAGCTATAGAGTGTCTCATGGAATCTAAGGAGAGGACTATAAATAGAACTTACAGATGTGACTAGAGTCTAACCTGGTAAGTCAAGGTCCCAATTTCAAATGCCCAGGAAAGAAGATTTTGTTGTATTAATCCAGTTTGGATCCAGTGTCCACCTTTGATTGTAGCTCAAGTTCAGATACATGAACATGTAACCAAAGCATGGCCAATGGGGTCCCACCCATGATGGTGAGAGGACATTTGCTAGAGACCAGGTGCTAGGAAGATGTCTCAAAAAGTTTCTCCACAAGAAGCATAGCCCCTCTTTCATAAAGGGCGTCATCAAGGGAGCAAGAGTCACTTGGACAAAAATTCTACTTATACTCAAGTTTTACAGAATACCACAGTTCTATATGGTGCAATATCTGCATTTTTATATGGATCATTCTTGTCTCCTCTCTGTCCAAAAGATTTTTCTCTCACATGAAGCTCAGTCAGACAAACAAAAGGTTGGTAATGGCTTTTACAAATTAATTTTAACTGTTATAGTCAACGTTTTGATTGATAATCTACCCAACTATTAAAGAGAAATAAAATGCAGTGCATGGTTCAGAAAAAGCTTCTGTTTTTGAAACTCTGACCTTGACAAATTTACACTTTAAAGGTATTCATTAATGATTCCCTTTCTATAGCACAAATACTGAATATAAACCAAGGGAGCAAAGTAGACACAAACATCAATATGGAAAGGACACTGCAGATAAATTCATTGCACCTTAAGGTGATTAGTTTAAAACTCATTGAATTTCTGGTCTTTGAATTAATGCCTTTTTTGTTCATACATGATATAGTACAAGAAGAATCATGTGGCAGTCAAAAAAATAAGCTAACAAAGTTGTTATTTTCACCATTCATCATATCCTTGACACTTCTAACAAAATGGTTTTCCACACTGAATTGACAGTCAAAACAGAGGGACTTCACATAGAATTTTAAGCTGCATTCATGTTAGATGATATCATAACACAATACCAAACTCATGAGATCAAACAAATAATTTCTCTTCTCCCCGATGCAGAATTTTTAACTAGTAACATTCCTTAAAGAGTATCTTGTAGGCGATAAAGTACATTGACATTCTTTATATGTTGCTATATGCTAGGATTTAAACTGAAAGCTAGTTCCACAGGGAAACTAAGCAAAAAAAAAAAAAAAAGTAGTATTTTTAAGTCTTCTTGCTGTGGCTTAATAAGAAAGCTAAGAGTATAGACTAAAAATGTATATGTTAGTATAACAAATTTCTGAAGAAATACAAAAAAAGATTTGCAATCACTCCTTTGCAAAAAACTACAAACTATTCCATCTTTAGTATGTGAGGGTGACGGACACTATGATTGTGTCTATATTATTCACTCTCTCTTTAGTCAGACCTCCACTAGCAAGGAGATATTTAATATTCTTTATCTTAATGATTTGGGGAAAGGTTTTGGATTTTTTTTTTATTTGCCCTTGGTCCCCTTCTCTTCCTAACTTTTCTGATTTAATTTACCTCATATTTATACACATATGTCTCTGAAATATTTGTCTGTGAGCACATACATGTAGACTAACATCTTCTACGTATTATCCTTAGGACCTATCTCAGGTAAAGGAGTAGGTCTTCTCTTAGCCTGTGCTTTTAAATTTTGCATCTTTTTGAGATTAAACATTCATTTTTTTTCTGACCTTTCTCTGTGAGATTCTGTGTTTATAGCTTTCATATAAATGATATCATCTGATATTCACAATTATTTTCTGGAAAAGATGTTATATCTTCTTATTGAGAAAACTGAGGCAAAGAAAATCAAGGCTTAACTAATATTTTGCAGAGGACCAACTTCAGTTTTGATGTCTGCCCAGAACAGTTTTTTCACACTGTGCCTTGGCTCTTGCTCTGCAGGGTCTTCCCATGAAAGAGCACAGCTTCAATCAGGTAGCCAGCCCTCTCTACACATCTCTTTGCTTCTAGAATCTACTCCTTCCTATTTCAACCCCATCCCTTATAAATCACCTCTCCATTAGATTATCCAGTTTGAGGGTCTTCCATCTGTTTCCTGCTGGGAATCGGATTGATATGGCTCACCCCTAAACAGCATTCACCAACTCCCTACAAGTTTCCAATCCTACTTCCTTTTTCTCCCATGCTCCACCTCAACTACTCTCCCTCTTGTTTCTGTTAAAGTACCATTCTTGCATTTCTTGCTGTAGACGAGAAATGTCAAGCTTTCCTCATAAAAAGAAAACAATCTGAAAAAAAATCACACTAATATATGCATCACTGATAAATATTTAACATATTACCTTTCCTTCTAGTCCATCTCCAAGCTGACCAGCAGCATTTGCATATTCACTTTAATGTCAAAGAATAAACGTGTAATGAGAGAATGCCAGGCATCTGCTGCAGGGGGCTTACAGTCAAGCGCTTTTGACCATGTAGGCTCAAAGATCTGTAGTTAAGGAGAAGAAGTGCTGCTAGGGCTGAATTTCAAAGCTACTTTTAAAGTATCTAACTCGCTCCCAACTCTGAATCTACTTGGTGACAAAAGCATCTAACAGATAAAAATTGACAGGTAATACATTAATATTAGACAAAAGTAAAAGAATGTGCTTTAATGGAAAGTTCCAGGAGGGTTTTTTATAATGCTTATGTGTGATCTCCAACTCTAAGCACGTGAGCAGTTTGCTTAATTAAAAAATAATACAATGCTATGATGTAGTCAAATATTTTTTAATGAGAATAATTTTGTCATTCCATGTAATTACTTATTCTCTTCCCATTTGATATGAATGAAAGAAGTCTGTAGTTTCAACTAAATAAAATACAAATTTTAAAATATAGCCGTCTTAAAATTTCCTATGGACTTTTAAAAATAGACACATTAGAGAGGATTGGAGATAGGATTGTCTGTACATTATCAAGTAATAACCCAAATAAAAATATGCTTCCAGACATGTACAGATGGCTGTTTTATAATCACTGAAACTTAAGAAATGATGAAATATGGCCGGCCTTTAGGTTTTCTGGATGAAGTCTATTACAGGATGATTTAGCATCTGAGGATCCAGAGGATGTATAACAAGTGTTATCACCAAAATAATGTTGGATAAAGTCTTGAGCGGAGCAGAAGTAAGAAAGCAGCCTGGGGCCTTGGCAACCTTCTGTCTGGCCTGTGGCACCGTTATCTGCCACAGTATCTAGTCTGTACAGAAACCTTATTTTAATTTCACTTGGGATCCATATGTTTCTGCTGACCTTTCCTTGCAAAAATGACTTTTTTTCCCACATTTTGCTATTTTCTGCTTTCTAAGCATGTGGGTATTTTTTAAAATTCTTTTGCTTTTGTTGAAGTGACATTTCATTTGCTAAGACAAACAAAACTTCTAACATAAGGATGGTGATTAAAAGAGTTTGATAGTATCTTAAATCTACATACAATATAAAGAATATCCCAGGCTGCATTTATTTGCTGACACTAGCACCTATGTTTCTAATGCCATATTTGTTTAATTCAATAGATTATCATCTTTAGCTTTATTCTTATTAAAATGAATTTGAGTTCATTTTAGTTAATTGCTGGGTTTTCTTTTAATGCGCTTATAAAAATATTAGAAAACCATATGGATACATTACTCATTTTTAATCCCCACAGAAACTGAGTGTTCAAATTATAATTTGAAATATGTAAAATTCATCAAGAGGGCATGCCTGAAGTATGACTTGTATAAGAGAAAACTTAAACCTAATCAAATGTACTGAAATATAGCTGAAGAGTAAGTGTCGCCAGATGGTCTGCATAAAGTAAGGCAAAGAACACAATTCTGTCATAGATGAAGGTCACTTGGCCAGCTAATGTGGACATTCTGGTTGCTTGGCAAATACAGACTTACAGTGTGTTGGGGGACGTCGTGTGTCAGAATTTGATGATATTAGCCATTAAGATCATCCCATAACTGTGCTCTGGTTGCATTTCTACCAACCAATTTGAATTTCCATAGAAACGTTTTTTTAGAGGGGAGCAAGTGTGCAAACCAGGTGATAGTACTTTGGTTCATTTGGCAGTTATACTTCTCATTGAAAATTAATAAACAAATTGTCACACTGAATTATAAAATAGGTACCTATTATAATAAAATTATCTTTATCTTGCTTCCATAGCTATGCTAATATTAGGCAACTTCCATAACTTCCCTTCCTTTTTCCCATATTCCTCAATTCTTACCTCCTAACAAAACTAACTGTAAAGTGTTTTCCTACCTATTTTACAGGACGATTATAAAAATTACGTGAAAGAGTAAAAGTGAAAGTACTTTTATTAAATATAATAATGATGTAATCTTATAATTAAAATTGGTACCTTCACATTGTAAGTATTCTGTAAATCTTTCGGACTTATTTATATGTCACCTTGTGAGAAAGGAGTTAAGGTGAGTCAGCAAAAGATTATTGAGGAACTTTATCTCTCTACTTCTTTCTTACTGGAATCGAGATTGTTTCTTTTATTCTGGTTCTTTTAATTTAAGCATAATGAACAAATATAACTGTTCTTTATAAGTTCTAATGTGCCTATCCCTCATTCACCTTTCCTTCTATTTATATATCGAGTTTCTGTCTGTGTTTGTGAATTCGTGTATACTCAGAGTCAACTATTTATTCCTCTCCTTACTCTAAATTGATTCTTCTTCACTTCTTTTACAAAGTATTGTCATAATAGTATTAGTTGAGCTTCATTGAGTATTGTGTTTAAATATAATCTACTGTAATATTCAAAATAACCCTGAGATATAGATATTGTTTATGAGTGCTTACTGTGTGCTTGGTACTTTACTTTCATTCATTTACCAAGTACAGATCTGAAGTTCAGAAAATTTCTAGCATGACCGAGGTCATAGAACTCATAGGTAGAGAAGTTGAAATTTGAATCCAGGTATGTTTGACTTCACGGAACTATATTAATTGTTTTTATATTTTTATTTTTAATTTTTCCATAAAGTAACATGTTTATCAATTTCTTATCCCATTTCTAATCTTTGCTTGGAGGAACAAAATAGGTAAATCTATTTTCCAATACTTTAGCAGCATCTTCTGGTGTTATCTATATTTCTAATGCCATGTAATAACAAATAACCTATTTATTGTGACATATTTTGATTTTTCACTGATGACTACATTCTATAAAAGATGGGATTTAGCTCACATGCAGACATTTCCTTCCACCAATCTTCCCAGAGGAGCTGTATTAGTAACAATATTTGTAGGTCGTTTTTATGAGCTGTTTCCCTAGAGATGAATCCTACAACCTCCTGTCTAAAGGATATAAACTTGGCCTCCAGTATTGTGAATGTTAAGAGTCCCATGGAAAGGAGTTCTAAGGGTCTCATTTTTCAGAATGTGGACTTTCGCATTTTCCCCATTTTCATTATGGTATCTACCCTCCATATCCACTCTTAACTGTATCTGGTATCTTTGAGAGCAGAACATCTTTGGTTCAACGAGTTAACTTCCAGGTTTCTCCTTGGGGAAGACTGGGGATAAAGAGGAATGGGAATTCCTTCTTATAACACTGTCAATCTATTCTCCCACTTTCAGCCCCACCCTCTATTCTCACCTCCAAAAGCACCTTGAGGGTTCAATTTGAGAGCATTTCCAGGATTTGGCAGTTTTAATTAGCTTATTGGTTGACTGAGGATTCAGCTTTTCTAGATCTGCTAAGTCAGTTTCCACTCATCCATCTGCTTGGCAGCTTCTAAAATTATCCATCGTTCCAAAAATGTACTGGAATGTTAAGTGAGTAATTGAGAGGTGAGGTCTTATACTTTGAATTAGCAAGCCAGATCAACCAATGAGAACATACTTGTTCACACTGTTAATATTCTGGGCTTCTCCAAAACTATTTAAGGAATGGGGATGTTGGTTTGGGAGAGGAAATTACAGATTATTCAATTTCTATTTGAGTCTATGATTAAATAACCTTATGTGAAAATTACTTGTAAGAACCATAAACTCATCACTTTTATTTGACATAGAATCTCAGCTTGTCTACTTGCATATAATCTCTCTCTAGACCATGTATGTGTCTTATCAGTATATCCCCAGTGCCAAGCATGTTGCCTGACCTATAATTGGTGCTCAATAAATGTAGAAAGAATTAACATAAAAATCTAATCCTCAGGTATAGATTTAGTTCACTTCAGTAATAAAGTTTCAAGGTTTATTATCACTGTTGTTTTCAAATGGAACTATATCGCATTAATATTGGCTTCATGATTAGATAGAGAACAGCAGTAAAATCTTTATGAGAACCTTCCTTATACTTCCTTGTTCATAAGTATTAGAAGAATATTAATCTTTCTTAAAAGATTCTACCTAATGTCTACTTTGGATAAAAACTGGAAATTCAAGAGGAAAAATATATAAAATGTATGCATGTTTCACATTTGTATCCCATCTGCAAACTGAGATGTGCAAGAATCCAATATTATTTATTTTGGTTGAACTACTCAATTTGAACTCTGATAGAAAGTTCTGGAAGTAATTAAATAATCTCAGTCAATCCCTGTGACTCCCTACTTCCTTTTGCAGGGTGCATCTACAATCGAAGAGACCTTACCAAGGTGTTTATACATATATATGGAAGGAGTGGAGGAAGGACAGGTAGAATCTGGTCCTCAGTGTCATCTGTCCACATGGCATATGCCAACCAGATTCAGTCCACAAATGAGGAGGGAGTGAAGGATCAACTTAGGAGGAAAGATAGTGGAAATGGAAAATGCAAAGAAAAACTCAATTAATATCTCAAAAATACATCGTCTCACATTTTCCAATTGGAATCCCATGAGGTTGATATACTTCAGTGTTTATTTTATCACATCTTGCCCCAACTTCTTTCTTGTTGTTATTTGTCTTTCCACAAGCTCCTGTACCCCCCTTCCACATTCCCCAGTGGTTTATTTCACCTGGCCTAGGCTGTTTGTTCCTGTCTCACAGTTGTCCTGCCGCCAATAGGGTGGGATAACCAGGCTGAGCCAAGCTATCCAGATAATGTCATTCCTGGCAGGAAGAGAGATTTGCAACAGAAACACACATTGTGCCTTCTTCACATTCCGGACACTCCCAGGAATTGTGGGGCCCACTCAAACAAAATTGGCTCTCCACTTCATTCATCTGGCAGCCAAGACCCAGAAACTAAATCTGGTTTCTAGCAACAGCAGTGGTAACAACAACATCAAAACTGGTTTGGTCCATTCCACAGATGTAAAAATTTGTTTTTTATTGGCTTTGACAAATACTCCTGCAAGCAGTGTTTCTGGGGACCACATCTAACTTATTTTTACTGAGAATTTGACTTTTTATGACTCAAGAATAATAACAACTGACATATAGTGAACCCTTTTCTGGCTTAGGCTAAATATTTTACATAAACTATCTCACTAAATCCTCATCACAACCTCATCTCTATTTTACAGATAAAAAAATAGAGTAGACAATAGATATATTACTTGCCTAAAGTCACATAAGTAAATACTGAGCCGAGAATTAACCAAGAATTATACCAGAACTTTAATTCTTAACCATAGTTAAATTAAGCCAACCAAACTGAGATAAGAATTTTAAAGTAACCTGTAATTTAAAAGATTATACCAGAAAATTAGATATTTCTCTTCATTAGAAAGAAGAGAAATTCAGACACATATAAGCTGAACTAAGTTAAAGCAATGTTTATTTCTCACTTAAAATACTAGCACAGATACATAATTAACATTAAAATGTATCCTGAAGAAACCAAGAATGAATATGTCCATTTTTCAACTTTAGAAACACATTCATAACTACCACAATGGTGAAATCACTAACCAGAGAACCAAAAACAAAACAATACAAACAAACAAAAATATCTATCCCATCTCATTTCTGTCTCTATTCCTTTTTAAAATTTTTCTTCTCCTGGTAGTAGAATATAAAATTCTATGGAAATGTACATTTTTTTATCTTCATACTATGAAAAGACAGCCTAAGATACTTGAACCATCACTAAACCAAGATCAGAAACTACATTTAGTGCAAATTCAACCACTAACCAGCTATTAGAACTTAGCCCATACGTTTCTTAATCTCCATGCCTTAAAGAAACATTCTGAAAAATAAGAAGGCTGGACTGAATAAGCTTGTAGGTTCTTTCCAGCTTGAACATTCTGTTATTTCAATTACATAGCTCAAATTATGAATACTCCTTTTCTGAACTAGGAGGCCTAGAAGGAGCTCTTGAAGAAGAAAAATATAACAGGAAATTAAAAATAATTAAGGATCTATCATTACAGATAAGCTTAAAGTTCCATATTTCTAAAAGGTAAGCAGTCTATCTTCTCAGCTATTATATAACATAAATGCAGTTGAAATGACCCACATTTTTATACCATAAGGGACTCCTGTCTTAAATACTACTTCACCTCTATTTTACTGCTACTTATCATTCTCCATTCTCATATTAAACATCATTTGCTCCAAGAAGTCTTTCCTGACTCTCTCTGGAGAAAGACAAATATACCCTCTATGTATCCTAGTTCTCTCTGCATTTCCTAAAGATACTTTTTATAATTTATTGTAATCGTTTATGAATTGACTTTTCTTCAAATAATATCATAAGCTCCAACTGAGAATCTGTCTCTTTTTTTTATCAGCACCTACAACAGTTGTGGTACATGGTAGTTGCTCAATGAATATTGATACAAATCTTGTCCAGTTCAATTTCCTCACTTTATAGATGAGAAACTGGAGCTTCTGGACATAAACACTAAAGAGTTGTTTTCACTATACAACACTATCTTTTAAATTTTGAAGTATGTTTTATATATTTCAGAATAACTTTAAGTAGAGATATGAATGATAATAACTAAGTATAAAATCCAAATATGTAAAGTATATGTAGAGTTCAAAAAGTTTTGCCATAGATAAACACAAGCAGAAAAATTTAAAATTTGCCAGCTTTTTGAATTAGATAAAATCAAAAAAGTTGCTGACAATTTCTCAGCCTTTTAAATCAGATCACAACCATAATCTGTTAAGAGATGAAGGTGTTTACTACCAGGACCTGGCAAGAAAATGAAAAAAAATCCAGAGAGTCATCAAACTAACAAGGAAAGAGAAAGTTTGAAACTTTTAACAACTTATTAACAGATAGATAAGAATGATTTGTAAGCGCAAGCGCATACTCATGCATGCACACACACACTCCGTTATATATGTGAGAGGGTTTTAAAAATATCAGTTGTACGTGTGCATCAAAAAAAAGCATTACATCTAGAAAAACTCTAAAGTTATAAAAGAACGAAGGAGATGTCAGTACAAGATGACAATGAATCAAACACTGAGCACCTGATTTTATTCCTAAATCTGACTCTGACCCATTGGATCATTTCAAGTACTTTTGTTCCCAAAGTCTCATGGACAAAATGAAAGCACCCAATGGTCCCATTTGTTGACATGGAGCCAGTATCAGCTCATCTGAAAACCGTAAAGGAGAAACAGCCATATGGGAATGAAGAGGGTAAGACAGATACCAGGAGAGAAGAGAGTAAAAGAGAGCAGAAATGGGTTCCCAGCAGAGGGGGCCATCAAACAACCCACTTCTCACCCTTTACCTAACTTGTGTTTTTTGGTGCCGCAGCAATTACCTGAGGTCCATGAGGAAACAAGCATGAGAACAAAAACAATGCTTTAAGGATGGCAGTTAACAGAGGAATAAGTCTTTTTAATATTACTTAAAGAGATTCTTATCATTCAACATGGCTTAATATAACAGAAGAATTCATTGAAAAGAAGTAACTGTAATCAAACTATGTAAAGTTCGTTAAAAAGTTTCAAATAAGCATCTTACAGACAACTTCACTCACATTTTAGCATTCATATATTCAAATAACTAACCACACAACTGATAACTGCCAATAATTCATAATTTCTATATTAATGTACGTCGAAGTGGGGGATATGATTAAGGGAGATATCTTGCTCTTCTTAGTTTGATTCCTTTATCTTTTTTATATGTAGATTATTGCAAAGTTTCCTCTTTCTACTGTTTTGGGGCGAGGGGGAATAAACATGTAAATCACCCAATTATTTTATTATTAAAAAGTATCTTTTGCTACCTTCAAATGTACAAATCCCACACTCATTAAGACATGCCAGCAAGTCTGCATCAAAGGCAAAGGGCTCATATTAATATAGAAAAAATATGCTTTCCACTTCAGAGATTCCTCAGAAAATTTGGAATTATAAAATATTTTATCTGTTGTAATTTAAATATTATTAGTAAAACTTATAGTAATTAAAATAGAACACTTTTGCATTGGTAAGAAAAACTGGAAAACAGAAATGATAGATTTTTTTAAATTGGATTTTTAAAAGTATCAAATATATGTCATTTTAAAATGTGTAGTTTCAACAATGTACAATAAAATATCGAAACTGGAGGAGATGAGGGATTTTTTCAATCATTTTAAAGAAAAGGAAATTATCAGAATTATTAAATGACTTAAAGTGAAATAAAAATTCTCAGTTGTGGGTACTAGACAAATTAGGGGATCACTTTGTAAATTATATAAATGTCTAAGCACTATATCATACACCTAAAACTAATATAAAATAATATCAAATGTCCAATCTAATTGAAAAAAAAGAACTCCTCAACTTTTACAATGCTTCAGTAAAAGACTGTTTTACCCTTTAATAACTAAAGAAAATGGAGAGGGTAAGTAAATCACTTTTTGAGGCCATGCTATTCCACCTCACCTAATTTGACCTTCTGTTCTTTATCAATTTCACCCCGAGTGGATTCTCTCTTCAACTTCTCCCTTGTCCCTCTGATTTATACTCTCCACAGCTGAGTTGGATCTAGTCCTTCTCTTTGTATATTAAGAAAAACATACCAAATGAAAGATACCTCTTCACTCATTTTATAAAAGTCTCAGGTTCTAAGATTTTCCTTTAAACTTCTCTTGAATCCTTAGAATGACAAGTGATCATTCCTTCACCAAAAGTAGGAATGGAAAAAAATAATAATAACCCAAGGGAGAAAAAGTGATAAAAAACAACTGCTTATAGTGGTGTTTGGAGAAAATTATGTAAATATTTATGCAAAGACAGCTTTGCAGAACACATCGAGCTGCATCAGAACCGCTTGTGCCAGTGCACACAGGCAGCCTCACAGTTGGATCAACAGCCTGAAAAGCAGATGTGCCAATTTCCTGTATTTGATTATGATGATTCCTAATTATGCCAAAGCTGTGGCAATGTCCTTCCCTAGAATGACTCTTAATTTTGTTTTGCTAAACCACGCACACAACCTGTTTTGGATGTGTAATTCATTGTCACTTTAAGTCTATGAAATACTCATTTGTTTGGCTAATAGTTCTGAGGACAATGGCTCACATGGATGTTGTTTTCTTTTTTTTTTTTTAATTTGGCATTCTCAAGCACACAGGGGGAAAGAGAAAGACAATAAACATAGTGATAGAGACATGTTATTTAACATCATTGAGGTTTAGGCTCTTACACTAAGGTCTACAAATGAGAATACCATTATACAGTTGTTCTTGAAAGGGCCATTTTCTTGCTTTACTTGTGTTTATGTTTACAATGTCATTAACAACAAAAAACTCATGATTAGGCATGAACTATAAGCCATAGCAAAATGATAACACCTGTGTCAGATGCCAAAATTAACAAAGAGCTTTGACTATTAAGGTATTTAGACCTAATTGCATGAAAGTTAGAGGGGGAAAAGAAAATATGACTGATTTAATAGTCATAGAATCTTCTATAAGATCTTTGAACTTCTCTGGCACACACATCTAAAGGAGCATTTGCTAACCTGGACACTGATGGTATTCATATTTGCTTTATAATTTAAAATGTGCTTTTTACATATAATCCTTTATTTTACATATAATCCTTTACTACACTATAATCTTATGAGGTCAATATTGTTATTATATTTGTTTATAGATGTAGAAATCAGTACATAGAGGTTAAATTCTGTATTCAAAGTATGCAGTAGAACCAAGACTTAAACTTCAACTTGTATGTAAATCAACCATTATATATTAAGTACCTATTTATTAAGTAGGATTGATCTTTATGAAAAACAGTGACATAGGCAAAGCCTGAGTTTGGCCCCTTCCCTTCCTAAACTTTCAACAAACTATAACTGTGTCTCTTTCTCTCCAGGAATCTAGCAGCTTCTTGTTCCTCACTGTATAAGGAAATAATACTGGCTCCTCTGCCTTAGGTTTTGGATCTTTCTCTCCAGTCTTCTATCAAATCCTACCTACTTTGCTTCTTTACAATCCTAATCTATATTTATTCACTATGGAAAAAACTTAGAGGATTTAATTGTGATTTGCACTACAATATAAGCTTGATAAGGTCACTCCACCAGGAACATTCCCTGAAACCCCGCCTCCCCAAGCTCACAGCCCTACCCAAGCCATATCTAGGTATATCCTCAATGAGTCAGGTGCTCCTTGATGAACAGAGCCTAGACTCACACCGGAGGCAGCTGGCCTTGGTTTCTGGTGTGGCCTTTTGAGGCAACTAGAAGCACAGCATCTGTGGACTGCTTGCTGAATCTCTGCCCCTGAGGGGCAGATGCTTGGGCTAAATTTGGCTTGTAACTGAATCCCTCTCAGGACTGTGCCACTAGACACCTACTTCACAAATTTACACTAATCGGATCGGGAGACTTAAGAGCTTTGCTTAGTACATAGAAACAGACACGGAAAGGCAGCCAAGATGGGAAGATGAAGAAGCAGGAACCATATGAGAGAACAGAACAGAGATCCAGAAATAATGGAGTCAAGTAATCTAACAGATGCAGAGTTCAAATCACTGGTTATAAAGATGCTCAATGAACTTTTGGGAAATGTAGATAAATTCAGTGAGAATGTCAACAAAGAGATAAAAAGAAGTGGAAATGGAAATTATAAAAGGGAACCAGTCTGAAATGAACACATTATCTAAAATAAGAAGCATAGTAAATGGAATAAACAAAGGAATAAACAAAGCGAATAAAGAAAAGGATTAAATGACCTATCTCGAGGACAAGAAAGCTAAGGACACTCAATCAGAATGGCAAGAAAAAAGATGCCAAGACTATAAAAATAATTTAAGGTGCATATGGGACACTATTAAAGGTCAAAATGTCTGTTTCATCAGCATACCTGAAGAAAATCAAGATGTTGAGCAGCTATTTGAAGAAATAATGATGGAAAGCTTCCCTAACCTGGTGAAAGAAATGGACATAAAACCTCAAGATGCTCAGAGAGTTCCCAAAACCAGGGATCTAGAGAGGCCCACACCAGGGCACATCATAATTAAAATGCCAAAGGTTAAATACAAAGAAAGAACCTTAATAGCAGCAAGAGAAAAGCAGATAGTTACCTATAAGGGAACACCCTTATAAGATTGGCAGCTGATTCCTCAAAAGAAACTGTACAGGACAGAGGGCTTGGCAAAAAATATTCGACATGATTAAAACCCAGGATCTACAACCAAGAATACTTTATCCAGCAAAGCTATTATTTAGAGTTGAAAGAGAGATAGAGTTTCCTAGACAAAAATAAGCTAAAGGAATTTATCATCACCAAGCTGGTATTACAGGAAATGTTGGAGAGACTTCTTTAAGAAGAAAACACATGTATCAAAAACAGGAATAAAGGATAATAACAACATTTCTATCAATAAGTACCTCAAACGGAAAAGAATTAAGTGCTCCAACTAAAAGATAAAGTGGCTGAATGGGAAAGAAAACAAGGCCCCTACATGCTGCCTACAAGACATTCACTTCGGATTAAAAGACACAGAGACAAAAAGGAAGGGAAAAAGATTTTGCTTTGATGGACCAAGAAGGTATTTAAGTCAGACAGAGAAAGATAAACATATGTGATTTAACTTATATGTGGAATCTAAGGAATAAAAAGAACAAACTAATCAAAAACAGACTCACAAATATAGTGGACAATTTGGTGAGGGATGAGGGGAGGGCGGTTAGAGGGCTGGGAGAGTAGGGTGCAGGGTTAAAGAAGTACAAATTAGTAGCTGATGGATGGTCACAAGCACAGCATAGGGAATGTAGTTAGCATTACTATATCAGCTAGGTGGAGGGTCAAGGGAGGGAGGGAGCAATTGGAGGAATCATTTAATGAACTGTATAGATGTCTAACCAATGTACTTGAAACTAATTAAAATAAATAATTAAAAAAAAAACATAGCAAAAAGAAGAGCAAAAAAATGGAAAAAGACGAGCTCCTCATGTCATTACTGGAGCCTTGGACTTTGCAGTTATATGAACTGATAATTTCCTTGGGGTTTTTGGTTTGGTTTTATTTTTTTACTTAAGCTGTTTCAATTGTGTTCTTTGTCATTAGTGACTGAAAGAGTCTTACCTGATAAAGCTTTCATTTAGTCAAACGACACTACTAAGTCCTGAAGATACAATGATAAGGAAGACACTATTTCTGTCCCCAAAATGGTTAGAGACTGGATGAAGAGATAAGCAAGTAAACAGTATACAGGCTAACTACTGAGATAGGAAAAATTCAGGAAGCTATTTGAGTACATATAAATTCTAGATAGCATCCACTCTTAGGATCAGGTGAAGACTAGATTATTACCAAGGCATTCATTTAGATATGAGGTGGTAAAAACTGGATGGAGTTTAACACTGTTAAAATTTTATTGGAACCTTGGGATCGTCAGTGGCCCAGTATTGACTGAGATTCAGAATCAAGATACTTTACTGATGAAAGGATACTGGCAAAGAAATTACTAATCAAGGGCCAGGACCAATTTGGCAAAATAGTCTTAAAACAGTGAGTTCTAAAAAGGAAAGGCTCAGGACAGTTTTCTTATTAGGTAAACACAGTGTTCTCAAGTCCTTCAAGAAGAAGACTGGAATATAGTAAGGAACAAAAAAGGGTAAAAGGCATATTAGTTTCACATTCTCACCTGAATCGAGCTCAAATCTCTCTTTTAATATAGCCTGAAGGAGAAAAGAAAAGACAATAAGCAGCAGTAATCAAGACAGTGTGGTACTGGTGAAAAAAAAGACAAATAGATCAATGGAACAGAATAAAAGCTCCAAAATAGATGCATGTAAATAGAATCAACTGATCTTTGACATGAAAAGGTTATACAAAGGAGCAGAGATAGGCTCTTTAACAAATAGGACTGAAACAACTAAACATCAACATGCAAAAAATATTAATCTAGGCACAGAACTTACACCCTTCCCAAAAATTAACTCAAAATGGATCATAGATCTAAATGTAAAATGCAAAACTACAAAAATTCTTAGAAGAGAACATGGGTGAAAACCTAGCTGACCTTGATCAGGGCAATGACTTTTTAGATACAGCACCAAAGGTGATCCATGAAAAAAATAAGTTATAAACGGTACTTCATGAAAATTAAAAACTTCTGCTCTGTAAAAGACAGTGTCAAGGGAATGAGAAGACAAGGCAGAATGAAAGAAAATATTTCAAAAGGCGCATCTGGTAAAAGAGTACAATCAAAAATACACACACACACACACACACACACACACACACACACACACACACCTTAAAACTCAACAGTAAGAAAATAAACAACCCAATTAAAAAATGGTCCAAAGATCTTAATAGACACCTCATTGAAAAAGATATACAGATGGCAATAAGTACATAAAAAGGTGCCCCCACATCATATGTCATCAGAGAAATGCACATTAAAAGAACAATGAGCTATCACTACACACCTATTAGAATGGCCAAAATTCAAAACACTGACACCACCCTATGCTCACATGAATGAGGAGCAACAGGAATTTATTATTGCTGGGAATGCAAAATGGAACAGCCACTTTAGAAAACAGTTGGACAATTTCTTACAAAACTAAACGCACTGTTACCATGAGATCCAGCAATAGTGCTTCTGGGTATTTACCCAAGGAAGTTCAAAACTATGTCCATACAAAAACCTGTACATGAATGTTTATAGCAGCCTTATTTATAATTATCAAATTTGAAAGAAATTAAGTTGTTCTTCAGTAGGTAAGTGGGTAAATAAACTGTGGTACATCCAGGCAATGGAATATTATTCAGTGCTAAAAAGAAATGAGCTATCAAGCCATGAAAAAACGTGGAGGAATCTTAAATGCATATTACTAAGTGAAAGAAGTCAATCTGAAAAAGCTACATACTATATGATTTTAACAAATAACATTCTGGAAAAGGCAAAACTACAGAGACTATAAAAAGATCCATGGTTGTCAGGAGTTGGGGAGGAAGGGATGAATAGGTAGAGTGTGAATGATTTTTAAAACCAGTGAAAATACTCTGAATGATACCATTATGATGGATACATGTTATCATACATTTGCCCAAACCCATAGATTGTATAACACCAAGAGTAAACCCTAATGTAAACTATGGACTCAGTGATTATGCTGTGTCAATGTAGGTTCATCAATCATAATAAATATACCACCTTGATGAGGGACATTAATAATGAGGGAGACTATACACTTTCTTTCAATTTTGCTGTGACTCTAAAACTGCTTCAAAAAAGTAAAGTCAATAAAAAATAAAATTAAAAAAAAAACTAAAAAAGTAAACCTTTAGCATCATGATTAAGGGTACTAGTTATATAGCTTGACTGACTCTGTTCATGTTCCAGCTTTACCACTCACTAGCTGTGTAACCTAGAGCAGAGTAGTTAACTTCTCAGTGCCTCAGTTTCCTCATCTTTAAAATGGGGTAATAGTAGTACCTACCAAATAGGGTTGTTGTGATTAATACATGGAAAGTACTACAAACAATGCCTGTAATATAATGAGTGCTCAAAAAGTATAGCTGTGGTTATAATTAGTTGGAATAATAGGGTCATCACAATAATTGTTATATTCCTTAAATTACCAGTGTTTAGAATATCTGCCAACTCCTAAATATCTACAAATCAAATAATTAGAAAAACTTTAACTAGAAATGCCCAATGTATTTGTCAGTGATATTGAATGTTACTATCTCACTAAGAATGTGCTAATGAAAATTCAGCAAAACAAGTCTTTTAACAACTTGTACAAATGTGCTACAAACAGCCAGAAAAAAAAATCTAATTGCATTTGGTACTAGATTTAATGTATCTATTTTAGAATATCTAGGCAATATCCTAGAGGTAGGACTTCCTGTTTTAAAATTCCACGAGGGGTTAGGGAAGATTCAAAAGCTTATGCATTAAATGTGTTTCCATACATTTCATAGAGAACTGACCCCAGATCCCAGTATGTGTGTATACCTCTCTCACACACCTAAAAATATATAAAGTAAATAACCGGTCCTAACTATTGAACAAACATAAAAGTTCCAATAAAAAAGATCTCATCAGGTGTTCACATATTCAAAAGTTTGCCAATGCAATAATGTACTGACATGTTTAGAATGATTTGCTAAGAGGCAGGGAAGACTTTTTTTTCCACTTAACAAGAAGCTTCTACAGTCAGGCTCCTGAAGGGTTTTAGCAGTTCAAGCCGGTGAATGACAAATGTGATTACAATCAACAGAAGATGGAGGCTTGATATGCATCTTCTCCTACCTACTTTTCCTATATAAAATATTTCATATTAAAATGCTAAAATGATGAACTTAAGAAAATATTCATGGCCCAATGACACTCTTATTTTTAAGCTGTTCTTAACAAACTAGTCAGACACCTAATATTGCCTTGCTTTGTGTGAGTTGAAGACTGAAGAACCTGAGCACTTTCCTTTTCAGCATCATTTGATACTGTCATCTTGCAGAAGATAGGGCAGGAAAGGATAATTAGTGAAATAGAAGACAATGTATATGATATTATAGAGAATTAACTGCAGTTAAGTGACCATGGCTTTGTCATTTAAAAATTAAAAACAATGGTCTTTCACATACCACTTGGACTTTCCATTAACTTTCACAAATATCACCTCTTAAAATCTTCTCAATGATCTTAAGGAAGGTTAACCTCTAAGATTACTCTCTAAAATATATCTAAGGCTGATTTCCAGTCAAGATAGTGGAATAGGTAAACATTATGCTTGCCTCCTCTCACAACCACATCAAAATTACAACTAAAGTACGTTTCCATCACTGAGAATTGCCTACAGTCTAGCTGAACAGAAGTCCTACAATTAAGGACATATAGAAGAAGCCACTTTGAGACTGTTAGGAGGAGCAGACACAAAACAACTGGTCCCACACCCGTGCATAGCAGTTAAAAATTGGGAAGGATATCTTGGCTGCGGAGGTCCCATCTAAGGAGTGAAGGGTGCCAGCCCCACACTGAGCCCTCAAGCCCAGGGTTTCAGTGCTGGGAAGAGAAGCTCCCACAACTTCTGACTGTGAGAACCAGTGGAGATTGTGGGTGATTGAGACAGAGGGCTCCTGGAGTTCCAAGCAGTCCTCTTAAAAGGCTGACACATGGACTCACCTGCTGACGTACTCAATCTCCCTGAGCTCCAGCTCTTGGGCGGCAGCATAAAAGGCACCAGAGACATACGAGGAGTAGCCAAATTGTCTTGCTTCAGGGCAAGGGCTGGAGGGGCAGCTTTCTCCCAGACAGAAGTGCTGGAAGCATCTACTGTTTCTTTGTTGCACCCTCCTACCCAAAATGAAGATGCAGGTGGCCACCGCATCTGAGTCTCCATCAACATAGCTAATACTGCTTGCCCTGTCCTGGTGATTCCCTGAGATGCTACCCCACCCAACTTGTGGGTCCACCCAAGCCACTTCCAGTGGCTTTTCCATACAAATTGCCTACCTTAGCTTATGTTGCAGACCTTCCTTAAAGTTCTCAAATGTTCACAAAACCCAAACAAGCATTATCTGGCCTCAACATGGCCCTTACCTCAGTTCGTGGCTTGGCCTCTTCAGGCGCCTCCAAGCCCAGCATGGGCTGTGGCCATCTCTGAATTGCTTGGTGACCCTCTTGCTAGGTGGCTGTGGGCAGAGGACAGGCTACAACTGAACATGGCTTACAGCAGGGACATTCCCAAGAGGCCCTGGGATGGGCACTCTGATTTCAGACCAAGTCAGAGCACCCCCCAGGACCAAATCTGATGATAACACACCCAAAGGGCAGACTGAGAAGGCACTAGAATCCTGCTCCATAGAGTCAGTCCTTACACAACAACACTTCCACTATAGTCACCAACAAGGTCTCACGACCAATGAGCCTGAGGGTAAATCCCTTCTATTGACATGCAAATAGCAACCAAGTTTCAACTACAATAGGAGGGCACACACAACCTATTCAAGGGATACACCTAGAGCACCTGACTCTGACAACTAGGGAGACTGTGCCACTGGGCCATATAGGACACCCATTATATACGGCCACTCTATGAAGATCAGGAGACATAGGAACCCTATCTAATACATAGAAGCAAACACAGGAAGGTGGCCAAAATGAAAAGATAAAGAAACAAGTCCCACATAAAAGAACAGAACAAAGCTCCTGAAAAAGAACTAAGCAAAATGGAGATGTGCAATCTACAAGATGCAGAGTTCAAAATACTGGTTATAAAAATGCTCAAAGAACTTAGAGAATGAGTAAATGACTTCAGTAAGAACTTTAACAAAGAGAAAACATGAAAACGAAGATAGAAAACACAGAAAAGAATTAGTCAGAAATTAAGAATATAATAACTGAAATGAAAAATATATTAGAGGGAATCAACAGTAGATTAGTAGAGGATCGAATCAGTAATTGGAAGATAAGTTAGCAGAAAATACACAATCAAAACAGCAACAAGATAAAAGAATCTCGAAAAATAAGCATAATTTAAAGGGCCTCTGGGACAACATAAAATATAACAACATTAGAATCATAGGGGTACTAGAAGGAGAAGAAAGAGAGCAAGGAATTAAAAACCTTCTTGAAGAAATAATAATAGAAAACTTCCTCAACCTGGTGAAGGAAATAGACACACAAGTCCAAGCACAGAGTCCCATACAAGATGGACTCAAAGAGGCCCATACCAAGACACATCATCATTAAAACTGAGAGACTCTTAAAAGTAGCAAGAGAAAAGCACTTAGTTACCTACAAGAGAGCCCCCTCAACACTATCAGCTGGTATTTCTTAACAGAAACTTTGCAGGCCAGAAGAGATTGGCATGAAATATTTAAAGTGATAAACAGTAAGGACCTACAACCAAGGTTACTCCACCCAGCAAAGCAATCATTTAGGACAGATAAAGAGCTTCTCAGACATGAAAAAGCTAAAGTAGTTCATTACCACCAAATCAATATTAGAAGAAATGTTAGAAGGAGGGGGTAAGGGGAGGAAGAAACAGAAAAAGAAAAAAATCAAAAATATGAATAATAAAATGGCAATAACTACATATCTATTAATAATTACTTTGCATATTATAAATGTGAATTGATTAAACACTCCAATAAAAAGGTAATTGAATGGATAAGAAAATAGGATTCTTACATATGCTGTCTACAAGACTCACTTCAGATTGAGAGACACACAGACTGAAAGTAAGGGAATGGAAAAAGACATCTCATGAAAATGAGTATATTAAAAAAAAACTGGGATAACAATACCTATACCAGATGAAATAGACTTTAAAACAAAGGCTATAACAAGAGACAAAGAAGGATCAAGCAATCCTACTTCTGGGTATGTAACCGAACAAACCAAAACACTACTTTGAAGAGACATGTAAAGCCATGTATTCATTGCAGCATTATTTAGTTATAATAGTAAAGATATGGGTGAATGGATAAAGAAAGGATGATATATATATTATATATATGATATATATTATCATATATAGATATATATGTATCATATATACATATATGTGTATATATCTCATATATACACATACACACACATACATACAATGGACTATTACTCAGCCATAAAAAAAAGAATGAAGTTTTATCATCTACAACAATCCAGATGGGCCTAGAGAATACTGTGCTGAGTGGAGTAAGTCAGACATAGAAAGACAAATACCATATGATTTCACTTACATGTGGAATCCAAAGAACCAAATTAACAAACAAAAATGGAAACGCACTCATAGATTCAGAGAACATTTGATTGTTGCCAGATGGCAGTGGGGAGAGTGGATGAAAAGGGGAAAGAGATTAAGAAGTACAAATTGGTAGTTACAAAATAGTAATGGTGGTGTAAAGTATAACATAAAGAATTCAGTCAATAAGATTGTAATAACAATGTATGGTGTCAGATTGGTACTGGATTTATTGGGGTGATCACTTTGTAAGTTAGATAAATGTCTAATCACTGAGTTGTACATCTGAAATTAATATAATATTGTATGCCAACTGTAATTTAAAAATTTAAAAATTAATTTTAAAAAATACCTAAGGCTAGTTTTCCTGATGATTCTAAGAACAAGGAACCCAAAATCTCTAGGAACATGTATTCACAGCCAAGTAAACTTCATCAAGCCTGGTCATCACATTACCTTGTTAAAGTATTTTAATATATCTTCCTTCTCTCTTTATAAGGAAACAGAAGCTCAGGCTGAAGGTCAGGTTTGCTAAAATGTAATTTTTTTTTTGTTTTTCTGTAAGTGATTTTCACTTAGCACTCATTTGCATTAATGGAAAACAATCTTTTTAATTCAGGGTGGTTCAGTAACTTCTAGATATGCCTCATTTTCTTTGGGTTTAAAATCCATTATTTCATGCTTTTCTCCTTCCTCTCTCCTCAAGGATAATGTAAGCCCTATGGGGCTCACACTGTGTTTACGAAGCAGACAAGAAATGTCTACGAAGTGTGCCATTCTCAGTCATCAATGGCCAATGGTGACTGTTTTGTTTGCTCTATCTTTGGGTACCACTTTGTCACTTGATGCTTGTCCTGACTTTGACAAGCCTGTTTTGTCATAGCCTCCAGTCATCAGTGAATAAACTACTAGCTTCCTACATTTAGCTCTCTCCTCTCCCACTAGTGTACATGGAGCTCTGCGAAGTGTCCTTGAACTTATTGATCAGACATTTCCTTTAGCGTGGCCAATCTACAACTCAGGCATGTTATTGGACTTGGAGCTTCTCTGAATTTATCAGTTTGAGGGCTGTGCCCTATGAAGCTCCACCATGGTCCCATCTGTTCTGGGATCCTCACACACTTAACCAGAAAACAAACGTCAAGGTATTATCACTTTGAAAAACAATTTGACAATCTATTAAAAAGTTAAACATACACTTATTATATGCCCCAGCAATTCCACTCCTAGGTACTTGCCCAAGAGAAATGAAACACAGTATTCATAGCATTTTTTATTCATAATGGCCAAAAATTGATAGCAGCCCATCATTAGGTAAATAGATAAACAAAATTATGATGTGTTCATACAGTAACTACTACAGCACAGCAATAAAAAATAAACTACTGATATAACAACATGAATTAATTTCTAAAACAGTATACTAGCTGAAGCCAGGAACAAAAAGAACACACTATATAGTTCTACTTTTGTAAGTTCTATAAAAGGTAAAATTAATCTATAGTGATAGAAATCAGATCAATGATGGCCTAGGAATATGGGAGCATTGCCTATAAAGGAGCATAAGGTGGGGTAAAGGAAATGTTTTATGTTTTGATTGTAGTGGTGGACACATAGTTGTGTAAATATAATACAAGTCATTAAATAGTTCTGGAAAACCAATGGCTAAATTCAAGACTTTAAAAATGTGAGCCTAGATTAGAGCCTTAAATCCATGGGGATTCCAAATGTCTCCACCTGATTGTCAGAAAAATAACACTGGGAAGTCGCATGAACAAATATTAATCCAATAAATTACAAATGGTATAGTTGCAAAATGTAAAATGCTATTCAAAATATATAAAACATGAAAGAGTTGCTGTTTTAAAAAGTACCCTTTTGACATAGAAACAACCAAAGTGTCCTACAATAGATGATTGAATAAGGAAGATGTATTACATATACAATGGAATATTACTCAGCCATAAGAAGAGATGAAATACGGCCATTTATGACAGCATGGATGGACCTTGAGATAATCATGCTAAGCAAAATAAGCTAGACAGAAAAGGTCGAAAACCACATGATATCATATATATGTGATATATAAACCTAAAATGCAACAAACAAACATGACAAATGAACAGACTCATGGACATGGACAATATACCAGTGGTTATCAGAGGATATGTGGGTTGATGGAAGGGGGAGGAACATGGGGGTAGAAAGAGTCAAATATGTGGTGACAGAAAGAAATCTAACTATGGGCAGTGAACATACAATGCAAAATATACATGACTTAATGTTGAATTGTACACTTGAAACTTACTGAATTTCATTAACCAATGACACCATAATAAAAAATAAAAATAAATAAGTAGCCAAAAAGAAAAGTATCTTTTTTGGAGAGACATTCTTCCTTTGAGGCAGCTCTTGATTTTCAGTTAAATCATGTGAAATTACTCTCTGTGTAGGTTAAAAAATAATTTTTGAATATCAACAATTTCATTTGATTCAATCTAATTAAAAGCCAATTTTTCAAACAGCTCCACTTCAGAGCCGAGTATAAAAAAAAAAAGAATTGAGTGAGATATTCATTCTTTTCTAACAGTAAAAAATTATATTGTTGAGTAACTATCCTCTTCCAGTGTATACTCTAAAAAATTAGAATAGAATTAGAATAGAATGATTGTTATTGTTTTATTCACTGTCAATTTAATTTCAAATATAGTATATATATATTTTAAGTATTTTTACATACAAAATGCTGTCAGTTGAAAACACCCTGCATATATTTACATTCCAAATCAGTGTCACTTTCATCATATGTTACCATAATGGAGTATTTCTTCTGTAATGCATTAAAAAAAAAAAAAGAGCAAAAACAGGATATTCTTAAGCAAACAGACTTTGACAAGCTGCTCTGCAAAGCTTAAACACACGTCTTTGATTACTTCAGGTATCTATAATTATCTAAAAAGCAATTTAGAGATAAAGTCTTTAAATGCAATTCAGGTCATTCCTTCGTCTTCCTGACTCTACTTACTGATTAAAATAATGGTCTTGTTATATTTGGAAACTACTGTCTTATGAGTGAATTGGAGTGATACAGATAAGAAGAGACTCTTTTACAGAAATAAATTTTTAAAGCCAGAGCACACACTTGTGCTATCTATTTCTATTTGGTGGTAGCAACCATAATTGACCAGAAGGAGGAGATTTCTGGGAGGGGACCATTAACACTATGTCTTCTTTCTGTCTCTATCATTGGTTTAAAAATAAAGAAATTTATATAGACTATTTCAGTCCTTTTGTAAGATCATATACGTAGTCTTAGGAGTTTTTTTTCCCTTTGACTGGAAGAGCTGAAGTAAATTTGGAATAAGGAAAAGAAAGTTCTGTTAAAAAAAAAAAAAGACTACAAAATGATTTATCATATTTAGATAGGGCATTTAGGGCCTCAGGAAACCCCTATTAAATTCTGTTTTTCATTACAGAACAATACCTAAATCTCTGGAAAGGAAACAAAGAGAAATGGTACTAACACCAGAACGTGCATTTTCCCTGGATATTTAAGAAGTGCCCAAAACACATTTTCCTCCATTCTTAAATGCAGAAAACACACACACACACACACACACACACACACACACACACGAGTCATTAGTATTTTGATTTTAAATTTTTTTCTGAAAAGATTTTCTTATTTGAGAACCCTACACAGTATTTCATAGAATTTTCAGTATTTTTCCTCAAAGCAATTATTTTCTCTCCCATATCAAACCGCTCCCATTCTTCTTGTTCCCAGTATCTAATTGTTCTTTTCCCAGTAAGCCCAAACTTCCAACTCCACTACAACTCCAAAATAACAAAAGATACAGTTATTCAGTGCGTTTTTATATTTTTGCTGGTACAGCCAAGTCTACATATAATCCAGGGACTGAAAATAACTATATTTGGGGACGAGGAGACATATTTCAAATACTTCTTTTTTAGATGAAAATAAAACCCTCTTGAATTGTTTGTTTCTCCTTAAACAGTCATACTTTTAACCTTCTGTTTGCCAGATGGTGGAACTGAATATCTACTTAATATGAACATGGTACTTAAATAGGTTAGTTTGAGTCATAACAGGAAAAAAAAAAATAGGAATGTCATTTCTCTGTGCTTTCAAAAAGAGTATGCTTTTTATTTCCTCCTCATTTGTCTGACTCTGAGACAGTGAATACTTATTATAAAAGACACATTGGTGCACCCAACTTCAGTCCATTTTATCCATCTGGGTAGAGAAAGTATGACAGGCGTGCGTGGGTGTGGATGTGTGTTGTGAGAATGTATAAGCAGGAATACAGGCTTGAGAGAGCGAGAAAGTGAGAGCGAGAAAATGGACTGTGAAAATTTAAGTCTACCCCAAATCCCGATTAACAAGTCTTTTATTTATTCTTCATTTATCTTAACTCATTTTGTAGTCAGGGCACATGGACATCATTTTTTTCAGGGAAGCTTTCTCTGATTAGAAATGCAGAACCGATATAACTGTGGGCTATTATTTGAGATGCTTCCCTGGTCCTTATCTTTGGATGCCTATCAGAAAATACAGATACGAATGGGAAGGCCTCAAGTGTAATAACTAAAACAAAGTGTAGAAGGCAAAAGGTTACACTGTAATGCATTAAAAAAAAAAAAAAATGAGGACAGATAAGCCCAGAGCTGCAAGTTTTCTGTTCAGTGCTTTGCCTGTAGACTTTGATATTTACTCTGAATTAGAGCTATTTTCATTAACTTTGACTTTTTAATTCTTTTCCCCACTAAATTTCCATTGTTGGCCCTATTTTGGTTTTGCCTCTTGACCTATCGTTTCTCTTCCACTTCTTTTATTTTTCCTAATTTCTTGCCCTCAAACTTTCTTTTCTTCTTAAAGTTGTATTATCATTTACATCAGCTACTACAACTTCTCTTTATAAATGTCAGGGTTTCTTTTTCTCTATAAATATACATCTCTTAAAACCTTATGATTAATGGGTAATTTAATTCTTCCAGTGAAAGAGATTATATTGCTAGATTCCCCTTCAATTGATCTATTTCTCATTTAGGGAAAGTATATAGACTAAACCGTCTGTGAAGATAGTGACAGGGAGGAAGATGGCCCTTAATAACCAATGACCCAGGATAGTGGTAATAGTAACTATCTGTTACTGTATTTAAGTATTTGTATATGATTTTTATAAAATCTTTCTCATTAATATTATCTCATTTACTTTTCACGACTAAACATTATTATAGTCTCATTTTATAAATAAAGATCCAAGACTTAGAAAAGTTAAGTCCCTTGCCCAAGGTCACGCAGCCTGTCTGACTGCAAATCCCATACTCTTTTCAACATAAAACCCCTAACAAAGCAGAACAGATCTTAAAAGTAAAGGCCTACTATATACACTAGTTAAACTAAAGAGGAGTTCTGTGAAATATATGCTTTCATTTAATGTTTTTGCTTTGGAAAGCTTACATAAATTATATTTCATTAATATCAGTTACCCCTTTAGATGTCAGCTGACCTACAAATCAAATCAGGCCTGGTGCCTGTTATTAGAAGTAAATTTTTATTGGAACAAGTAGCCTTGCTTCTTTGTTTACATATTGTCTATGGCTATCTTTGTGCTACAATGGCAGAGCTAAGTAACTGTACCAGAGACCATTTGATCTAGAGAGCCTAAAATATTCATTATCTGGACCTTTTCAAAAAATGTTTGTTGAGCCTGCCTTAGAAAATTTTTTACTACTGTTCATCCTTAAAAATCTTTAGACAGATGAGAATAGATCATGGAATATAATTTTCTTATAAGTGGACTGTGTCTACGCATGGCTGTCAAATAACCATTCTACGATTGTTTTTGAATAACACCAGTCACACTACAGTTGACCAATTTTACCCCAGGGGATTCTTCATTTGTTATTAAAAATCAAAAGTATGGAAACAGTTAAGGTCGGGGCCCAGTTATTTTAAACCATAAACTCAAATCATAAAGAAATTCCTGAGCTGCCAGGTTGTTTCAACAGGGATTTTGCTAATATTGGCTAGTCTCCCCCAGATGAGAATTCATTAACTTCCTTAAGAAAGAAAAATGTTGAGAAATGTTTCTGTTTTACAAAGATTAAATCTGTTAGATGTTCACTGCCTTGTCTCAATAGTAACTAAACAATATGATGTGACAGATGTTTGAGAAACTCATGTACTAATTATACATCTCCATTTTTAACTTCTTAACTCATAAAACTACTGGTCCTTAAAGAGCCGCTTTTTTTTTGTTTGGTTTTCTGTCTCTGATGAACACCAAAGGATAAGTAATAAGAGTAGTAAGCTTAAAAGGCTAGAAATAAATCCACAATAATTATTTCCCTCTTAAATATATTACACGCATACCACAAGATTTTGTTAAATTCTTTTTGGAAATTTTATTTTCATCAGGAAAAATCTCATTGGAAATTTCAAATATCTGCTCTCTGTTGAATCTGTCAATGAAAACTTCCTTTGGTTTTGTATTTGTTTCGGCTCTTTTAAGAGAGTTACCTAGTGTTCACATATAAAATAGACTCCTTAAGGATTTTGAAAGTTTGGACTCTATTTTCTCTCAAACTTTTCCATTCTATATTGAGTTTATATCTTTTTAGTCTACACTTACATGGCAGCATTGCCATTCTTCATGGTGGTTTCAGATGTCTTACCCTTTATTGTTTTCTTTTTTATTACATTCTTGAATATAGTGATCAGACCAATAAAGAATAGACACATCAGCACCATTTTCTGTAAGAGAAGGATACTGTGTTTTAGTTTCCCTTCCCTTCTTGGTGATTGTCAGAATTTTATCAGCCTTTAGTAGACTTATCACTGTCCTGAGAGAAGAGTCTATAATGATCCTTGAGTTGTAATGGATAACTCCAAGCCCATTACTCTGCAAGTATAGTTTGGATTTTCTTTTTAAATGCACTGGCTCATTATCTTATCCTTGTCCTCTCTGAGGGTCATATGTCAATTTTCTGTTCACCAATGCAGCTTCCTTAGATCTTCCTGCAGTTTATCTCCATCAGCTTGGCATTTCATTAACCAGAAGAGTGTGGGGTCATTGGCAAACTTGGGGATTTCATTGTGAACACTTCCTTTTCCACATCATTTATAAAGATGTTAATAAGACCAGCCTCTGAGCCAATTTCTAATACTAAATGGTTGAATAGATCACTAAAATAAAACAATTTATGGAGAACAATGGACTTAAACATTTCAACAAGATTTTATTTAATGCCAGAGGAAAGAAAAATATACACAGAAAGAAACTGAACTAGGGTTTGGCCTATAAATTTGGACTATAAATTATGATTTTTTTTCTCTGGAGCATAAGTTATTTATCTTATCTAGATTGTGGATGGCTTCAAAAAAAAAGTTTCTTTCAGCACCCACCACTCAGTAATCTAACCTTTCAAATTCAATTCCCTCCCTGGGGACTGCCCTCCTTCCCTGCCAATAGCATGATTCAAAAAGGAATGTAGTGACCTATGAAGCCCTGACTTCACTCTTGTAAAGTAAGTCATAACAGGACAACCATCATCTTGAAATCACAAGATAAACCCAAACTTTTGTGCCAGAAGTACACACATACAAAAGTAAGGAGGAGAAATTTCCTTACAAATATCAATTAATTGTCAATTAATGTTATTTAAGTATTAATATCAATACATAATTATTAGCCCAGTAATATGCACCACTAACTCAAAGTCAGTGAAAGATAAAGGAAGTTTTAACTAAATCAGTGGAAAGTAGATAGATAGATGATAAATAGATAGATGAGATAAAGATATAGATATATCTGACTGCTCTGTAATTTGAAAGGACTGAAAGGAACTTAACATGAATTAGTGAAAAATCAAACAATTGTTAGTCATACCAGGTCCACAGTTAGGGTACTTATTGATGGGATAAACTTAGCAAGTAGTTGGCTTTAAACGTTTTCTGGGTAATAACTGAAGTAGAATCTTTTAGAGCCCTGTGCCATATCCCTTCAGTTCATCTGGGCTTCAGCTGTGGCTATGGTGAACAGACTCTATGCAAACTGCAAGTTCCTCCCCATCCAAAGTCCCTACTGTATCATTCCACCTTTCTTTATTTTCCTTGCATAAAGGGCAGCCCAGAAGTTGGGAGTGGTTAATTAACCCAAGGAGAACCCTCAATTGAAAAAGGAGAGTAACTAGACAAACGACCTGGACTCTTGATCTCCCGTCTTTTGGGGGGATAATTCTGAGTGCATTCTATATGGTTCCTCGGAGAATCCGAGTAAGATCGAGGTCTTGTTGCACATAGTAAAAATCAACTCAAGAAATGCCCTTTATAGGCTTTTCCTCCTTCCCTGCCTCACTCTCCTAACTTCTAACCAGAAACTCTCTCTAACCTCAGCCAAATAAAATATTAGCATCTAAAGTGCTTGTCTCAGTCTCTGCTTCAAAAGAACTCAAACTAACATAGTATCTGTATATCAAATTTAGCAACACACTTGCCTTGTCATTGAACAGTCCATTTTAATACCTGAAAAATAAAGCAATCTATCATAACATTTAGCAATGGTAACCATGGGCAGCATGAATGTCACTAACAAATAAAAGAAAAATAATTTTTGTCTGTTAAAAATTATTTTGTGAAGTAAAATCATAGAAGAATGATGAAAAGCATATCACAGTTTTAGCAAAGCTGTGGATATATAGGCCTCATTTGGTTAAAAAAAATGCAAATCTAACTGCAGAGGTGAGATTTGTGGAAGAGGAGCAATATTCATCACAAGCAATTGCATAACATTATAATCAGTGTCATTTGTAAGTAACTATATGCAAAAAAGAAAAATCTGTCAGGAAATTTCTGTTTCTATGACTTGAATGTAGGACGATGTTGGGGTGGGAATAATAGGTAACACCCTTCTTTTTATAACCACATTTTGGACTAATTAAGAGAAAAACAAAAAGTAATCAAGCAGACAGAAATCAAAATACCACTTTATTAATTAGACTTGTTTATAGGCCAAGGGCTTTTCTCATATTTACTCACTCAATCATAGGCAACAATTTACTGCCACAGCATCCTCGAGTGAAGAGGTGAGACGTACCCTGTAAAACTTATGGCAGAAGTCAAACTGTATGTGTGTTTTCTCTGGACAGTTAGATCCCAAGGGAAATAAAAGATAAGAGGAATAACCTATGCTTGGTTAGTTTCTCAAATATCAGAGAAGTTGTGAAACTCAACTATCAGATAAGTTGTTCCTTCCTCTCCAAAGGAAGAGTAAGGGCATAGGCAGAGGGCATGGATGTCATGCTAATTAAATTCCTTCTACTTGGAACAAGACTTCAGAAATGGGGGAAAAGCAAAATATCCACCCCCAGCAGATTGGGAAGAAGTTTCTCTGGGTCTGTCACTATCTGAGATATTGCAAAATCTTGCCACTGTCTGCTTCTACTTCCCGTGAGAAAAAGAAAGTATTTATTTGTCAAAGTGAATTTGAATATAACATGAGAGATTACAAAGTAAACACAGGCCACTATTATCTACCAAAAAAGTACTCAAGTGAGTTTTTTTGAATTATTTCATTTAAATTAGCATTCTTTATATACATTTGAATTAGTGTTCTTGGGTATCAAGAAGTGCAAAAATTCCCAAGAGTAACCTACATGTGCATGTTCATGTGTGATATTTCTTACATACTTTCTGGGGCAAACATTGCTGTTTGGCTGAGTCGATATCCACTTCTATCCCTCTCCTCTCTTGTTGCTTCCCATTATAGCAGTTAGGGAAATTAAATACTCACTTGAATTGTCATCAATACAATTAGGCCAGATGCCACTTCTCTGGGCAATGAGATGGGAGTTGCTAAATCTACATGCAACTGAATCCTTGCTTGAGAATATTCTTCTAGAGCGACCCTAACTAAGATGCCAATGAAATGATGGTAACTTCTATAGTACAGTAGCAATATAATCAGAGTCCTACCTTTGGTGAATTGGGATGGGATTCATGTGAAAGAAAAGCACTGGCTTATGCTAGTTTATCTCTAGATTTTAAGAGGCAAGGGGAGAATGGTAATGATAAGATCTGTGGTATGCCAACAGAGTGATGAAGGAAGCGAAGCACAAGGTCATATCAAGGAACTATGAGCTCAAAATAGTGTGAAAGCCATTGGTTTGTCATGACAATATTTAAAGAGATTGTCATCTCCAGCAGCCAGATGGTAGACTGTGCTTAAAATCAGGCAATAGATCTTATATATAAAAAAAAAAGTAGCAGTTACAAATAAGAGCTGAATTTACAATGCCCTGGCAAGTCCTTCTGATAGGGAAAAGGGGGACCTAAAATCTGGAATAAGAAAATCCAGATGTATGTACATAAGAATCTTGAACTACTAAATCCTTTAAAGCTCTGTAGTAAAAGCAACTCTCTCCTTGGTAGAGAATCAAAACCTCTTCTTGCTCAGAGACCATAAGAAAAGTCCTCACTTGAGGTAAATGATGCATATGGTGATGTCTGCATTTCTCAAGATCTGCCCACACTTCTGCTCATGGTTTCTAGATAAGTGGTTCTCAAACTTAAATATGCATCAATATCACTTTGGAGTGTTTGTTAAATAACAGATTATTGAGCCATCACCCCTACAATTTCAGATTCAGTAAGTCTAAGATGGGACTTTGGGATTTACATTTCTAATGATGCTAATGTTACTGGTCTAGAGACTACAGCTTTGGAACCACTGTTTAGAATAATAATCAGGAACAACTCAACCCAGCCCAGATTAAGGAAGCACTATACACTAGAAATAAAGTGTCAGTGAGAGCCAATAAAAAAAAAATGCCCAAGAATGATCTGAGGGTCAAGGGTAGGGAAGGAGATATAAAGCAGTTTCGAGTTTGTTGATCTGTAGGGACTCTTCCTTGACTCAAGACACTGAAAACAAAGATGCTTGAGCCAATCCAAATGTGCTTCTTGGATAGCTACTTGAAATGTGGAGATGATAGTGGTTTATAGTACATGCAATAGAATCGCCTTGGCAAAGTATCAGTGACAAAATGAAAAGACTCAGCGAAATGGACATGTTAAAGTGGTTTTATTATATATAACCAGAGAACCCATTAGCAATTTTCCTCAAGAGGGCCCAAAGGATACTCCCTTTCTTAAAGCCATAAGGCACCAGCATCACTGAGGTGGCAGTCTTCTTTAAGTCAGAGATGATGAGACTTGCTCATATGGAACTGGGTCCCCTAGTTTCAATGAGGAAAATAGGATTCCAAAATAGGAGATACCAGGCAGCCAACATTTAACTTCCTGGAACAAGAGGGACATAGGCAGCAAAACTGGAATGACAATGATGAGAAACCATATGGCAATAGCTTATAGACTTCCAAGAGACTTCCAAGAGACAAACTTGACAATGTGTCTATTGCTTTGTGTGTAAAAAAAAAAAAAAAAAAAAAAAAAGATCAAGAGAAAGTAAACAGAAGGTTGGTGCCAGCCACTGCAATTAAATGTCATGGCCCTTCATCCAGTTTCCAAATCTCAACCAGTTCTCAGACCCAGAGCCCATGATCAAAGGGGAAGCAAATCTCCTTGAAGAAGGAGCCTGCATAGTACAGATTTATACAATAGTGATCCCCCTTATAAGAGTGACTTATAACCATTTACAGGAGAAATTTTACACTAATAAAAGTGGAATATCCAAATATTTACAGGGCTCTTGGGTACAAAGACTGAGATAATACTAATACAATACGAACATTTTATAATGAAGTAAGACATGTGACCACTGGATCACCTATCCTACTGGATACAGTATCATCCAGAAGCTGTAAGCCTGATAGAACACTGGAATGCCCTCTTAAAGGTAAAGCCAATTGCTAGCTAGAGTTGACGCCTTATAATACTAGGTGTGTCCTTCAGGATGGGCTATGTACTTTGAAACATTAGCCATTATATGGTCTGAATCCACCACTAAGAGATGGAAGTACGAATGGCATCTCATACCATTATTCCTAGTGATTCATTTGAGGGAATTTATACTTCCCATTTCATAATTTTAAGCTCTTCGGAACTAGAGTTCATGATTCCCTGGAGTGATTCTTTCTAACAGGAAATATAGTAAGTTTTCCAATGAACCTAAAGCTGCAGCTGACACCTAGTTGTTTCAGGCAGAGAAAAGTCATTATATTACTGGTTGTCATTATCAATCACTATACCAGCTGATATGAAATAGAAAGAAGTATGTCTAGAATTCAGGGAATTCACTGAAGCACCTCTTAGTACCTACATTCCCGATGTTAACCACAAATGGAAAAAGCAAAAAATTACAGAAACCACAGCTAACAAAGGCATAGTAACTAGGGGATCGAACGCCTCAGGGGTGAAGATTTGGGATACTTGAGTGAGCAATCTAGATAAGCAGAAATGCTGTCCATGGGTGAGGAGGATCTACAATGTGTAATAGAGGAGGAAAATAAATGAATATCAGTTACAATCACAGTGCTAACTACAGAAGTTGGGTCCATAATTTATCCCACTAACCCTCTTGTGTTAAATAGTTTATTTGGGATTTTACTCTTCTTTTAGTGTTGGGTGTTGTTGTTGTTGTTATTGTTATTGTTTGTTGTTGTTGTTGTTGTTGTTGTTGTTGAAGCTGTGACCAGCCATGAATTTGAAGAGCCAGTGACAGAACAAAACAAACTCATCATGGGTGATGAGAGCATCTAAGTGGTGCCAGGAGTAGACTGTTGCAGATGCTACTGGTGCCCCAGCCATATGCCTTCAGCTTTTACCATCTATGCATGCCAACCTGACTTCCAACTACGGCACCTTCATCTCTTTGTCCAATGGCTTTCTCTGTCCACCAAAGCTTGCTCTGCCTCCACACACAGGAGACAGAGAGTTCTTGAATATGAAGACCCCCAAGATCAACCTTCAACCAATGACTGGTCAACATGGTATATAAATACCCCAACTCAATGCTCCTTTGAATAGGATATCTCTGAGGCTTATGGTCTACTCTGTTTTAAACCACATCATAAGCTGCTTGATAATGCATTCTTTGTTGACTTTTTTCTTTTCCTGGTCTCACTTCCCCACTCCCCTACGTGTTTCCTCACATCCTCTCCCAAATATATGCACTCATGTATTTGTTTCTGGGGCTGATTCTGGGGAGGAATGCATATTAAAATATACAAGTAAGCAGAATTAGAAGTAAAAGATTTCTTCTATTTCCATTTGGAATTCTAGCAGATCATCACCCAAGTTTCCTATCATCAACACAGAGTATCTGATAGAGATTAGAAACAATAATGTGATATTTAGGCACAAATAAAGGCAAGAAATAGCACCTCTGTATCTTTCTCTGTGAGATTTATAAGAAATTTAGAAACTCTGATGTGATATAACTCAGTTGAGATCCAAAAGACCTGCTAGGTGGAGATGAGAAATGAGGTGGCATCATTGTCGAAGCTGCTGAGGAGACCAGATGACAAGTTTCATTAACCTCAGACTTCTGCAGGTGATTCCATTAGGGTGCCTGTGATGAAGAAAAGAGAGAGACCGCAAAGTCCCCATAGATCAATCTCCTCTTTTCCCATGATCATGAGGACACATAAGCTCTCTGGAATCAAGAGTCATTTTTCGAGTAGGATAAGAGAGGAGGATTCATAGAAAACTAAACTTTGGAATCTCTGAATATTATTATAAAATTGGACCATTTCAAACCAAGAGAATGAGATCATTTTAACTGGCCAGTGTAAATGCTGCCATTGCACAATCCACACTACCCAGCAAAGGGGGACTCAAAAGGACGAGTTTTATGTTGATGTCACCCCCACTGAATAGACTTAATGTCTTCTAAGAGTAAATTAATCCACCACTTTCCCTTACTTACAAAGGAAAAAATCTTGATATCTAATTTTCAAAATATGCCTCCTGGAGTACATCAAGAAGTATATGCATAGGGGGAAGAAAAAAAACATCATAGATGGTAGAGGCTCTGTTCATCCCTCTGGTGACCAAATCAAAGCTGTAATGGAAACAAGGAGCAAGCAGCAAGGAAAAATCACCTGGGATCTAGATGAACAAGCCACACAACTAGGGAGAAATCTGAGCAAGCACCTGCAATGGCAGAAAGTAGAATGGAGTGAGGATTCAGGGCTGCCTGGTCTTGGGCAGCAGCAGACACCTTTTAAAGGGGCCGCACCTGTCAGCAGATTTTCGCAGTGATGGATCTGCTTGCTCTGAGCACCTGTGCCAATCTGGCAGCGCGCAGAGGGCACCAGGGACTTACAGGAAGACATTGTTGGAGTGAGGGCCAAGGAGAGACTCAATCGGTACAGAAGTGCAGGTGGTATCCATAGTTCCTTGTTGAGCCTTCCCCCCTCCCACATAGTGCCACCATAGCCTAGACATCATCAAACTGGATAACAGAGGTCTCTCTGCCAAGAGGATTCCTTGAAACCCCACCTCCCCCAACTCATGGCCCCATCCAAACCACATCCAGGTGTATCCTCAGTGAGTCAGGTGCTCTTCGCTGAGCAGTGCCTAGACTCACACTGGAAGCAGCTGGCCTCAGTTTCTGGTGTGGCCTTTTAAGGGAACCAGAAGCACAGCATCTGTGGATTGCTTGCTGAATCTTAACAGGTGGCCCCTGAGGGGCAGAGGCTTGGGCTAAACTTGGCCTGCAGCTGAACCCCTCTCAAGATTGTACCACTGGACACCTACTTCACAAATTCAGATTGGGAGACTTAAGAGCTTTGCTTAGTACATAGAAACAGACACGGAAAGGCAGCCAAGATGGGAAGACAAAGAAGCAGAAATCATATGAGAGAACAGAACAGAGATCCAGAAATAATGGAGTCAAGTAATCTAACAGATACAGAGTTCAAAACACTGGTTGTAAAGATGCTCAATCAACTTCTGGGAAGTGTAGATAAAGTCAGTGAGAACTTCAACAGAGGGAAAAAACAAAAAACAAAAATGGAAATGGAAATTATAAAAGGGAACCAGTCTGAAATGAACACATTATCTGAGATGAGAAGTATATTAAATTGAATAAATAAAGGAATAAACAAAAAAAAGAGAAGAATAAAATGCCCTATCTAGAAGATGAGAAAGCCAAGGACACACAATCAGAATATCAAGAGATAAGATGGCAAGACTATAAAAATAATTTAAAGAGAATATGGGACACTATTAAAGGTCAAAATATCTATTTAATTGGAGTATCCGAAGAAAATCAAGATGTTGAACAGCTGTAATGATGGAAAACTTCCATACCTGGTGAAGGAAATGGACATAAAACACCAGAAAGCTTAGAAAACTACAAAAATCAGGGATCCAAAGAGGCCTACATGAAAACACATCATAATTAAAATGCCAAAGGTTAAATACAAAGAAAGAATATTAAAAGCAGCAAGAGAAAAACAGTTAATCATAAGGAAACAGCTATAAGACTAGCAGCTGATTTCTCAAAAGAAATTATGCAGGACAGAAGGTCTTGGCAAAAAATAAAGACCCAAGATCTACAACCAAGGATATTTTATCCAACAAAGCTATCATTTAGTTGAAGGACAGATAAAGAGCTTCTCAGACAAAAATAAGATAAAGGAATTTATCACCACCACACCATTATTACAGGAAATGTAGGAGGGACTTCTTTAAGAAGAAAAAACAGGTATCAAAAATAAGAATAAAAAATAGTAATCAAAAACAGACTCACAAATATAGTGGACAATTTGGTGATGGACAGAAGGGAGGGGAGTTGGGAGGCTGGGAAAATAGTGTGAAGAGTTAAAGAAGTACAAATTAGTAGTTGATAGTTGGTCATAGAAATGGGGAGCACAGCATAGGGAATGCAGTTAGTATTAATATGTTGGCTATGTGGAGGACCAGGGTAAGGAGGGCGCAATTGGGGGCATCATTTTATGAACTATATAGGTGTTTAATCAATGTACTGTACGCTTGAAACTAATTTAAATAAATAAATTTTTTTAAAGTATATGAATACACTTACATTTTCCAGAGGTGTTATACTTACACTTTTGAGAGATATAGAGAAAGAGAAAGGCAAGCACCAAACACAGCAGGCTGCACAGACAGGAAAGTTCTTGGATGCAGCCAGCCGCACCCACCTGAGACCAGGAAAGTGATGAGGCTGTACATTAAAGGATGTTGGAGCTCTGGGAGCCTGAAAGGGTCAACAGGCCAATAATCAAATAACAACTCTCCCTCCGCTTCTTCTCTCTGGAAACTCTTGTCCTCTCATTTCTGTACTTATCCTATATCTTTTCTTAAAAGTTTGTAATTCAACCACTCTGAACCAAAATGCCGTTAAGAAAGATAGTAACACACAATGGAAATCTTTAGGCACCTTAGACATAAAGAATGTCACTCAGAGGAAGAAATATATACATGAAATGAGTCTTAACACAACCCCCCTCCCCCCCCCCCAAAAAAAGACAGAGAGAGAGAGAAATATGGAGATTTTAGAGGTTAATTTGTTCATACAACTGTTGGCCTGATCTTCAAACCCACATCATTATTAATCAAAATACTTTAATCACAACTCCATAGAGTACTTGTAAAGTGCCATAAAATAGGAGTACTACTATTGAAAATCTAAAATAGGAAAGACAATACAACATACAAAATTTATTTTACAGATTTAGTCTGATAATTAGTATGGGAAAAAGAAAAGGTGAGGCTTAAGTTTTCCATATGGCTGGGAAGTAGGAGAGGTGTTGATGATGAGGGAATCAGGAGTATCACTAAATAGCCTCTTTCGAGGAGAGCAGGAAAGTAATTAAAGCCTAGTTTTGACACCGGATGGGCGGAGATTTTAATCCCAGCTCTACCACCTGCTACCCGTGCAATCTTTAGCAATTTATTTAAATGTTCTAAGAATTAACTGGATGTTGTATAGATTAACTGAAATCATATAAATTTTCAGGAGCACCATAAGTTCCCAGTAACTATTAATCTTTTCACCCCACCCAAACCCATATACTCTACATCTAGGAGAAAAAGGGAAGGAAATCTTGGATAAATGAGGCTGAATGGACAAAGGAAAAATCAGAGATCCAGGGAAAAGGGTAGAAGACCTAAAGATAAAATACTTTATGAAAGGCTTATTGATTTTTTAGGATATGCATTCTGATAAATCTAAGTAAATTTTTATATCTAGTCTGAGCAGCCAAGTATTCACATCATCATGACACCATTATAACATCATTATGACTAGATCATCTCCAGTCACCTCAAAATCATCTAGAATCCATCTGAGATCAATGTTCAAACTGGGAAACCTGCTAAAATGGTGATTCCCAGGCCTGGTGCCCAGAGGTTCTGATTCAAAATATCCTTCTTCATTTTCACAAAAGAGGCTAATACTTTGAGATAACAACTAAAGTTTCTCTACCTACTTATCACCCAATTACTAAATTTTCTTATTTCTCTTTCCCCATTCAGGCAGAGGTAGCATTACCTTAGTACGAAAAATAATAACAAGAATCTATCAGTGTTCAACAGAAAATCTAATTCCGCAGATCATACAATTTTGAAATGGGGAAAATGGCTTATTTTGAACAACAAAATGTAAATATTATACAATAGACAATGGATTTGAAAAAGAGTCAGATAACATACCATTTCTCTATCTACCTTAAGCCCAAGAAAAGATGGCATTTGCCAAACTAGGGGACAAAAAACCAACAGAGAGAAAATAGAATTATGTGTAACATGAAATTCCTAGCCAGCAAAGGTCAAGAAGATTAGAGGACTGTGAAGACCAAACTTCTGATGCTTGGAACCATTAAAAATAACTTTGGAACTTAGATACAGCCTCAGAAATGGGGTGGAACAGAACTCTAATTTTGAATAAATTTAAACCGAGGACAGAATAATCTATGAACTTCTGGGTTTAATGGAATGTCAATAAATTAATGTTTTTGTTATCAACTAGGAAGAGTGGCCCCAGGCAGAAATTAAATTCTGTGTTATATGAAAGTTTTTTAAAATTTATATTTTCCCACAAATTTTGAAAATTGTGCTGCCTACTACAGTTTGAAAAGCTCTTGATAGTACAAATCACACTATGAGAAATACTGTTAACTGAACTCCTCTGAGTAATTCTATGTCCCCTCAGTAGATCTTCAACTTCTCCTATAAAATGGGACCTACTTCATAGGAATAAGTTAAAGATTTAATAATATACATGTTACTTGGTATATAGTAAATTATCAATAACTATTACCTGTTACTACCAGAGAAAATTTTTTTTGTTTCTTTGTAAGTTTATTATTAAAAATGTTAAAAATGACAGAAGTGACAAGTGTACTGAAGCTTACGTGCTGAAGTCCCTTGGTTTCCACATTATCAGTGCATGGTCAATTTTGTCTCATTGATCTTCCTCACCTACTAGATTATTCTAAAGCAAGTTCCATATTGCTTCTCATTTCTTCAGTATATCCTTCAGTGTGCATCTCTGGGGATCACTTCACCCACTGCTCTGTTTGGTTGCCAGTCTCTTGTCTCTCTCTTCAGCAATAGTAAGGTGGATACCCTTGCCACAGAGAAGAGAAACCCAAGGTTCGTTGCCTTTTCCAATAATGAAAAAATATTAGAGAGCCAGGTGGCAAAGCTGTTATTACTGGCATCTTTCACCATATCGAAAGAGCCAGGGTGTCTCTCTCTGTTGGTGATCACACCAATTCTTCCCAAGTTAGCACCTCCGGTCACCATACACAGGTTACTAGTGTCAAACTTGATGAAATTGGGAATTTTGTCAGTCTCCAAATCAATCTGAATGATGTTCCTTCACTTTGATGAGGGGATTGGGGTAGTAGATGGTGTGAGCATCATGAGTCACCAGATGAGGGATTCCTTTTGTGCCCAGAAAGATCTGTCTCACTTTGCACAACTTGTACTCAGCCTCCTCAGGTGTAATCTAATAGAGAGCAAAGTGACATTTGGTGTCATAGACCAGATAGAAATTCTCCCCAGTCTTGTCAATGCTGATGACATCCATAAAACCAGCAGGGTAGGTTACATCAGTCCAGACCTCACCATCAATCTTAATAAACCACTGCATGCAGATCTTCTTTACTTCATCTACTGTTAGGGCATACTTCAGTCTGTTTCTTAGGAAAATGATGAGAGGGAGACATTCTCTCTGCTAGTGGGGACTGATAGATGTACTGGGAGCAAATACACCCATCAGTTTGTCCAGCATCTAATGCTTGAGAGCTGCTACGTGCTTCAGATGCTTCTTGGGACCATGAGCCATGGCTGCACTGGGCATGGAAAGAGGACTGCCTCTTTCAGTAGAGAAACATTTCTTACTCCCTCCTGATATTTTCTTCTGTACAGAGAGATCTTAATTAGTGTAACTGTGTCTTTTACACAACTTTACTTTACCATGAAATGGAATGACTTGTCCGATCGGAAGATTTGAGAAGAATAAACTGGAGTGTTATTAGCTCAGCTCTTTCCTGCTTTCTCCTGGGAACCTGTTGCCAGTGGCTTTCCACTGAGAACAAACTACCCATTACTCCTCCAGAGACAGACTGTCCCCCTGGTCTACAATTACCCATACTTTGGCAATTCCACTCACCCTGGGCTCAGGTAGCAGGTGCATTAAGTTTTCACATGCTCCGTCCTACTTTCTCAAGGCAACAGATTCTATTTTTCCCTACAATTGCATTACTTTGTATTATGTACCAGTTTGTCTGAAAAATGGATAGTGAAAAAGATTTCTATTGACTTCCTAAAAAATTCCAAGACTTATTTTTAACGAGATAAATAATAGACATACAATTTACCAATAAAGTTTTGGTTTTTATACTCTTTGACCCCAAAATTTTATCTAAAACACTTAAGTATGGAAATATATATACATACTAATTTTCATAATATTTATAAATAAGAATTTTTATGATTGGAAAAATATAAATATCCAACAATAGGTAACTGGTTAAATTATGGTATATTCATAAAATGGAATACCATGGATACATTGAAAATATTCTAACTTTAAATTCTGACCAGATAAAATAAAACAGACCAGATTTACTCTCCCATTTTCAACAACTAAAGACATGAACAAATATATGAAGAAACAATTTTCAGACATGGGACTGTTATCCCTAAAAAAAGGGAAACAAACAAGTTGACACCTACATTTTCACTAGCTTATTGCTCAGAGACAGTTTCCAGTCCATAGAATAAGAAGGAAGAACCCAAACAAAGATCATCAGTACTGACTAGTTGAGGAGACAGAGTTCAAGGCAGCTATGATTTTCAGGGCAAAGTTATGAAGAGGAAGGATCTCTATATAGAAAGATCTCCATAGCTCTGTAATGGATCCCACAGAATCTTTGGCTAAGTACTAATCTCCAAATGTGTAACAGAAAACTATGCAAGGTCAGTGGGGGAAGTACAGAAGGAGAATAGACAAAACAATTCTGGAATTTACGCAAAGATGAAAATATCTCATAACATACACTCAGATGAAATTTTCGAGGACATCACCTTAGTAGTGGGGATAAATTAGTCCTAGACTAAAGGATTTTCTATACTTACAAATAAAGATTAAACCTTGAAAGAAAATGACTGATTAACTGTGCACCTAACATTACCTAAACGAATAAATTAAAATCTATCCATCAACAATATAAATGTCTGATACTTAATCAAAAATTACAATACATTCACACAAATAAGAAACATGACACATTGACCAGAAAAAAAAATTAAACTATAAAAATACACAGAGAAATGAAATAAATGATGAAAGTAGCAGACAGGAGTATTAAAACAATCAATATGAATAAGCTCCATATATTTAAGAATCTAAAGGAAAACCTGACCATGATGAGGAAAGAAATGGCAGGTATATATTAAAAAAAAAATTGTACTTCCAGAGATGTAAAAATACTGTATCTGAAAAGGAAAAAATAAAAGGCATGGAATAGGATCAACAGCAGATTCAACATTAGAAAAGAAAATATCAGTGAGTTTGAGACATAATGGTAACTATCTAAAATGAAACACAAAAGGGAAAATTACTAAAAATTAAGAAGGCAGAGAATTAGTAGTATGGTCAAACATACAAGTGATTAAATCCCCAAAAAGAGAGAAGGACAAGAGAGAGAAAACAATATTTGAAAAAGTAATGGATGAAAATTTTCCAAATTTGATTAAAATACTAAAACCACAAATCTAACAAATTCAATAAACACCAAGCAGGACCAACTTGAAGAAAGACATGCCAAGACACATAATAATCTAATTGCGTGCACAGAAGAAAAAAAAAATGTGTATTAGATTCAACAGCCATTCATGATAAAACTCTGTAAACTACAGATAGGAAGAAATTTCTATCTTTTATCTATTTGTTGATGAAAAATCTATCATCAATAGAATACTCAGCGGTTAATGACTGTTTATTTTACCTGTAAGAGTTGGAATAAGGCAAGTACAATCACTCTTGGCACTTCTATTCAACAACACACTGGAGATCCTAGCTAGGCAATAAAAATAGATAAAATTAACTCTTGTTGGAAAGAAAGAAATTTCAAATGTTTCTTCTTTTTCATAGAAGACCTGTAGTCTTTGCAGATAATCCTAAGGAACTACAAAAAGCTACTAATTCTAATAAATGAAATAAGCACAGTCAAAGGATACAAGGTTTATCTACAAATGTCAATTTCATTTATATATTCTAGCAATACACATTTGCAAATTAAAATTAGGTATTTGTCAACCTTTAAAATTGTATTGCAATTTCTTTTTTCCTTCTAAATAAGTGTTCACTATTGTATTAATTTCTTATTCATCATTTTGTACTCTTGTTCTTAATGAAGTATTCCAAAATTCTGCAAGTTTCAAGCCCCACAAAACCTGGGTTCTTCCTAACATAAATTTTAGTGTCTACTTAAATAAAGCCTCATTGTGTACCATGGTAGTGTGGAGTACATTTAGAAGATAATTAAATTTATTAATATAACATTCTGTATGCTTCCTTTCAACAGAATGTTTCTGAACTATCAATGAGATCACTAATGGAAAGCACTCTGAAAAGTAGTATGTGCCATATCAATACAAACTATTATCTTTATTACCCCTTTAAATACAAGCATCTGGAGATCTCAACATTTGTTTGATAACTACTGTGTGATCTTCCAAAAGTGTAGAACACTCCTAGGGCAGTGTAGGGTATAGAGATGAAATACAAACAGTTCTTGCTTTCAGGAAGTTTACACTCTCCAGCATGAAAATACTGTAAACTAAACACAAAATTAAAATATAAACTCTATGTTAGTGCTATAAACTAAATTGTGTCCCCCCTCTAGAATTTGTATGCTGAAGCCCTGCACCCTCCCCTAATATGATGGTATTTGGAGAAGAGGCCTTTGGAGAAAAAAAAATTTAGATGAGTTCATGAGAATGGGACCTTCATGATGGGATTAGCATCCTTATAAGAGCTTACTCTCTCCCCGCCATGTGAGGAAGGCAGTGGAACGCAAGCCGAGGAGAGAGTTCTCAGCAGAATTCAACTGTGCTGAAACCCTGATCTCCAGCCATCTTCCAGCCTTCAGAACTGTGATAAAATAAATTTATACTGTTTAAGACACTCAGTTGATAGTATTTTGTTATGAAAATCTGGAAAGACTAATACAATCAGCAAATTTCAACCTTTTTAAAATTACAATCCCCATTTTAAAGTAAAATTGTGATCCAACTCTCTCTCTCTCTCTCTCTCTCTCTCTCTCTCTCTCTCACACACACACACACACACACACACACAGGTTTCACACACACAAAAATACACTTACTATACACTATATACACCCTCTCATAGTTTTCTATTCTACTTCATTTTGTAAAATGCTCTCTTAATTTATTTTATAACATCTTAATAGATCACAACCTATCCTTTTAAAAGTGCGACTCTATGTGACCATTGTGTTCTATGAGTGTGGACTAAAAAATCTATTAATATTGTACACTCAAATAAAAATCTCTATCAGCTCTAATAAAATTTTAACTCTATAGACTCAAAAAAAAAGACAATGAAATCCTAACAGAATCCTTCTATCATTATTCATATATATTTTACTAGAGCAAAGACCTCAGCTGTCCATTCACATACATATATACACACTTGTATGAGAGCGCACACACCCACACGCGCAGACACACATGCGTGCAAGCACACACACGCCTTCATGCTCTGTGTCTATATATTAAATTTGATTGCTTTTTCACAGTGACAACTGCAATGAAAGCTCCCTGCAGGGAATCACAGGAGTCTAAGTGAAGGGGTTATTTTAGCGGTTCCTCACCATCGGAGAATTGCATTGAGCCACAAGAGCTTTCTGACAGGACTTGGCAAGCTTTGCATTATATTCGAGATTGTTTATTCCGTTGGCAAATTTGTCATAAAGGGGTTTAACTCTTTTCTAAAGTACGTTTTGTATTTGCGTACGTGCATGCACACATATATGTATACATAAATATTCTATAAAATATATAGATGGATATATAGAAATATTTTCTTAATTCTTTAATGGTAACATTTACCTGAGTTATTATAATGCCATTATAATGATAAATGATTATTTACTTAGAAAATACATCATATTAATGAATAACACTGAGATCCTGTCTCCTCAGTACAGTACATCTATTTAAAATGCACTCTCTGTAACTGGCAGTTTGTACTTCTTAATCCTTTTCACCTTTTTCGCCATTCTAACCCCCCTCTCATCTGGCAATAGAAATGCCTAATCACTATGTTGAAACTAACATAATATTGTATGTTAACCATAAATGAAAAATAATTTTAAAACAAATTAATAAATAAAAATAAAATGCACTTTCCAACATCCACCCTGCGTATCTTAGAAGATGATCCACAAGAATAGGTAGTCATAGAATAATCAGAAAATATGTTTTAAAATGCAGGAATATAAACAAGCTTCTATTGTTCCAGTGGATAAACAAAAGGTTTACTCAACTCATTTCTCTCTATATCTAAAGGAGAAATGCTACCACTGCCATTCTTCTTTGGATTTTCCCTTGACCAGCATCCACCAGCAGATTTGTTCCCTTTGGTCATTTCAAGAACAGGCAAAATCAGGCTGAAGTAAGGGCATGACCAGCAATTTGGGGACATTCAAGAAATGTCTTTAGTATAACTCCTGGAGTGATACACAATAGTCTGTGGTAAAATTAGTCAGTCCTAACCTCCCAGATACTTAACCATGCCACAGTGCCATTAGCCGCGGAGATATCCAGGGAAGTGAGGGCTGGGGGCTGAAGGGACTAAAGGCATAAGAAGGTGGAGAAAATCCAGAATTACAAATATGTAATTAGCTTTTGTCATTTAGGAGTGTGCCCTAGTTATGCCAATTTTAAGCCCACTTATGTTTTAAACCTTCTAGCTGACTGATCACAATTACTGGACCATCGATAAATTTTTTATTTGCAAATTACTAATAAAAACTAGTTACTGTATTTCCAAGTTCCCAAATCTCGATTTTCTCTTCACCTTCCTAGTTTCTCTCTTCTATAACCCATATTTTCCATAAATCCCAATCTTTTACTTCCTGTCTTTTCCAATATAATTCTTTAAAGCCTTCTAATCTACTGTGTGCTGTTCCCTTTGCCTATAATGTCTTCTCTTTCTTTCTGGTAGGCTCCTATTCATCTCTCAAGGTCAACCTCAGTTAATTCTTCTGTGAAGCCTTCCCTGACCTATCTGAACAGAATGAATCGCTCCCTACCTTATACTATGACAGTGAGTCATGTATAGTCTTTTTGTCTTTTTTGTCTTCCTTTTCTATTAGATTATAAACTCCTTGAGGGTTAAGATTGTGTCATTCTATCCTCACTGTCTCTTATAAAATCTAGTTCTAGAGTATTGAATTAATTACTTGACTGATCCATTGACTAATGTGTCTGTCCTGGGTTAATATATCAGCTGTTCTTGGGAGCTCTACTTTGTAATAAAGCACTTTATTCTGTGTTTTTTTTTCTGAATTTTTCAGAATGTAGCTAGAAGTACATGAGAGTAGTTTGAACTTTTTCTTACATTTTTACCTACGATCTAATCAAGCATCGTGACCTAGTCTCACTTGAGAATTGTTATCATTGATGGAGAATGATGCTATTCTCTAGAGTATGTCTGCATTATGTTGGTTCCTTCTAATGATCAGAGGTAAGCTATTTTGAGTTTTCATTACCAGTATTACCTTTTTCTGATTGAAGGAATTCTCTAGAGGAGCAAATGTATCTAATAAGTCTTAGGTCAATGATAGAATTAAGATAACACTATGTCACAGTTTCTGCTGAATTTGAGAATGTTTTCCTCTCTAAGTCAGACATCTCTATCTGAAGATTAAAATTTTTAATTGTTGATGGACCCAGAATTAGCATCATTTCTTCAGTAATTGGGGCCCAATGATAGAGGGATTACTTGTTCCTAATTGCTGATTCTTTGCATGTTTGCCCAATATGCCATACTGGGAAGGAGTGAAGTGTTCTTATTCTTAATATTTTTTGTTATTTTTTCCAGGCAAAAATTTGGATCTCTTTCATCTGTGGTGAAGCTCAACTGTAACTTCCTTTTATCTCCCTCCGAATTCAGAGACAATGTTTTTTATATTTCATATATGGATATAGACATATCAAAATACTAAACAAGTATAATTCCTAAACAAAAAGGGCTTTTAAAAAGGGATTTTATTCATTTTTTTTTCAATTCAGTGATGAAGCTTTCAAAAAAAGAGCTCAGCAACATTAGGCCAGCTTGTTTTTAAAAAGTCACAATTTATCAGTCTGCTATGTACCCATGGGAAGAAAAAGTTATTATTATATGGTAGCATTCCAGGGACCTCAGGCCTCATCTAGGAATTTTTCTCTAGGGCCTCTGTAACACAATTCTATCTACTTTTCCTATAGAAAGTTCAAGTTCTCATGTTTCTCAGAGAAACAATCCTTCCAGAAAATTTTCACTTATAGATAAGAAGAGTTTATCCTCCAATCCCAATGGCTGACAATAAGACTATAGGATGGGTAGTTTAATAACTCTTTTAATCCAAGTTTTGTTACCTTATCCTAGAGCTCCCTAATTCTTGATCTAGTCTTCCTCATTGGAATAACTCTTAGCACTCATTTCCTAAGCATTCAGTTTTTCCTCTCAACCTTCTGTTAATGTCCTTGACATCTCTTCGTAATTATATCTTGAATTTCAGGTTAAACCTGGAGGCAATTTCCTGGTTCTGCAGACTATGTTCCTGCAACCATTACCAATGCTGCTGCCGCAGAGAATTATTACATTGAATATTAGAAGAATATTTCAATAATCTAAACAAGAAATAAAGACCTGGACAGAGACTTAGCAGTGGAAATGAGAGATCCACATTTGAGAGGCATTTCAAAGTTACAATCGAAATAACGTGGTGACTAATTGGAGGCAGGGCATAGAGAGGGAAGAAGATATTAAGCAGCAATGGAAATCAGACTGCTCTTCTAGTTACCAGTTACTGCTTAAAAGGAAAGGGTTTGTGTGGGGTGTGTGCGTGTGTGTGTGTGCGTGTGTGTGTGTGTGTGTGCGTGTGACATTATCATGGGGAATCCACCAAAACAGCTACAAAGAATCAAATGAAATTTCTTGTACTAGAGCACTTTTGACCTCCAAAAATGGCAATTGTATGTGATTCAACCTAAAAGAATTAAATTCAGAAGGAGTCATTTTCAGTGCTGATCATTTTATTGGCATGTTCCCAACTCTCCATTCCCAATATTCTCTTAGGTTTTTGCATGTACAGAAAAATAGTCAGTGGTAAGTAGTACAAGCCTCCTTAGGTCTCTGAACTACCAGCAAATCTACAGATGCTTTCTTTTTAATAATAATAATGCTAGATAAGTGCACTTCCATAAAGATTATATCATATTATCCTCACAGTAATATCCTCAGGGAAGATATTATCCTCATCGTACATATGGAAACAGGCTCAAAGAGGTTAAACGGCTTGTCTGATGACAAATGGAAAGTACCAACCTCTAAGTATTCTGGCTGCTAGTCTGCTCTTCTTTCCACTTTGTGTAGATAGCCCATCTATGAAACAGAAAGAAGGAGATTAGGTGTGCTGCCCATCAGCTGTGTTTAAATCAGCAGAAAAAAACCAACACAACAAAATGAGGTCAATTTTTATTACTGAAATTGTGATCATTTTACATGGGCTTGAATGCTTGTAGTATCTTTAAAGTAATTAAATTATCATTATTTCCCTTTTTCGAAGTAATTATCTTCCCGGACCTCCTCTCACTTTACAACCTCTAGAATGTCACTGTTGGGAAGACCACTGAACAGTCCCACAGTAAAAGAAAAGTTTCTTGTTCTGCCATCCAAATTTGCCTTTCCTGGTGTTCGCTGCTTTACCCCAATGACTATGTACTGTCTAGAAAACATGCCCAGTGCATTTTCTTTGTTTCAAGAAGAGGCCTACAGAAGACTTTGGGTTTCAATTTGAAAAAATAAATTAATATCCTTGAAAAAAGGATGACTGTATTCCCCTAAGCTTCTTTCATTGAAATGAGCTGCATGAAAGACAGAGTTTACCAGTGGGGTTCAAGGTTAGAGGCAGAAGAGCACACAACCTTGGAGAAGCCTTAAAAACATAAGAGAGAAAAATGTGGTTTATTAGATATACTAGTTACAGAATGAACAGCATATTGTATGTGCTGTGTTAGAGGTATGTTATGAATAACAAAAGCCCTGGAGCATTTACATATTTGTTTTCAGCAATCCTGGCAGTTGGATTTCACCATTCTATGCCTCTTTGCCAGAATCACTAAACACTGGTACATATGGCATCTGAAGTACCATATGCCATAGAAAATGTTAGCTGATGCCTATACTTCTATATTATATTTTTATTTCAGATTTTTGCAGTTTGAACAAAGAATAGTAGAAAAAACAAAATATTGGACAAGCAGTAAACAGTAAAGTGAAAAAAAATGCCTTCAGAGAAAGCAAATAAAGGAAACGAATCTACCATGAGTTAACATGGCTACATGGTAATGAATCAGATATGAGAAGTAATTGTTTTGCATGAATAAATTCAGATAGCCTTCATTCAATTATTTTGCAGCTAAAGGCTGCAACATGAATAGTGAGGGTTGACATATTTTTCTTACCTTATTCTTTCTGACATTTCTTACTAAAAGCATAGTCTCCATTTGATCAAACTTAATTAACATAAGGGCTACAGTCAGTGACATCAGAAATCCAGGTTAAAACAGAAAAATTCATATGCAAGAAATTATTTTGCAAAATATGCTTTAGATTTTGATTGAGAGTTTCAGCTAGCATCTACATTTTCTGTTTTTGTTCTTAGACACAGGAATACTCTAAAATTAAAATCAACATAATCGAATACTTAGCTTTTTCAAAACAGAGAAACAAACAAAAATCCCATAGCTAAACTTTTACGGATAAAATAAACATCATAATAACTGGAAGGCTCTGGAATATAGCAGATAACTGATAGCCCACTGAGAATGATTCAGTGAATATATCAATCGCAGGAGAAAACTGCTTACTCACAATTTTCCATAGGCAGTTTACTCTTTTTAATGGTCTCAAAAACTGGACACAAAATTCTTAGTCTGAATTTGGCCTTGAATGGGTAAATAGTCCAGAATATGGAAACTGATACGAAGTTGGGCTACCTAACTCAGTGGTTGAACGAGTGAGCCTAATGGAGTAAGTAAGGAAAAAACAAATCAAAAACTTGGCAATGTAAAGCATAAACGGTGCGATAATTTGGTTTAAAATCATCTAACGCTATTAATAGGTTTAAAGTAGATTTGTGTAGTGTATTAATAATGGTTCTCCAGAGAAACAGAAGCAACACAGAACTAGAACCAAGGAGGGGGGCGGGAGAGAGAGAAAGAGAGAGAGAGAGAGAGAGAGAGAGAGAGAGAGAGAGAGAGAGAGAGAGAGAGAGAGGCGATAGATAGATTTATTATGAGGAATTGACACACAGAATTATAGAGGACAGTCTGCCAGACTAGAGATGCAGAACATCAATGTGTAATTCCAGTCCTTTTCTGCAGGCCTGAGAAATAGAGGACCCAATGATATAAATCCTAGCCCAAGGGCTGGAAAAGACTGAGGTACCAGTTGAAGCAGGCAGACAGGAAGGAAACAAATTCTCCCTTCCTCTGCTTTTGTCCTGTTCAGGCCCTCAACGGATTGGTTGCTGCTCACCCACACTGGGGTGGGATCTCTACTGTACTGACTACACTGATTCAAATGCTAATCTCATTCAGAAACATCCTCACAGACACACCCAGAAACAGTGTGTAATCTGGGCACCTCAGGCCCGGATCAAATTGATACAGAAAACTAACCATCACAAGTAGTACTTTACAGCTTTAAAAGCATATTCGTATTCTTTCTCATAAAAAAATAAATAAATAAACAATTCTGTAATTGGCTATTTATTGGTGCTTTCCCATTTCACATATGAGAAAACCAGCTCAGAAACATTGCTCCCTTGTCCTTACATCTAAAACCATATATGGGGATTATATCCTTTTCTAGAAGTAATTTCATCACAAACTGGAAGGAGATTGAAAACAAAATATCTTTGTCAGAGGAATTGTACATTGTTCATCAAGACGCAAAACTGTATCTGACACAGAATCGTAAGCTGTTCCGAAGAGTTTGCTCTGCACAGGTGGTATGAAGGGGCCTGTGTAATTCTGGGGCTATTTTTCCCATGTCCACTGTCATTTCAGAACCAAGAATCCTAGGCTCCTAAATTTATACAAGGAAACAAAATGTATATGGGGGCTCTTCTATAATGCTAATGTAATTCTCCCTTGACAGAGCTCTAAATCTAAAAACATAACAAGGCCTGTGTATTTGTTTTCTAGAGATGCCATAATAAATTATTACAAACCCTGTAGCCCAAAACAACAGAAATGGGTTATCTCACAGTTCTGGAGAACAGAAATCCAAAATGAAGTTGCTGTTCTCTCTGAAGCTCTAGAGAAGAAAGTGCCCTTGCCTCTTTCAGCTCCTGATGGCTCTAAGCATTCCTTAGCTTTTGACTGCATAACTCCAATCTTTGCCTCCATCTTCCCACAGCCTTTTCCTCGTCTTCCTATGCATCATACTTCTGTGTGTCTCTTATAAGGACACTAGTCATTAGATTTAGAGCCCATTCAGATAATGTAGAATGACCTTATATTTAAGATTGTTAACTTAATTACATCTGCAAAGACATTTTTTCAAATAAGATCACGTTCTCAGATTCCAGGGATTAGACTTTGAAACTAGAGATCAACTGTAAAAAGAAAACTGGAAGAATCACAAATATGTGGAGAATAAACAGCATGCTACTAAAGAACTGGGTCATAGAAGAAATAAAAGGAGAGATCAAGAGATACATAGATTCTATGGATTAGAATGTGGACATATCTTTTGGAAAGTGACACTGTTCAACCCACTAGAATTCACTCTCTGCCTCGCCCCCCAAATTCACATCTGCCTCACATGTAAAGTGTATTCAAACTATTACAACATATTCCAAAGACTCAACTCATTGTGGCATGAACTCTTAAGTCCAACTTCTCATATAAATATCATGAACTCAGAAGTCTCAAATATTGTTTACATTAGGTTTGGATTAGACTCTGAGTATAATCCATTCTGGGACAAAAATTTTCTTTCTCTGGTTATGTAAAATAAGAGTACTTGTTATCTGCTTCCAAAATACAATGGTGGGATAAGCATAGACATTAGACATAGAATAAGCATTCCCATTTCAAAGGGAGAAATTGGAAAGAATAAAGGGGTCATCGGTTCCAGGAAATTTGGTATACATACAGGAAAATTCCATTAGGTGTTAAGGTATAAGTACTTCTCAGTACCATAGTTTTGTCTTTTTGAGAATGTCATATACATAAAAACAATGATAGTTAATCTTTTCAGATTAACTTCTTTCACTCAGTTTAATTCCTTTGAGAAACATCCAAGTTTTATATCATTATCAATAGTTTGTTCCTTTTTCTTGCTGAGTAGTTTTCCATTATATATATATATATATATATATATATATATATATATATATATATATACACACATATATACATACATACACCAAAGTGGCTTATCCATTCCCCACTGAAAGACCTTATGGTTGTTTTAAGTTTTTGGAAATTATGAACATAGCTGCTATGAATGTTAGTGAATAAGATTTTGTAAATATGAAATGCAGTTTTATTTCTCTAGGATAAATACCCAAACAATTGGATTGTTGGGTCAAATAAGTGTATATTTAACTTTGTTTTAAAAACTGTCAGTTTCCCAAGGTGGCTGGACAATTTCACACTCCCACCAGCAATATAATGAGAGTTCCAATTGTTCTGCATCCTCCTCAGCTGCTGTAAAATAAATACTTGTGTTCCACCATCCTCCTCAGCTGCTGTAAAATAAATACTTGTGTTCCACCTGAAATACCAATGCGATGGTAGTTGGAGGTGGGGACATTGGGAGGTAATTAGGTCATGAGAGTGGAACCCTCATTACTGAGATTAGTGCCTTTCTAAGAAGAGACAGGATACAGATTATTTCTCTCTCCCTACCATACGAGGTGGCCATGTGCAAACCAGAGAGAGGCCCTTCACATGAACCTGACCTTACTGGCACCTTGATCTTGGACTTCTAGCCTCCAGAACTGTGAGAAATAAATTTCTTGTTTTTAAGCCACCAAGTCTAGATATTTTTGTCATAGCAGCCCAAGCAGATTAATACACTAGTACTTGGTATTATTAGTATTTTTTTCTTTTAACTATTCTAATATTGAAAATCATTGTGATTTTAATTTTTGTTATCTGTACTGACTGAAGATATTTAACATCATTTCATGTACTCATTTGCCAACCATTATCTTCATAGGTGAGTATCTCTTCAAATCATTTACCCATACTTTAATTGGGCTCTTCATTTTCTTCCTTTTGAGCTTTAAGATTTCTTTTTACATTTTAAAGATAAGTCCTTTATTAGATAAATTATTTGCAAATATTTTCTTTTGGTCTACAGTTTGTCTTTTCTTCCTCTTAACCATGCCTTTCATAGCAAAAAGTTTTAAATTTTTATTAAGTCCAATTTATCATCTTTTCTTTTATAAAACATTCTTTTGATAGTATACCTAAAAACTCATTGCCTAATCCCAGGTAATGAAGACTTACTCCAATGTTTTCTTCTAAAAATTTTAGTTTTAGGTTTTACATTTAGACCTATGATGTATTTTTCATTAATATTGATATAAGGTGTGAGCTTTAGCTGATTTCTTGTTTTGTGCATACGGATTGTTCCAATGCCACTTATTAAAAAAAAAAATTCTTTCTCTAATTATTTTGTACCTTTACTAGAAATCAAGTGGTTATATTTATATGAATATTTTGCAGAACTCTCTATTGTGTTCCATTGCCAATAACGCACTATCTTGATTACTATAGCTTTATAGTAAGTCTAGAAGTCAGGTACTATAAATTCTATAAATGTATTTTTTTTTTCAAAATTGTTTTAGCTATTCTATTTCTTTTTGACTTCCCATATAAATTTTAGAATCATTTTATCTGTATCTACAAAGTATGCCTCTGTATTTTGATTATAATTATGTTAGGTCTACAGATTAATTTAAGAAATATTGACAACTTTGCTATATTGAGCATTTCAATCCATGAACAAGGCATATTTCCCCATTATTTAAATTTTCTTAGACTGCTTTCATCAGCATTTTGTAGTTTTCAGCATATAGGCACTGAAGTTTGGTTAGATTTATTCCTAGGTATTTCCTTTTTTGTGATGAACTTGAAATTTGAAAAAAAAAAATTGGTATCCAATTGTTCATTGCTAGTATGTCAAATGATTGTTTTGTGTATCGCCTTGTGAGCTTGTATTCAGAAACCTCGCTTAACTCACATATTTATCCTAGGATTTTAAAATAAATTCCTGGGAATTTTTTCATGTTGGAAATTATGTCATTTACAAATATTTTTATATTTTTAAAATTTTATTTCTTTATTTCTATCCTATACCTCTTCATATCCTATACATCTTCCTTTACACCCTATACATCTTTTATTTCTTTCTTTCTACCCCATATATCTTTTATTTCTTTTTCTGGCCTTATTGCAATGGCTAGGATCTCCAGGATGATGTTCAATAGCAACGGTGAAAGCAGATATTCTTACCTTTTTCCAGTCAAAGAAGAGAAACATTCATTCTATCACCAACAAATACAATGTTAGCTGAAGATTGTTTGTAGATGTCCTTTATCAGATTGAAGTTCTCTATTCTTAGTTTGCTTAGAGTTTTTATCAAAAATAGATGTTGAATTCTGTCAAATACTATTTCTGGATTAACTAATATGATCATGTAGGTTTTTCTTCTTCAGCTTGTTAATATAGTAGATTATACTGATTCATTTTCAAATATTGAACCAGCCCTGCATTTCTCTAGTGTCACTTTCATTTATATATTGGTTGATTCTATTTACTATTTTACCGGGGACTTTGTGTCAAGGTTCATGATGGATATTGACCTGTACAATTTTTTTCCTGTATTACTCTTTTCTGGATTTTACAGGTGGTCTCATAAACTTTGAAATGTTTCCTTGTCTGATATTTGCTGGAAAAATGTGTAAAATTGTTGTAATGTCTTCACCAGTTTAGCCATTTCAGCATCGAGATTTTCCTTTGGGAATTTTTGGTGGTGTTGTTTTGTTTTGTTTTTGTTTTACTATGCATTCAATTTTTTAAGCAGTTTTAGGACTGTTGGAGTTCCATCTTGGTTGAGTTTTGGTAGTCGTGGTCTTCAAGGACTTTGCATTGCGTCTATATTTCTTGAGTTGTCATAGTATTAGCTTAGTATCCTTTTAATGTCTGCATCTCCTCTTTCATTCCTGATATTAAAAATGTAAGTCTTCTCTTTGTCAGTATTAATAGAGATTTATCAATTTTATAAATGTTTTTCAAAGAATTAGCTGTGTTTTCATTCATTTTATTTATTGTTTCTTATGAAAATTTCTTTCATTTCTATTCTTAGCTTTATTACTTGTTTTTATTTGTTCTTTTCCCCTTCTTTCTCTACTATAAAGTAGAAGCTTAGATTATTGATTTGAGACCTTTCTTCTTTTACAGTGGGCCATATGGGAGTAACTCCTAGGGAGCAGGCTCAACCAAGCAGGTGCATTTTTTCCTTTGAGCACATTGAATATGACATTCCACATCCTTCTGGCCTCCACTGTTTCTGCTAAGACATCAGCTACTAATTTTATTGACGTTCCTTTATAAATGACATGATTTTTCTCTTGCTGCTTTTAAAATTTTCTCCTCTCCTTTGACTTTCAACATATTTACTATGATTATCCTTTTTGAAATTCATTGAGCTTTCTGGACACATAGGTCATTGTTTCTCAATAAATTCGGGGATTTTTCAGTAATTATTTCTTATATTTGTTTCTCCTTTCTCTCCTTCCTTCTTATACTATTATTATACATATGATGGTAATAGTACTTAATGGTTTCCCACATTTCTCTGAAGCTCTGCTCATTTTTCTTCTTTCTTTTCCTCACTGTTCTTCAGCTTGTGTACTCTCTATCAATCTATATTTAAGTCCACTAATTCTTTCTTCTGCCAGTTTAAATGAATTTTTTACCTGTTACTTCACTTTCTAACTCCAGAATTTCCATATTTTTAAAATTTCTCTCTCTTTATATTGTCTTGATGTACCATCGTCATCATACCTTCCTTTACTTCTTTAGTCATACTTTCCTTTAATTCTATGAACACATTTACAACAGCTACTTTAAAATCTTTTTCTGTTAAAGCCAACATTTGGTCATTCTCACAGACATTTTCAGTTACCTTCTTCTTATACAATATGTAGGTCATATTTTCTTGCTTCTTTTCATGCTTTCTAATTTTTTTTCTTGGAAACTGGACAGGTTAGATAATACATTGCAGCAACTTTGAGAACTAGTCCCCTGCCTCAGGCCTGTTATTCTTATCCACCCCCCTCCACACACACACACACACACACACACACACACACACACACACACAATTAATGTTAAGCCTCCGATGCTCTCTGATCAGGGAGGCACAGCCCATAAGTCACTCTGTGATGACAGTGGTACTAGTAGTAATCTCTTCAACCCTTGCCTTGATCACACGCAGCTGTTAAACTCTACTAATTCCTAGCCTATTGCCTATTTCAACAATGCCCTCACATTTTCTACAGAAATAGAAAAAACAGTCCTAACATCTGTATGGAACCAAAAATGACCCTGAATACCAAAGCAATATTGAAAAAGAAGAACACGATTGGAATCATCACACTTCCTGATTTCAAACTATGTCGCAAAGCTATAATAATCAAAAGAGTTTGGTAATGGCATAAAAACAGATACATAGACCAATAGAACAGACAGAGAGCCCAGAAATAAACCTATGTATATATTGTCACCTAATCTTTGACAAGAGGGTCAAGAACACCTAATGGGAAAAGGATAATATTTTCAATAAATGATGCTGGGAAAATTGGATATCCTTATGCAAAATAATAAAATTGGACCCCTATGTTACACCATTCACAAAATTAACTTGAAATCAATTAAGCACTTAAATGTAAGCTCTGAAATCCTAAAATTCCTAAAGAAAACAGGTAAAAAGTTTTTTTGATATTGATCTTGGCAATAATTTCTTTAGATATGACAACAAAAGCATATGCAAGAAAAGCAAAAATATACAAGTAGAACTACATCAAACTAAAAAGCTTCTGTACAGCAAAGGAAACAACGAAATGAAAAGGCAACTTATGGAATGAGAGAAAATACATGCAAACCATCAATCTGATAAGGAGTTAATATCCAAAATATATGAGGAGCCCCTGTAACTCAATAACAAAAAACAAATAATCCTAGTAAAAAATGAAAAAAGGACCTGAATATATGGGTACACAAAAAGATGCTCGATAGGCACACCTAACTATCATCTGAATGCTGAATATTAGATCCTCAAAACTTACTCATAACTGAAAGTTTATATTGTTTGACTAAAATTTAATTTCTCCCAACCCTGCACCTCTGGCAACCACCATTCTATTATGTCTCTATGGATTTGACTTTTTCTTCTTTTTTTTTAGATTTCACACATGAGTGAAACCATACAGTATTTGTCATTCTCTGTCTCATTTATTTCACTTAGCATAATGCCATCCAGGTTCATCCATGTCAAAAATGGCAGGATTGTGACTTTTTTATGACTTAATAATATGCCATTGCATATATATATACATATGTATATATATACACCATATTTTCCTGATACACTCATCGATCAACAGACACTTAAGTTGTTTCCATATCTTGGCTATTGTGAGTAATATTGCAGTGAACCTGGGAGTAAAGATATCTCTTTAAGATAGTAATTTTGCTTCCTTTAGTTATATATCCAGAAGTGGGATTGCTAAACCACATGGTAGTTCTATTTTTAACTTTTTGAGGAAACTTTAATAACAAAAACTTTTTATTATTGCTTGTCTAACAGGTGTGAGGTGATATCTCATTGTGGTATTGCTTTGCATTTCTCTGCCGATTAGTGATGTCGAGCATCTTTACATGTGTCTGTCTATCGAGCATCTTTTTATATACCCATCTATTCAGGTCTTTTTTTCATTTTTAATAGAATTATTTGCTGGCTTCTTTTGCTATTGAGTTATAGAAATCCCTCAGGTATTTACCTGAAATTTACAAAGAGAGTAGATCTTAAGCATTCTCACCAAAAAATAAAAAAGGATAACTATATGAAGTGATGGATGTTAATTAGCTCAATTGTGGTAATCATGTCACGATGTATATGGCCATACCACCCTGAATGTGCCTGATCTCAGAAGCTCAGCAGGATCAGGCCTGGTTAGTACTTGAATGGGAGACCACCTAGGAATATCAGGTGCTGTAGGTGTTAAGGAAAAAAAAGAAAAGAAAAAAACATCACCTTATATACTTTAAATATATCTGATTTTATTTGTCAGTAAAGCTGGAAAAAAATAAAAAAATAAAAAAACAGTTCCCAATTTGTAGAATTCCTCTACAGAATAATTCAATCATATTGTGGCTCCTTCAATAGAACAGTTTCTGAGGTCAGCATTTGATATTTGTACTAACCCTAGAAGGGCTCCTCCCAGCTCTTATTCCCCAGGTTCTTTCTCACAAACTAGCTGGTGTATATGGTCTAGGCTATATCTACAGTAGATTCACCAATCTCCCAATTGTTTTTTACTATAACCTCTACTGTTGTTGAAAGTAGCCCTTAGGTTAAAATTTCACCACTCTTGCAAATGAAGTAAATTCTTTTAGAAGTAGATAAGGAACAATCTCCTTCTTGACCAGGTACTCCATAACCCCACCCCCCACAAGCAAAATCTCTGAGCCTGGGCTCTAGACCTGGGGGTGGGAACAATAACAAGCTTCTTTTCTCTTTGAGTGACATCCCAGTCTAGGAGTTGAGTGCTTAGAGGGGAGTGTGGTAGGGGTTGGGAGGGTGGGAGTTGCAGCGACCTGCAGTCATTTCAGCTTTCTTCTCTTGGCTTTGAATCTCTACCTCAATGACTGGGGGGAGGGTTATGAGGAGGCCCCAGAATTCTCAATGCACCACACCCAAAGTAGAATCTCCATTCCACAAGTAAGGGTTGGGCATAAAAAGGAAGCTCCCCACTTCTAACCACACTCACTCTGAGACTTAGCCTCAGCAATAGGCAGCTAGGGGCAGGATGCGAAAAGCAGAAATCCTCCTCCTATTACAAAGAAAATTATTTAGTTGAGAACTAGGAGATAGAGGGCCCTGTGTTCTTAGCAGCATCAGTCTGCAGTTGAGTCTGTGGCTTACTGAGTTGGTAGAGGGAAGAAGGGGACTGGTCTTGGTTCAAATACCACAGACTCTAACCATTCTTACCGAATTTTCATAGAATTTCTTGGGTAGATATTTCTTCATTTGCCATTTGCCTTTAGGACCATTTCCAGAGGCTTTCAATGATTGTTTATACAATTTTCACTAGTTTCAATGAAGAATGGGTCAACAGAGCTCCCTAGGTTATCATGCCAGAAATTTATCTATTTCAGTTACATTTATTTTTAGTTATATATGGTACTTCCAAAAGTATTCATCTTAGCTTCTCCCTCATAATTTTAAATTTTTCTAGAGTCACTTTATTTCTCTCCACTAAAATAATGACTGTCAATTTTATATCGGTCCTCTCAAATTTTCAAACTCTTAGTTTCTAGGAGATTTGGAAATGAGGCTTTTCTTGGGTTCATATCTAGAGTGAACACTCAAGACTTCGATATTAGTTATTCATCTAAAATTAGGGAAAAGAATATCTTTCTCCATCACTGTCCTCTTTCCTCATTTTGTCTATGTGTTAGTTCAGTTTCAAGAGAAAAGGATAAGGATGTTAAAGTTGGAAAGAGGCAAAGTTACTTCAATCTGGACTTTACACAGACTCAAGTGAAGGCATTCGTAGGATTTCTTGTTGCTGTTGGGTTGATTTGTTATAAGGTAGTCACCTTTTGCTGAAGCCCGGCTGACTTCTTTAAAAACAGCAGTCAGCAAGTGACTAACTATGCCTCACAAGATTAATTCCAACACAGGAAGCTACAAAATGATGAGATCTGAGGATGCCCAAGGGAAGTCAATAGGGTGTACTCTCAAATTCTTTCAGGTCCTGGCTTGCAAAGCCTGCCATGTCTTGGTTTGCAAAGCCTGTCAAGACCTCTGGAAATCTTTCATGAGTACTAGTAGAAACCTTTCAGCCAAAGAGCTCTGAGAGATGAATCTTACTTGGATGCTTAGGTTTACAATGCCTGTTAAGTTTTTACTTCCAGTTAGAATTGTGCCTCGAAAAGATGTTAGCAGGAAGGGTTTTCTGAGAATCTTATTTGTGAAAAATAATAGTTATGTACTGGTTATTCTCCATTCGTCTCCCCGAGATCCATTTTCCCCATCCCTCTGTGCCTGGCTCTGTGTCCTCCTAAATTAACGCATGCTCCAGCACCTTGCCAACTAGTTTCCAGTGGCTTTTGGCTGATGGAAGATAACAACGTGAAACTGGAGGGTGTGAGAAGAGAAAGATAGAGATGTTTTGTCCCTACTCCTTCCTTGCTATACCACTGCCTCTCTGGTGGTAGCTGTGTCCCTATGACTCTCGGTGGGCCCATCCTCTAAAGTTCCTGTCCTGACTAGGCTCTAGAAACACTAGTCCCTCTAGGAGCTTCTTGCTGTGTTGTTTCGTGTGCTTCATCATCTCATTTGTTCTCTTAACCATGCCCATATTTTATAAGTAATCTCTTCATATGATCCGTTTATACTGAATTCTGTTTCCTGCTGGATTCCTAATAATTATCATATTTTAAGACCCATGTGTGTCATTATTTCTAAGTCTCACCATAACTCTGCAAGCCATTATTGACATTACTCACCCATTCACAGACAAAGACATATGACTTAGACAAGTAAAGTACCCAGTCACACATATAGTGAGTCACAGAGTTGGAATTAAAATTCTGATCTTTCTAATCAAAGTCATTTTCCTTATTTCATTTAAATTTGTAAACAGGTTCTACTTATATTTTTCTTCCAAAGACTAATTTTATTTAATATAAGTGAGATTTTTATATCAGCTGTTTTATGAATATATTGATGAAGCTTAAGCCCTTATTTTGAAATAGAATTTGATGATGTTCAAAAAGAAATTGCTAAATTTAAGTATAGTATCCCTGACTGATAAGTTTTAATGACTATAATGAAAAAAAAAAGATTGTATTTGAAACAGTGATTAAACTTGATAATCTGCTCTTGACTGGTGCCAACGTTAAGTTTTCTTTGTCTTCAATTTTTTTTTTTGGTTGCAACTCAATAACCATTTCCAATCCCCTTATCCCTAACTCTTTACACTTTGAGGCTAGTTCTCTCAGACTCTTTTGCAGGTATTCATGGCCTGGTGACCTAAGTCTGGCTAATGAAAAGTATTTCCTTCCCTGATAAAATGAAAACTACTTTTATTTGCTCTTGTCCCGTTCTTCATGCCTAAAACAATGGTATGGTGCCTGAAATTATAACAGTCATCTTGTGATCATGAACCAATATAAGTATGTCCCAAATATTTCATAATATTATATACCTATACTTAAAAGAATATTATAGTTTTATACATAGTATATGTGCATGAATATATCTAATAAAGGCCTGTTAGACTCAAACACTGAGTTTAAGAAATCCTTAAACTTCTGAGTTTTGTTTTATTAAATATTGAATGAATAAAAAGAATATTTCTAAAATATGTGCATGACATAAAGAAAAACAATACACTGACCACCTAGATAACCACAACCCAGTATAAGAAAAAGAACAATGATGGAGGCAACTTCTATTTTATATTTTATACTCATCCATCCTTTGCCATTTTAATAATTCTCTTGCTTTCCTTTGTTCACCTTTATCCCACTTGAAAGGCTAGAAATTGAATAACTTTACCTCTTTTATCGATGTTAATACATGCTGATATCTTAGTCCCAACACCTGTTACCTTTTAAAATGCAGTAACGATTTTATGCAGTAAAGCCTGACAGCTTCCCTCCCTCCTCAAATTATAAGGCAAAGAGACTAATGCAGCATTAAAAACAGGAAGGTGCTCTTTATATTGATAATCAAAAAGTTTTGAAGAGGGCTGAGAAGTTTATCTTTTCAGAGATAGATAAGAATTACACATGGTGAGGTTGTGAGGGTAGTGGGAAATAGAGGGAGGAGAGAGAAGTCTTACGGTTAGGGTTGAGAGTGTAGATCTTTGTGTGTTTTTAAAGAAGCAACTTCAACTTCGAGGTTTCATAAGGGGTTCCCCTGCTCCTCCTCCCTCAGCTCAGCCCTAAGCAGGCAGACCCCTGCCCAAGCCTCCTTCCTGAGATCTTGCATATGCTTTCTTGCTAAATGACTCTTCACACCGTTATCTCCTCACGGGATACATCTGTTGGGTGCCTCACATCCTCAGCTCTGCTTTCATCTTTTTGCATCTCAACACATTGTTTCCTCAGTCCTGGTGCCAGAGTGGAAGGGAGCCATCCCGCCCTGCCTGCTCTGGGATTGGCAGCGAATGAATGATTGGCAGCGGGCATCTCTGTCAGGGCTTTGGCATGCTGCGGAGTAGAAGCCCTGTGCTAATGAATGCCATCTACACCTACCAGATGTGCCACTGGGTGACATGCCAAATCTTTTACATAATGCCATTCTGCCGGACACGCGACAGCTGGGGGGGGGGGGGAGGGAAGGGGGAGGAGTCTTTTGATGCCTCTGGGTGGGTGTGGGTCTGCCTTTCTTTTTTTAATTCGGACCTCCCGCACCACCCATACACCCAATCAGCTACCCTTACATTAGACTAAAACCTTGGCTAAGGGCATCTTAGAGATAGGGCATCCAGAGATAGCTCTGGAAACTTTCGACCTTTGTTCCTGGAACATCTCCCTTCGCTGTCTCCCACATTTATCACCTTTTTTTCTTATTTGAGTTTGCTCCCACCCCCACCCAAACTCAAAAGAGGGGAATTTTTTTTTTTAAGTTAAAGATAAAAATAATCATTGGAAAGATCTAAAATGGAAGGAGGGAAAGGGAGAAACCACACTTCCCTTCCCCCTTCCAATTACTCTCTCCTTCGCAACGGTAAATGCACAAGGATGAGCCTCCGTCACCCCATCCCTTTCCTTTTCCATGGTCCACGGAAAACTAGAGCGTACTTAAACCCGAGGGTGATATCTTGTCAGTGCCCCGCGTTCTGGCTGAAGTAGTTGTATTAGTGTGGAGATGTCCAGAATTCCATGCCGGTTGGAGAGGAATATTTTCTGAAGTGGGTTGGATTTGGTGGGAGGAAAGGGAAATGAGAAAACCACTTCTGACGGACAGCGAGTGTGTGCGAGTGTAGGAGTGTTTTGGTTCCCACCCTCCCAGGTCTCCACCTCCCGAGGGGAAGTGGCAGCGGGGCGGCTACCGAGCTGGTCCCGGGCTCTTTCGCTTGGCCTGCCAGTCAGGACTGCCCTGGAATTCGGGGGACTTCAGAGGGCCTCTGCTCCTCCTACCCAGGGGCCGTACCCCCCTCACACACACTCTTCCACTACACACACTCGGGCTGTGCTCCCACGCTCAGACCCTTACCCCTCGCGTGCCTCGGGCCGAGCCGCCAGGCCCCCTCCCTTGCAGCCGCACCCCCTCCCGCTGCCGAGGCTCCAGATGGCGACTCCTCGCGCTCGGCTCACGGCCCCCAGACGCCGCCCCGCAGCAGCCGGCGGTCGCTCCCCTCCCTCCCAGCTGCTGCGGCAAGACTGGGGCGCTTGGCGAGCAGGCCGAGCTCCTCCGCTGTCTCCGATTGGGACGGAAGCCGGGCCGCCAAGCGGCACGCAGGAGCTGTGCTCGGAGGAGGAGCCCCGCAGCCCCAGGTGAGGAGCCGCGAGGGAGAGCACAGGGAGGAGATATGCTGAACCCTCCGATACTCCCCTCAAGCCCCACTCTGACCTCTGCCCTTCCTCTCCGCACTACCGCAACTCCCCAGCGCCGCGGGCGGGGCAGCCGCTGAAGGCGAGTCCTGGCGGGACCGCAGGGAGCGGCCGCACAGCCGCCAGGAGGGGGCGCGCAGCATCCCCGAGTCCCGGCTGGACGGCGGGCTCCTCCTGGGCGTCCTGCCCCAGTCGGGTGGAAGACTGTCTCCGACGGAAAGGTGCCCCCTTCTGCCAGAAAGCTGTAATGCCCACCATCTGCGACCACCCCTTCCCCATTTTCTCCTCTCTTTTCACTACCCTCTGCTCTCTCACTTTCTATGTGCTTCTCTCTCTCTCTCTCTCTCTCTCTCTCTCTCTCTCTCTCTCTCTCTTTCTTGTTTTCTGGGTTACTTTCCTTCTCCCTGCCTCCCCCTTGCATCCTGGAACTTTCCTTCTCTTGGCCATTCAACCGCTCCGGAAGGGGGATGTTTTTCGTGCCTAGGCTCTGACTCTTCTCCACAGGTACCTCCTTGGATTCCCGAGAAAGCAGCCCGGAGAATGGCAGGCTCGCGAGGGTGAGGTCATTCTCTTCAGGGTCGGGGCTGGGAGACTTTGATTTGACAGAGATGCGTTTGAGAGAAACGCTTCCCTTGAACGCGGAGCTCAGAACTCCCCCATATTGGATGAATGTATGGATGGTACTGAACCCCCTTTGTCCCACTCAAAAGTCAGCACACTCGAGGGCATCTTCCTCTTGCGCACACCCTGAAAGACCTAAAGTTCGCCACCTGGTACAGTCTTTCACTGCTGTCCCCCGAAGCAGTTGTGCTGAGGCGGAGGAGAGGAAGGAAGGCACTAAAGGGCCACCGCGCCTGGCGCCCCGCGCCCATCTGACATCTCTCTAATCCCCCAGTGCTCAGCGCGTGCCCATAGACCCTCTGCTCGCTCTTGAGCCGCGGCCGTCAGGCATTAGACCTCCGAGAGCACGTTCCGTAAGCTCCCAGAACAAATCCCCTCGGAAACATTAATCACAACCTCCAGTGAATGCAAAATGTGTGTCCGTGCAGTGTCTGCCTTTTAATCTCGAACGTAATTCTGGAAAGCAGCATCAAACTGGGCTCCATTAATCCCTTACACGAGCAAATGCAATCTCTGACCCACTAGACTCTTTTCCTGCAATTGCACGAGGAGTTAGCTAGAAGATTGTTCAAAGACAGAAGGAAGACTATGAAAGACACTTGCTGCGCGTTAACGCGATGGTGGGGTGCACTTCACAGGAGCTCCTGAAGTGGATCGGAATCACTGGCTAGAGTTCTGAAATTCTGCAGGGGCGGTGGAGCTTCATTGCGGGAGCAGTGGCACCTAGTGGGGTTAGGAGCTGGAGAGGATACTCACTTCTCTTCTCTTAAGGCTTCGGACCCAGGTGGCCTAATCTGTGAACTGTCCCCTCGCGACAAGGCTCGGGCGGGTGGACCGGTCCACCTAGAACACAAGAGAGGGCAGGGTTTGATCCCCTAAGGCCGCTTCCTCGTACTTGAGATGTCACTATCTTGTCGTTAATCAATCATATTTCCCTTCTCCCATTTTATTCAAAACCATCTTCCAGTTCCCTCATAATCGTAATTTGCACCATTGCCTTTTATCTTTGATTAATTAGGAAATCAAAAAAGATAATGGAGGGTCGGGCCAATAAATTAGTCTTAGGAACTGACGGACGTCTGGGGCTGCTGTGTGGGTGGGCATTGCCCAAGGAGACTGGTTGCCCGCTGCTGCCCGCCCTGCAGGAAGGGGTTAAGAAAAGGCGCATGGTGCTGGCTGAGTGGAGAGATCCGCTCTGAAACACACCCAGTGGGCACAAGCCAAGACTTCTCACCGTACTAAGTGGACAGCGTCCTGCGAACTTGAGCTTTTACTGTTAGAGTCTAGAAAAGGAGAAAGGAGAGGACTGAGGTAGTGTGAAGGCAGGACTTCCGTTTCTTTTAAAGAGGCCTCCCTACTAGGGGATGAACAGGTTTAAAACCCGGTGTTTTTAGGCTGAGGTCTGTTTATTTCGGGGATGGGAGTCAGATTTACTTTTGCCTCCTTTCCTTACCTCTCCACTTGCCTATTAATCTGAAGGAGGGCGGGAGGAAGGGAGGAGAGAGAGAAGGGAAAGAAAGTCAGTGAGAAATTCTGTTATTATGATCAAATCAGTTACTCCCTAGCCAAAGAGGAGAAAGCTCAGAACACGGGAGCTGCTCCCTGCCTTCGCAGAGGGGCCGGGCGGGTTCCGGATTCTTCTTTTCTCCTTCCATGAAATCGATCACGCCTCCCAGACGGCTGAAGAAGAGCACTTTGCCACTCTTCACAGCTTCGCCCCAGCCTCTTTAGCTTTCAATTGAAAACCAATTAAAGGTTTCTATAAATCTGTTAGCTCCCCTTTTATCTGGAGACCCCTGATGCATGCGATATTGCCCTTTAGATGCCTCTTCCGTGTTTTGTTTCACAATTGTTGTATCAATATAATGCGGCCTTTCTTCCCCTGTCTCTATAGATACAGATACACAAGGAAAACCAAAGCTATTCAGTCTCCTCATTTGTCCAGCAGCCTAACAGTGGTGCCCTTTCTCTGCTGCTGCTTTCCCTGCTTCGGCAGCAGCAGTTAGGGTAGAAGCAGATGGCTACTGATTGGGGGAGCTTTGTGGCTCTAATACTGAATACTTTATGGAAAAAGACTTTATCATGCTTCGTTGGGCAGAGGAACAGGGGGATAAGATTTATCACCAGGAAAAAGAAATCTTTTCCAAGTTACAGCTTCTTCTCACCAGTTGTGTCCCCTTTGCCCAGGGGTTGAAACACTGAGAAATTGTTTTTATTTTATTTTATTTTCTGCTAACAATACTTTTTAGTCAGGCGCTGAGAGGAGATTATGAGCCAGAAGTTTATGGAATACCTTGGATTGTTGATGCATCAGCATTCTCTGACCTTGGGGGGGGGGATGGAAGGTTATGGTCTCCAGCCCTGTTTGTAGCCATGTTTTCTTGTACGTCCTATTAGTTGCTAAGTAAAACATCATCCTTCCTTATCCTATTATCTATAAACAACAACGACAACATAAAGATGTAAGCATTCCCATTTAAAGTCAGAAGAGGACACTGGAATTGAAGAAGTGAGTCAGTGACGAGGCGTATAGTGATGTAGGTGTGCTTCTCTATCCTGAAAGGACCTAGCTGTAAGGATGACTAAGGGATGTCTGTGAATGTCAGCATTTGGACTCAAATTGAATTTTCAAGCTTTGGGGAAGATTCCGACCTTTTTCTGGAGGCATAATTCACCCCAAGTGAATTCACCCCTATAGAGTTTTTCTCCTCTTGAGTCAGGTATGCTCTGTGTCTGCTGCAGAGATGTATCTCTTCTTCTTATGCAAGAGGGTGCACCCCATTGTTCCAAAGGTTCCCAAAGCCTGTTCTCTTAGAGCAGTTCCCCTTGTCTTCATCCCCTCTCCGAGATCTTCCCCTTCCAAGGACCTGACAGAATGTCACACAGAAATACTCTCAAAACACCTACTGGCAGCCAGGCACAGAGAGATGGAAACCTGTCTCAACGCTGGGTCTCCCATTCTACTTCAGACAAACTCTTTGTCTCTTTAATATTTGAAATGGCATTTGCAACCAAAAGAAAAAAAAATTGTTGATTACATTCCACATTCTAAGCTCCTTTTCTCTGTCTTTCCTATTCTTTTGCTTAGTCCCAAGAAACTGAAGAAAAGAGGCCAGGGGATGCCTGAAGCTTCCAGGAGTGTCACCTAACTTCTTGCCACAAGCGACCTCTTCCCAATTCTGCGTGCACTACCACCCCACATACTGACATGCACCTTTGCACTTTGTCTCTTTCTGAAAGTGAAGCAGGAGAGGTAAGATTTAAAAATTATATTTACCCAGTATTTCAAACTGGCAGGCACTGAGATGCTTTAAATAATAAACTACTTGGGCTCTTACTGTGTGCTAGATCGAATTAATCGCAATGCTTATTGTACTTAATTCTTAGGACCTTTTGAATTAAGTATTATTATCTCTAGTTCATAGCTCCCCTTCCTTAACAAGAAGCAGAAGCACAGAGAGGCTAACTAACCCAAGCAAGCAGTCCAGCTGGGATCTGAACCCAGGCTTGCCTTTGCAATACTCATAATCACCCTATGGGATAAATGTTTTTGATAGTTTACAAATGAGGAAACTAAAAGTTAAGAGAGGTTAGGCGATTTGCTCAAATACGCACAGCTAGTAGATTGCAGACCTGGGGTTAAAACATGACTATTCAGGACCCCAAATTTCGAACTCTCTGGGATCCTTAAGCAGAAAGATCCATGAGGAGACCACAACAGACCTCTGTCACAGGCCCCCTGCCTGGGCGGGAGCTTTCGCAAAGCGAGAGACTGTAGGCAGGAGGTGAACTTAAGGCGTCTGTTCGGGGCTGCGGCTGCGCCAGAGCGACGTGCGGCGGGCGGAGGCGCTACCGCCCGGCAGCCATCGCCCAAACTGGGGGCTCTGTCTGCCTCGCGGCCCACAATGCTCCGCGCGCGGCCCGCGTGCGGGCCCTGGGGGCGGGGCCTGAGGGCAGCAGGCGTGAAGCCCTCCTGCTCGAAGCCAGATGCGGACCACGTGGCTTAGCCCCCAACAGCTGGAGTCGTTCCATCACGCTCCCCAGGCTTGAGTGTGTCAGGAGCAGAGGAACCAGACAGTGCGTGGCGGGCAAGCTCGCCCTTTGTCTGGGCCTATGGTCCTTTGAGGAAGAGGAGGGGCTACACGGCTTGGAACCCTGAGCTCTGGTCAAGGTGGACACCCGGGTCTCCCAGGGTTCTGGACCTCGGGGTCCTCACCGGGGTATGGCAGTCGAGTTAATCAGCAATGTTTTTCGTCTCACTGGGTTGCGATGCCTCAGCCCTTGACAACCTGACTTACCCCTCATTTCTAACGTGGTCCCGCTCCCCGGCCTAAAGAAAGGGCGCCCAGATGGTCATTGGGATAGAAGCCGGATGTACCAGCTTCCTTGCAGAAAACTCTCTGTTCCATAAAGAGGAGAAAAGGGAGGAGGAATTGCAGCTTGTGGTGGGAACATTCGGGCCCTTCCTTCTGCAGTAGAGGGTATCTCTGAACATCTAGACAGATTTCTCCAGCCTACTTTACCCTCCAGTACCTCCTAACAACCTCCGTAGAAATATTGAGAAATCCCAGCCTTTGCAGAGTGGTTCTGAAAGCGGTGCACAATACAATTCCCAAGTTTTCTCATGAGGAAACCAAGGCAGTGTTGTAACAGTAACAATAGCCAGCACTAAAATGGGTATTTAATATATGTCAAGCGCTGTTGTGTGCGATTGCTAAATATTAATTCAGCGTTCACAATAACTTTATAAATTTATTACCCTCGGTTCACAGACAAAGGCCTGAAGCATAGAAGGGTTAGGTAACCTACCCGCCAAACCCCCAGCAACAGGAACCGGGATTCAAACCCAGGAGGTCTAGTTTCTCTGACAGAGTTGTGGCCTAAACTTGAGTTGTTCGTCCTTCTTGGTCAGTTCTCCAGACTTCTAACTAAGGAGAATATTTCTTAATGAAGGCATCAAGGCCTCGCTGGGATGTCCAAAGCTGAAATGAAACTAACCTCAGCTCTTGGAAGTAGTCCCTTACCATCTGCTCAGCAACTGGCTTCCTAAAGTGCACTGTCTCTGTTCCCTCAACTGACTGCTCCCAGAGACCCTGGAAGCAGCTCTTGCCAGCCTTGGTTTGCCTGAGGGGAAAATTCAAGGCTGGGAGAGGTCAGTCAGCCCAGCTAGTAAGAAATGGGAAAACAGAACCACGCCCTGGGAAAGGTGGTCAGGGAACCTTCTAGGCAAGGATGTGTGCTGGGGGTAGGGGTGGCAGTGATGATGGTATAAAGGATCATAGCTGTTGGGGAAAGCCCAGACCTCAGGATGCCTTTCCTCCAGGAAAGTGATCACCTAGTAGGAGACAATTGTTGGCACTAATTCCAGAGAGATGGTAGGAGGCTGGAAAACATGGAAAACGCGGAAGGGTCGGCTTAACTGCCCTTGGTCCCTGCTCCATCCTGTGTTCTGGACCTCGCCCAGTGCGTTGCTTGGTCTTCCCAAGTTCATGGTTTGCATGTGGGAAAGAGCGACTCCCCCCCCCACCCCCACCCCCAGCCAGCTGAAGGTAGCTTGTCTGCTTTCCGGTGCCTTTCTGTGTCAGGGTTCTACACTTTTGATGAATCATGCCAAATGTATTGGGAGTGGTGTCTGTGTCTTCGTGATGCTGTTGGGATAGCACCCTCCCTGGGTCTCTCTCCCAGAGACACTACAATGAAGCCCGGAGATCATTTGGCCTTCTCTGCACACTCTGTTGCTGTGCCCTTTAGTGAGACATGAGCACCTCAGAATCCAGACAAGTATTGTCTGGATCTAATAGTCACTTTTGTGCCTTGCCTTGCCTTGCCACCCAAACATTGGGCCCAAATTCAGTTGTGAGTGGCTTGGGATAGAGCAGCTCATTCAGTCCCCCAGGTAAGAAATAGAATCCGCTGCACTCAGCACATTGACTTTCTCCATGATATTTTCACAAGCTCAGAGAATCCCGAACTTGTCTGGAAACATTAACTTCCTAGAGCCCAAGGTAAACTGACTCTAAAATGTAGATAATGCTATGAGACATCTGATCACACACACAAGGTACTAGATACAGAAGTCATAAGTAAAATATATTCTGTAGAACTCTCTTTAGTTTTGTTTCTCCAGGAGCAATTGCTCTCCTATACAACTGTATACAAACTATTTTCTCGAAACCATCTTACACAAATATGTGCAAAATGGAGCACTGACTACTTTATGGACATATAACCAAGAAAAATGATAGAGTCCTGACAGTTTTATAAATTGATGCTTTCAACAATATTTACCCAAAATCTGTTTACACACACACACACACACACACACACACACACACGTCTGATCAGGTATAAATTTGTTCGGAACTAAATTGGATTCTAGGCCTTCAGGAAATGTCAACATCCAGGTCTTTATAGTCAATATTTTTATTCTTATTAGAAATTTATGAATGATTTATTTGATAATTCTGGATATTATTTATTTTTAAAAGATGGGCTTTCCGTAAAATGTTAAAGGAGATTATAAACATCTTGGTTACCTTTATATCACATGACCAGACTACCAAATCAATCTGGGAACTGGCCTTTCAATCAGCAAATTCAAGAGAATAAGTATGTTTCAGTCCTCTTGCCTATTATTTCTGCCACTTTGAAATATATATACAGTATTGTTTATAGTAGTCATGCTGTTACTATTGTTTCTGACAAGTTGATCTTTGAATTCTTTAAGAGTTCACTTTCTCAAGTATTAGAATTAAAGACTCATTGGTAGTTTTTAATTGCTTATGAAAATCTGTTAAAACCTATTGGCTTTCCATTTAATATATGGGGACGCTAGTGTAATACCTCTGGATTAAGTCATGAAACACCTGCAATTTACTTGAGTTGAAATCATGAAAGATAGTTTTCACTCAAACACTCCAATTTGCAATATGAGCAGAGGAACAATTTGGGTATGAGAACATAGTTTGTGAAGAAATAAACTATATTTCCAAAGCTCTAACAAAGCAATATGAATCATCACTGTTGTGGTTACTAATTGCTATCTAGTCCTCCAAATCATTTTCATTTCTTTTCTTTTTTGTCCTCCTTTTCCTTCAAGAAAATCAGATGTGTCTGTCTCTCTTCTCAGGCTTCAGGAAAGTATGCTATGGATAAATTCCAAGCTAGAACATCCTGGGCATTTGTGTTCTGCCTAGAACTCCTTCCCAGGAGACCAGCTTTATGCAGCTCATCCCCCACACCTCAGAGGGCTAGCTGGGATCAGGTGCCAAGGAATTGAATCTGCCCAGTATGCATCCACTGAGTCAATCAGCATCTCTCTCTTTTTTTTTTTTTTTTTACACACAGGAATTACACAGAGACTAAAATAGAGCAGAAATGAGGTGGAATTCACCTACTGAGTGTTGAAATAATGTCCCTTTTCATGGCTGTGAAAAGAAATTTGATGTAGTTTCTCGACTTGGTGACATTTCTAAAGCTTAGAGCCAATCGTCTCAAAATCTGATACTCCCTTCCATTTGATACTACTGGACACCCTTTGGTTCCTAGGCTGCCTGGAAGCCTGGCTCCGAGGGTGAGGAGGCTCAGAGTAACTGAGAGTTGGCCATTCCTACATTTCTTTTCTCCTATCTCCCTTCTACTACTGAGGTCTATTCAAAGGCTGCTGTGTCTGACTCTGGAAAAACTTCATAACCTTCAGATTTGAAGGATATTCCTACCAGCAATTTAAATATTCATCTGAGGAGGGACATAAAAGAGAGAGAGAGACTCCCTAGGGTCAGGATGCTCAGTATTGGATCTGGGTCACAGGTCACACACAGGTGAACATGAAGCATTGGATTCAGATCTGTGGTAGTTGCCTTTAATGTCACTTCAGTTGTTAGCACTGCTGGAGGTCATACTCAGAAGCCATTAAGCCAGTTGACTACGAACCCAGATCCAGAAGAGGAAATGAATTATTCAAAGTTCTCAAAGGTTAGCTCAAAGCTGAGCCTCAACAAAATGGCAAGTGGAATCTGAGATCCCTTAGAGAGAGGGTTTTAAACTTGAGAAAGGTAGGTTATAGTCATAATGACAGTAGTAGTGGTAGAAGCAGCAGCAGAATTTAAAACAGCAACCATTCATTAAGAAAGAGGAAAAGCTGGAGAGAAAAATATGAGTCAGGAGTAATGATCCCTCCAGTTGGGAGCCTGGAGTCCCTCCTCACAGGCTACAAAAATAATCCACCCCTTTCTTAAGTCTCTGCCTCTACCAAGATCAGGCTATGAAACATTCACTCACTTATCACTTGATGAACCAACTCTAATACTTAGGGTGAGGAATGGACCCAAACTGAGATTGCCATGTAAACTTATAAAAAAACAAAATGTCCCTTATCCCTGTAAACCTTTATCCATCTCAGCAAGTCTGCCTTTTCTTGCCTTTAAGTTTTCCCTTAGAAACTTTTCATAATCTCCATGGTAAGGCTATGAAGGTCCATTCTCTGCCTCCCCCAACCCTCAAAGCCCTTTCCAGAGCCGTCCTTGTGGGAAATAAGTAAGCTTAGGAAAAGGTCTCCATCGTCTGCTTCCTTGGCATCCACTTGTCTTCAGGTGCATTTTCTCCTTCACCATGAATTGCTTTTTAAAAAAACAAACAAACAAACAAACAAACAAAAAAACTAAGCCATTGCTGATGTAGTGCTTTAGAAATAGGATTAGAGAAGGATGAATCAGGACCTAGAAAGAGAGAAAGAAAAGCAATGTGTTTTCTCATTCTTAAAGGGTTATAATCCTTCTAAGTGAGTTATTTTAGAGACTAGACCTGCCTCCTGTCACAGAAGTTGAGAGATTTGGGGCCCTATTTCTCTACTCCAGGAGGAGAAACAACATGTCCATTCAAATATTCTCTAAGAATCAGGTTTTCTTTCTTACCCTTTCTCCACCCTCTCACTTAAGTCATAAAAAGCAGCACCTCAGGAATCATTCATCAGCCTCTCTCCAGCCTTCTCTTCCAAAACAGTACTTCAGTTGTCTACACATGTATTTTTGCCATAACTGCCTGAAGCCTTGCCAAGTGGAGCCAAGGAGAACATACACTCACTCTTCATTGTCATCCTTCTAATCATTTAACTGGAAATAAAATCCCAGGAAAAGGAGCTCCAAATATATGCATAAATCCATTGTTCCATGTGAATCAGATAAAACTATTGACTGAGGTACATTTTTATAGTACTATTTGAGGCTGAATAAATGCCTCAATCATTCATTTAGTGTCAGTGAATTTCAGTAAGTAATAATGCAGAGTGATTTTGAAGTAGTTTATGCCCATAAATTTTAGCCCATAAATTTCTAGAGAAATAAAAATAATTTGTAGATTTTCTTTATCTCCTATTATTAATGATTGTTATTTAGACCACTTATATTGCCAAAAAAAATAGATACCACTTAAAATATTGGAAAACCTCAAAGTAAGAACTTCAAGCTTAATCTTCCCATGTTTAGTTTTGTTGTTGTTGTTATCTCAATCATTTAATACATAAGACAAAGGAGTCAGTTGGAGTCATTAAATGTTAGAAATTCTTTTATTTTGGGAGTTTTTTCCCTGAAATCAATAAGGAAAATCTAATTAAGGGGCAGAAAAAATGAACAGAGGAAATATCATCTGATGGCCACATTCTCAACATACATTTCTCCTCTTCGATGTATAGAATTTTAGCTCTTTTTCTTTTTAAGATTCGGAAGGCCGAGTCCCCTTACCCCCAACGTAAGTACAGAAACATTTTTTAGTTTCTAAAAACTGAAGTCTAGGTACATTACCTCAAATGAGACATAGTCTAAGATGTGCCCTTTATATTTAAGAAAGGAAAGGCCAGAGGAAAGAAAAATGCCTTCGTTTAGGGTTTAAGGTATTCCAGAATGTGGGCATTCTGGAATGGATTTTTTTATACTTACAACATGTTAGAGGATTTATTTTAAGTGGCTTGCATGGACAGATGACTTTCCCTGGAAAAAGGCAAACTTCCTGTTCTCTAATAGCAAAAGAAGGGTCTAAGTAGTGTTCTGTTCATCAGTTTAATGGAATTAGGTTTGCGGACACTGTCCCCAACCATACACATAGCTTCCCCTTCGCTTTATCAGGCTGTCAGTTTCTAAGGGACCAGAACTCCCTTATGGCTATTTCTCTCTTAACTTGCTGTTGTTTACACCTATCTCTTTTTCTTTTTCTTTATCCTTCTCTTCTCTGAATTCGCTTAAGTGTCTAGCTACTATTTTTCAACCTTGCAGGTTATTTTACAGATGTTTGAGGCAATTCTTTGACATTTCTAACTCCCTTGCCCTCTCTTTAAACAAAGTATTTGGGGTTGGGGGTGGAGAGAAAGAAAGGTTGAGAGGAGAATGGAGCATCCAGTCATAAGACAACTGGTGGCTAAATACAGTTGCAGATTTCTCATACACAGACATGTGAGAGCCCTCAGCATTGAGCCTTGGTCATTATATGAGTTGTCCTTAGCCAAACTATTTAAAAGTGTGCACATGTGCACAAGAGAAATGATATGTTAAGACAAAAGACAACTGCAGTTTGAGAAGCTTTCTTTTTGAAAAGTCAGTAGCTAACCTGGAAATAAAGGGAGAACTCTCTCTTTCTTCCCTAGTTTATGGCAATTTCTCAACCCTGCTTTCCCTGAGCACCAGCTTAATCCTAGGCAGCAGCAATGTCTGATCCTAAGCACTGAGAACTTACAGGAGGAGAACACGCGGGATGGGGGAGAAGGTGGGCGGGGATGGTGCGGGGGAGGAGGGGGAGGCTGACCAGGGCCCATTGAAAAGAGAAGGGAACAGAGGAACAGACCAAGGAGAAAATAACTCACTTAATGGGAAATTCCTCGCATTTTTTTTTTTTCTCCTCAGCAAAATCCGTTCGTTCCTAGTCTCTTCGGACCGCAGGCGCCAAAGAGGAAAAGCTCAGCGCCTCGACGCCTCACTAGGTTCCGGAGGGAGGTCTCAGAGCTGCGAAAGAATCAAACCAACTCGGTACATACCTTTTCCTTTAAGGGGTTTTTTGCCAACCCAATCCACTTACCTTATTTCAAAACTGGATAAAAAACAAGGCTGTCTGCTCACCTCAAGTCGTGGTTCTGCTTCGTCCACTTTAGCCGGCTACGCATCCGATTTATCCTAAAGCTAACAGATTGCTCTCTTCGCTATAATGGTGTTGTGGGTGGGGCCGAGGGCGTGGGACCGTGTACATCACTCAAAGGCCTTTCTTCCCTTAGGAGTAGAGAGTTGAACGGCGAAAAAGGACGCTGAGATCCCTAGCGAAAATGTGCTTCGGCCCCTGTTGAAGGAGGCAACTTTAATACTGTTGAAGACCTCAAGTCATTAGCATCAGCTGCTGCACTAAAGGGGCCAGCCAGCGCCTCTAAGTGGCTTAGCGCACAAACGAGGCTACCGAGACAGCCGCGGCAACTCCATCCACTCTCCCACCGCAGGCTGGACGTGGAAAGCTCTCCGGGGCACATCTCGGTAATCATTTTTACTTCTGACTCACTCTTCCCTCACCCACCAGAGGTCTTAGAATACCATCCTCCCCCAACATGGGACCCCCTTGAGGATTACGCAAAATGCGCGGGGCATGAGATGGAACAGCAGGAATAGTTTGAGTCTAGTGTCCTGGGTTCTTCCCAACCGTCTCTCCCTCACCCCTTCCCCTGCTCAGATATTTGTGTCCTTGGACCAGATAACCCCTGTAAATCCCCTTCCAAGGTTTGGCGGGGTCCCCATTTCCCTTCCCTTATCCCATCTCCAGCTCCACGGAAAGACTGAGCCAAGTTCTCACCAATGCGCATCCTTTCTGAATCTTGCTCGCAAGGGCTTGGTAGAGTGAGCGCTCCTAGAGAGAGGTGGCGCTGGTTTATCAGCCCCAGGCAACTAGCGGCGCGAATCAGCGAGGGTTCAATAGCCAGAGAATCCCTCCGGGCTAATCCGCAACCACCCTGCACTGCATAGAACTCAAAATCGGAAAATGAGCCCTGCGTCCGTGCGCGCGCTGAGGCCACCTTTTTGCCAGAGGTTCTTCCAAGTGCCAGACAAAACGGGGAAAGGCCCTTTCCAGTTCTTTTGGTACACCCCTTTCCGACCCCGAAACTGATTTCCCCCTCCTACCAGTCCCAGAGGGCCGATGCTTTAGGAGGTGGTTGGACGGGCCACGCTCTGGGAGGCGTTGCCCATTGGGAAAGGCGCTCGGGATCTGCGGGGCGCCGGCAAGCGGGAGAGACCGCTTCCAGGCAGGCGGCGCCGGAGGGAGCGCCCAGCCCAGCAAAGAGTTAAAGGGAGGGGACGTGGGCTGTCACGCGTCATTGGGCAGATTATGTGCAGCAAACAAAAAGTGTGTGTCTGCGTGCCAGTCAGTCACTGCATCGGGTCCATCTGTACAACTCTCTCTCTCTCTCTCTCTCTCTCTCTCTCTCTCTCTCTCTCTCTCTCTCTCTCCCTCCCTCCCTCCCTCCCTACTCTCCCCTCATTTCTCTCTCTCCATCTCTCTTCCTCTGTCTTTCCTCTCTTTAGGCAGAGTCTACAAGACAGCAACATCAACACCTCTTGACATGGAAATACACTGATACAATAAGCAAAAGAAACACTCGTTTGCATCTCCCGCTTTCAGGTGGCCTTATTTGGGCGATTGCATCCTGACCTTATTTCTGGTAAGTCTAAGTGCATTGATGTGGGAGGGGGATGGGAGGAAGGTAGGTTTAGGGGGAGAGTGGAAAATTTTGTTCTCTCATTATCCAGAAAGAGAGGGGGGAGTAATTGTTGAGGGGATCTCTGCTGCCAATAAGATTATACAAAGGGAGGAGCTGGTGGAGAGCACTTTGCCGGAGAAGCGAGCGGCTGGGGAGCGCGCGGCCGCCAGACAATGCCTGCCTCCAGGGGAGGGCGAGCGGCCGGCAGCAGCAACCTGCTTTTGGCAAGCCCAGCCGGCTCTGGAGAGGCTGCCCCAGCGGATGAGAACCTGGGGCCTAGAGAAGGATGCTGAGCTGTGAAGGGTTGGGTGGCAGACGACCGCACGCCGGCGGGCGAGCTCGGGCTCTCTCCCAGCGGTTATTGTGACAGTCTTGATGCTCGTGGCGGCCGCCTCGGCGACGCGGACTCCTATTAGCGCGGCGTAGCGAGGATCTTTTCACCGTATTGTTAGGTAGAACTGCATTTTAATGATTGCGTCCCTGCTGTTGCCCGAAGTGACGGGGCGACCTCCCGGCACAATGAAACCCTTGTGTGAAAGAGATATTTTAAAGGAAGAGAGAAATTTGGGGCATAAAATGCTGAATTGAGGAAATTGAGAGAATAAGATTCTGTTGGAAAGGAGATGAGAAGTTCTGGAGGATTTTTAAAATATGTTAAAATTTGCAATTGGAGATCAGAAAATCTACCTTGTGTGGGGTAAAAATGGCCACGGATAGATCTTGTATCATAATAAAGTAAGTTTCTACTTTATGGATATTTCTTTTATTTCTGTCCAGTAGATACTACTTGATATTTGAGGAATATAGCAGAGTGAATGGGAAAAGAGGCTGGCCAAAGTTTCATGCTCTATTAGCTGGAAAGGAAAAAAACACTACCTTGTAATCACATTTGCAAAATTAATTGGTTAATAGACATTAAGATTAAAATGGACACTACTAATATTATTTCATAATGAACAGCTTCTCAGGTAAAGAATTAGGTCTACTCTTTCCTGCTAGTTAAATTATACCAAACATACACCAATTACCACTATAGTGACGTTATTAAGGAAAAACCAACTTGAGGGAATCTTTTAATCAGTCAGAAAGAGTGAACAATGCAGTTAATTGAAAACCAGTTTAAATTTCGAATGCTTATTTTGTGTTTTTAAAACAAGTCTCATAGGCAGTGTCCAGTGGCAAAGGAAGAAAAATGTCTCTTTATGAGTTTATTAGAAAACCCTCCATCGAGGCATTGCTTTCTAAATTGCTGCAGATTAAACAGCTGGAAAGCCCACCGAGGTCTACTCAAGCAGGCTGCTGCCCCTCTTGCCCAGACAGGGTCGTATCTGGGAAGCGAGAATTCGCCAGTCATTACACATGCGGTATTTTAGATTGGAGACACTTCGGGTCTGCCTTGTACCTACTCACTTCATGAGGCACATGCGACTCAATCCACCCCCTTGTATAACAAGGTAACTGGGATTCGCCCTCATCCATAAATAAGCATGTCGAGAAAAAATAATTACCTCTGCTTGCTGCTTTTAATTAAAGCCTCAGAGGGACAGTGTTGGATTATGGTAATGAGCAGACATACGTCCCCTCTTGTAGGCTGCAGAAAAAGGTTAGCTGACACGGAATCAGTGGCCCTGACACTCCACTTGAAATCCATTCGCCATGCTCGGCTGTCTCCGCCTGTTCTCTAATGCTGCTCCCCTCTTTGGAAGAAAAAATAAATAAAATCAGCTCCCCGGCACCCAGTTCAAAACATAAGAAGAGAGGAAAGGTGTTTTCTCTCAAGGGTTAGAAATTTCTTTCAGTCAGGACAATCTATAGACTAGTAAAAAATACTATTGCTGTCCCCTACCCTAACCCGTGAAATCCTGCCCCATTCTCCCCCAAGTTAATGAAAAAACAAAAACAAAACAAAACCCGATCTCGTCTTTCCTTAGCCCTATGGTTTCCTTCTCGCAGTCAGTCTACGCTGAGCTCCTACTATTCCAATTAATTTTTTTAAAGGAAGGGAAAGTACTCTTTAGTTGGCATTTTCAGAATACTCCAGATTTAATCTGCCATTAGCTTTATTTCTGACATTAGAGCTGTGCAAAAATCAGGGGAATTCAAGAAAAATCTGTCGAGTGATTAAAATGTTCTGCCTGGATTCATAAAGGCAAAAGGATTAATGCAACCCACTTCGTTGTCCTGTGAATCTGTCTCCAGCGATGGAGGATTCGGGCATCCAGCGAGGCATCTGGGATGGAGATGCCAAGGCTGTCCAACAGTGTCTGACAGATATTTTTACCAGCGTTTACACCACCTGCGACATTCCTGAGAATGCTATATTTGGTCCCTGTGTCTTGAGCCATACTTCACTGTACGACAGCATAGCTTTCATAGCTCTCAAGTCCACTGACAAGAGAACAGTTCCTTACATTTTTCGGGTAAGTCTTGGCCGGTACTGCTTAGGGTTTGAGGGTAATGTCCTGTTGAAAACAGACTAAGACTCATTCTAAGACAAGCTGAGACATGTACTGAATGGAGAAAATGCAACAATATGAGTCATCCACTAAAAATTGAAAAGGAGAATTAAATTCAAATTATTGTCAACTGATTTTCTGGAATAAATGACAAAATTTGATTTGGAATGCCAGTTATGTCTAAATCCCTCAAGTCCAGGCATTCTTGTGATGAACGCTACTTTCTTAACTTGGGGAAATTTCACCAAGAGTTGAGGCTATTTACATACTAAGTACTTTTTGTAAGCACTTTTATTCTAAGTATTGGGCTCATTTGCCCTCCAACCTAGGAGGTCTTCTGTTCCCCTAAATATTATTCTTTCTGGGAAAGGCAGATAGTGCCTATGATCTGTAATTAAATAAAAATGTTAATGTTTCGACAATTAAAACATTATTATATTTATATGTTTGAGTTAGAACATATTCTTTTTTTTACAAAGAAACACTATTTAAGCCAAAATTAGGAAGATAAGTGAATGCCACAATAATTTCTGAGATGTAAGCTTGCTTTCCATGTCCCAAACAAAATTCTCCCACATTTTTGTAATGTGGGACAACTTAGACTTAAATTCTCAAGAGGTTATCACTAATTTGAATTGTAAGAAGAAATTCTCTCATTTAATGGCCAACCACTATATGAAAACAAGTACTTAAATAGGCTATATGGCTGATGCAGCGATCCAAGGGACAGTTGGTTATCTTGCCTGCTGGTTACAAACATGAGGATGGGTGCCAACTTGGGTCAAGTTTTTGGAATCTTGATCTCAGATGAATCTTTGGAAAAGAATAACAGAGAAAATGGCCCTGGTTCCTCTGGCATCATTCTCTCACAAAAGTCTCCCTCCTCTACCCCCTTCCTTCTTATATTTTTTTTCCTAAACTGTAGGTAGACACTTCAGCGGCAAATGGATCCTCAGAAGGTCTCATGTGGCTGCGTCTGGTCCAATCAGCCAGAGATAAAGAAGAGCAGAACCTTGAAGCCTATATAAAAAACGGACAGCTGTTTTACCGCTCTCTCCGCAGGATTGCCAAAGACGAGGAGTTACTAGTTTGGTACGGGAAAGAACTGACTGAGTTACTGTTGCTCTGCCCTTCTAGACCCCACAGCAAAATGAACGGTAGGTTGGCTCGCGACCTGCGTGTGGGCCCTTAACTAGCGAGGGGCAACCAGGGAGCTGGGGGCACACTCTAGCCCATGGGCGTGCCTTTCCTCTTTTTGGACATCTCTTACAAAACTTCTGATAGCCAGTCCGTCATGAAGTTGGGGCAGATGGGTGAAAATAAATCGGGGACACTTGGCTTAATTACTGCACCCACCCCCCCCCCCAAAAAAAAATCAGGAGGGAAAGTTAAGTCGGGTCGTACAGGATCTTCTTTTCTCAGGCATTCAGGCCCGAAGAGATGGTGGATTTGTAAAGGGGGTGATGGCAAACTGGCCTGGTGATGATGCTGAGTAATCATGTGGTATGCGTGTGTGTGCGTGTGTGTGGTGTTTGCTCACTAAGCAGGGTCGTCCCCTTACACATGCCTGGAATGCAGCCAACGTTTCCAGTTTGAGTTCCCTTATGTGGCGCATCTACGATTCCGCTGCCCCAAGAGACTTCACAGCACTGATAGGAGCCTCCAAGACGAGCAAGGCGGCGGCGTGGGCACCAAGGATCACGGTGGCGGCGGCGGCGGCAAGGACCAGCAGCAACAGCAACAGGAGGCGCCCTTGGGCCCGGGACCCAAGTTCTGCAAAGCCGGCCCGATTCACCACTACCCGGCTCCCTCCCCCGAGGGCAGTAACCAGGCCGCCCCCGGGGTTGGAAGCAGCGCGAAGCCGTCCACGGACTTTCACAACCTGGCCCGGGAGCTGGAGAACTCCGGGGGAGGCAGCAGCTGCTCCCCAGGCCGGAGCCTCAGCAGCGGCAGCAGCGGCGGCGGCCACCAGGAGGCGGAGCTGAGTCCCGACGGCAACGCCGCGGGCTTGGGCAAAGGGAAAAGGAAATTCCCAGAGGAGGCGGCGGAGGGAGGCGGCGGCGGCGGCGCGGGGCTGGTGGGAGGCCGAGGCCGCTTCGCCGAGCGGCCGCTGCCCGCGTCCAAGGAGGACCTGGTGTGCACGCCGCAGCAGTACCGCGCCTCGGGAAGCTACTTTGGCCTGGAAGAGAACGGCCGCCTGTTCGCCACGCCGAGCCCCGAGACGGGCGAGGCGAAGCGCAGCGCCTTCGTGGAGGTGAAGAAGGCGGCCCGAGCGGCAGGTCTGCAGGAGGAGGCCGCCGCCGACGGCGGGGGCGCCGCTGCCGAAGACCAGGACGCGGGCGGCGGCGGCGGCTCCTCCACACCCGTGGCTGCGTCGCCGGCCGGTGCCGAGAAGCTGCTGGCCCCGCGGCCTGGGGCCCCGCTGCCCAGTCGGCTGGAGGGCGGCAGCCCGGCGCGGGGCAGCGCTTTCACCTCCGTGCCGCAGCTGGGCGGCGCGGGCGGCGGCGGCGGCGCGGGCGGCGGCGGCGGCGGCGCGGGGGCCGTGGGCGGCGCGGGCGGCGGCCAGGGCGCCGCGTCGGACGAACGCAAAAGCGCCTTCTCGCAGCCGGCGCGCTCCTTCTCGCAGCTGTCCCCGCTCGTGCTGGGCCAGAAGCTAAGCGCGCTCGAGCCGTGCCACCCCGGCGACGGCGTGGGCCCCACCAGACTCTACCCCGCCGCCACCGACCCTCTGGCCGTGAAGCTGCAGGGAGCCGCGGACCTGAACGGAGGTTGCGGGGCCCTGCCAAGCGGCGGCGGCGGCCTGCCCAAACAGAGCCCCTTCCTCTACGCCACCGCTTTCTGGCCCAAGAGCTCCGCAGCGGCAGCGGCAGCGGCGGCCGCGGCCGCGGGGCCCCTGCAGCTGCAGCTGCCCTCGGCGCTCACGCTGCTGCCGCCCTCCTTCACCTCGCTGTGTCTGCCGGCGCAGAACTGGTGCGCCAAGTGCAATGCCTCTTTCCGCATGACCTCCGACCTGGTGTACCATATGAGGTCGCATCACAAAAAGGAGTACGCCATGGAGCCCTTGGTGAAGCGGCGGCGGGAGGAGAAACTCAAGTGCCCCATTTGCAACGAGTCCTTCAGGGAGCGCCACCACCTCTCCAGGCACATGACCTCACATAATTGACATGGAAAGGACCCCAGCTTTCCACGCGCGCGCGCGCACACGCACAGTCAAGCCACCTGTAGGAACAAAAATGTGAGGACATCCGCCACCTCCTCGTAACCTAAAACATTGCACCCAGAAAAAGTCACACACACTCACATCTTCCCCCGCGTCTCATTCAAATGTCGTTTACCGGAGACGAACACCACACACACACACACACACACACACACACACACACACACCCCACACGAGACCGGATGGTGGATTTTGATTGGGTGGGTTTAAGGGATTTTCTTTTGAATGCACGCATTTTCACTTTCCCAAAAACAAAGGTACATTTTTTAAAATGTCATATATTGCAACATATTGATGCATTTGTCATACGTTTCTACTTAAATTATTAAGCACTTACAGTTTAGATGTAATAATTATATGTAAGGGCAAAATTTATTTTAGATATAAAGTAAAAGGAGGGTGAGATGCTTTCTGCATTTCTTGATGACTGTTTGTGTTCTTACAAAAATAAACAAAATGAATAAAAAAGGGATCACCATTCAATTTAAGTTTCCAGGGGGAAGTGCATGTATCATGAAATGATTATGGACTTCAATGAAGAATGTCATTATTATGTAAATATGTATTTCCTTTTACTACAAAGTGTAATTTTGTGCCAGTGAAATTGAGTCTGAATAGTTATGTGTTTCTTTTATCCCTGAAAAGATTTATTAAACTTTATAGATTATCCGGGTATGTTGGATGCTTTGACAATAAATGACTATTTTCTTCAAAGCAATTATTTGGAAAGTGTTTTCAAATATTTTTTGGCGTCAAGGGCTATTTTGAGTAGTACCATCTATCTTCATTGATAGAGGAAAAGAAAAGATAGCAGGAGAGGGATGACAGACACTGCCCACTAGCATTTGTTTACTCTAAGTCAATTTTGAGCCTAATAGTGAGAAGGCAAGGTTTGATTGTTTGAAAAACCTTTAGTTGGAAAGCATTGGGTGTCTTGATCAAAGGAAAAATCAGTTAAACGAAGATGCCTGCCATGAAACTAACCTTCACTGGGATATCAGCATTCTTTTCAGCAGCAGGATAATTAGCATCTTCACAAAGTGGTCAGAGACAATTTTTAGGTCTGGATAAGGGAGACCAGATGAAAAGCCTACTTAAGGTAACGCCTGTGTGGAAGAGTATTTTGTCCTCCAGAACCTATCATTCTGTCATTACCTATTAAGAGACCGAATGGAGAGTTTCTTTAGAAACTAAAGTGAAATGACCACAGTAGTCTGTATTGCAGGCCCCAGCATTCCTACTAAAGACTTGAGCAGTTGCACAGCCTCTGGAAAACACTAGTCCTAGAGCATTACAATACAGAAGAACCTGATAACTTTCCTTCTCTCCCTCCCATTCCTCTTATGAAAAGTCTCTCTGTACTCTTCACATACTGAGAACAAATCTTAGTTAAATAGAGTGTGCATACGAAAGTGTGTGTGGTATATCCAACAACCATTAGATACAAAGGTCTTCGAATGGCATGTACTTAATCCATGGTCATCTTCAGAGTCACTCTGTGGGTTATCTAGTTACAGACACGGCAAGTGTTTATCTACACAGGAGGTGATCTTTCCCAATTTCCCCTACCTTTCCTTCACATTTTGTCATCCCTCCCCTGTCAGAAGGAGGACACCTGTGAAAAGGTCTGAAATGGTAAACTTGCATAAGTTCTCATTGCAGGCTTTCAAAGTTTTTTCCTAAAAGGATTATAAAAGCTTTATTACCTTAAGGTGATTACAGAACTAGTTATGATTAGGACAGGGAGCAGGTAAAGACCAGGGACAGGGCAAAGAGATGTAACCATGGTGTGACCTAGGTTGGTGAAAACACAGATTAACTTTCTTAAGTTCAAGTGCTTTTTGTGCCACATTTTTTTTTGGGGGGGGGGGACTGCTAGGCAACAGTTGGATGAACTGAAACACTAATCCTCAGGAAAGTGTGATGAGAACAGTCCAAAATTCCAGTTCTAACTCCGTCTGCTATTCATGCCTAGTACAACCTTGCTTTATTATTAGTATTTGATTTACCTGTTTTTCTCATCTGTACAATGAGGCAGGTTCTGCTACTTTTAAAGCACTTGCAGCGCTGTAGAATTGATTTTTCTAATAGGTTAATCCAGGTCCAAATAAGTCTAAAGGGGATTTTCTAGAGAAAAGTCAAAGACTGGTTGAGAAGCAAAGTTGATGGCAAGAAGTGAGAAAGATAGTGGGTAAATGGGAGATGGGCCTCAAGAGATCCTTAAATCACTTGGGAGGCCAACTAAATTGTCCAATTGTCCATACCTGGGACACTAGTGGATCCCTGGAGCAAAAGTTTCTTAAAAAACAAACAACGAACCCAGGTTGTCTGGGGGGTAACCTATAAAAATAAAAAATAAAATAAAATAAAAAACTTGAATGCCCCTTTATTTCTGTCTTCCTTCCAGAAAGGAGGTGTCTTCATATACTTGTTGGGGATTCAGAGATGAACTTAGGTCTAGAAAAAGGTAAGCAAATACTGCTTTTTGAAAAGGGCTTCCTCATTGTCTGGAATCTCATTTTCTGAAGGATTTAAGTAGACACTTCCTGAGCTTCCCGGTGTTTTCTTTCATATAATCATTAACTTAATCACACAATCAGGAAGAAAGCCGAGCCTTGGCTGAGCTACTGCACAGGCGATCCAGGTAGGTGTGTTGGTGGCAGACACTTTAGGGGTGGGTAGCTATGCTGATCAATCGGTCCACAGATCTTTTTGGCGGGAAGTAGTATAGGAAGGGCGCCCAGAGCTAGTTTTGCCCTTGGCCAAAGTAAACTGAAAAATGTTTTATTTTAAACCTGAATTTTCAAGCTTTCGGATGTATCTTAACTCTCTCTGTGTCTGAATTTTCTCAGGTGACAGTTTCTAAGACTCCATAACCCCTCCCACCTGCCGAGCTAGCTGAGGTCGCTGGAGGAGGCACTGGGCATAAATGCCTGCACGTGGCTGCATAAGAAAGAAGGTCACAAGGGCATGCGAGCTCGGAGCTGCGCAGGTCCTGTAAAGTCTAGGCAGGTGGCCTGAACTCCCAGTGCCGGGACTGTAGGTCCGAATGACTAGAGAAAGGGAAAATCAACCGGTTGTTGCACCAGCATTTGTTGAGTCCCAGTCATGGGTAGAATGCCTGGGTCTGACCGGGAGCCTAGCGCCCGCGATCTCCAAGCGTGCTCTCGGAGCAGATTCCAAATCCTTCTCCTCATTCGCCGTTTGTGAGTTGGGCTGCAGGGGAGGGAGAAGAGGGGAGAGACGCCTGTGTTTCCCAGGATGTGCTTGCAGAGTATAGCGTACGCCCACAGGCGTGCGGGAACCAGAAGGCGACGGAAGGAACGCACGCACATCTCTGCACCAGTTGGCAGGCACTACGGAACCGAGACCGAAACTGGACGCACCTAGGGAAAATTCCCACGGTCCCGGGCCTATCCCTAGGCTCTGCGGCCCTCCGAGGCCCAGAGTCCCGCGCGTTGCAGTCTCGGCCACGTGAGCGCCAGTTGAAAGCATAGTTGTGTGGCCGGCGTCGGGGGCAGCGGTGGGCAGAGTGGGGGTGGAGTTTGGGGACAAGTGTCTAGCCAGGATTTGAGTTTCCCGCCTCCCATCCCTGTCTCTGAACCGCCAAACACCGCCCGCTTCCTGTCCTCTATTAAATTTTCCCTCCCCGAAGCTTATCTTCTAGGCGTCCTGCCCAGTGAGCGTGACCCGAAGCCAGGACACCTCGAACACCCAGAACCACTTATATCTAGAAAACTGGCCAGAAAGCACGTGCTCCTCCCCACCTGGGATGGATTCCAAGGGGCCGAGCCTCAGAGCGGCCTCGCCTTGTGCATCAGGGGCTTTCCGTATCATTCTTCAACCGCTATGCGCCCGACTCCCCTTCGCCCCACAGGACGAGGCTGCGGGTTCAGGTGGAAGAGTCCGTGTAGGTCTGCAGGGCTCAGGGCCCGTGCGCTTGCGAGGCGCAGACGTCCCCTTCCAGCCGCAGCCTTCAGCGCTCGAGCCCGAAGTGAAGCACCGGGCGGTAAGGGGACCACCGCGAACCCATGGAGCGCGGGCCACACACCGGGAGCGGAGATCCCACCCGAGGTTTTAGATCTTCTATTTTCTCCCGTGGCCCAATCCCATGTTCTGGAATCAATTCGGCTTATTCTATGGTATCTCCTTGTTCCCTTTCCCTCAATCCTTCCTCACCTCCACGCTCTTTTCCATCTCTTAAGCACTTCAGGAGATTTGAGATCATTCCTGGAGTTTGATGAGGAAACTTCCTTGATGATTCTCACCAATCCAGGCAACTCCTATGGTGGTCGCACCAACCCAACAGGAAACTGCGCTGTCAATTACTGGGCATTGAGAACAATCCCACCCTCCATCCGGATTCAAAGAGATAGGCAAGTGCCAGTCCCCAGTCCCTCTCTCCGCCCCCCCCCCCACCCCACACTCACACACACTCATACTCGCATGCACGCACACATCACCTCCTGAACAGTTCCTCTTAGGAACTGGCTTTTGAACTGATATGTTTTGGCCTTCCTTGGAAATGTCATTGTCTTCCCCTAAAGGTGTGCCTGTCTAGAAGCTACCCTGGGAATGAGCCAGAAGTCGGGACACCTTTTTCTCTTCCAAATGCATTTTGGTTGACAGGTGGACCATGAGGCCTAGAATGTTGAGGCAGAAACATATGTCTTACCGGTGGGCCTGAATGCCTTCTGGCTTGTAATCTGGTTGAGCAGGGAGAAGGGATGGCCCTCTGCCTCTCTGATTCACAGATCATATTTCTAAGGCAATCTTGGTTCTTCTTACTTTAAATCGAGACTTAAAACTTTTTAGAAACACGTCTTTCTCCAAAACTAGTAGTTGAAGAACCTGAAGAAAAAGTTCTTTTAAATTTTTTCTCTTTTTTAATCTCGAGGGGTAAAGGTATATAGTAAGGTGTCCTACTTAAATAGCTGTCCTGGTTATGGTAATTATTATTTCCTTATCCCCTTTCAAATTGTGTGTGTGTGTCTGTGTATATGTGTACTGGAATATATATGTATACATATTTGTATGCACAGCATATATCCACATATATGCATGTATGTTATATACACACATATATACTTATATATGCAAGTGTACATGTCTATTTTTAGTACACACACATAAGCACACAACTGGCAGGCACTAGTCTAACTACTTTTCATGTGCTGACTTGGTTTAATTCTCATAATAACACCCAAGAGAAAGTCTACGAAGTGTCCTACTCCATCGTGTTTTAGGATCATGTGATTAGTATGGCTGTCACCTTGGAACAGGAGGATGAGCTTTAACAGAGTGTAATGGAAAGAATAGTGACTCCTAAGTCAGAAGGCCTGCTCCAAATTTTGTGAACATTCCTTCTGTGTGTCTCAGTTTACTTTACTTGAACTTGTGAATAATAACCACCCGTGGACTACCACAACTGTGTTTTGCAAAGCAAATAAAATCCTTTATGTAGAAGCTTTTCATACTAATATACATGCTTGACTTCCTTGCTGGTGAAACGATAACCTTTTAGCCTCAACTTATCTTCCTCAGGTGGTCAGGATGCTCTAGGATGGTTGTAAGAAATCTTTTGTGGCTTTCACTTTATTTAATGATCTTTGCTCATTTTTAAGCAATGAGAGTAACAGCTGATTTCAGTTTGTGAATGTGTATTTAACTACTTGATGTTTCTTTCTAATGTCCCAAACTTACAGAAGGTCATTGAAAAAATACTTGAGAAATAAAACCAAGCAAGCCTATAGGTCCATTCAAGTAAGTGTAGTTTTAATTGGCTTAGCTATAATTCTAAATTATAAGTACAGTGTGTTCCCAGTACTTAAAAATTATAAACCAGTTTAACACTAAGAATAAAAGCATCTGCAAAGAGGAGTCCTAGTTATAATTTGCCCTGCTGTAGAAAAGATGGTCAAAATGCAGAAGAGTAGACCCTTTCTCTTCCTGGGTACCATGTAACAAATAGCAGCCTGCTTAGAAAGCTATCCTGTGAACTGTGTTTAATGAAAACAACTCTGGGCATGTAGGTCATGACAATTCACGAATGATACTCATTATCAGTTGATACCCTCAGAAGGGACCCCTGACTCCAGTGTAAATTTTTTAGAGTTTTTAAATGGACCTTGAGTCACAATTCATTACTTTATCATACATTTTCTCTCTTTTAAAATGGAGATTTGAAGAGAGCATACAAGATTTCTTCTCTTTCTCAACTTTTCTAGGGAGTAAATTCTCTGGGGGAAATATTAAGCTCCTTCTAAACTCCAAGAAAAGGAATGAGATTTGGATGAAAAAATAATTGGACAAAAGCAATGAACTCTAGCAGATTTTTATCCCTTCTCTTCAAATGTCCAGCTACCAATTCCAAATTCCTCTCATTTCTTATTTTGCATTTTTCTGGGGAAAACCAAGATTGTGAATGTCAGGGGAGAAATCTGGAAATCAGTACTACCCTTGACCAGGATCCCAGAGCACACCTGCTGTGGGGGTTGAAATCTGGAAAACTGATTACACTTTTCTCTGGGGATTCATCTCCAGGTGGGTGTGCTAGTATTACACCATGGCTTGTAGAACTTAAAGTAGTTTTATCTGTGTATACTTTTTTGTTAACTGTAAAACCTTTTTTAAAAAAAGCATTTGATGACTTCTTTTCTTCTAAACAAATGAATTAAGATCTATTTTCCCCCCCTGGCAAGATTTTACTGGGTCTTGGAGAAAGGCAAAACAGCTAAACGGTGACACCCAGCCCAGAAAATGTTGTAGATTATACAATTAGAGAAATCTTAGTATTCGTACTGTTCTCTAGGCCCACAAGCCCAGTATAGGAGCCAACTGAGGATGGAGGAAAGAAAATAAAGGGAATATTACTACAGGGTCCCTCCTAGAAAGAGGAGTAAATTGGACTTCTTTGTTAAAATACTTTTGGAGAGAGTGCAAGTTAAACTGCTTGCATTAGCAGAGCTAGATAGAAGTAAATAGTGAATGGTCCAGAAGCATATCTTCGTAGACATTCAATCTGCTCTCTGAATTCCATCTCAAGACCTCTCATCTTCATTTGCCTCTAGATTTTAGGCTTTCTTAGATCTCCCTTAGTCATTTCCCCTCCAGCAAAGCAGTGGTAGGTATACAAAATTGCTACCAGTATGAACATATAAGAATATGAAAAAATTGAATTTACATGAAGGTATTTTCCCATCCATTTGATTTTTTAGTCTTAATTTCTAATTTTGGAACAGTCTAAAGAGAGATGAAGCATTGGTGTGCACAGGTACCTTTCCTCCTGGGGTGATAATGCCTAAAACAGCTTCCAAATCTGAGGTCTTTGATTTTGAGGCTGCATTTGAAAGCGTTTATTAAGCCTCCAAACATGCCTAAACTTAAAACCAGGGAGATATTTAGAAAACCTACCTTTCGAAAATCTAATTCCATGCATAGTAAAGATAATAGCATGGTAAAACAAGTTTCATCAAGTTACATGATTGCCAGAAGCTCACATCTGAATTTCTTAAGTCCTTTAAATATTCAAAATACATTTATTTTGGTATTTAGCCAATTTTATAATAGCTCAGAATTAGGGATTTGAGATTTCAGTAGCACAATTTTTTTCTCTTTGGGACAGTGGCTTGCCTTTGAACACATTTCAAGAGCAAAAATTTAGATTTCATATGTAGACTTTCTGAATTCCTGTCATATTGGCTCTTCAATAGCCAGTTCAAAGACCTAGGAACAGAGTCAACTTTCAAAACAGATAAAAATACTGAAAAAAAAAACTGATAATGATGTCACAATTTCATTGAATCAGTAAGAAAACAACTCCAAAAGAAGAAAATTTCCCAAGACTCCCATTCTCAGAAATTCTCATTAGGAATGATAGATATTAAGAGCTTACCGGGGAGATAAAAAGTAATGATACCATAATGATATCTATAGAACATTACAGAGGTCCTAGAGGAAGAGCTCTCCCTAAATCACCTAGGTAGCTGTTAAAAATGCAGATTCCCAGACGCACCTCTGCAGATTGAAGAGATCTCAGGAGGGGCCTAGAACCCTGCATTTCAAATCATCATCTTAGGTGATTCTAGAGCAAGCGTTTCTTGACCCACACTTTGAGAACAATAACCAGCCCTATGGAGACCTAAATTGAAACAGGAGTACCTCGGTCTAGAAAATTGCTATATTTCTGACCTACTGAGGATCCTTGAGTTATACTATTATTACAAATTTTTTAATCTTCAGTAGTGCTCTGTTTTAGGTCAATTTTCAATTCCTGGTGATGTATAACATGTCAACATTTTGCTCTTTTTCCACTCAAATATGGGTCATTACTGTGAACAACAAAAAGTATAAAAGCATAAAAAGCCTGTTTCAGAAAAACTTTAAGCTAAATATTTATGGAAAAAAGTTCTAAAATGTTCATGGATCATCACCTCTTGAGGGATTTGCTTTTTATTTTTTTTTGGAAATCAATACATTAGGTTTTCTAAAATTATGTCACAACTTATTAGTATGTGTGTGTTTACAACCTTCACCAACTAAGTCTCTGACACCAAGCTCCTCTCCCCATGTTTTTTGAATATATAAAAGCAGCAGAATTGAAATTCCCTTGAGTTACCAGTTTGCTATCCATTCCAGCTCACCACTCAATCACTGATGCTTCTCTGACAGTAGATGCCTACACAGAAGCTGCCATTTTCTGATGGTGAGTAATTCTAAACCACAGACTTCTGCTGCTGAAGCTACTGGTACCAGGGAAACAGACCCCTCCACTGGCTTCATTTCACTAAATTTGCTAATTACTACAGTCTCCTTCTGCCAAGGCTCAGGCCCAAGTCTAAGGAGGCAGGACCAAAAGGGCCTGGCAGCACCAGGTATAATGTAGTAATTACAAGAACCCATTGGTTCTGATGATGCCCATTATCCCTGAACACAATATGGGGTCCTGGAATGCATTTGTTAATGTAAATGTAGCTATGATAATCCTGTCCTACTAGGCTTCTATATTGGTCAGGACATGTCTGAATTCAAGAGAAGATGCAATCTAATACTAAGGTTAGAGTTACAAGATTGGTTTAAAGTCCACACAGTTCTTTATCTGTACAGAGAATCCTGCCAAAAATTAGATGTCTAAAGACCTAACATCTAATTTCCTTCTGGCTTTATCATTCCCTAGCTGTGTGCCCTTGGATTTCACTTGTAAATGAGAGAGTTAGACTATATAAGATCTTCTCATACTTTAGGGTTCACGATAATTACTAGGGAGCTTGATAAATGGACTCTGTTCTGTTTCTGGAGATTCAGAATAAAGGTGCAGTGGCCAGTATTTGCATTTTAATAAACCCTCTGAGTGATTCTCTAACCACTTTTGAAAACATTTGTCTAGATCAATGATTCTCCACTCTGGCCACATATTAGAAACATTTGGAAGGTTTTTAAAAAAATACTCATGACTGGTTCCTCTCCCAATTAAGTAATCAGAATATCTGGATGTGGGACCAGGGCATTGGTGTGCTTTAAAAGTTCTTTTATGTAGCAAGGGTTGAGAATCAGGGGACTGGATCAACTTTAAGATCTTTCCTTAGCTCTAGAGCTCCAACTTCCAATCTAGGATTCTTGGTTCTACACCGCAATTTAGAAACATTGGGCATGCTGTATATACAGACTTATTAGTTGTTACAGGCTAAACTGTAATGTCCTAATCCCTGGTACTTCAGAATGTGCCTGCATTTGGAGATAGGATCCTTAAAGAGGTAATTAAAGTAAAATGAGATTGTACAGGTGAGCCCTATTCCAATATAACTGGTGTCCTTGTAAGAAGGAAAGATGAGGACGTACACAACTCAGAGGGATGGCCACGTCAGTACACAGTGAGAAGGTGGACATCTGTAAGCCAAAAAAGAGAAGCCTCAGAAGAAATTCACCCTGCCAACATCTCACTTGGACTTCTAGCCTCCAGAATTGTGAGAAAGTAAATTTCTGTTGTTTAAGCCCCCTAGTTTGAGGTATTTTATCACAGCAGCCCTAGAAAACCAATATATTAGTCAAATAGTTTACTGAAATCTGTCCGACTTTAAAGTGTTCATCTTCTTTATTAGTTCAGAACCAAGTATAGACACAACTAAGTATGAACACAAATAAACTTTAAAAAAAGTTTTAAAGGTATGAAAAATAATGCGATTTAGTGGGTATTTTTTTTCAAAGTCTTGTTTGAAGATAGGCTAAGGAAATAAGAAATGTAGTTTAAAATACTGTGACCTAATCTTAAGGATGATGTTTTAATGAATAGGTCTTAAAATTACAGGTCTTAAAATTTTTTCAGTGACTTTTTTTCTACCGGTCATAAATAACAAACTTGATTTCAAATAAACAACAAATCACTGCCAATTTTTAAACATTGCCATGTAAATTTAATGTACATTTTAATTATGAGTATACATGAAGCAGAATTTATTATTTTAATTTTAATCCTGCATTTATAAGACAACCCTATCTCCTATACTAATACATCCCTAAATTCGTATGTCCCTTTCTTAAAATTGTCTTAATCTTAATTTTCAATTGGATCTATTCAAAAAAATAATTTTGTCATACCCTGGAAAACACACTGAAAAGAAAAAGGTATATTGCCACCTAGTGGAAAACGGGCAGAATCATCTGGTTATAATTCAGGTTTTCAAACCATAAAATGATTAGTATAAGAAATATTTAAAGTGTGTTTTGGTCATGAATAATTGTGCTCTGTTAATTAAAGGATGTCCTACATGTTTAGCTGTTATATCACTTTTGACTTTTAAGTTAAATGTTTTTAATTTTTATTTAGCAACCACTCATCTACAGTATGCTATATATATATGCTGAGTGACAAAGTTGAACATAATTTTCCTCAAAGACATTTATCTAAAGTGACAAAAAATTTACATATAAATATAAAAAATATTTACCACCCACAGAAGGTCAATAGTATAGTAAATAACCAATGTAAATATAGCTGACGGAGCTTAGACAAGTTACAGCTTTGGGCCTGTTTCCTCATCTGAAAACACAGGCTTGAACTACAAGATTATAAGGTATTTTCAATTCTAGTATGATCAGACTATATATTCATAATGGGCACTCATAATTATTTAGCTCAGAGTCTTTTAAATAATTAAATGAGTGCCCAAACTTGATTTAGCAAATAGTGTTGGTGAGTTAATAGGTGAATGTCTTTGGAATAACATTTCATCATAGAACTAAAAGAAGCTTATTAATGGGAAGGAAGTTCCTATCTATTTATTTTGTTGCCAGGTTCCCAGGGATTTTTTTTTTTCCATAAGAGTAAGGTGACCTGGCTAATTTTAACTTTAGCAATTCCGTTCTATCCAGCTAAGTTATCCTGGCAGCTTCTAATTGGATATAGCATCCTTTATTGTTTCCTGTCCTAAACTTTTAGGAAGTTGCTATTAACTGATTTACTGTTGCTGACCTTTAACAAGCATGAAGGATGATATTCACTGCTTGGTAATCCTGTAAGTCTTTCTCACCAAGGGCCAAGGAAGGAAAGGAGAGTTTAAAGACACTTCCCTTTTAATAGCTCTTGGTATGTCCCAAGAATGTCACAGTTCTTAATTAGTTAACCCTACTATGTGTATGCCCTCTGAAAAGGTCCTATTTCAGATGATGTAATTCAGTGAGCTTAAGTTACCAAGTTGTTTTGGCTCAAATTGTTCGATATGATTTCTTTCTGTACAGCATTAAGATAGAAGTATCATTGAAAGTCTTTCCCTTTCAAATAGGATGGACTTAATGTGAAAATATCTATATGTCTATGGAAAACAAGAAAGTATGCTAAATTAGTAGGTGTTATGAAATATTATAGGTAGGTAGTTTGCTATAATCACCCAACTTTTAAATAATGAGCTGTGAGAAACTACATTTAAATGAGTATTAATAAAAGTCTGTTTGAGGCTTTGTCCAGAGATAAGACACCCCAAAATGCTAATTATAATATTTCTAATAACTTCTTTTACTTCTCCCTACTTTTATTCTATCCCCACAAAAAGAGTCAAGAAAGGAAAAGAAGCAAAATTGTCGATTTTCCAGAGTACATTTATTCTGAATGACATCTAGGAAAGTTGCTTCTGACAGCTGAGGAGAACAGAGAAGACAACTAGGACCTCATTTTTTATTCCTAAAGACTCTTTTTGTGTGTTCTCTTTAGGAATAATTGATTCAAGGGTGGATTTTGTGGCATTTGTTGCCCATATTACCTATTATCTTTCAAATAAAAAAACAACAACAAAAAAATAATATTCTAAGTCCCAAATATAAAGCTGCAAGCTACCTGCCTTCTCAGAATATGTAACTGTTTCTCTTTTATGGGTCTTTCTATACCAATAATTTAGTAACCAGATTCGCCTAGTTTCATAGGTAAACATTTCAAATAATAATGTAAAACACTCTTTAGTCTATCAGATTAAAGTACCCCACATCACTTTCATTATCGATGTCACCAGCCTATTATATGTTTTCTAAATCTTCAATTAAATTGGTAGCTTCAGCAATAAAATATAGAAGACAGATGCCTGAAACAACAGTTGGATGTGACAAGGACAAATTAAAGGTCATGACACATGTCATTAGGGAAGCAATTTCTATAGATTTGAAAAAAAAACTTTCAGATGGATCAATGACTTAAATTTCAACATAATTTAATATGTCTGCTTCTTGAACAGATACATCTGTCAATTGATTACCATTATTATTCATCTGTTCCCTGCATTATAGTAGAACAGCATTAAATAACATGCATAATGATGAGATAATGCCCCCTCTAGTACTATAATTAAAATACTCCATTTCAGTTAAAGAAGGCATCCTAGTGTAGACTAGACCCATGGAATAGGTACTTTGTTTTGGCTGCAATGATTTTTTTGTTGTTATCCAAATGCACATACTCATTTTATATACATTCCAGGGAAGCTGAGTTAAGAAAGAAAATTAAAGGTCTTTGTCATTATAAATGAGAAGAGATTTTTGAAGTATATATGTTAAATTTCAAGTATTTTCTATGGCTCATAAAAGAAGTTGTAGTATAATAAAATAATTTGGCTGGCTGATACTTAGAATTCAGAGAGTGTTAAGATGGAAAATGTCCTGGACATATAGACAAAACTGACAACAGTTCTTTCTCATAAAATGTCAGTTTGCTTAGGTATAAAATGTTTTATTAACCTCAGTTCTATTGTACATATTTATACATACACATGATAATAAACTTATTAATATTCAACTAAACATTCATTGGACAAGCAGCCTAGACTATTTTAATGTTCTAAGAGTCAAACAAATGCTTCAGAGATTCAAGGCTGTGTTTCTTTTTCAATATCTCAAATTATAACAATTCATCGTCCTCTTGTTGCCGCAGTCTAAAAAATATATTGGCAGACTGCACAAGCTGCCTGAATGCTTTCTCTTTTATAGAGTTTTATATCTTTAATACCTCTGTGTACTTGCGTGGATGTATTTGACTTCCAAATGACCAAAGAAAAGTCATAAGTTTTTGTTTTGTTACTATTTTTTTTTTTTTTTTTAGTTAATGGTGGGACAAAACTTAAGTCAGAGTTCAGCATTATTGGCTAGACAGTTAATGAGACTGACCATTAAGTTATTGAAATCACTGATGTCTTAAGGAATGACCATTGTCCTTCCTTGCTTTCCTAGGCTCTGTTGAGAGGTGGAGCAAACACAGGTATTGGAGTCAGAAAGACCGCAGTATTACCACTGGGTAGTATTCTGTTGCAGTGTACCCTGCTGCCAAGTCACCTTACTTTTCCAAATCTGTTTTCTCCCTTATAAACTGAAATATTGAAAACCGTATGGGGTTATTGTAAAGACTGGCAATAAGATACGGGAAGTCCAAGTCACACCGTAGGTACTAGATACATAAAAACTATTATTTTCATAATCCCCCTTTATAGGTCTTTGTGGATTTTTCATTTTCTTGTGGTTTCTCAACTTCAGCACTGTAAACTCTTTTCTCACTTCTGTGAATGAAGGGAGGCATCTCCTGTGTTCTTTCTCTAACAAAGAGGAGGATGTTGCTGGGAAACAGTGAAAAGGGATGTCCCAGGATACAGGCTTCTCCTTTCCTTGAGGATTATAGTTGGGAGACTAAGACATATCAAGTCAGAGTCTGAACCAGGGACTCCTCCATTCCTTAGAGGAAATTCCATATTTCCCCTAAACTTCTTGGGTAAAAACCCACTCTCTCAGACTCCTTTGAAAGCTCACCACTCCAGAGAGTTCCCTTCCCTGGTGGTCTGGTAGAGCCCAGGAATGCTGGCCTTTAGGGCACACCGGCCAGACCTGTTTGCTCACTCATGCTTAGAGTGAGCAGCGTGGGAGGTCCTGATAAGCTGCCTACCTGAGGATGTACGATGCCTTCTGAGTACTTGTATACAGACGCTGGTGAGACAAACTGTCAAGTGGTCACCAAGAAGTCCGTAAAAAAGAATAAAAGCATGAACGTGATTACAATATTAGAGTCCTAAAAATGATTCTGTATAAAACATTTTCAAATATGTATGTTTGACTTTAGAAAAGAATTAACCTATCCCTTTAAATAGTCTTTTAGGTCTTCTTTTTTCTAAGTTACCTAGTTACTGGAAGAATTTCAGCCAATAACGATGAAAAGCTCGTGGTTCTGTAGTTTCCATTCTAAGAGAGCTGAGTAAAAAGAAAAAAAACAAGACACGGATCAGAGGATAAAATTCAATTTCTGTTTAGTTTAGTCTCAGCCTCAATTAAGTTTGAAGAATATATGAAAAGTAGGTGAAAGTAATCATAAGCTTACATAACCCATTGTATTTTAATATTGCTCTGAATAAGTGTGGGGTTGAACTAGCAGAGGTTTCCAAAAGTTACTGAAGGGTCATTAGTCCTATAGAATTATATTAGTTGAGGAAGACCTAGAAAGTTCTGCTTCTAAAAATCTCTTAATTTCAAAATGATTACTGATTTGACAATTTCCCTGGGTTAGAAAGAGTAAGATAGTCATCTGGGAAATTTCTGTATGTGCTTTGGAATTTGTACGGAATTTCTACATTTACTTGGAAATATAGTTTCTGACTACATTTCTTTTTTATTGATCGAATGTCATCTGAATTTTTTTTTTTTTACTCAGAAAAAATGTTTACCTCTCTTTTCTTTATAAAGAGATGTTTTATGGTGCTTTTTGAAGAGAGATCTCATCTTTAGCTCAGTGAGGACTGCTACTTTCCTATCTCATCACATTGCCATAAATCAACATCTTGTTTCCAACATGTGCTTTTTAACAAATTTCCTTCAGGATCCTGAAGTCAGGGAACAACTGGTGCTGGCTTATGGCACTTGTTCACCAGAGGCTCTGGGCCCCTGTGAAGGATTAGCTCTGTTTTGGAACGTAAGAAAGCAGCCTGTGCTGTGGGGTCAGTGTTGCAGAAGCGAGCCATTGACCAGCAACATGGGAGGTAAAAGAAATGAACCATCAAGCCCACAAATGCATGTGCTGATGAGTTACTACCACTCATTTCTCATGAATCTAAACTGTGTCTGTCCTAGCCCAACTGGAAATGCATTTTTGGTCAATAAACTATTCTGCCTATGAAAAGTAGTCTTTAAAGTTTGTTATTTTGAATATATTAGGTTCTATCGGGAGAATTTGTGAACTCCTTTTGAAATAATGTTTTTTAAATTTTAAAAACAATCAAAACAAATACATTATCTCACTAAATGTTTTAACATATATTATCCAGCTTCTATGTTCTCAGAAATTTATATTTACAATAGAAACTTTTTTTTTTCCAGAGCCAGTTTTATACGTGAAACTAAGAGTCCACTAGAGGTCACTTTTTCAACTTATTTCCCTTAAAAACCAAAAAATACAGCCTTGATGCCAATCATCTTGAATCTTTTTTAATACATCTTCGTTTCCAGTGTTGGAATTTTATTTCTTTCTAAAAAAATTTCTGCTCTCTCAATTTTTTTGTCCTGAAATATTTCTGATACTAGAATTATATTTTCTTATATTTCAAGTGTATTTTCTATTGTGTCTTTTAAATGACTTTTTGGATATCTAATTAAGTCTATATTGTTTTTGATTATTTAAATGTCACTGTTTGAATACCAGCAACATGTGTTTATTTCCTAAAGTTTTAGTGGACTTTGTAATGCTACATTAGCGTGGAAGAACCAGCAGTGTACAGCCTTTTTAAGACATAGAAACAGCCAATTTCTCCTTCTTGCCACAAACGCTAGTACTGATGAAAAATATCCAGCAACTGTTGAATTAAATCTCTGAATTTTATCATTCTTTGTCAGGAAATTTCCCCAGTGAACCATTTTTTTAAAAAACAATGACTCTAAAATGTGAGTGCCTGAGATGCTTTGGTTTATCTAACTAAAAGACATTTTCTTTTTTTCCTTATGCTTGAGGCTTTGACTAGCATCAAAATGTTTACAAGCTGCTATTATGTTGTTAGTACCACTGCTTGTGCATAAAAAGTAACATCGCAAACATATATATGTGTATGTATATAATATATATATTATATGTATATATAATATACAAATAATATGTGTGTGCATATATATATGTATATATATAATCTTTGTGTAATAGAGTCCTGTACATTTTCTATTAAGCCATCTGGCATAACATTGCAAAAGGCTTCCCATTGTCCATTATATCTCTCCTATATCTGTAACTAATTGATTTAAAAATATTTTTTCACCTATTCTTGAAATTTACCTCAAATCAGCAGTTTTTAAACTCAGAAATAGTGCAATATCCCATTTCTTTATTAAACGGAGACATTTATAAGGAAATCACATACAGAGATTTATTCTTGCCTTCCAAAGAATGTCTATTTCTTTTTATCATTTACTATTTCTTATTTATCATTTTTTTGAACCATACTTCAGTTTATTGGCATTGTCAATCTACAAACAAGACTTATCTAAATACAACACTTTAATTTCCATTGTGTTTGAAAAAACTTTGTTGAAAATATTTAATATCTGAAAAAATAGTTATAATGTCAGTTATACATTCATTATACATATGCTACTGATTTTAATAGTATTACTTGTTAAAATTATTTTATGCATGAATATAATATGTGAATAATTTCCCCATGTAAAATGCTGCAATATTACAGGTAAGCTGCAGCTTTCATTCTTCACTAGCCCTAATCTCCAAACCTTCCCAAAGGTAACTAACTCGTTTGTGTATTCTTCCAGATCTTATGATAAACATTTACATTCAAATGTGTGAACACCATACTCCTTTTTTGTACAAATGTGTTTTTAAAATAAATGTTATGTAGCATCAAACGACTTGTCTTATTATTTATATGTTTAATTTTTATTCAATAATAGGTGTTGGAGTTATTTTCATGCTAGTTTCTTTAAATCTTTCTCATTTTTTTTTGAACTACAGCATAATGTCTTTGAGAAGTGACATAATCCATCATTTAATTACCCATTTACTTAAGGAACTTTAGTTAGTTGGTTTCTATCTTCTCTCTTAGAAGTGATATGTCTGTGTACATCTTCCAACATGTGATCAAGCATTTCTCTACAGTGGCTATTGTGAAGAAAATTGCTCAGATCATAGAGAAGACATTGAACGTTTTAATATATACCACCAAATAGCTCTCCCACGTGTCTACAACAATGTCCTCTTGACTAGCAACAATTGGAGAATAGCATGATCCCCACACCCTGGTCAGTACTCAGTATCAAACTTTACATTTTTGTTATGTCTGTGGTATCTCATATTTGAAATCGTATTTGCCCAATTATTACTACTTTAGGTATATATCATCTTTCTATAAATTTATTGTGTATTTTATTTCCTCTTCTGTGAATTTATTATTCATATTTTTTGCCCATTTTTCTATCACATCATTTGCTTTTTAATAATCTCTAGAAGATTTTATATATTTTGAATATCAAGTGCTTATAGGTTATATTCATGTAAATATTTCTTTAGTTCATCTTAATATTTCACCTTGTTTATGATTTTTCTGACATAAGAAATATTTTTATTTTTACACTGTTAATTTATGAATTCTTTCTCTTATGACTTTACTTTTAGTATTTTGCTTAAGAGCATCCTACTCTCAAAATATATATGTATCTTATACATTTATCTTTACCTTATATTTTCTTCCAGTTCTTTTATAGTTATATTGTTATGATTATAAGTCTTCAGATTTTCTGAGGATTAGTTTTGTATGTGAGGTACAAATTTCATTTCACTTTTTCCCCCAAATGAATAACAAATATTTCTAATATCATTTGAAAATAGTTCATAGCTTCCTACTTATTTAAGATGCTAGTTTTATGATAGTGTAAATTTCCTTATATTCACAGAGTTATTTCTGGACACTTTACTATTAATTTATTGTTATTATTATTTGTGCATTCCTGTGTAATACCACATTTTAAAAATTAGCACATTTTGATAACTGACATATCAAATCGTTTTTTCTTTCTTCATTTTTGTTAAACTTTGCTATTCTTGCTCATTTATCCTTTCACATTAATTTTAGAATTAGTTTGTTCAGGTTACTAAAAAATTCTATTGAGAGTGAGAATTGCACTGAATTCACATATTAATCTGGGGAGAAATGACATATCTTGTCTTCTCATCAATGAATATATGTATCTCAGAAATTTTTATGTCATATATGTCCTTTGGTTAACTTATATTTTTCTAATACATTAGTCTTGCCAGGTTTATTTGCAGTCATGATATACCTTTTGATATTGTTAATAGAACCTTTTTGTTTTGCCATTTCTAGAGATTGCTTGTGTGAAAGAAAGCTAAAGATTTTTAGCTTTAGAGTTAATTCTAATTATTAATTCTAACAGTTTGTCAGGTAATCCTCTTGTATGGTTTTTTCATCAGTGATCATATCATAATCAAATAATGGCAGCTTTGTTTCTTCTTTCCTAAGATACATATCTCTTATTTATTTATCTGGTTCATTACATTAACTAGATCTTTAAAATGTTGAATAGAATGACTATTGGGCATCTATGTCTTCTATTGTCTGTAATAGGAAAAATTTTAATATGTCATCATTATGATTTTGCTGAAGTTTGACAGCCACCCTTCATTAAGTTAAGGAACATAGTATTAATTTTAAATTTGCATTTTATATAATAAAATATTATTCTTGTTAAACAAGACAATTACTATTTTGAAAATATTGAGCTATAATGGATTATTTTGTTGCCCGGTACTCCAAGTAAATTACAGACAGAACGTATTAGTCTACTAGACATCTAATGTGAGTGAAGCTGGAGCTAATTGTAGAAAAATATTTAGAGACAGCTAAAACAGTTAACCTTTAGATTTTCTTGTAATTTTTTTTCTTTTTGAGGCTGCTTGTCAGTGAAATCTGTAGCCAAAAATATAAAGAATATACCGCTGGTGTTAATTAAAATATCAAATGCAACCCGGTTTTAAACTACATAAATACTTTGTCTAATATTTTCTAAGAATACTGGGCTTAAGATTTTTCAACTATTAAGTAATCCAATATTGGTCTTGACATTATTATAATGAATATTTCTAACCATCGACAATATAGGGAATCTGTAATTTTTTCAACAAACATTTAAAGAATGCTTATTTTGTGCCAGGTATAGAAAATGAATATTGAAAGTTGGAGGAAAATTATGCCTCTGAAAGTCTGAAAAATTGATTCAATTGTTATTTCCATATTCTAGAAGCAGAAACAGACACTTGAACTTAATATACCAGTGGTGTACAACAGCAATTATAAAAGTTCAGAGAACCCCGAGATACTTGTGGGAAGTCCACATTGTCAATGCTATTTCAAGTCTCAATCTCACACTGGATTAGCAAGTTTCAGAGGCTGCAGGATTTGCACTATCTCAACAGACTGCATGTAGATATGAAAATCCAGCTCTCTTTTAATATAAATAGCAAAGAAATTTACGAAAATGTTAAACAATGCTTCTCTTTCTACTAAATTATTTTGGTCCTGATAAATATGATTTTTCTTCATAAAATATATGCAATTCTATTATCACAGTTTCTCTTGCAAAAAACCTTGGAGTTATCCTTGAGTCTTCTATTTTTATCTTATTTCATATGCAATTTATCAGCAAATCCTGTCGCCTCTATATCAAAATGTGTCAGAATATGATACACATTTCATCTTTGCCACTAACCTGCCGGATCCAAGCCACGATGATCTCAAGCCTGAATTATTATAATAACCTAATACCTTTCCTTGCTGAAACCCTTTTCCACCTTCAGTAACTTGATATAACTTAAATTTTAAAATGATTACTCGAGTAGCTGTACTGAGGATAGACTGTTGAGGAGGCAGGAGTGGGATCAGTGTGATCAATTAGGAGACATTGCAATAATTGAGATGAGAGGTGATTCTCACTCTCTACCTTAGCTAGTGGTGGTGGAGGCGATGGCAGTAAATGATTAAATTCTGGATACTTTCCATTACAGAAAATTTCAAACATACAAATGTAGAGTGAATAGAATAATGAATCCATTTGTAACTATCTCTTAGTTTCAACAATGATTTACTCTGCTTTAATAGATTGTTTTGAAGCAAATTCCAGACAGCAAATAATCTCATTCGCAAACATTTCAGTATGTAATCCTAAATGAGAAAGAATCTTTTCAAGAGAAAAAGACCATATTTTAAAAATTAAGAATAATTTGTCAACATTATTAAGTATCAAATTTGTGTTGAAATTTTCCTAATTGTCTCATACTAATTTTACCGTCCGTTAGAATTAAGATCTAAATTGTAACTGTTTTAAGTCTTTTAAACCTTTAAAAAATCTACAAATCCTTAGATGTAATACACAGAGAAAGAATATACAAAGTAATATAATACAGAGTAATAGAGCTTATTCAGTGACCGTAGAATATAATACAACGGGATGTTTATCCAAGTTTATTTTTCTGAAAACTGTCAGAAATACCAAATTTCATTTCAGTCTCATAAACCAATAAAGTATAGAAACTATAATTTCCAGCAGTCTCATAATTTCAAATGCAATCGTAAGTTTTGTGATTCTGCTGATTTTTTTCATAGTATTACTTTGCATTGAAATGGTTCTTCTTAAGTTTACAAATCTCTTTCTCACAATTACCTCATTCAAACCTCAGAACAACACAGTGAGCTAGTCTTGTTAAGCAGCATTGATCTATATTATAAACAAAGGAAGCAAAATTTTTTTTTCACAATTTAAAAAAGTTAATTCTCATATGTAGGGCTCTCTGATTTAGCCAGAAATAACTATTGCATTGCTGGTATTCACACAGTTGTGTTGCTGTGGACAAAAGGAATGAATGAGTCAAAAGATATGTATGGGCAACATCACATAATCTTTGCTAATTTGGCTCACCTGAATACGCTGAGTATCAACTTGCCAGGATTGGGCCACAAATTATAGAGCGTGGTGAGAATGAGCAAGCAGAAATAATTATCAGGGTATAATACAAGAAGTATAAAACTTAGAAGTCCGTTCCTGACTTGCTTTGAGAATTTAGGCAAGAGTTTCCTTCTGCCTTCAGTTTCCCACTGGAGCAAATGAAGAAATTATGGGTGTATTTAAAAAAAAAAAAAACTTAGCTCTTCCAGTTATAGTTTGCATTGATTATAGGTCTGAGAGGCTAGAAGGAAACCTAATTAACCAATGTTCTAAAGAAATTAACTTAGGAAATGAATAGAATTTGGCTGGTCTACAAAGGACATATTTTAGAAATAGAAATTAAATAATTATGGGATTAGAGAATTTCTTTAATATTAGAAAAGAGTAACAACACAATCTTGCCATTTTAATATCATTTAATGAGTTTAAAATGACTTCAGTTTTCTAAGTAAATTTAAAACAGTTTCTAAGGAATACTAACATATACAAAATGTAAAACATTAAAACATATATATATATATTTCACATTTTCTTTTGACTCTGATTTTTATACATTTTCATTTTAACTGTTATCCAAAACTTTAAGATTATGTAATTATATCATCAAGAGTGTAATCTCCCCTTGCCCTTTGATTCATGGTTTATCACCTATGAAGTCTAGACCATAATAAGCATATAAGTTTCTTTTTCTAAGTTACTGCATCTTAACTTTTTAATTTTTTATTTCTTATAACTTAATTGTCTATCCAAAAACCTTTTTAATTTTCTGTTACAGTGGAAAGTGTGTGGTCTTCGTTGGCACCCAGACTTAGGTTCAAAACTTTACCACTGCGCTAACAATTTGCTTAACCTCTGAACCTGTTTCTCCACTCTTAACATGACAATTTTACTTCACTTTGGGCTTGATGTGAGATGGTAGTAGACTAATATGAGAAGTGCCTGGCATAGCAGGTGTTTCATACAATATAATGCTTTCTCTCTTTTCTTTGCTTCTTCCTTAAACTTCAACTAGAGTGTTTCATTCATTGAGCTGGTCCTACATAAAGCGAAACAGTTCATCTATTTATGGCCTCATTCTTTCTCCTTTCCGATCTCAGAGTCTTTTTCTTTGGTAATCATAAAATCTGTATAGAATACTGTAATGTAATCATTTACGCGATCTTCATACTGGTTTAGTTATGGATTCCTTTGAACTTCAAGCAGCCTTGCAGATAGATTATTTAGCCCATTTTACAGTTGAGGAAATCAGGGGCCAGAAAATATAAGTGCTGGAACTCATCCAACCTCTCTTTTGTAATTAAATCCATGATCTCTGTATTATACCTCTTTGAGCATTGTAAGCATTTTGTTATTGTTAAATGACTAGCTTTGTGTGTTTTTTTTTTTTTAACAGAATTTGAGGCCATACTAAGTGGAAGGGGATTTGAGGTGATGTTGGGAGGTAGTACAGATGTTCCAGTCAGGTCTGGCTACATAATTTACAGGGCGCAGTGAAAATTGAAAGTGTGGGGCCTCTTGTTCAAATAGCAAGGAAAAGAGTGCCATTAAAAGCACTAAATATAAAAGTTTTTCTTTTTCTTCTTTCTTTCAAGTTGTCATGCTGCTTTGCATTGGCTATTTAATGTTGTTCTAAGTAAAGAAAAATTAAAAATTTATGTTATTGTTTAAATTTTTCTGTTTACCTTTTATTAGACAATGCCAATTTTAAATGTAAATATAAGAATATTTAACTCATTTTGTACCTGATACATGTGTATGCATATATGTATTTTGTTCTTACCAGAATAGTGGCAATCTGCTCAAAACTTACTCAACTGTTTTAATTTTTTTCTTGATAAACACACATTCTACCAACACACTTTAGGGCTTTTGTCTTACTGAGAAGAAAGGAAGGACTGAAAGGAAAAGAATTGTGGATTATCCTATCTTTCTCTTTTCTTCTATGTAATTTTTAGCATAAGCAAGTGGCTAATACAAGAAAATGGCACAGCACCATTGTTTTTTTGTGTGTGTCCAAAGCAAGAACTGGAAATGTGGCCTCCCAGGACTGTCAGCAACTTCCCCTCACCCCCAGCCTTACTTGGTTTTAGATATAAAGACTTACCTAGACTGACTTTGAGCCGCACTTAACTCTCACACAGCATGGGTGTTCTGATGCTCATGGGGCATCACAAACACTTCATGTGAATGAGGGAGCAAGGAACAGACTCTCGCATTGGGTATAATCTACCTTGCTCTCACGCATGCTCCATTGTCCCACTAGACTTCATTTCCAAAACATAATTTCAAAGATAAAATTATTAAGAATTTCAGGATGGCAAGAGCAGAGCATTAAACCAAGCAAGGTCCTTCCAAGGCAAGGGCCCTATGAAACTGCGTGGGTCTCATGCCCATGATGCTGACTCTATTTCAAATATTCCTGAGATCAATCATCCGGGTATCTGGCTTGCCGATGCAGTGCAACCAATTCGTTCTGCTTTATGTGACTTCTTCGTCTTCTTTTGTCATTCTCTCAAGGAGCTTTTATCCATAAAGTCTCCCTTCATTCTTTACTGTCATTTTCTATAGAGTTTCCATTGCTTATTGTTCTTTTATTTTATATCATTTTGTTTTAATTTAACTTATCTTTATATGCCAGTCACATAAATTATATGAGGCACTACATCTTTTGACCAATGTTCATCTTTACAAAATCATTTATTATTAACATTGCACATTATGACAAAACTATAGTTTGTCAACTTTTCTTAGTATTTCTGAAATATGTCCTACAAATACAAGGTATTTCTAAGAAAATTTTTGCCTATGAGTAAACCTAATAAGTTTGTGGGTTGAAATGGCAATTGTCTCCTTATAAGAGTTCCAGTAGTAAATACTTTGCCTCTTTAAACTTTAGTCAACATTCCTGGTTTTCTCTTTCAAATATTTGTAGTATCTTCCAAACTTCGTTTTCTCTAAATGTATAGGAACTGAATTATTTTTCTTCAGATGTATTTTATTATTTAATGTTTTCACTTAGTTAAACTATCAGTAATGCACTTTTTACAATGACTTTCATTTCAGGAGAAATATGAATAATAGAGTTTAAATTTCTTTAGTATTTTATAATTACCAAAGCATTTCACATACATTTTTTCATTTATTCTTCATGGAAACCCTGGGAATGATCCACAAATGTATTTTTAGTCTTTAAATTAATAAATAAGGTTATAAATAGCTTAGAAACACATTTATTCCTCCTGTTTTGAGGTTTAAATTTAACAAGAACTTCTTTGGAAATTATAAATTAGCCTCCCTTCCCATGCCCCTGAAAAAAATCTTTAATAGAGGGAATATCAGGACTTCATGGCAAACAAAATAGCCATTTTGGGTTCATTAAAGTTGGGGTGGTAGCTTACTACAATAAGTTACAGTCTAAAAGTGTGTTAGAATAACTTTAAAATAAATGATTCTTTATTTCAATACATTTAAATTTTTCCTTGTACTTGTTTTCTAAGTCAAATGTAAAGTATAGGCAAAAGGAGGCAAAAAGAAAGAAAGAAAGAAAGAAAGAAAGAAAGAAAGAAAGAAAGAAAGAAAGAAAGAAAGAAAGAAAGAAAGAAAGAAAGAAAGAAAGAAAGGGGCAGCTAAGTAGTCAGGCCCGCTCCTCTGTAGAGGCCTCTGGTGTTAAGCAGACTCGGCATCTCATTTTTGTAAAAACATGGCTGCAAACAGCATGAAACCAAACCCAAGCACCCAATCTTAGGAATACTTCATATACTTTTCTCTCCAAAATTTAAATTCAATATATCCATTCTTGAAATAGAATTGTTGCAAAATATTTTTTCCTACCATGGCAACATATAGGGGAGAATTTGGACAACCACCCACCTTTAACTGCTGGTCAAACAAATCAACATTCCCAGTTCACTAGTAGCATGGTTAGTAGAGTCCTAACCATATTCCTCTTCTGACTACTGTTTAACTCTCTTCAAAATTATTTTTACCTAATATATAATATTTATAATTATATGATAATCTATAATACGTAAGTATGTCTTTAGAATTATATTTCTAATTCTTTGATAGAGGCTCTAAGCTATCCATATTTAGGTATGTTTTAACAAAGGTTTCATGGCTTGCTGCCTCTTTAAATTTTGTTCTGATGACCAATTTCTATTTTAAATTCAAATTTCTTTCCCTTCTCACTTTTCATTTCTTCACTGGGACACATCAATACTCCAATACCTTTTAACGCTCACAGTTCCTTTTGTCATGGTGTTGCTTTCCTTCCTTTTCCTTTCTCAGGTGTTCCGTTTCCGTACTCAGGTCCTGCCATACCCACCCCCTGCACTCCTTCCTTCTAGTTGGTATAGCTGACTGGGAGCAGTCAATTCCCCAAAGGAAGGAGAAAGCGTATTCATATCCTATACTTTTGGGCTACTTTCCTGCTGTTGCTCCTCCTCTACCACCTCCCACCTGCCTTTCTGTGGCTATTAACTCCTTTTTTTAGCATATTCTCCATATGCTTTCCTCCTTTGGTGTAACTGCTACTAGAATTCTTTTAGTCACTATTTACTTCTCTTTCTTCCGGTTAGTGATGATCATGTTATAACTTAAGGATAAAGGTAAAAAGACACAACGATTTTTAGAAAGAAGAAACACCAGTTAAATATTTAAGTCACCAGATAAGGGTCACACCAACAGTTAGTACTGAAACTTACTCTAGAGACTGGTGTCCCCACTTCCAGGCAGTTCCAGGGCTTTCTGCTCCTTCTTTAACTGCCAAAATCCACACCAGAAGGGTGTGTCCTTGCTTTTGGAGAAAGGCCAACAATATATATTTAAGATAATTATGTACTCATGAAAGAAGCAGAATTGTGGCTGTTATCAATGTTTTAACAGATATGTCTGCTGAGCACCTAAAGAAGCCCTGAGGATGTACACTCTTGCTGACATTCAGGACTCCTTACACTTTTCCTTCAGGGCCTCCATGAAAATGATTCACAAGAAAAATCTACCAGCATGTAAAATTGATTGATGGAATTTGGAATGATTAATTCAAAAGAGGAAGAACTAGAAGGGACATGATAACTGTCTTCAAATAGCTGAGGTGCTATTATGTGGAGGAACAATTAAATAAATAATTAAATTTATTTCCAGAAAATAGTAATTGAATGAAAATTGGAAGCAGATTTTTAGTGCTATAAAGAAAGTGAGTATTTTGCCTAATTGTACATTTTCCCCTCTATTTGGAATATACCCTTTTTCTATGGCTTAGCTACTCTGGATAAAAATGAGTATTTTCTTCATCCTATGGAAGATTTGGTCATATAAGTCTCTTCGAGCCTGACTCAATATATAAATGGAACTTAAAGGAATTTGTTAAATCTTCTATCACAGTAGTTCTCAACCGAGGGTTTTTGTTTTTGTTTTTTGTTTTGTTTTGTTTTGTTTTCTTGTTTTGTTTTGTTTTTGTTTTTGTTGTGTGTGTGTGTGTGTGCGTGTGTGCGTGTGTGTGTGTGTGTGTGTGTGTGTGTGTGTGTGTGTGGTTTTTTGTTTGTTTGTTTGTTTTTGCCTCCAGGAGAGATATTTGGCAGTATCTGGGAATATTTTTGGTTGTCATACTTGGGGTGGGGTGCTGCTAGGTAGAAGCCAGGGATGCTGTTAAATTTCCTCTGATGCACAGGACAGTCCCCTAGAGAAACATTGTTGAGGTTGAGAAACCTGGTCTATCAAGGCAATAGACTGGTTTGCAAAGCTATTCTTAACTAGTCCTGCTACCTAATTCTATTTCGTATGTCAGAAGTAAAATATTATTTCATTCTCTATCTTTATGTTTTATAACAAATCCTTACTATTATTTCCCCTGCCCAAATCATTGTATATTTGGGGTCAGCTTGATAAAGTTCTTATGATGAGAAAGATGAATAAGCTATATTTACAATTTTCAAAATATGACTCTTATTATAGATCTCTCTATTAGCAGTAGTCATGAGTACCTTATTAATGTGACAGAAGAATATTTTGAGCTACTAATTTACATCCCTGTATCTATGTATTTCTATTTTCCCCGATCTCCAGGCAAGTGACTATTTACTATTTGGGAGGAACTACATGGCTAGATAGAAGCATAAATAGCTTAAAAATATTTCAGCATACAGAAAATTCAAAGACTTAGGAGAACTTAGAGGGTTTGTGGATAAAGACAAAGGACCGAGGGAGTTCTCAGGTATCAACAAGGCACCTTAGAGACTCAAGGGCAGAGGTAGGGCTCTCCCACACATAGACTAAAAGGACAGCCTTCAATACTGTGAGTAGGGTGGTCTGGAGGCAGATATATGAGGTGAGAGATATTTGGGGGCTGTGAGGCTCTGATAGTGTTGTCAGAGAGGAAGAAGACCTTCGAGAAAATTGCCTGGTGGATTCATACCACAGATACAGCATACACCAGCACAAGTTTAGTAATTCTGAAGAGATAGTTCAGAGTGGATCAATGGTCATTCCAGTGGCACACTATATTCACAAATAGCTAATAAAGAAGACTCCTAGGTCTCCCCAACCATGGAGAGAGGGATGGAAAGCCCAGAAAATGACTCATTAATATTGTGCCAATCTGACATAGTAAAGACCCAGAGAAATAAGTTCAATTGTTACATAAAATAAAGAAAATTATATTCCTTATACCTATGAATTTAGAAATTCATAACCATTACAAGAGACTTGTTCTTAGTTCCTTATGACTGAACAGTGTTTAAGAAAAAGCTTCTCTCCCCATTCGTTCTCAATTTCCCAGTTACACAACCAGTTTATGACATTTCTCAACCTGGTAAGCATGCCCTATTAGTTGGTTGGGAAATCAAACTGGTAGGTTGCAACATCTGAAAAAGAATAGTTTAGATGGGAAAAACAAAATAGAGTACATGCAAACGTATCACACACAGTTAGCTTAAGTATTACTTTGTGAAAGTGTGTTCTGGAATCCACATAAAATGCACTTCTTTAAACAAAGTGTTTTAAAGACACCGACCCAAGAAACCACTAAGACCAGTGCTATCATGCCCTACATCTCAGCTTACTGCACCATTACACGAAGCCTCTTACGGTTCCTCAGCCCACATTTTTTAATCCTTCTTCGCTCACTCTCATTTTCTACTGTGCCATCTGAACCTTATGTTTTAGCATAAGAAAAATTCACTATATCTTCCACTGCATTTTAAAATGTTTCTTCATCTTCTCATTCTAACTTAGTCTTGACTCTCCTTGGAGCAGGGGACCCTGCTTCCCAGACAGTTTTCTCCAGTCACAGCTGTTTCTCTCTCAGGCCCATTGTTCCTTTGGGTCAGAATTGAGGTAAGTGTTCTTCTAGACCATTGCCCTTCATTTCTTCCTAAAATCTTGGCTTTGGGTCTCATGTCATCAGTTATACCACTTGCTACCCTCCTTGTTGCTCCTTGTTGGAAACATCTTCAGACGCCCAGGTCTTATTTCTCAAAAATATTATCTCTCCTCTCTGATTTTCTGTCCTATCCCTTAATGATTTCCATACCCATATTATATATCCTTCAATATCTTTGTCTCTCAGTCCTTGATCTCCTTTCCTCTAATGATCTGGTCCTCCACCCATAACCACAGCCATGGTGCCTTAACCATGCTCACCGATTTTACTTCAAATTCATTCCCACTAGCTTTAGTGCTCTCAGGCAATCCTACTACATTTCCCTAGACTATTTACCCTGTCATTCTAGCAGATGCTGCTCTTTTCCAATTTCCAGTGCATTCTTTTTCCATCACATTCTCAAATGAAACAAAGTCAATCAGAAGTTACTCCTAATAACTGCACTATCACATTTTTGAGATTATCTGAATTCATGACCATTTACTCTGTCTTTCCTCTGCTACTGTAGATGAATCGTCCATACTCCAAGCTAAAACCGAGCTCAATAGCAGTGGTTCTCAGTGATTTTGCACCACCCCCGCCCCCAAGTAGGACTTTGACAAAGTCTACAGACAATTTTGATTATCACAACTCGACTGGGGGGGAGGGTGCCCCTGGAATCTAATGGATAGAAAATGCTGCTAAGCATCCTACAATATACAAGAGAACCTCCACAACAAAGAATTGTATGGCTCGATGTGTCAGCAGTGCTGAGGTTAGGAACCCTGTCCTCTGCTAGATCACTGAATTCTATCCACTTCTCTTCTTACCTGATCATTCCCATCTCCATGCAAACATATTCCTATCTTAAAATATTTCTTATCTTAAAAAACTTTTTTTCTCATTCTCCATTCCCTTCTAGCCACCTCCCCATTTATCTTATCAACAGAATTTATGAGTGAGTGAAAGAATTTTCCAAATTCTTTCTCATTCTCTCTTGACCTCATTGCAGGCAAGATTTCTTCTTCATCATTCACAAAAATAATATTTGCCAAGGCCACTTATGAGTATCATTTAATATAATTGATTACTTCTTCCTTCTTAAAATAATTTCTTCTCTTGTTTTCTGGCCACCTCTCTCAGTTTTTCTTTTGCTCCACTAACTGGGGGTTTGCAGTTTTTCTTTTTTCTTTTCTTTTCTTTTCTTCTCTTCTCTTTTTTTTTTTTTTTTTTTTTTTTGCTTTCATTTTATTCGTAGCTTAACTAAGAAGTCTTTAGACTCCTTTTCTATATACACTAGTTTCCTGAGTAACTTCATCTGATTTTAGGGTTTTAAATTTCATCTATATGCCCATAGCCTTTGCATTTATATTTCTAGAGCTGATTTCTCCCTAACTCCAGACTTTCATAATCATTTTATATTCAATATTTTCACATAGTTACCTAATAAATAGCCAAACCAGAACTCCTAATGTGTCTCCCCAAAATCTACTCTTCCAGCATTCTTCCCTATCTCAGTTGATGGCATATCCATTCCACTAAGCTGCTTACTTAAAAAATCGTGTTGTCCTTTCTGGCTTCCTCTGTTTCACTTGTACTAACTTCAGTTGCTCCTGTTGCTCTGTCTTCAGAATATATCCAGCATCCAACCACTTCGTTTCCTTCCAATGCAGATACATTAGTCCAAGTCACATCAGCTCAGGATTGGATTATTTCAATCACCTCTTAATAGAACTTCCAGCTATGAACTTGTGTCTCTTATATCTATCATCTATCCAAAAGTCAGAGTAATCTTTTAGAAAATTAATTCAGGCCATTTAATTTTGCTCAGAACCTTTCAATAGTCCCCCGACCTCTTAGAATAAATTTCACAGTCTTTGCCATCATCTATAAGGTTACACATGATAAGCAGCTCCCTTCCCTTTGACCTCTTCTCCTACCACTCTCGTTCTCTCTCACTCTGTTTTAATCACTTCCTTGTTCTTCCTGAATTGCACCAAACATGCTTTTTCTAGAATATTTTTCCTCTCCATGTCTGCACAGCTTGCTTCCTCATGTTCTATGTCTCTGTACAATGGCAACTTGTCAAAAATGCCACCCTTGACCACTCTATATAAAATAGCAACACTCTTTCCTCAACCTAATATCCTCATCCTGCTTACTGTGTTTAATATTTTTTATGGTTTATTTATTTAGTTTTTGCCTCCCTTCACTGAAGTGAAAGTTTAATAAAGGTCATGGTTGCTTTTTTGTTGTTGACACCCCTAGCACCTAAAACAAACTTGGTACAAAATAAGCACTAGAAAAAAAATTTTAACTGTAAAAACTAATTTTGTCACTGCTACAAATTGACATTTTTAAAACCACCACATTAAAAATTATTATTATGTATACCAGGAAACATAATATTCTGTAAGTTACTGAAATTAAACTCTGTTTTACAACTCAACTTTCCCCTGAACAGGATTGACGCTTTTGAATACTATCCTCCTAGAGGAATATCTTTTTGTGTGAGACAATTTGTCAAAGTAAACATAATAAAATATTGATGGAATTCTATCACATCGAATTAAAATGTCTTCATAATGTATAGTTACACAGTGTCAAGGCAGTATCCAAATGCAGCATAGCAGTCGTCCTTAGTGACTCCCTATTTTATATAATTTTTATGCAATAATCTGGCATCGGTCAATATTTACTCAATTGAATCACATGAGAGAAGTATTTTACAATCATCTATAATTAGTCATCTTGGTATGTGGTCTCAACACGGCTATAGAGCAGATAGAATTGGGGCTATAACAAGATGTTTAATTTCTAATTCCAACCTAAGAACTCTAGGTTCTCTAAATATTTGGGAATGCCAAAATGCTCCTCTTAGATCATTGTTTTGTGAGTGAAAAAAAAGCAAAAGATCAAAAGTAAATGAAAAATAAAATATCAAAACAGTTTCCCTTCTCTTTGTTTTTCGCTCTCCACGGTTGCTGCAGCGGATGGACTGCCTTCTGGCATGCGAGCTCTGGGTGACTCGCACGTCTGCTGGAGTACCGCAGGCGTCCCTGTCATTGTGGTGTGATCCTCCCAGGCCAGTTTGGGGCTGCAGGCCACCACTTCCACTCTCATCACGCTCCCCGTGTGTGCTTGTTCAGGGGGTACCTGTCATCCTGCTATGACAGTCTGTTCTGCCCTGCTCCTCTATCCCCGTGCCACCATCTCTGCATTTTCTCTGCTATCAGTAGTTCCTGAACTCTGGTTCCCGACAGCTTGCCAACAGCACACTCTGTGCCCTTGTCATCTCTCGCCTATCACACCTGCTGCTGCCACCTGTTCCGGTACCTTGCCAACATCTCCCCTACTGCCGTCAGCGCTGGCCATGCTCCTTCAGGGAGAGGAAGGATTTTTTTCTAATCAGTGACTGCCGCTGGACAGTGTCACAACTAAACAGTGACATCTGGGAAATATCATGTCATCTGTCCTTCAGATGGTTTACTACTCTCATTGTTGCCAAGATATTTAACCACGCAGTTCTGAGGTCTGTGGTGTTCATTGCTCTAAGAACACTTTCTTTTCCTGGCTTTCTAAGAACTACAACTTCTACCAAAATAAAATCTAACCGTTAATTAAAATAGTTCCATAAAGCTTGTTTTAAATGCCTTCTCCTTTGATTCTCTTTTCGAAATTTAGTTAAGGGGAGAGAAAGAGAGGGATGTATTATAAGTTTGGTTTCAGCATCACTGACATTAGCTAGAGTAATAGAAATAAGTCTAAATTAAATAATCTTATTATGTTTACAGGTAAGTCTGAGTCAAACTTATGTGTTTTAAAGTAAATATTAAGTTAGCATATAATCTGTAAAAGATAAATAATTAATAATTAAGGTATCGATGACTATGCCACATATTTCTGGATAAATGATGTGCCCCATAATATTCTGTTTTTCCAAAATGCCAAAGAGAAAACTGGGAGTGGAAGAAGAGAGAGAAGGAAAATGAAAGAATATATTAAATATTGGGATTAAAATAAATTTTTAGAAAACGTAATTTTTTAAAAACTTGCATATCTATAGAATAATAGATTAATGAAGATCCAAAGGTCAATGGAAATCAAAAGATAGGAATGTGTTATGTAAACAATAAACTATTATGCAAATATAAGAATTATTTTTAGGCAGGTTATTTCTTAAGCACAGCTTCCAAAAATAGTGAATTCTTACTTCCAAAAATAGTAGGTCTTAATAAGGCAGTCTTTTTTACTTATGAACACTCTAATTGCTAGAAAAATTACACCAAGCCAAAAGCTGATTTCATTTATACTAGTTTTTTACTTTAAAATGATACAAAACAGAGTAATCTCATTAGCCAATCCCTTTAAATAATTAATGACATCTTTACAAAAATGTAAAACCCAGAATAGCCATATCCCTTTAGAAATCAAGATTTCCACACATTGCTTGGGGGGTAAGGAGTCTGTGGAGAGCTACTTTATGAAAAATAGTCTGGCAAATTTATTCAAATAAAAATTGCACATAAATTTTGATCCAGATATCCCAGTTTTGGGAATCTATCTCACAGAAATAAATTTATAGGTACATTTGAGTGTTTCACATTATAAGTAATTATAGTAAAAAAAAAACCCTGGAAACAACTTAAATAACTATAAAAGGATATATATTTATTGCTGACTTTATAGAACATAAAGCAAATATTTAATAGAATGAATTAGTTCTATATGTATTAATCTAGTCCAAGAGGGCGACCCTTGGTATATTTTTATATGAGGAAAATGCAACCATGTGTATTAAAATATCTCATTTCCTAAAAAAAAAAGAAAGAAAAGAAAAAAACCTCAAATATATATAGAGAGTTAAATACTTAAAATCATAAAAAAGGCATGGAATATACACATCAACACTGACTATATATTTTAAAATACATATCATTTGTAAATAAGTTTAGATTCTTTTTAAATTTAAAATTTTAATATCTAAACACACAAAACACATTTTTAGAAGTAAAGCTCAATCTATGCTCTTCGATAACTGTACATGAAATTAAGATTGTTTTTAGGATTTCGTCTGACTTGGAAATCATACACTCACTTTTCCAGTCAAACTTACACTTAAGAGACAGACTTTTGGTTTTCATACATGAATCATTAAGCATCCTGTTCACAGTTGTTCATCTTTAATAAAATTATGGCAATAAGGTCTTTGTTATTTTTTAAGTACTCACTTTTATATTTGGGTTGAAATTGGGAATACATCCATGTAAATATCGTCAAAAAGATATAACTCTAAAAAAAGCAGAGTTTTTTCAATTCTATTTCCTATGCTAAACATCCCCAGACATTTCTATCAAATAATTTTCTCAGATCTTTTACACTCTCTTGGTCATAATTCTCTGGTTCTATTTTAAGATACGTTATTCTCCTTTGGAAACATTGTATTTTTCTTAAAGTACCTCAAGTTTGCAATTCACATTTAGGAGACTTGCCTTAATAGAGATTTACTTTGAGATTGTGGCAAACTAACAATCCCAGGCCTGGCATTTGTGTGTTGTATTTGTGAATGTTTTAACACAAACAATGCTAGATCCTCTATCATGTCTTGTTCTTGAGCAATTGATTTTTTTAGCCTTATAGATATAGGACTTTATTATTATCCACTTTCAATTTGATTGTGTTCACCATGTTAAAATAAAAAAGGAACTATATTGCACATACTACTGAGTACAGCTATGTGAAAAATACACCTATTCATTAAAAAATAATAAAAAAATAAACACACCAAAATTATTGTTTATAAATAAGTTTAGGTGTTAGAATCATAAGTAACTTGCTCTTCTCTTTTTTTATAGTTTTCTAATGATACTTAGATGAAAAAGTTTTATTATTTTAAATAAAAATTAAAATGACCTTCATCTCACTTGTTTGAACAAACTGCTATATATCCAAGAATGACATACGAAAGAGAACTTGGGAACATTTAACTGTGGAGTAACAATTCCTAGATGATAGGATCTTGGGTGCTGATATGGCCTGTTCCCTACCTATAAGTGTAAAAGGTAAAGAGAAAGGGGGAGTTGTTGTTTAATGGGTGTAAAGTTTCAGTTTTGCAAGATGAAAAAGTTCTGAATGTCTGTTTCACAACCATGTGTCTATACTTAACACTACTGAACTAACACTTCTTGAAAATGGTTAAACTAGAGTCTATAGCCATGCCACCCTGAACAAGCCCGATCCCATCTAATCTCAGAAGCTAAGCAGGGTGGGGCCTGGTTAGTACTTGGACAGGAGACCACTTAGGAAAACCAGGTGCTGTAGGCTTAAAAACTAAAAAATAAGGAAATTGTAAGCTGACAAGGTCTTTGCAATCTGTGAGGTCAACCAAGGGTTGCCTTGCCTAAAAAAAGAAAGAAAGAAAAGAAAATGGTTAAGATGATAAGTTTTATGTTATATGTGTTTGACCACAATTTTTTTTTTTAACCACAACTTTTCAATATTAGATATGGTGGATGAAAGAGTATGACGACTCTGTCTAGCCAAGCTCCTCACAGCCCAGCCCCCGGGCTCCTGGCACTGTCAGCTACACCCCAGAATTCAGGCAGAGCTGGCTTCCCACCAGGGTGGGGCCACAGCCTCAGATCCCACCTGCCTTCTGGAATCAGTCTCTCTAATACCTTCTTGTATAAGAGTTTATCTCCCCAGCCCAACAGAGCTCTGGCCTCATGTAGTGGTTTGTATACGTACCTGTGTGTACATAGGGACCAGCATAGAGGTTCGTATGAATGATGATGCATCTCCTGTCCCAATAAAGAAATGACAGAAAACCCTCAAAAAAAAATAATAAGTTGCTTGAGCAACTTGATAGGTGACTGCATTAATGGAAAAAGTGAATATATATGAAGAGGCGTAATCAGTAGATTCTGGGGTGCTTCACACCATCTTCTCTTTCAAATAAACTATCTACACCTAATGCTTATCTTAAGCTCTAATCGAAACTAAGATAAAGATATCAAATGACATTTAGGACAAACGAAGTTTTCGGAGTCTTTGGGAGATTAATCGAAGATGTCCATTAGAAAGTTAGAAATTAATTAGCATCATCTCAAAAATAAGTCATTATCTTTAGCCATTTTGTTCTTAATTTTCCCCAAATTTATTCTTTCTGTCACTCATTTACATTTATCATTGCTCTGTGACCCTTTCCCTATTTACTATTTTTTTCCAAGTCTGAGATCTTTAAAAAGTTGCTGAACAGAAACTTTTTCTTCCTCAAATGCATCATATGTGACTATAAACAGCTCAAGTTTCTTTTTCGAGAATCTTCCTCTTGAGTATGTGGCCATAGGGCCACATCTAATTTTCTTCTTGATCTAATTGCTCTGGATGAAGGCATATTTTCTACCTTCATTTCATCAAATATAAAATACTGTTCTTTAAAAAAAAAGTGAAAGAACACAACAAAAATATTTGACCCTACCTGGTCTTATCAGTCTAAGAGAGGTTTAACTCTTGTGACAAAAAAAAGTTCATTTTCTAGCTTTTTTAAAAAAAAATTTATTTTATTAGTTTCAAGTAAACAGTTCTTTGGTTAGACATTTATATAATTTACAAAATAAAACAATCCCTTAATTGCTCTTTCTCTCCTCTGGCTCTTCACTTAGCCATTTCCTTTTTCTTTTTTTTTTAAATACCTCTAGGAACCCATTATGTCCATATGTCATATCTTATTGGATGCACAGTGTCAGAAATGTGGTTGAATCCTGGAAAAATCCAGGATCTTTGGCACTTTTCCAAAGGCTAAAAGAAATCCTTGCAGAAATAAAAGCTGTTTGTATCCTGAGAGAAGTGAAATTTTTTGTCTGAATCAAAATGGTTGTCTCAAAGAGAACAAAAAATGAAAAGTTTGGGAGATGTAATGATTAATCCACTCTTGTAAGTTAGAGCACTCTTTCTGGTCTTGTGGGAAGGATGCCATGATCATATTTCCTCATCCTAATCCTAACCCTCCTGCAAGCACAATGATCCCCATCTCCTGGGATATCATTTTCCCCCTACGCTTGTTTCTTTGTTTTATACTTACTCTATTGTCTTTTTCAGAAATAATTCTTTTCATATTTATCCTTTTCATAAAGTTTATATGACTTGTTGATTTATGTTTAAAGAGATTCGTTAGAAATTGGACATTTAAAAGACATTAATTCAAGGATTTTCACAAAAAAGAGCAACTTTAAATAAAACCGATAAAAGAAACTAGAATAATCAAGTGCTAGTGATTTAAAAAAAAAAAGGTCAGAAATGTTTTCTTTCTTCTCCGAAGTTCACGCATAAGAAAATGAAAGTCCATGCAGTTTAAATGATATATTCAAAGCCATATACTGACTATCAGCATTGCCAGGACTAAAACACACACCTGGTACTTAACGTAGTTTAATTGAAATAGGCTACAGTATAGTCAGTAAAGCCTGAAATTAGGAGTAGGGATAAGTGACTTTTGCTTGTTGATCCTATATTTATGACATTTGTCTTATTTTTAAAGAATCTAAGTGATTGCCTAATCTAATCACTTTTACAGATTTTACATTTTATAGTTGAGAAAAACCTGATAGATGCAGAAAGTGACTTTGTCCACCACATGGTTAATTAGTGACAGAGCCAGACCTAGAACCCATTCATTCATTCATTCATTCACTCATGCAATATTTGAAGGCACCACACTAGGAAATGGGAATTTAAATAGTGACCAAAATAGACATAGTTCCTGCTCTCATGGAGTTCATGGTAGGCCATAGCTGGGCTTCTATATATTCAGTGATGACATAAGAAAGGGAACTTGGGAATATTTAATCATGGAGTAGCAAGAATTCATAGTTGATAGGATCTTGACTATTGATGTGGCCTGTTCCCCCAGTCTCCAAGCATAAAAGGCAGTAGGCTTATGGTTTTTGGCTCCTCTTATATAGTTGATTCTTTAAAAGATGGAAGGACCTAACACCATTTTGTACACACTAACATGAGGAACTGAGGAGAAATAATCTGTCTCATACACTCCCTTGTAAACTCTTATATTACGTAACCTTTACTCTGCTTAATTGTTGGTTCTGTAGTAAAACAAAGTGAAAGCAACCTTGACTAGCATCTAGGTTGTCTTTTTTGAACCCAGATCAACCTTTTGATGTGGTCCAGCCTTGCTTAGAGCTTATTGTCCATTGAAAACTACAAAAAGTGTAGCTGATTCTATGGTCTAACCCTAGGAAGTCTGCAACTGGTGGCAGGTCTTGTGCCATTTGTTAGTTGGAAACAAGTTCATATAATAACGTTTTCACATTTAACTTCTTTTATTCACTTTATAAATCATACTGCTGCTTTTCGGTTGTACACATTGATCTTTACATTCACGTGGCTTTTATCTAAATGGTAGAGGAAGGTTGGTATGGTGTCATTAAGAGTTTAATGAAAGAATTAGGCTTATTTTAACCTAGCGCCTGAAAAAAATTCTTGAAACAAACGCCATTTTTGGAGCGACTATCAAGACCTATCAGACACTTGACTCCTTTTTTAGCTTGGGCTGTGTGGGAGACAGACGTTAGACTAATTATCCCATAAAAAGCTATGTAGAAAAAAAAAGCTATATAGATACAATTGTGGTAAGTAGGGATACTTTAAAAAAGAATGAGATACTTTGAAAACACATCGTAAGAGGATCTTATTTAGATTTGGGGCGGGAGATGGGTCAGGGAAGGCTCTGGTGAGAAAGCAGCTGTTAAGTTGCGATACTAAAAAAATAAAGGAATCAAAGAGAAGAAATTTGTCAAAGAAAATTATGGAAAGTGGAGGGGTTATTTCAGAGTACAGAAGCCTGTATAACTTTCCTCTAACATTTTCCTCCATGCTTCATGTTTTCCATTTAAAAGACTGAATCACTTATACTTTTATCATCTGTATTGTATTACATATATCTTAAGGCTAATTAAAACCAAATTAAAATCTTCATTGTGGTGATGGTTACATGTCTATACATTTGTCAAAACAGATGAGTACACAAAATAGAATGAATTTTACTACATGTAAATTTTTAAAAGAAATACAAACAAAATTAAACAAAATAGAAATTTAATATTGACTGCTGTTATCCAGTTGCTCTTCGGCCTCTGCTGAAAGGCTACAGGTAATAGCTAAGTATGCGCAGGATTATGTGTGCATCCTGGAAAGTCTTCCCCAGGGGAATGGAATGTTTGCTTTCATTTTTATTTGTCTGAGTGTTTTATTTTCTAACACAAGGACTCGTTGATATGGCTTTCATATGTAGACAGACTGGGAAAATCCCTAGAAGAAAAACATATTTTGTAACATACTGGTTTGACAAATAGAGTGTCATTTGAAGGCTTGATTCTGGCATTACATGACAGGTACCTTTGTTATCTAGAAGAAATATGGCTTCACTCACTGGTAAAACACATGATAAAAGGTGCCTGAATGTCATCACTCCAGTAATGAGAAGAAATGAGAAATCATTATGTCATAGCCTGCAAAACTCGTGCACCATTGTTAAATCGGAGGCCTGTCATTTCTCTACATGTCATCTGATGACACAGTCTCTGATATTTATGACAAGGGAAATCCCATCTTATTTTTTACCATTCGGGTTAAATAGCATTTTCTTTACCTTTCACAGAATTGAAGAAATCTGACTTAGAAAGGGAAAGTCCATTTATATGCATTTGTTGATTTGTATCAAAATATGAATCCCCTTTCTTACCAAATGATTTTCTCCAAAATCTGTGAGAGAAAAAAGAGGGATTGTATTTTGATTGTTGACACTATTGAGGCACCCAATGTGCCAGGAAAGAACAGTACCGCTTCATTTATGTGCATTATCTCCTTAGTTCTACCAATAATTAAAATGACATTCAGAGGCAGAATGTCATTTTAAGGATAGTGAGGATAGTGAGGCCCAGAGAGGTTAAGAAACTTGCTCCAGGTTGCAGAGCTAGGAAGTCATCTGATCCTCATGCCTGACCAGAAGGATCAATTCTATATTGTATGTGACAAGGCCAGGTGTGGTTGTGGAGAGAAGTAAGGCTGAGTAATTCACTCAAGCAGCCTCTAATGCTGATGTTTAGGTGTATGCTGATATCCTCCTGTTGGATACCTGCATATTTTGTCAATTTATATTAAGATCTCAGTATTTCCTGTTCCCTGACATTTATGCAAAAGGTAGTTTCCTGTGAGTCCCTTTGAAAAGCTGTAACCAAAGAATCTCCCAGGGTTTTGTTTCATCATCAATCCTGCTTTCAGTGACAATAGATCAGGTGTGAAACAATTACAAAAGAAAGTGCAGGAATTTCAGAGTTTCCCTCCTCATTATTAAGAACAAAGGTAATGTTTTCAATGACAATTTCAAATGTTTCAAAATGCTTTGCCATTGAAATAGACAATTAATTACTTTATGATTTTTTTTCTTAAAACACATCAATCTTTAAAATTTTTAATGTTAGGCATGGTCAAAACTGTCACTATGATACTGCGTTATATTAAAAATATACAATCCTGTTGCTCATTTTCCAAACAAATCAAAGCGCATTGCAGATGAAACTTAATGAAATAAGAGGCCCTAAAATACATTTATTTATATTTTTACCTTTTTAAAAATTTTTAAAAAAATTTACTGGGGTGATATTGGTTAATAAAATTATATAGGTTTCGAGTGTATAATTCAATAGTAATACATCATCTGTATATTGCATTGCGTGTTCATCACTTAGTCAAATCTCCTTCCATCACCCTATATTTGACCTCCTGAGGCAGGACAGGTAGCCTAGAGACTTACCCTCTGCCAAGATGTAGCTAAGAGCTCTCTTCAGGCCCATCCCGGTTTCAGTACCGGCAAGGGGAGACAAATTAAAGCTGGTCCAGTCCAGTCCAGCTGCCATCTTCGACAGAGAACAGACTTTTGGCTAATTATATCATTATAACCTCAGCCTCTGTTGAACACAATGCAAATATCTGAATTGTAGTTACCACAGCTCCCCTCCTGTCCCTGACCCCATGACAGTTTTGGAAATTCCAAACAAGGAAGAAAGAGCAAACCATAGCTCCCCCTGTCCCACCCCCTCCCCCCTCCCGCCCCCGCGCCTGGGAGGAGACAATGAGCCTACATCAGTGCCCTGTTTCTAGGCTCTACCCTCCAGAGGAACAAAAAGTCATAATCTAGACCTTCTCCTGGTGACTGGATCTCTGAGTTCACCTGCATTTCCCTCATAAGTGTGTCCTTTTGTTTCAATCAACCTTGTGCGTTCTTGCTTTATATTTATCTTGTCCGTGAATTCTTTCTTGTGGCATGAGACAAGAATCAGGTCCCCAGAGCTCAGGTGGAGTCCTCTCTTGGACATCACCTCCTCTAGCATCACCCTTGACCCTTTTCTACCTCCCTCCTCTCCCTTCCCTTTGGTAACCACTAAACTATTGTCTGTGTCCATGAGTTTTTGTTTGTTTGTTTGTTTGTCTGGTTTGTTGTTTTCAGTTTTATATTCTACATATGAGTGAAAGCATGTGGCTCTCAACTTATTCTGTCTGACTTATTTTGCTTAGCATGATAATCTCAAGATACATCCATGTTACCGCAAATGCTAGTATTTCACCTTTTCTTATGGCTGAGTGATATTCCATTGTAGATATGTAACACATCTTCTTTATCCAATCACCCATCAGAGAACACTTTGGTTATTTCCATATTCTGGTGACTGAGAAATGCCACAATGAACATAGGGAGGCATATATCTTTATAGATAAATAAATGTCTTCAAATTTGGGGGGGTAGATATCCAAAAGGGGCATTGCTGGGTCATATGGTAATTCTATTCTTAGTTTTTTGAAGAACCTCCATGCTGTTTTCCATAGTGGCTGTAGCAATTTACTTGTCCAACAGCAGTGTATTAATGTTCCTTTTTCCACAACCTCTCCAATACTTGTTAATTGTCTTGTTATAATAGCTATTCTAACAGGTGGGAGGTGGAATCTCCTTGTAGTTTTGGTTTGCATTTCCCTAATAGCTAGTGTAGTTGTGCATCTTTTCATATATCTGTTGGCCATTTGTACATCTTGGGAGAAGCTGTCTGTTCAGGTCTTCTGCCCATTTTTTTACCTAAAATATGTTTTAAAAAAACATTTTAAATTAATCTTACATGAAGAAACCTTTTAAAGCTGACAAGTTTTTATCTCAGTTTTACTAATGGAGAAAATGAGGTGAAAATGGATTAGAGCTTTTTCCAAAGGTGGGGGTCAGGAGTGAGTCTCTCACACTGGTATCACCCTGGTGTGCAGATTATTTCAAGCTGAAAACAACTGAAGCCTGACAAACTCAGGAAGAGTTTTTTACACTCCCCTCCCTTTTCCGTCTTCAAATGATTCAGATAGAAAAACCTGCTTCTGGAAGGGAACTTTAGCATAATCATCCCAACATATTCACTTTAGCATATTTGAATTAAGTGTGTGAGCTGGATAGGATCTAAGCAAAAATCCATTCGCTAGATTCCCCTCTATCCCATTGCTTCTGAGTTGCCTACCAAGAATTTGTTTGCTACTTTCTCAGCTGTCTGTGAATGTCTATTTCCCCTTCGAAGTCCCAGACCCATTTCTCCCCTTTTCTCCTTTGCCCGAAATGATATATATATACCCATTTACCTCTTTGTCTTTGGAATTTTCATGCTTATGCATATTAAATGCATATTTCATGCATATTAAAATTTGCTTTTCTAACAGACACATGGACCAATGGAACAGAATCATAAATCTAGAATTAAACCTATATTTATATGGGCAAATAATTTTTGACAAAAAAGCCAAAAACATACAGTGGAGAAAGAAAAGCCTCTTCAACAAATGGTGCTGGGAAAACTAGAAAGCCACCTGCAAAAACATGAAACTAGACTGTTGTCTATCATCGCACATCAAAATTAACTCAAAATGAATTAAGGACCTGAATATAAGGCCTGAAACAATAAAATGCGTAGAAGAAAACAGAGGAACAAAATTCAAGGACGTTAGACTTAAAGAGGATTTTATGAATTTGACCTTAAAGGCAAGGGAAGTAAAAGCAAAAATGAATGAATGGAACTACATTAAACTAAAAAGCTTCTGCTCAGCAAAAGAAATCATCAACGAGGTAAAGAGACAACCATCTGAATGGGAAAATATATTTGCAAGCAATGCTTCCAATAAGGGCCTAATATCCAAAATATACAAAGAACTCATACAACTCAATAACTACAAAAATAATAATAATAATTCAATCATAAAATGAGCAGAGTATCTGAACAGACACTTTTCCCTAAAAAACATACAAATGGCCAACAAATATATGAAAAGATGCTCAACATTGCTAGCTATTAGGGAAATGCAAATCAAAACCACACCATCTCACACCTGTTAGAATAGCTATAATCATCAGGACAAGTAATAACAAGTGCTGGAGAGGACGTGGAGAAATAGGAACCCTCATACACTGCTGGTGGGACCTCAAATTGGTACAGTCACTATGGAAAACAATATGGAGGTTTCTCAAAAACTAAGAATTGATGTACCATATGATCCAGCAATCCCTTTATTGGGTATTTACCCCAAAGACTTGAAAACTCATATCAATAAAGATATTGGCACACCGATGTTTATAGCAGCATTATTCAGAGTGGCCAGGACATGGAAAGAACCAAAGTGTCCTAGGGTACATGATGGGCTAAAGAAGCTGTGGTGCATATATGCAATGGAATATTACTCAGCCATAAGAAGAGATGAAATACTGCCATTTGTGACAACATGGATGGACCTTGAGATAATCATGCTAATTGAAATAAGTCAGATGGAAAAAGTTGAAAATCACATAAGATCACTTATATGTAGGATAATAGCCTAAAAGCAACAAGTGAACAGGAAAAACAGAGACTCATGGACATGGACTACAGACTAGTGGTTACCAGAGGGTAGGGAGTGGGGGAGGGGGTAGGTAGATGGGGTAAAGTGAGTCAAATATGTGGTGACAGAAAGAAATCTAACTATAGGAGGTGAACACAGTGTAAATATATATATGTCTTACTGTTAAAGTGTACAACTGAAACTTATTGGATTTCATTAACCAATGTCATCATAAAGTAAATTAATTAGTTAATTATTTAATTAATTTAAAAAAATTGATTTTCTCCTGTTAACCTGCTATATGTTGTTTGAATTAATCAGCCAGAAGAACCAAAGGAGAAATGTAAAAGTTTCCCCACCCAAACATGAGTGATCTTCTCTTGCAACTCAGGCTCCGTGAGATTATTCATTTGATTTTAAGACACATAGCTTCAACTACCATGCCATTAGGTGGTTGCCACAAAGGTAATCTGAAGAGAAACACCTTTCTTTTAAGGAGTGAACAAGTTATCAGAAAAGATTCTTGTATCCTGCAAACTACTACAGCAATTGGAGGCCTTAGGGTCAGAAAAAATGACACAGCAAGTAACTCTTGCTGCCTTTCTATAGTTCTGCCAATAAAAGGGAGCACTATTCGAAAAAGATGGTTGAAAATGCAGATAAACTTCCTGACTTTGATCGTCTTCTTTTCCTTCACTGTTTTCAGAATAGGACGGATAAATCTCATTTATCCTATAACTCACAAAAGTTCATCTGGAATTGTCTTTCTGCTGCTGAAATATCTGTAGGGAATCATAACCCAGTCTTATAAAAAGCTACTGGGCCAGGCTCTTCTGCCACAAATCATGATCTACAACAGCATTAATTTTATTTATTTTACTATCCGCAGCTCTCCAAAGGCAAGATGAACTGATTAAAATATTTCTATATCATACATGAGACTTTATTTGTGTATTAAGGAAGTACACTATTTTGATGAATTTAGCAAACAAGTATAATTTTAATTAAAATTAAATTTGCATAATGAATTTGCATTCAGAGTCACACCTGTGTTCTTATTTACTTCTCAAAACAAAGGACATCAGAATAGAATTCAGGATCCTCATTTTTTTTTACAGAGAACTAAAATGAGGTTCTGAGATTTGGCCAGGGCTACATGGTCACTCCATGGCATCATCAGGTAGGAGTCTGAGGTAGGAGTCTGAAAGACTACTGGGAAAGTTTTATCTTTTATTTTGAGTGAAATGAGATGTCATTGTTAGTTTTAAAAAGAGTGATATGCACTGACTTTTATCTTTAAAAGGATTATTTGGTGCATTGAGAATAAACTGTAAAGGCACAAGGTCAAAAGCAGGGAGACCAGTCATCCATATGAGAGGTAATGATGGCTTAAATCTGAGCATTGCAGTGGAGACGGTAAGAAGTGTTTGGATTCTGCATATATGTGGAAGATAAAGCCAAAAGGAGTTTGAGACGGATTGTATATAGTAGGTACAAGGAAGAGAAAAATCTAGGCTGAAAAGACGAAAATTTCTCTTAATGATTTCTCCGGTTTGCCCTCCTTTCTACCCACTATTTTATTCATCCAACTGCGCTTTCTCTTTGCATGTAATGCCAAGAGAGATCTTAAGTCTAAGAAAAATGTAATGTAAGGGAAGGAAAGTGGATTTGTGAGAGACAATGAGACAGAAGAGAGAAGCCTAATCCATCTGGAGAAAGAGTTTAGGCTGGCACGTCCTCCCACAGAATATCATGGAGAACAGCTCCAATTAGAAAGAAGTCCAGAGGGAAGGCTCAGTGGCCCCATCCTCATAGTACTCAGCTCTGTGGGTAATCTTCATAGGATAAGCAGGTTCAAAAAATTTCACTGAGTTGGTGTGGATTTCTTTATTGTTATATTTTGGGGCAGTGGGGGAGCGGTTAGGAAATCTAAATATAAATATTGGGTCTATCTTTGAAAAAATATAGTTTTGTTTTTAATCTCCTTTCTATCTTCTTCCCGGTCCTTTCAGTATTTTAATTCTCTTCCTCCTCCATGGGTGGGAATAAGCCATATCTAAATAGCTAATCTGTCAAAGGATAATTGATTACTTCAGAAATTGATACTGACTTTATACAATGATGCTCATGAGACTGGCATACCTGTCTCTATGTGGAACCAGCCCAGTACCATCAATGCACTCAAAATGGTGATTTTTCTGAAGGAGATTATTTTGCGGTAAACATCTTCTTTGCCTCGTTTTTCATGCTCTCCCAACATTTCTTTAGGTTCGCTCTTTTCTTCTTGCTTCCCTTCCTCCACTCTCATCAGCTAGATATTCATCTATAAAAGCAGTTTTAGAGGTTGATGCCTCAAAACCCTGTATCTGTTAAACTAGTTTCCTTTAAAAAGGAATTTTCCTCAAATCTGCCCACATTCATTCACCCATTAACAGATGTTGTGGCCCCAGGCTGCATTTCTCAGGAGTAGACAGAGAAAGGGAATGGTTTCATTGACATCTTCTGTCAGAAGTCAATAAGCTATCATTCATCCCTCCTGGGCCCGAAGCAGGTGCTCCTTCCTTTCTTCTGACAATAGCAAAGCTTCCCGAGACCCTGAATGACAGCCCCCATGTTGGTACTTAGTGGCTCTGCTGACAGGTGTTTCTCTCTATACCCAGACAACAGGTGTTTGCCTGGTGCCGCCTGCCAAAAGCCAAAGAGCCCGAAGTAGAAAACAAAGCCCGTTTGTGAAAATGATTACTGTAATTAAGAGCAATGGTAATGCAAATGATGAAAACACATACCTACTTGCACTCACACTCTTCCAAATCCTGTCCCTTTGATAGAAGAAATGACAGATCCAGCATTATAATGTACTTTTTTTCTTTCTTTTATGTTTTATCCTTTTAAAAAAAATTATAGTTGACATGCAATGTACTTTTAAATGCTAATGTTCTCATTTCTTTTGGGGAGAAATTGAAATGATTATTAGGCTATCTTTTGAAAATATTCCTCATAAGGATTCTCATTTAGGAGTTCTACGTTATTGTGCACTTGGGAGTTAAAAGGCAGTGTATGCTGAAAGGAGACTGTCTTTGAGGAGCTTATGATTTCCTTGAGACCATACACACCATAAGAAAAGTGAGGTAGCTGAGTAGTAATCAAATCGCAGTGCTTTTGGTGATGACCTTCATCACAGTTCCATTGTGTGCCCACTCCTCTGGGTCCTTTACAACCAAGAAAAGTCTTGATAGTAATAAGCCCTATGCCTCTCAATTCCTCCCTTAAGGACCACACAGGAGCTCTAAAGATAGAGCAGAGTAGAGTGGTTTGCATAGGTAAATTCTTTTTTTAACAAAAAAATCTGTGAACATGAATTAGTCACTCATTTTTTTAAGGACCTAAGGATGCTCTGATCTGAGCCAGCTACTGGAGTTGAATGCTAAAGGTGGGTAAAGGAAGTCAAATACACAGTGAAGGAAAGAAATTTAACTTTAGGTGGTGAACACACAATGCAATATACATATGAAGTATTACTGAAAAAAAAAAAGATGAGAAAAGCTGAGGGTGGTAGGGGTCAAGGGAGAGGACGGATAGATCAGAAGTCATGGTCTTTGTTAACATGATCCTCATGTTATCTATATAATATCAGAATATTCAAAATAAATTATAATGTGGTGAGTCCTTCAGTTCCATATTAAATCTCTTATATATGTTACATGGTACCCAGGGGTGGGAGTAGTTCAATTTTAGCTGTTATATACTGTGATTATTGAATGTTTTTATACTGTGATCACCAAAAGAATGGTTCAGGATTTTTGAGCTAGCAATTCTGCAGTATAAAAAAATAGTAGAAAACAAAAAGAGTTGTTCACAAATAACTATGCTAGTGACCAAAGGAATGGGTGCTGTTTTGTTTTCTTTTATTATTGTTGTTATCGTTGTTGTTGTTATGATGCAGGACAGGGCAAATTTTCCCGGCTGAGGTAGGAGGCAAGCTCTGCACTGAGAAAAGAAGAGGGTTATTGCTGGAAAGTATAGAAAGAATTTAACACACATGCTAAAGTTAGAATCGAAAAGAAAGTTTATTAGAGAAGGGGTAACACTCCATAGATAGTGTGGTCTCCTCTCAGAGGCAGAGCATGAGAAAGTCTAAGAGAAACTCAGAGGGATGAGGACAGAGAGAAAGAGTAAAGGCTCTGAGAGGGACTTGAGTCAAGACAGTGAGAGGAACCTCAAGTGTTCAGGGAATTCAGTTTATACATCATTCTTTAGTGTTACAGTTTAAAGACTTTGTTTACCCATTTCCTTTGACATGGACATACAGTGAGGAAGGATAAGAGTATGTAGCATGACAAGGTGAGACTACCTAGCTCAAAAGCCTTGCTGGCAGTTCCTAGTCTTTAATCCATAGGTTCCCTATGGTTTTAGCCATAGGGAATGAGTGATTGTATCTTGTGTAGGGCAGCCACTTTAAGACTCTGTTTTTCCTATTTCCCCTTCACAGGTGTAGGAAATGAATTGTTAGCAATCTCAGCAGAAAGCTTCCTCCGTTCTGCAGGTGTCCTTGTGGCCTGGCTGCAGGGCTGATCAGCACATTGCAGTCTCTGAATGTAGCTTGATTTAACACTTCAGTTCTCTTGTCTGCTCCCTACATTAGTTGTTTAAGTTTTTGATTAAGCTGAAATTACTTTTTTAGACTTCTCAGAAAATTCCTGCTTTTAGAAAAACTATGCAAGGAGTATTTCTCTAGAAGGTGAAGCCTAAACTTACCTTGGAAAAATATCTAAACCGAATTGAGACATCCACATGCCATTGTTAAAGATATCTTTAAAATGTACTTGCCCTCCAACAGTCGCATCTCCAATTTTGGTCTCCCTACCCCTTTAACACTGAAGAAAAATAAGTATCTCATTATGTTAAAAAGAAAAACCATACTGTGTCGACTGGCTCTCAGACTTAGTCTGAAAAACCAGCTTTGATCAAATTACTTTCTGAACAAATGGTCTTTGACTGAGTTGGTGAATGAATAGCCCAGGCACCCTGAGTATCAGCAGCTTCCTATCTGTTTATCACTGGTACCAAGTTTGGTCTCACTTCTGTTCTCGTCCCCTGTCTCATTTGGCACAAGAAGGATGCCTCAGAAGAAGACACTGTGGTTCCTTTCTTTCTATCCCTGACCCTCATTTTTCTTGAATGAGTGGCCATTCGCTTACGGCTTGTCCTTCTGATACAAACCAAACATCCAGACTGCCGGAGCTATTTCAATAGCAGCAATTCTAATTCACTCTCTTTTTCTCTAATAGAAAAGAAAAACCTCTGATATCCCAACCTTCTTATAGTATATTAAGATTGGAAGATATACTCAGAATGACTTCTCTAGACATTATTAGACATAGATGTGCCAGGAACAAAACCCATTACAAAGGGTAGAGTGGGCTCTGTTTGGGGAAAGGGATAGTGGCATGATTATTAAAAATGACTTTTGTACTCATGTGTAACAGGCACCAAGAACTGCCTCCTCTATCTTCTACAGCTGGCCATACACAGGGAAGGGGCTTCTAGTAGTTTAAGAGAAGTCATTTCCCTGAAATTGGATATTGTGCCCTAAGAAAACTGGAGGCCTGTAGTGCTTTGGGACTCAGTGTGCATGGATGTACCAGATGCAGAAACAAAAAGTCACGGATTAGTTGGAAAGCTCTTGAGTTGAGCTTTATCGTTCAGCTTTAAGTTACTTTTTTTTTTTTTTTTTAGGAAAAGTAACTGATTTCACTGAGTCAATTCAAGTCACAAAAAAACCTCTTTACTAGCAAAAGTTGTTTTGCTTTCTGACTCCACAGATATAGAGAAGCCAGCTGCCTATGGCCATCTTAAAACAAATGCCTCCTCAGAGGAAGACCCTGGAGGAAGAGGAAGAGGAAGAGCTCTAACCTCAGGACCTGCAGAATTTCTAATCACACCATCATCACCCTGCATGTACACTCTTCAGTTTTCGGTTTTGTTTCCTTCTCACAGTCGGGGCCCTTCCTACCCTCTCAGCCTGCTCAATGCTCCTTTAGCCACAGGCTATTTGTTGTGTAGTTGCTGCCAACTCGCCTGGTGAGAAGCCAGGCCTGGAGGAAATAGAGGGTCCTGGCAAGAACATGTACTGAAGGCTCAGATAGGGTCAAATCCTGATTCCTCTCACAATACGACTGTCCTTCCATTAAAAAATGTGTGGAGCAAGAAGACTGTGGAGTCACCAGGGCCCTGGTTAACAAAAAGTGGTCCTTTTATCTGGATGCAGCCTCTGTGTGGAAGAGTGGCAGGAGTAGAGAGGGAGGACCACAAAGCCTTTCAGGGCCAGAGCCAAGCAGCTCACTTAGGAAAACATTCTGAAAACCTCTGGGCATTTGTCTTCTTGGATCAATCACAGAAAAATCTATCTTTGCCTTCCGCTGTAGCAAACCTCAGAGGAAGCAGACCTCACAGAATGTGCGCACCTCCAGGAGGGAAGACGTGGAGTCACAGAGGCTCTAATAATGCCTGTGTGAAGTCCACTGGTACAACAGCAACACGGTTTGAGGGCAGAAGAGCCTCCTATGACATTGGCATGCACTGCCCAGGGTTGCTCACCCTATTCCACTATCTACCTCTTGCCCATCCTCCAGTCCCAGCAGATGCAGGGGAGGCAGGGTGTGGAGGGCGGGATTAGACCGGGTAGGTACTCATGGCCTTGCTTGGGTAACACTGATCTCAGGGAGCTCTGGGCTCTGTGTACAACCAAAAGAAGTTCGTAAACAGTGAGCTTGTCCCTCCAGTGAAAAGAAGCTGAAAAACCGACCTCTCTCTCCTTAGGCTTTTGGGTGACGGACTGAGGATACAGGCTTTGAATTGATTCCTGTGGCTAGTGATTGGATCATAACTTAGCTACAGTTACAGAAGTAAGAGTAACTCACCACCTGAATTCCCAAACAGAGATAGGAGAAGCCGAGAAAGAAGGCTCAGATGCTGAGGTGGGAAAGGTGAACCTGCTGTGGTGGGGCCGCCGAGGTTGTGTGCCCTAGCAGGTTAAGGAGCTGCGGAAAGTGAGTCGGAGAGGTTGCTCCCCCACCAGCCCTTGGATCTGAAGCAGGCACACTCGGAGCCTGGAGCCTGGGCGACCGGTGGGACCCACAAACCTGTTAGATTTTCTGTCCCCTGTGGGGCGGTGATGATTGAAAACTACTCTTCGAGGACGGTTCATTTTCTCTCTGCAGGTAGCCAGGAGCGTACACTTTCTCCCCTACCTTGCTTCCGGGGCGTGGGAATTAAGAACAGTACTGGCCGTGGGCTCGTGTCCACCAGACGACCTTGACCAGGCTCCGCGGCTTGTGACTGGACCACGGGAATGTAACCGGCCGGGGGACTTTCGATGACTGGAAAATAACCAGAGGAAAAGTGATACAGGCTTGCACTGTTGAGTGGAGTTTACGGGAGCAGAGCCCGGAGTAGCGAGGCAGTGAAGTGAGAATTTCTCCGACCGCAGATTTGGAGTGAACACAGGCTGAGAGCAGAACGGCTGCGCGGCGGGTTAGGCAGCGCGCGCGCCAAGGAGGGCGCAGCCGGGGAGCTCGGGGTGACAAGTTCCACTAGCTGCGGAGCTGCGAAAGGAGGGGGCTTGGAGGCTCGGCGCAGAGCAGCGCAGTGTTGTCTACCTTCACTGTTCAGCTTTTGTAGCTATTAAAAAAAAATGATCCAAATACATGTTCAGCTCTCTTGTTATAGATTTTTAAAGTTTAATGGCATCCACTCTACCCGCTTACGCACACCATACCGATTCGGTTCTAAGAGTACACTTTTTTTTTTTTGGTCCCCTAGTACAGAAAAGAGTTGAGAAGAACCCTAGGGTCTGTTCGCCAAACTCAATCACTGCCCACAAGAAGTGGTCACTTCTTTTCTCTTAGTAAACGCTGAGCTCTTCTTAAAGTTTCACCTTCGGACCCCAGAGGAGGTCAGAGTGCACTTTGCCACCCTCCAGGCTGAGTTGGACTAATGCCCGAGCAGGTGTCTTGGCCTTCCTGGGTCCTAGACAAAAGTTAATCCCCAAGTAGAATCTTGCAAGGGGAGCAGAGGGGGAGCAGAGGGGTACAAGAATGGTTATTTCAGTGGGGGTGGGTCTTGGGAAGCTGAAACAAAGAAGAAATGACAAGAGGCCTAATCAGCTCCAGAAGCTCCCCAGAATCGTCTCCATCTCCCGTTGCTCATCTCCCAGGTTTGGGGAGATGGCGATAGTGAGTCTGGGGCAGGATCCATTCTCCTGCTCTTTCAGCAGGCTCCTAGGGAAGAAGAGGCAGAGAAACAAACAACTGGATTTGTCCTGGAAATTCTTTGTCATGTGAGGCATGGGTGATTGACTGTATGACATGCAGGAGAACTTACTGCATGGCATCTAGCAGCACCGTTGGGCCTTAAAAACCCTGCAAGCTTTGTCACAGACCAAAGGGTATCACTTACAGAAGGCGCAGTAGCCAGGCTCAGCATCTCACAATTATTCACCCTGGAAAGAGGTCAAGTGGACCTTCTGAGGAACCAGGTGTCTGTGTTCATTGTTTGCTTACTTTCAGGATTGCCTGTAAGGTCCTGCCTACTCTCTATGCAAGTCAGAAGCATAGAACTTGAGCCTAGAACACTGAGAAGAAAAGGGGTATTCAGCCCAGAACAGCCTCTGAAATAGTGTGTTAGGGGCATTGTGCTTAGACTATGAACATCTATGTGTGATGTGTCCTTTTTTCCTCACGGTGGGTTCACGAAGTTGTCCAGATGTTTTTCTGTTTTACAGCTGCCTAGATGTTATGTATTCTAGCCATGGAAGATTTCCAATCCTGAAAAACCTACATGCTTTTTATGACATGGAGACAGGAATCCTTAAGTGGGTACTCAATAATGGATAAGGCCGTATCTTAGCACCAACCTTGGCTTATACTGCTAATCGACCTTATCGGTCAAAATCACAGCCTTTTCATTAAAATGACCAATGAATAATGTATCAGAGTGCAGTTTAAAGCCTCAAATATGTTTTCAGACATAAATATTCCAAGAATGCGTGTCAGGTATATTTCTCAGATAGATGACAGTAGGGGCATTGCATACATGGAAATTCTCTGTTCTCAGGTTTCCTGAAATCCAGCACGCGCATCATTAATCATTCATTGAGGTCGGCCCCTTCAGTCAGTGGCAGTTCTGAGTAAGCTGAAGCGAGCTGTTAGCTAATCCTTCCTGCCACGGGGATCCTAGGGCGAGAGAAGACAACTGGACAGTCAGTCACATGTGCGGGTGCCCAGTCCCTGCTCCTCTTGCCTGGCTCTGAACGTGTGCGCTCACTCTCCTGGACGCAGACCGAGAGCTTCCCAGAAGGAAAGACGAAGAAGAAGAAAAAAAAAATCAGCATAATGTTTAGCGCTACCGAGAGTTTCCAACAGGAAAGCAGCTCGAGTCGTGGCATAACGTCTCAGGGTGGCTCTCTAAACGCTGAATAAACTCATTCTCTAGCTCTTTAATAAATCAGTAACAGCCACCACCACCACCACCACAATAAAAAAAGCCTTATTCCCCAACCTGGGCACACCAAAGCCTTCCCAAGTTGGGCTGCGAATCCTCGCTAGGTTCCCCTCTGTAGCACTTGAAGCGGTGGGACGCAGTTCCCCAGGGATTCCCCAGGGCCTACGTTGTGAAAGCGGGTTCTGCTGGGCACAGGGGAACCTAGAAATTGAGTCCGGAGTAGGCAAGAGCGCTTTGCTGGGACGCAGGCGTGTGCGTGGCAGAGGCTGAGAGAACAAGAACTCACTTCCACGTTTTAAATACCCTCCTCCTCCGCCCCATTTTCGTCGCTGCCCCTGGAAAACTCAGCTGCTCTCGCGTAGCTGAATTCCGTGCGGCGTTGGCTCTAGTCGGAGGGTGGCCGTGTGGCTTGTGAGAACCGCTGGGGTGCGTGATCCCGGTATGCGCGCGCCCGGAGTCGGGGCGCCGCTCCTCTCCGCCCGGCTTCTCCTCCCCCTCACTCTCTCCCATCCCCTCCCTCCTGCACACCCCCGCCCCGGGGACCGCCAGGCTCCCTCCCCGCACCGGCCAGATAGTACACAAAGCAGCGGGTGAGGGGAAGCTTCGCAGGCGTGCACGGAGCAGTGAGATCACTGGCGTTATAAATATCCCAGTGCCAGCGCCGAGATCCGTTCCGGTGGCCTCTCTCTCTCTCTCTCTCTCCTCCTCTCCTTCTCTCTTCCCCGAGGCTATGTCCACCCGGTGCGGCAAGGTGGGCAGCGCCAGAGGCACGCAGCCGCACGGGGGCTACAGAGCCCAGAACCAGCCCTACAAGATGCACTTAGGACCCCCGCGGCTGGAAGAATGAGCTTGTCCTTCCTCCTCCTCTTTCTCAGCCACCTGATCCTCAGCGCCTGGGCTCACGGGGAGAAGCGCCTCGCCCCCAAAGGGCAATCCGGACCCTCTGCCACCGATAGAAACCCGGGAGGCGCCAGCAGCCGCCGGAGCAGCAGTACCACGACGTCTTCCTCTTCTTCCTCTGCTTCCTCCTCTCCCTCGGCTTCTCTGGGCAGCCAAGGAAGCGGCTTGGAGCAGAGCAGTTTCCAGTGGACCCCCTCGGGGCGCCGGACCGGCAGCCTCTACTGCAGAGTGGGCATCGGTTTCCATCTGCAGATCTACCCAGATGGCAAAGTCAATGGCTCCCACGAAGCCAGTATGTTAAGTAAGTTGCTAGCTCTCCTGCAAAGCCCGTCCTAAGCGGCGGCAGGAGACGGGGGAGGGGGGGGAGGAGGGACAAATGGTTATTCCCTGGGCCACCAGCGCACCTTCCGAAGCCCTGGCTGCTGGGACCCAGCTGGCCCTTGAAACAGTCAGGCGAGTTGGGTGGAGATGCGTCTACATGGCACGCACGCACGCACCCCTCTCATGGGTACGAAGAATGGTGATCCCTGAAGTGTAGGTTACCCGGAGGCGGATGCACAGACAGGCACCGTGTTTTCAGTTTGCCCTGGTCCCAAAGAGGAGCCTCCAATCTGTGTCTGGAGAAAAAACAAAAATCTCTTCTTGTTTAGTTTCTGTTTACTTTCTGCTGCTTATTATTAGGCTAGCATTTTTCATTAGGCATCAAAATGCATCCCTTTTTTTCTGACCATAACTGAAGAGTTATTTTTATTAGAAGAATCAAATTTCACATACCCCCAAACTACCACCATAAGCCCCCGAATTTTATATATATGTTACATATATATGCATTACGTATAGTACGTATATAATAAATAGCATATATATCACACATGTATTACATATTCACACATTATATGCATATAAAATATAAATGAATATTCTAGGGGAGACCAGACATCCACTGACTGGAAGAAGTCAGTGATCTGGAAAACTGGACATGTTTAGAGAGGAGGATGTGATAGACACTCGAATTGTTCACGCTAAAGTTGAGTTTAGCAACGTTTGGTATATCGAAACCAAGAGACCATCTTGTTAGGAAGAGAGGCCAGCCTTTGGTCCCCAAGCACAATGAGAGGAAAGTTCTTTATTTTAGAAGAAATTTCGGAAGGTTTAATTTGGTACAGGTGCAAATCGTGTAGATTTGTTTTAAAGCCAAGTTTTAAATTCTCTGAGTTAGCTTTCTCTCTTTCCCTCCTTTTCTCATTGCTTCCATCCAGACCATCACTGCTGCACTTTTGCTTCCTCATTGCCTCTAGGCAGCTGAGGGGAGAGATGTTTTGGGGTTGGGGTTGTGTGCGAAACTGGGACGATCGCTGCGGAGCTTTTCCTGGGTAGGGCCAGACTGCTTTTCCAGCGGGGTTAGTCCAACAGATAGAATCACAGTGCGGGCCTCCGAGACATCAGCGGGAGCAGAAACGTAGCCAAGAGACAGGGCTGCGAGCGGTCACGCGGCTCTCGAGTGTGAGCCCGGTCGCTCCCAGGTGTACTTCAATCTCCACCTTCTCTAAGTTTCATTGTTTTAGCCACTATTACTTTCCTTCTGCCTAGAGCACAGCCTGGCCCACAGAAATCGCTCACTCAATTTGTTGAATGTCTAAATTTCTTGTTTAAAGATGAGGAAACTGAAGCTGGTAACTTGCTTGGTCTCAAACCAACGACCCCACGGGCCATTGGACTTTTTCTTAACCAAGCTCCAGAGGAGCCGGCGCCACAGTAGCCGCCTCCGAAGCGGGGTCGGAGGTGCCCACATGTGTAGGATGGCCGGCTAGGAAGCTTTCTCCCGAGGATTCAGGAGGTAGGGTGAGGAAGATCTGGCGGTTTGTGCAGGAAGAGGAGCGGGTCCGCACCCACCCCCTGCCCCTGGATAGTCGTCATTCGGGCTGTGCAGCTCCAGCTGGCTGTGCTGCACGTGGTGAAGGCGGGCACCGGAGAAAGGCCCTCCATATACACCCCAGCGAGTCCCAGGACCTTCCAAGCGCTTCTTAGAGAAACCTGTTTTTATATTTTAAGGTTCATTGCGCTCTTATTAAACAGCTTGCCATCTTCAGCGATAAAGGGCAAGGTCCGTTATGGTGAAGGGGAATTTTTCTAAGATTTCAGGGGAGTGAGAATTATGTCTATATCAGAATCTCCATTTGTCCTTTACATTTTGTCTCACCCAACTCTGCTCCATCAGACACTTCTCACTTCTAGGAATCTGTCCTCTTTATCCCTTACATAAAAACTTCTATTTTGTTCTTCTTGTAGTTTATCCAGAAAATTAGTACCAACAGAAGATAACTTCTGTGTTCCCAAGGGGAAGACCCAAAGTTAGTGTGCATCAAGCAGCAGTTTGGATCCCAGGGGAGTAAAAGAATGTGACTGCAATGTTTTTCAGTGTGCTAGGGATCTCTGAAAACCAGACTCATTACCAGGATATTCACCTTCTTCTTGTCGAAGAAATGGTGTAGACCAAGATGTTTTGCAGCTTTGGCCTTGCCAAAGGGCAGTTGTAGAAAAGGTAGGGAAAAAAAATGAAAACAGCTCAACAAAGAATACACTCAGCTAAAGAAGACATTGACCAATATGTTATTTCCAAGGTACAATTTATTTTAAAATCCACTTTGAAAGATGTCTATGAAAGAACAGGAGTGTTTCCTAAGCAATGCCTAAAAGAACTTCCTTAATTTAACGCTTTCCTAATTCATTCCGGTTTACAATAGCCTTCTAGAGTTTAGTCTGTATATTTCACATGGCTTGCAATCATTTATTCATTCATTCATTTATTCATGCAGCCAACGTAGGGTACATACCTCACCAAGCTGATGCTTTTGTACTTTGGGGTTAGTTGAGAGTTTTTTTATTTTTGTCTTCCATGGGTTCTTCTCACAGAAGAAACTATAACTTAAGTGTTTAAATCATTGTGATTTTCTTCTTCGTGATATCTGGAGTGTTGAATACTACTTCATAACATTTTGTTAGCATCGATCTATGAAGAATTTTATGGAATATGTCATATTTAATAGAATAGCATGTAATTCTGAAGTTTAAAATGAATCTCTGACCTTCAGTAGCTGTGAAAGAGAAACAGAAGGCTGCGAATTGCAGTTGTTCACATACCTTTTTGAAGGCACAGCACTGAGGTTTCCTGACACAAATGTAAACTTAAGGTGTTGGTCATGAACTGTGAGTTAAGGTATATGAAGAAAAATTTGTCTATGTCTCACAAGAGATGGTGAGAGAGCTGGGATCATAGAGAACCATAGATGACACATCAGAGTTTTACCTCATCATCTACTGTCTGAAGGAGCAATGATAGAAAACATTTTTGGTCACAGCTTGCTATTTCAGAAAAGTCAAAACTTTGCCATGAAACCGCATTCTAACAGGCTCTCTTAAACTCAATATTTTTTTGTGATATTTGCATTCATATGTTTCCTAACTATCATTTGACATTTAAAGTTTTGCAAATTGTAAATATTTTTTAGTTTCACCATTAGAAGTACTCTGACCATAGAGTTTTGAAACATAATTTGTTTAGTTAAGGTGTACTACTTAATATCTTAGCTTCTCTTATACAATATATATCCCAAGTTTTGAAGACAGGAAAAAGAAACAAGCTCATTGCACATAAATTCTTATGGGGAAATCCTAGGAAAGTCTGAAGAAAGACGTACAAGATAGATGCTGAAATCCAACTATTGAATAGAAACCAAGGCTTTCCTTTAATTTTTATATTTTCAAGTTAGTTTCAATACAATGCTTCTACTGACTTACTTTGGGTCATTGAAAAATAGTAATGGTCAATTTAGGAAGCAAGAGATTAAGGCTATGGCTACACAAAGCCAAAGTGTTTACATAACATATAAAAATTCCAATCATATATTTTGGCTAAATCAAACCCTCAATTTCACTGATTTTTAAAAATATGAATTCACTAGCAACTTTGGTGTCATGTAGAATCAACCTTTATATAGTCTCCAAAGCCTATATAAACCAGAATCTGTATCTACTATATTGAAAAACTCCAAGTGGAAAATTTATGCTACTAATTTAATCAATGAAGATAGGGTATTTTAAGACTCAGATTTGGTAATGATACAGAGTATCTGTTGCTGTATGATTGCGAGTAGAGAAACTTTAGTTTTAGATTATTTTTCTTTGAGGATTTTCAGATGGGCTGTTGAAAGCTTCTGCATACATTAAATAACTGTGTTTCATTCATTTGGGAAAGAGAAAAGGGAGAAGTCCACATAAGTATATCAGCCATCATTAATAGAGCCCTACTGTTTCAAACAATTTGGAAGGGACGAAGTAAGAAATCTAGGTATATATTTTCTAACTGAAATAAACTTACTTTGTAATGCATTCCCATGTTTGTAAGTAAGTGGGTCAAACAGTGTATGTATAATCTGAGACACCAAGTGCTTGCCTCCTTCAACCTAGATATCAACCCCAAAATTCCACCAAGAGAGAATTCCTCCTATGAGCATGGCCCTTTTCTTTTGATCCACTTAAATGTGAACACCCCAGGGAAAATAACACATGTCATTAGCACTTTAATGTAAATTAATTTGATCATCTGATCATCTCCTCTTACCCCACTCCCAAAGCAGGAGAGGGCCAGAATAGCAGGAGAGTACTAAAACATGTGTCCATAGACATGTGCACATGGGGTGTCCTGAAAAGGGAAAGAGAGTAGTGAGAAGATCAAAGAAACAATCCAATTTGTCCAACATTCATTGACTATCCATGATCTGTGAGACACACTTGGCCTTTCACAATTTTGCTTAAGGACACCATCTTGGCATCTACAATATAAATTGTATATTCCATCAAATTAATTTTTTTTCTGACTCCCAATAACAGTTAGGAAATTACCATAATTGAAAAAAAAGTTTTAGAGAAATGTTTCTTGGGATTTATATATATATAAGTTAATGTACATTTGTTTGTGCATGTAGCATCTTTAGTGAGTTACCAAGATTTGGGATAGTAAAAGCATAGTGAACAATTGGGAGGGCAGGAGGTTGAATTGTGGGTTTGTAGAAAGAAAAAGACATTGTAAAATTACTTTGGAAGTTCTTATCTCACCAGCGTTCACAATATTGTGCCCTAATTACATTAAGATTTAGATCATACCAAAGTTACCTGCGTGAAAAAAACAATAATTTCATCCAATCTCATTTCCCGTATTCTTTGTAATTGTAAATAGAATGATATATAAAGGTATATTTTTAAGCTTTTCTTTAAGTATGATTTTCTTAAAATGATAAAACCCCTTCATTCTCAGGCAATCTATCATTTTTTAATAATAGAACTTAATAAGAAAAGGAACCATGAAGTATGTAATAAAATAGCACTTTTACATATATTATTTCATCTTCCCCATATGTAAAATTAATTACAATGCACATTTTATATAACATGTACACATGCAGAATGTACAGTGTGTTAGGAAACAAGTTAAGTGGATGAAAATGGGTTTTTCTTAAAAATAGTATGTTAGTTGTTACAAACCAATAGTTTACATAGGCAAAGCAGTGTTCTCACTAACAATTATAGTGCTGTTTTGTTTTGGCCTCTTAAATGTTAGCATGTAAACACATACACTTAATGAGAATTTTATCTTTTATGTTGCCATGTGTATTTTTCACTATATACATAAATTAACATTTACAAAACCAGATAATTTTCCAGAGAATGAAGTTAAAATACCTCTAACAATGTAGTACATGAGTAAATTGGGGGAAACAAACAACCAAGTCTCCTTTTCTACGAACTCCATACTCTCTTTTGTAGCTATCATTCCACACGTGGGCAATTTCTCATGGTCTCCCTCTCTTGCTTTTTCACACATTTATACAGTATTCACAGTTATGTCCCTCATCACCCAAATACCAAAAATTCTTAATGCTCTTCTCAGTATCATTCTGTATTTTGGTAGAAATATAACTTTTCTCAGATTTTGAAATTCATGCTTTATTAATAATATTAAACATGTTACATCCTGTAGTGTATTTAACTTTACAAAAAATTCTGTGTGCTTTGTTACTATCTGATAAAATGATAATGCTTCTAAATCTTTGGATGTTCACCACAGTCAAATAATTTGCATTGCAAAATCTACTGTAAATAGCATTTTAAAAACATTTTACAAATGAATTTATGAGACAACAGTTTCTTTTTAGTAGTTTCTTTCTACAAGCAGATTTCAGGGTATTTTTCTTTTTCCTTTTCAGTATTTTTTTTTTCCTCTTTTCCCTTTTAAAGAAATGTCCACTAATAAATTGGTATCTACTTGAGATGTGTTTTATTTATTCTGGGCAAAGAACACATAACAAAAGCAACAGTTCTGTTACTCCTTTCCCCCCTATAAACTTTCTGATCAAATATTTTTAAGAAATAAGCTTCAATAAATAAGTGGCAATATTTGCTGCAGATATAGGTAGTTCACAGTATGCAACTTAAGTGCTTAAAGATATTTATGTATGTATTTATACATATCATATATATGAGTATTCACAGTGCACTAATTTTTTTCTAAGTTGAATAATTTTGTATGTACTTTAAATACTCCAGGAGGAGATTGCTATTTCAAGAAAGCCAGGTAAATTTCTCTATTCATCAGAGTCCTATTAAAGCATGCTAACATCTGTGCCCATAATATTATAAATTACAATGTTGAGATTTTTTTCCCTTGTCCCTCCCATCTTTGCTTCCTTCCTTCTTTTCTTCCTAGGACAGGCGTTTTTTTAGCGCTCTCTCTCTCTCTTGTTTTTTTTTTTTTTTTTTAATGAAATTTGCTATAGGTAATTAACAAAAAGTACTGTGCTTTTCTTGTGTTCATGTAACATATGAATATATGATAGTCAGGGACTCCGATTATATACAGGCCGAGTTGCATTACTTAAAATGTTCTGTAAACTGGTGTGTGATTCTCTTGACCCAATGGATGTGGGCTTTCAAATTATTATAGGAGACAGGGATTTTGACTTGGTAATGTTAACTATGAAATACCAAATATAAGTAATAATGTAATAAAAGACCTAATTTTTTTCCCACAGAAGTCATTCAAAATGCAAGGTGTCTCAAACCATAATCCATTAAACACTTCGTTGAGCCAATAATCCCAAATTATTTATAATGCTTTTAGTATATTGTTATGTGTAATCTTTAAATGAACTACTCACTAAAGTATGGTATCTATCGATTTATACTTTTATAATTATGATCATTTGGGAAGAGGGATTTCTTTTATGTAAATAAGTTATTTTCAAGGCTTTTAGTGGTTTATATTTGTCTTGAGTACAAACTTTATATTGTTTAACATTAAAAGTAGTGCATTATTTCTGATAGAAAAATCAAGCGTAAGAATCATTTTTAAAAATATTTTTAAAAGCTCTTTCAAATCCTTTAGAACTTGAAAAGATTCTACTGTCAAACATTGTTTACTGAAAGTGACATCATTTGTAAGAAAAAAAGAATTACTAATGAAACGTAGCTACATTTTTGAATCTTGAAATATTTTATCTTAAATGAACACTTGAGTGCTAGTCTTTTTTTTTACATAGTGAAATTCACAAAAAAAAATGCTAAATACTTTTTTAAAAATCACAGTAATAAAATCATAAAAGAATTTATGTAGAAAATTAATTCTTCACAATAGTGTATGGAGGAGTCTGTGTTTATTTTGTGATTTCTGTCATCCTAGGTATTTTGGAAATATTTGCTGTGTCTCAGGGGATTGTAGGAATACGAGGAGTTTTCAGCAACAAATTTTTAGCAATGTCAAAAAAAGGAAAACTCCATGCAAGTGTAAGTAGAACAACTTTATATTTGTTAAAGGTATTATCGAGATTTTACATTTGCAAAATGGAATGAAGTGAATTTCTAAATTAGTAGATAGCACAATTTGCCCAGAGAACTTAATGTTTTTGGTTTTGATAAAATTATATGCATATTTAACCAAGAGAATTGTGTTTTTGTAAGTAATTATTTAGATATTTTATTTATTTGAAAAGATAAAGTTCACTAAAATATTTTAAGGGTAAGTGTACTCACATTCTTAAAGTGATTACTATTATTTATTTCTTAAATGTGGCCCAAACGAGAAGAAATGTTGTGGAAATAATATATTACATAACACTTTCGATTTACATAGTTATGGTGCTTATGTGTTTGTGTCACTTCATTGGGTTCTTATTTAATTTTACAAGGTTTTCATAATGTCAAAAATTGGGTCTAAGTAATATTTTTATATTCATAAGCATAAAGGGAAGAATAACAAGAAGACTTTGACCTTTCATAGAGAAATTTTATCTGATCCATTTACGGAATTCTTATCTTATATTTTTAGTGCATCAGAAAAATTCTTGAAACTATAAAGATGAATTTTACACTCATAAACATTTCTCCAGACCATTTATATATTGTGTAATCAATTTATAAATTATAGATTTATATACTTTGTTCTGAAAATGCCAGTTACTTAGGAAATATTAACACATTTTAAAGATAATAAAATATGTTCAGCTTAGTTTTCCTACTCGCAGATTCTGTTAATTTGTATTAGTGCATATGTACAGCATTTAAAAGTGATTTGTGCTTTTTCTGTAGTGTAATAAGTTCTGTCATGTTAAATCACTTTAAAAAGCAAATCTTTCTTAATGCTAGTCTTTTAATCCTTATTCTCTTTAATTCTTTTTAAGTGAATTAGGGAAATATCACTTTTTCAGTTTTTGAAGTATATAAGAAGTTTTAAATAAGTGCAATCAACCAAAACTTACTAATTATAATATCTACTTTACAGACCTTAAAAATATTCAGTGAGAATTTCACTTGTTTCAATGTGTAAGACTTTCAATTTTCCTTTCCCTAGCATCTAAAGGTGGTTTGTTAATACCTCTTGGAGGAAGTAGTAGAATTCAAGCTATTTCTAGTTATTTGAGGATTAAATGAGGTAATACATATAAAGCTTTTAGATTAGTATTTGGCACATTTTTAGTGCTTGGCAAATATTACTTATCATTATATGATAGTCTAAATATAACAAACTTCTAAAATCTCAGTTTAATAAGATAAATGGAAAACCTTTGTTAACCTCTTTAATCGCTCATTGCAAGAATTATAAAAAGATTTACCTATTTAATTTTTTGAGCTGGTTGTTATATTCTAGCAAGCTATAATTTAGGAATATAATAACAGCCCTAAAATAATTTTTAAAATTGTTTTAAGAGGTAAACTTCTACATAGCTTTGGAAAAGTAGGACATGCCGTTTTATTAAAAATTCGATTTTGAAAAATCTACATATGGAATAGAAACAACGATCAAACACATTTACACCGGATAACTTTGCCTCAGTCAACTTCTAGGTTGTAAAAAGATTAAAACACCTTCAAAACTGAAGTATTGTAATAATATGTTGTATATGTAAAAGAACTTTCTCTTATTGGTTGGTTTGTTTGAGTGAAGAATCTTAATTTTTTAAACATTTGATTCATGCCCTAATACATACATACAAAAAAAAAAAAACAGATTAAACGTGGACCAGCTTAAGGATAATTGCCACAGAAAGCGAAGTATTACAAATGGATGCCAGTTAGAAAGGTCAAACTCAGAGGTTAGGTTACATGATTCCTCTGTCAAAAGCAAGTAACAAATTTCCAGAAATTTGACCCAAATGTCTAAGGATGGCTGGCTGAAATAATGCAGATAATGCAAAAACAGCATCTGTTATTCTCTCTCATCTTGGCAGGGTAAAGTTATTTCATGGAATAATGACTTTAAAACAGTACAAAGCAAGTCTTGCTCTTGTCACTCACTGAAGCTCTTTGATATATAAGTCATTCTGTTGACTTTGAGCTGAATTGTAGATAAAAAATTAAGCCCTATGATTATGTGGATTCTTTTTAAACCAATTGCCGAAGCCCACTTTCTTCTATCAGAACTTTTATTAGCACTTTTCGTTTAGATGGAAACCTAATTAAATTATAGTGATTTATTTTTTAAGGACATTGAATTTAGAAATAGTATTAATCCTAGCAGTCATCAGTTTTATGCCTATGTGCTTTCTTTCCTGTTATCAGCTTCTGTTTAAACATGTTGAAAAATTGTTCTTATAACTTTAAATATAATTATACTATTTGATTTAGTTGTTTTAAAAAATTGCTTCATCGCTAAAAAGGCTAAAAATTCATACTTTTAGGATAAAATATGTAATTTGTGATTTGCTTGAAATAATTATGCAGAGGTATTTAAGGAGTACCTCTATAATCATTTCGATTATATATATATATGCCTATTATTTATTACATATTATATACACACAAACACATAATTAGTCCTCATTTAACATCTCAGGAACTGACTTGAAGCAAAACTACATCGGTAAGGAAACCAATGTAACCATAAGTTAATTGATATAAACACAAGTTAAGTTCCTCAGGTATATTTCTCATTACAGAAACATCACCAAACTTCTAAATAAAGATCCAAAACACTTCCAATATTAAATAGGGAAATAAATGTGAGCTCTACAGGTATTTAAGACAGATTGATAAAAACAAGTAAGTGAATTCTTTTCCAAATGTTTATTCCAGTTCAGGGTCAAGGACTGTCAGAGCCCATCTTGACAGCTCAGGGCACCAGGCAGTTACCCACTGTGAATCGGACAGCCTTCCTTGCAGGGTGCACTCGCACCCACATCCATACTCAGACTGGGACAATGCAGACACGCCAGTTCACCTCACATGCACATCTTTGAGATGCAGGCACCTCGACTCCCCAGAGCAAATCCATACAGACATGGGAGTACTTACAAACTCCACACAGACATTCCTGGCCAAGAATATACTTTTTCTCCTCATCGACATTATAATAGAATGATATTGAAGGGTACAATGTTATTTGAGGACCTGCTGTATATAGAAAATCATCACGTTGTACATTTTAAATTTATACAATGTTAGATGCCAATTATATATCAATAAAAGAGGAAAAAAATAAAAATAAGTAGTATCTTTAGGATTTTATCCACAAAATGAAAGAGAACTGAAGAAATTGTAAAGTATTTATATAATTCTGTGGAAAGTAAACCCATTCTGTAATGAGAAATATTCATGGATAATTGTAGATTTTTCGACTTGGTTTTTATAGTAGCAACTGGAGTATTACTAAACAGAAATATCAGCCCAGAATGGTTAGACTTGGGCAAGATTTGTGCTGATTTACTTTGTGTGCTAAGTTTAAGTCAGTAAGAAATTTTCTTTGAACTCCAACCATCTCAGTTTGCACTGTTCCCTGCACTCATTCAATCTACACACTACTACTAATCTACACTGAACTCTCTTTAAAATCCCACTAGATAATGCATTTGCAGAGTTCTTTAAAAGCTCTTTCACTCACATTATCTCATTACATAGTTAGGTGAGAAAGAGTCTCAGAAATGTTAAAAATTTTCCTAAGTTATGGTTAACAAGTAATTAAACTAGAACTATATCCTCTTTAAATTCTCTGTTTTTCTCTTTAAATGCTGTAATGCTTGGTAGGTAAAAGCTAGCTTGAAAGATTTGTTTGTTTTGGAACTCATTCATTGTTTTCACCTATTATTTTATGGAAATTAATAATTGGATGGTTTAATAATACATTTCATATCACATTTTAAAGAATGAATACTGTGGTTTATCCTTAGAATATTTTGCTTACTTCCTTTCTCCTTCCTTGTCTCTCTTCCTCTTCATTTCGAGCTTTTTTGAAATCGTTTTCCCCCATCTACTTCTATATCTGCAATACTTGATTTTAAAATCTAGAAAGGAGATGTGTCTGCTGCAGAAGCTGTCAGTTTTACAAATGTTGGTCGTTCAATGTAATGATGGCTTGCATAGGGAACTCCTGTCAAGATGAACTTAAAAACGGAAAAGATCACTCCATGGAATAACCAACAGAAAAGATGTTTTGTTCCCAGAGAATTTTCATTTAGAAAACACTTCATCATCAGTGGACACAAAGATGGTAAACAGAAATATCAGCCCAGAATGGTTAGACTTGGGCAAGATTTGTGCTGATTTACTTTGTGTGCTAAGTTTAAGTCAGTAAGTTTTCTTTGAACTCCCAACCATCTCAGTTTGCACTGCTCCCTACACTCATTCAATCTACACACTACTACTAATCTGCACTGAGCTCTCTTTAAAATCCCACTAGGATACTCTCTATATACAATGTAACCAAATTCCTGCCATTCAGGTTTTTTCAGCATTCTTTACAAGAATGAAAGTGTATGATCTCAAAATGCTTTGGCTGTCATTAGAGTAGGAATGGATAACTACTTCCTAAAGAGTCAGGAGTTAGAGACCTCCCTAGGACCTCTTCCTTAACTCATTTGCAAGGTGGGGTTCCTTGTAGAACTGAACACCCTTCTCTTTCTGTCTCTATCACTCTGCCTGCCTGTTTGTTCCTGATCCCTCCTCAATCTGTTTCTGCTCTCTCCTCAGGTTTGTTGTCTTTAATGATAGTCTCATAGTGAGCCTTTCTGCATTCTCTGAGGTGGGTCCAGATGTAGAGTGAAAGGCTTTGAGTGTGGTGGTTAAGATCACAGTTAGATTGTGTCATCCTACTTAAGTTAAACTGTGTCATGTTACTTAATCTTTCTATTCCTTGGTTTTATTAGCTCTAAAAGTAAGAAAATTAAAGTAACAATCCATTGGGATGGTTGAGCATTTTAAATGAGATAGTGCATATGAAATACTTAGGATAGTGCCTGGAACATATTCAGTATTTAATGTTTTTTAAAAAAGATGCATTTGCTCTCAAGTGGCTGTTTGATGATTCTTAATCTCCTCTCTTAGAAGCCTTTTCGATTTGGGGTCAGGCAGCTGGGACTCTTCAGATATTTAGACCAGCCCAAATCCTATTTATCACTGACCTTGTTTTCTCTTTGGGTCCAAACTTTTCCTGCACACAGTAGCCACCTTATGTCCTGGGTTTTCCTTTTTCCAAGAAGCCTAATTTGAAAGCAAAATCCCCAGACTCAATATCTTAAAGAGGCAAGGATTTCCTATGGTCATAATCTCATAATTCTTTCAGAGCCCTATTGTGCATCTTGTATTTTTCCTACCCCAAAATGTAAATCCCAGAAAAGGAGGTTATCATGTCTTTTAACAAAGTGTGCATGATAGCTCATTGCCTATTGGGAAAAAACTTCAGTTTATTTAAAGATCCAGAGAGACTTATGTGGTGGAATTATTTTTGTTTCTCAAGGTTTTAGGTGATCATGTTTGGAAGGAAAGCTAATTGCAAAGTTTATGAAACAGGCATGGAATGTGTGCTTGATCAGCCCTAAGCAAGGACTACAACGTCCTTCTTTCCTGGTTTGAGGGAGCCAGCTGGCTTGCCAGGAATGAGATTCTGGACAGAACTTCCTGTGCTGGGGGCAGAATGTGGAGGAGTGAGCAGCCCCTAGAGCTGGGCATGTTAACAAAGGAAATGGAGGCTTGAGTAATAGTTATCATCATCATTAAAAAATAACTTGTTAAGCACCCCACTCTTCCAAACCATGAACTACTTAAAGGCACTCTAATAGAAACTTCTCTTGCCCTTGAAGAGCTTTCCATTTTCATAGTAAAATCAAATGTGTAGTAATTGAGGTTCGAAAATGGGTTCGGGACTCTGCATTTATAGTAAATACCAGTTTTCCCTTAATTTCATACTACTTAAATTTGGTTAGTGACCTTATTTTATTGAGGAAATCTGAGAGTGATGAAGTGACGTATAACTTCAGTGGTCCATTTCAGTCTAAAACAAAAGATGGTGTTATATTTCTCTGATGGTTTGGGGAGCAGCACTTGTTTTTCATCAATTTTTTAACACGGAGCAACTTCATGGCAATGGAACTATATAAAACCCTAATAGACGCCCTCAGATGGTATGGTGTTATGGAAATAGTTTGAATCTAGGAATCAGATCTGAGATTTAAGTCACAGGCCTACCCTGGCACTTGATAAATGTGGGATTTTGGTTAAATCATTTTCTTTACTTCTCTGACTGGACGATCAGATACTAACATCCTAATAGTCATGGAATTATTGTAAGAATTAAATAATATATGTGAAACACTTAGCAATTGTAGTCCTCAACAGCCCGGCTTTATTGAGTAATTAAAAGCATCAGAAAGAAAACTATCTTATGTATCTCTAAGTATGGTCCTCACCTCACCTGCATCAAAATCACATGGGATGGTAGTTAAAAATTCAAATCAAGGGTCTCATCTCAGACTTACTAAAACACAATCTCTGAAGATAGGGCCTGGGGAATCTGCATTATGAACAGGCTCCCTGAGTAATTTTAAGTCAGTTCATGAAATTCATAGGAGAAATCCTGTGGTTGGTATTTTTTACTACATGACCTCAATTTTGCTTTGTTATTAAATCAACTCTAATGTTTTCTTGGTTGCTTAGTATGAAGAACTGATTATAGAATGGATGGATGGCCAGGGCCAAGCAGGAAATATGGCCATGACCTGGAGATGCATGGTATGGCTCCAGCTGACCCAAATGAGACTTATACTATAGTAAAGAGTAAAAGAGTGCCCCTCTGGGTGAATGCTGTCCTGTTCTTGTGTACTCTAGCTTTCAGCTTTTACTCACCACCAAAGGTGGGTGCCTTTGTGCAGGGAACCTCCTGCACAGCCATACAAAACAGCCCAGGCCAAAAGTACCTGACAGGGGCAATCCCACTGGTGGGAGTAGGGATGGGAACTAAGAAGCACTTAAAGGATGAAAGGGAATGAGAAGTAGAGGTGCCTACACAAGGAAACTTTGCTTAGAGCACAATTTTTCTGTAATTGTTTATATTACAGTCTATAATATTTTAATTATTTAATAATCTTACAGCTTATAAAAACATTTATTTATATTTGGTTAATTATTTCTTAATTTTATAAGGTTTAAGGGAAAGAGCCAAATCGAAGAAAACAAAGTGAAATAAAGAATTGAAATTGGCTAAATTCTCTGCAAACACCAAAGTTTATACTGATGACAGTCCAGATTCACTCCTCTCTCTATCCCATTTTTAGAGTGCATATTTACTTCTATAGCTGCACGTAATGAAAATTGGTACTTATTTGCATACCCTCAACTCATTCATTATAAGATCCTCAATTATCATACAATATAATATTTACTAAGGAACAAAACTATGTTAGAGTTTAGAAAGTTTTTTTCGAAATATCATTTCAGAAAGAATTTTCTATTTGCTTTAATTGACCCTCAGATTTCAATTAAGGAAAATTACTCTTTTTTTTTCCTTTGGAATATCCTAGTTAATCAAAATTTTACCTTCTTTGAACTGAATTTGACCTTCCTTCTAAATATCTGTTGCGTGTCTTCATTGCGTGAAGAGATGAGTACAATCAAGGCAAACTATCCTTCTAATCCAAAAGTTCTTGTTTCCCTTAACACCATCATGTTTTCCTCCCCTGAATAATTTATATATTCGAGCAAAAATATTTTAATTGATTTAAGCTTTACTTGTTATGTCCATTAGGACTACATTAAATTACATAGAAATTAGCTGATTTGAACATTTCATTTTAATTCTGCAATTATGACTTGTTGAGGTAACTTTTTTTGCTAATCTAACTATCATATTAAATTTATTTTTAATTATAGTTGACATACGATATTATATTATTTCCCAGTGTACAGAATAATGATTCAACAAATATATCTTACAAAGTATCTATCTCCACAATAAGTCTAGTACCTGCTGACACCATACATAGTTATTATGATATTATTGACCAACCCCTATGCTGTACATTACATCCCCATGATTTATTTTATAACTGGATGATTGTAATTCTTAATCCTCTTTTCCTTTTTCACCCAACCTCCCATCCCATTTCCTACCGAAAACCATCAATTTGTTCTCTGGGAGTTTGTTTCTGTTTTGTTTTGTTTTGTTTACTCATTTGCTTTGTTTTTTAGATTCCACATATAAATGCAATCATGCAGTATTTGTCTTTCTCTGCCCAATTTATTTCACTTAAGTTTGTACCCTCTAGCTATATTCGTGTTGTTGCAAATGGCAAGATTTCATTTTTTTTTATGGCTAATAGTCCATTGAATGTAACTTCTTTTAACACTTGCAAGATTGAGGAGAAATTAAAGAGAAAAATATAGATAATTTAAGTCAACAAAGAATATGAGCAGGACCATGTCTATTTTGTTTTTCACTGTAAAACTGACAACTAGCACAGTGCCTAGCATGGGATATATTTGATAAACATCTGTTGAATACATTCATGAAAAAATGAATTTGAAACATAGAGTGCTTTACAAACATTTTAATGATTGGTTTTGCCAATGGTGGTAGGGCAAGGAGGTGATGGGGTGGGAGTTCCTAATCTTAATAGCTTATTTGAAATTCGATTCACCTCCCTACTTCACAGCTTAATTATCAAAAAAATTCTTTATATCAACTTCACTTTTTCTAGGGAAGTAATACAGTTCTAGTATTTTAAATGTATGTATTTTGCTAAAGGACTTCATTTATAATTCAAAGGAAATTTTAAAAATTAAAAATAGCCTGGAAATTTTATTATCCCAAATTACATGATTGTAAATGTATATATATTTAAATTCCTGTAGCTAAGAACTATGCTGCTTAATGACTCTGCTGTAAAGATGCTTCATGCATGGGACAGAATGCCCTGCACAGGGTCACCATCTTGCCTGAACGAGGCCAAGATACTGACAGGAACAGTTGATCCCTCAATAAGAAACTGTATCTCTTGATGAAAAAAACTTACTGAAATGTTTGTTTCAAATGGTTCTGTTCCATCGTAGCTAGATGAACATTTCAGACAAAACATTAAATTAAGAGTCAATTAAGAAAGCCAAAACAGTCTGACCGCCTTTACTCTTATCCTAATGTGGGATTTAGAATGACTGAAAGACTTCAGGTAATGAGTGGGTCCTCAGATTCTGACCATTTCTACCCAGTGTGACAGTCAGGCTTGAAAAATCTCAAGCCTAAACAGCTTCCATCTTAAAAAAAAACTTTAAAACATGAATATCGAGAAGGAAGGAGAAAAATTTTAAATGGAATAATTTTAGAGGGTAGAGTCAGTGAGGTTTCACTAATGTGAAGACTCTAAGGTGGAATTACTATAGGTTTAATTTACTGTGGGGTGTGTGTGTGTGTGTGTGTGTGTGCGCGCGCGCACGCATGCCACATCCATCAAAATAATGACTTTTACTTTATATACTTTGATGCTGCCAGGGAAAAGGGTTAAATAATGCAGTACACTTAAACCTGTCAAAATTGAATAAAGCAATCACTTACATCTCTATTTTAGGAAAATGTAGGTTTGTGAAACAGTGGTAGAAGTCAGGTCAAGGTATAATGTATTATATAAATGTTTTTCAAAAGCAATTTTACAAAAAAAATCTGAAGCAAGGTAAACATACCTGCTACTTTTTAAAAATGAAATTCCTCACACCTTTCTAAAATGCTTATCCTTTTATGTAGCAGAAAACATTCCAGATGGCGATAGCTTTTATTTTAACACAAAACTTTGGGATTATCTAATTGAATGAAAGAGCATCCCAGTCCTTTTAAGAGCTAAGTAGCTATAAATGGATCTTTATTTGACTTGTAAGAAAGTCTTTTTAATTGAAAAAAAAAAAAAGGAGCAATAAATGTGTGTTCTTCTGAAGTGATGTCAGCATAGCACCCTTGGTCTAGACATAGGGTGGTAGGTTACAAGGGGATGGGAGAAAGCCATAGGTGGTGGTTCTTTAAAACACCTGCTTCCAGCCTACTAGAGATCAAATCCAGGGACTTGCTTGTGGAATCACCTTATAAAAGTTCTAGATATGTAGCTTCCCAGCCAGCAAATAAAGAGCTTTATTGATTGAACTATACTTAAATGTAAATAACTTGGGTAAACTGTCATATGTAAGGTAAACGTGCTGTTGGAAATGCTCTGAAGTTGGTTGTCTTCTGCAATTATCAGTACTTTGCACAAGTCAAAAGTTCCATGTGGCCACATCAACAGGTTAGTGTAGATTGTCTTGCAGTGTTGGACTTTCAGATTATAGTGTTGATTTGTACTGCCAAGAAAAACTTGGCACTATTAGAAAAAGCGAGAACTTTTAATTCCAGTACAGAACCTCTTGGTCTGATAAAGAAAATAAATACAGCATGTCTTCAAATAACATCATTTTGTTCAATGCCATTTCGTTATAATGTTGATGAGGGAAAAAATTGATCGTTGGCTGGGGCCACTGCCTGTGGAGTTTGCATGTCCTCTCCATGACTACATGGGTTAGCTCCAGGTACTCCATTCCCCCCGCCCCACCACATCCAAAAGACGTGTAAATGACATGAATTGGCATGTCTACATTGTCCCAGTCTGAATGTGAATATGGGTGTGAATTCACCCTGCAATGGAAGGGCATCCTGTCCAGGGTGAGATTCCACCTTATGCCCTGAGCTGCTGGGATGGGCTCCAGACACTTTCTGAACTAGAATAAGTAGGTTGGAAAGGAATTCTCCTGTTTTAATTAATCTTTCTCAAATATCTGTATAGCCCACATTTCTTCCCATGTTTAATATTAGAAGTGTTTTTGGTCTTTATTTAAAAGCTTGGTCATGTTTTCGTGATGAGAAATATGCCATAGGAACTTAATTCTTGTAATGTCAATTAGCCTATAGTGAAATTGGTTTCGTTATGTGTCCTTTTGCTTAAATTCTCATTGTCCAAATCCCTTGACAATGTTAAGTGAGGACTTAATGTATACATAGTGTTTTTATATATGGGCACCAAAATATTTGGTATTTCAGACCCAGAAATTTTATACAAATGGCGCTCACTGAAATTGTGAAACCAAAATGTCTAGTCTAGGATCGGAATTCTAATGCTTTGGGTGTTATAGAATTCTGCATTTGAAAACTACAGATCTTATCCCTAGAAAAATATTTTGATCATCACAATAGCCCTATGTGTGGAAGAACTGTAGATATAAGGAGCCTAAAGCTAAGACCTGAATTGGCAGAATTGGTAACTGATCGAATGTCTGTCTGACCCCATCCTCAGGCTCTCTTCTCCTACGCCAGATTCCTTCGATTCCTTCAATATGCTCAACGAAGCCTTTGTAGAGTATGTCCTGGCCTACTTTGTCAGCCTCATCTCTTGTTCCTTCTTCCATGCATCTTAAGTGGAAGTCACACTGAATTACTTATAGTAGTGAACACACTCTTCCCATCCCATTCCCTGAAAATCTTTTCTCATGTCGCCTGCCTCACCAGCCACTTCCATCCTCTTAGATTCTCTTCCTCTACACTGTCATTGTACCCTTTGCATACCGCTGTCATAATTCATATATCAAGCTGCACCGTGATGGGTGTCTACTTGGCTGCTTTTTCTCCTCTTCTGTGAGCATGTCAAAGACAGATATTTTACGTGTTTGTCTGTGTCTCTGTGTGTCTGTATGTAAGAGAGAGAGAAAGTGAGAAAGATTGATATTTGGCTGAAATGTTGTTAGTGACTCCGGAAAATAATTTTTCTCCTTGGCATCCAATATACTCTCCTGTATCACCGTGTGAAGATACTTTTTTTCCTAAGAATTCTAACACATGAAATATTAATAGGGCCATATGCTACCCCTCTCTCAGCACCATGAATCACACTGAAAAATATATTCTTGTTTCAAAGGAATAATATGACCCCCTTTCTCTGAACACAATTCATGTTTTTTTGACAATTATTTCTTAGTAATACAGTTCTAATTATTTTCTTGTTGGCTTGTGAAGTGAAAAAAAACGTTAAAAGTTATTTTTTTAACTACATATTTCTAAGTATTTTAAAAACAATAACATTTAAATATATTAAAGAGTTTATGTATCATTTTTACACACGCAATTATTATTTCACTAAGTACATGGTAAACAGAAATTAGTGTTATAAAGATGAATAAGGTAGGAATATAGAAACAAAAATAGTAATTTTAAAGCGACTTTAAAATAAGCAAATATTTTTTAGAAAAGAATGTTGTAGGAAGGCAGGAATTGAAGGAATTCTTGGTTTTTCTTTAGAATACAAGATCTCATTTTATTGCATGCTGAAAATATTATTACTACTTCAATTTCTTCTTTTTCCCCCCTAGGCCAAATTTACAGATGACTGTAAATTCAGGGAACGATTTCAAGAAAACAGCTATAATACTTATGCCTCAGCAATACACAGAACTGAGAAAACTGGACGGGAGTGGTATGTGGCCCTGAACAAAAGAGGGAAAGCTAAGAGAGGCTGCAGCCCTCGGGTGAAACCCCAGCACATCTCTACCCACTTCCTGCCAAGATTCAAGCAGTCGGAGCAGCCAGAACTTTCTTTCACTGTTACCGTTCCTGAGAAGAAAAAGCCACCCAATCCTATCAAGCCAAAGGTTCCCCTTTCTGCACCCCGGAAAAGCCCCAACACAGTGAAATACAAACTCAAGTTTCGTTTTGGATAATGTTCATTTCGGCCTTGTGAGAAACCACACTTTCCCCTCAGGAGTTTCTATAGGTGTCTTTACAGCTGTGAAGAAAAATTTTTGGACACAGCTTCAGCTCTACTACACTGTAGTGAAGTCAGGTCATTTGTTTCAGTGTGACTGAAACAAAAATGTTTTCTGATAGGAACTGAACAGGAATTCTTTGTACAATATAGAGAGCACACTGCTTCAGGTCAGTAAGACATAAAGCCTTTTGCTTTATGCGTAGTGCACACAAGGACTCTGTATTTTCAAAAAGTTAAACAGCATGGACTACGTATTTTTCTGACTTTTACAGATCAACTTGAAAGAACATACATGATACATTTTTATTTTTGGTTTCCAAAGAATATTTTAATGCAGATAAAATATTTTATTAACTTTTGTTTTTTGTTTTTTGTTTTTTTTTAAAAGTACCTCTGCATTGAACATATTTTCTTACTTTTATTATTTTAATTAATATAACATAAAAAACCATTTTAATGCAATTTATGTATTATAAATGTGTTTATAGCCCATTTGTAACATGTAGATTTTTTTTTCCATTTTTCTTGTTCATTGCACTTTTAATTTTCGTTATATATAGATTTTTACCATACCTCAGATAATGTAAGTTTGGTTCCACATCTTAAAATGTTTAAATTCCCTTCAACACACTGAAGGCTCAGCTTGGATTTGTGTGTGTGTGTGTGTGTGTGTGTGTGTGTGTGTATAAATTCATGAAATTATGTGGAATCTTATGCTTTGGTGGCTGATCTATCATGGGTTAGAAGTAAGGAGAAAGTATAAAGACTTTTTTGATGGAATTAAAAGGTGGAGATAAGGAAGAGGATTAGAGGTACAGGTACACTAAGTTTGCAACAGTTCTTGAGGTCTAATTCTGCCTTGCCATCATTTCTCCTTTTATCTAGCCCCTGCCCTCATTCTTGAACAGCTGGAAGAAAACATTTTATTCTGTCCATCAAGCATACACTATGAAACTGGAGTACTTAAAATACCTCTTCTATCACCCTCTGTTATCTCCACTGTATAGATCCACGGGAAGCAACCCACTTACCACAGGAACATGGAGAATTGAAGATGAATCGTATAACAGTTATCTATGTTGAGTCTCATTGTCAAAAATATTCTTACTACTCAGTAGAACAACCTTTGAGTTGTCTATCCAAATGGAAACCATTCCAGTGAACAGATCTGTCCTTTTATAAGGAAACTTTCTGATGTATATTTTTAAAAAGCTGGCCATGCGAATTGGGAAATTAATTTGAGAATTTGATGAGCTGAAAATGGCATGTAATGGTCAAGCCAAATACTGAATGTTGAGCATAAAACACAGAAAATTTTACTTAAGAGAATTTACATAATGTATTTATTTTCTTAAGTAATCATTTTTATGGAGTTCTATGAAATGTAACGGTTTATCTTTGGAAATGTAGCAATAAAAAAGGTATAGCTAATGTTTAGAATTATGTCTTTCATAGGAACAGGAGGAGTTAACAAAATGTTTGTGGTTTCTGTTTAAGCACATTTTTTTCCTTTTAGAGAATATTGATAAACTTTTTTTTAAAGCATAGTTTATTTTGGTGCATAAACACAAAGTAGAAACTTGTCGAAATTGAATTTACTACCACTTAAGCAGATTTTTTTTGTTCCAATTGAAACAAACTATACACATATATTTTATGCATAATATATAATTATATACAAAATCCATCCAACAATTAAAACGTCATGTGTATACTCTAGTATAGTGTTTTACTATAAAGCCAATAATCTGATTAAACATTCTCTGCATTTAATGCACAATTTTTAAAAATGTAAAATAAAATGCTACAAAAGTTTCAAACTTCATGTTAAAATTCTCCTGGATTAAATAAAACAATGAAATTTTGCAAACAAAGATATGTCCAACTCTTATCCGACTGGCATATCACCTTATATGCATGGTATAAAGCTAAAATTAATCCTCCAGTTTATTCTAATATATTGTTAAGAATTGTGAACTGTATATTAAGTTCTCGGTATATGTAAAAAAATTAGAGTTGTAGAGCAGAACAGTAGACACATGTTCCTAAATGGGCAAGGAAAAGATGATATTAATGATGATTAACAACGAATTAAATTAATGCACATGTTGCATTAAGCTAATGCTGATGGTACTTTGTTACCTAAAAAATAATAGCTTACCTTGTACTCCTAGTTTGATTTGGTAAGTATATGAAGGTTAAAGTAGGATAGCTACCAAATAAATATTATACAAGTCAGGACTCATTAATTTCAAAATGTAAAGCCAAGCGAAAAGAAAAAAAAACTTTAAATTATACTTATCTTTATACTTTAGTTTAGTGGCCATGCACAATTACATTTAATTATAACTCACTGAAGCATAGTTACCCAAATTAATTAATTGAATGAACTCATTATGTATAGAAAACAGGTATAAATATAACTCCTTACTAATATCTAAAACTTTCTAAGAAGGTCCTTGCTTATGATGTAGTTTTTGATGATTTTTAAAATAACTGAATCCATCTAACATTGAATAAAGTTGTTTAATTGTGATCATGTTCATATAAAAATATCGATGAATTTTACGTCAAAATTTAAGAGCCTAATTTGCTTAGAAGTTAGGGAACATTTTTAGACTGTTTCATTTTAATTGCATTATATTTAAGATAATCTTTATTTGGAACATTAGTGGAGGTAAATAGAGGTTACCAATAAGATGTCATACCACTGATTTATTTCACAAAATATACCATCACTTCCTTCTGAAGAAATTAATTTGAGAGTGTAGGTGTATACAAATTATTTTAGTTCTTAGCTGAGTTATAGAGGCCTAGCAGTTCAAAATCAAGTGATGATAAAAGATTATGTTAACAAAAATTATTTCCAAATTTAGTAATTATGTCATCTTAGATACTTTTATTTCATATACTGAAAATAAAATACCATAAATCTGATAGGTAAGTTTTTTATAAAATTGATCTTGAAATAGAAAACGGAACAATTTTCCTGTTAACATTTTTCACCCTTCCAAAGGAGAGAAGAACTAAGCCATGACTTCCCACATTTTCAATAATGAAATAAAAATATTGCACTAAACTTGAATTCTGGCACCATTTTTACAGTTACAGAAAATTGATTGTATAGTTAATTTTTAAAACAACAAAAAAAGTGTTGTAGATGTTACTGCAGTGGGAAGCCATATAATAAAATATACAAGCAGTATAATAATTTGAAAACAACTCAGAAAAAATATACACTTTTTTAAAGATTTACTTCGTTGCTACATCTAAATGTCGATCTTGTAAAATTTAGTTTAAGCCAATTTCTTTTAAAAATTTTTGAAAGAAACTTTTACATAAATGAACATAACTCATTTACTTTTCTTTTAGAAATCGGTTCAATTGTACTGGTCAGTTTTTGAAATAAAATTATCATATGACTAGATGCTAGTCAAAGAAAGGAGTTACTTTCTCCATCTTACTCTCTGGTAGAAAAGGGAGGAGAACCCAGCCTGAGCTGTGTCAGTGGACACATTGTTACATGTAAGAATCATACAACATTCAGACATACCATCAGACAATCGAGCTACAAATTATCCATCAGTATTTAAGCAATTTTATGCAATAAAAATACTAGATTAGAAATTAAGAGCTCTTACATACTTTTTTTGTTTTATTGTCTTTTTCCTCACTCTGCCAGGTAATTATTGCAAGTCAATTTCTAGGCTTTGTTTCATTCTCTACCATGTGATCCCTAATGTCATTTCCAGCTTTGTTATCAATGATTGCATGAGTCTTAAATTTTGTGGTACCCAAAAAAGGACATGGTTTCTCTTCAGGTGAAACTAGACAACCACATAAAAAAAGTCAACGAAGTAATAAACAAATATTTTCTAAAGTCTTGTCTTAGATTTTAAAAAATGTTAGGTAATTATGAAATTGAATCAAGAGATTTTTAAAAAAGGGATCAATTCTGGGCTTAACATTTTATGAAGAACTTTTCCTATTTAAATTAATTTGAAAGGGAATGGTAAGAGTAGTATTGTTGATAAAAAAAAATAGTTACAGAACCTTAGGTAGGCATGACATCTTTGACTATCTCTGTTTTAACTGACATCCCACTTTCTCCATGAAGCCTTCTAGAAATTCATGAAGAAATATCAGTTGTTTCATTTTGAAACCACTCTGAATAATTATAGCTCATAACTTTCCATCACCATTCCCTTACTTTCTTAATAATTCAGCATTTTCTGAGATCTCGCTTTGCACAAGGCACTCAGCTAGTGAAACATCCCTTTATTTGTTCAATACTTGTTCACTGTGTTTCTAATGGTTGTTAACATCAATGTACTCTCAAATTTTGAATTTCTGGAGGGAATATAGCTGCTCTCATTGCACATTGTCCAAACCAGGGGCAGGCTAATAAAAGAAACTTATGAAATGCTTTTAGGTGATAGCAGTTTTGAATGATGTGTTCCTCCGACTTAAACACTTTGTGAAGTCTATTGGATAGTCTAATTCACAGAACTGAGTATATAATTATATTTATAGGTCCTAGAATATGGTAGGTACTCAAAAATGCTTTTAGGATGGATTAGGTACTGAATAAGGTTTGTTTGATAAAGACGATTAAGAGAATGTCATGAGATATGAAATGGCTCCTACAAGGGCAAGAACACTGGTTAACCCTCTCATTGTATGTGGACTTCTCAATTGCAAATCCTGAGCCCAAATTAAAAATAGCAGACACTTGCGAGCTGCATTTAAGTATTAATAAATTAGCCATTTATGAAACTTCAATTTCATTGGCAATCTTAAAATAAGTTACTATTGAAATCCTAATGATTTTGCTATTTGCAGCTCAAACAAACAGTCCAGTGGGATGTTGGTAGGTATCAGTGGGAGAGAGAAGGTATTTCTCTTTGGTGATTTGTTTTTAGATATGTTTTTCTCCTTTTCTCAGATAAACTCCCTCAAGGAAGATGCCCTTTCTGTACCCTACAGAGAGATTAGTGAATGCATAATCACATAGTAACAGGTCTGGTTCCACTGCATTTCTCATTAAATTCTCTGTCGTTCCCTCTGTGGGAAACTGGAAAATTTATCAGATTTTCATATAGGGAGGTGAATTTCTGCTGAGGAGGCAACACAACGTCTTTTACTCTCCAGAGTGCAATTACAGCTATGCTTCCACAGCAAGACTCCGTTTTACCATAGGGATCTCTTTGTAGAATGTGTGCCTTCCATAACACGTTTCCATACTCTGACAGGTTATGTATTTATACTTTTTAAAGTTCACTAGTTGTCCTACATTCTCCTCAATAAAAGGTCCCTGAGAGCAAGTGTAACTGTACACTAGAATATTAAATGTACCAGAGGAATATACAAAGACCTCCCTAACAGTCACCATTTTAATGGAGCACGGGACAGAATGAATTTAAAATTGGGAAATGAAAAGCAACATAAAAGTTGCACATTCAATCTAATGATCTTCCTTCCTTCCTTCCTTCCTTCCTTCCTTCCTTCCTTCCTTCCTTCCTTCCTTCCTTCCTTCTTTCTGCATAAAGGACACATTACAAAGAAGTAAAAACATGTTTTCTATTTAAATAATGAAAGAATAAGTCATCACAATGCCTTATTCTGCAGTTCCCATAAATTATAATGCCCTTATATGTTGTCACATTAGTTGTATAAATGTAGATATAAAACTAGGTCAGCACTGAGAGTTTGTTTTCACCTTAGGAATCATATTGCTTAAGATTCTCAGCCTTTACCTCTAGAGAGCAAGAGACCAAATGAGGAAAAGGACAGGTATCCCAGCGTGCTGGCACAGAGCACAAATCTCTCGACTAGTCAAGGGAGTTTAACGTTTAATGATACGAAATCAACTCCAAGGTCCAAAAGCGGCTATGCAAAGTAAAGTAATAATGATTTCTTGGTTGCGAATAATTTATGGCAGAGATATTTAATATGTTTCTAATAAAAATTCACTGTTTATTTAACCCCTTACTGGCACTGTGCTGGGGTCCTAGGCGTAGGACTAAATATGGCACCCGTTTGGGGGAAAATTTAATTTCTTGCTTATATTATCAGGGCAGTGGATTATATCTTTTGTGTGTTATATTCAGTTCTTAGTTAAAAATGACATTTAGTCTTGCCAAAGTAATTTAATATGTTAGGATACTACTTACCACAGTACACCCAGAAGCTTAAACTAGGTTACATTATATACTTTGGAAGTGTTTCACAAAGTTTTTTGGCACATCCTTTGGAATTCATGGCATGTTTTCCATTGGTTATTGACAAAGATGCAAGATTATTCTATACTCAGTAAAAGATAATCAGGAGCCCAATAGAGCATAGCAAAATGGGATATAGGCTTTTCTAAAGAGACCTCAAATTCTGTTATAACTAACACTCATTTGATAGCTGGGATTGGAAGGCGAGCTAATTTCAGGATTACTTAGAAATAGGAAAAACTGACCTGTGCTTCCCAGACTCTGATTTATTTCCCAAGACGAAGATGTCCGCAAGATAAAAACAAGTACGTGGGTCAAAAGATCAAGCAGTGTATGTGGTCCTGAGTCTCACCAAACTTTTCAGCTCTTTTTCTACCTGTTTGCAGGAAAAATGTTAACAATTTAGCTCATTAAAAAAAAAGGAAACAAAAACACGTCCCACTGTTGGTTTTAAACAAAGGATTATATGAAACTCACTTTGAGAACAGCTGCTGTTTTGGGGGCTGATAGGATTAGAGCAAATGCACCTCCCCCAAGCCATTGGCAAATGTTGCCGTGTCTACCTTGGGTGTTACAGAGGCACCCCTGCAGGGGTTTCAGCCAGCATTTCTGTAACATTGGCCTGCAGTCAATAAATATTTCATGTCTCTTGCCCCAGGGTGTGCTCAGAGGACCACCCTGCAAGTGTTTGCCTCTGTAGTCGCAGCTTCATGCTGTGGGCGTAAGGGTGGGTATGAAGCCAGAGGCAGGATGTGCAAGCAGGATCCTATGTGGTTAAAATTTGGGATCACTGGTCTGGCTGTAGGGGATCTGGAGACTTTTTCATGTCAACACTCATTCTGGAAGGATAAGCATGTCCACCAGAGGATTATCATCAAGCATCAACGTGACTCACTCAAAGGTTAATGGAAGGAAACATTCATAAGAGGTGAGGTTGCAGGTTAAGAGAGAAATAGAGGCCTTTCGTACTTCTCACCAGGCTTTCATGGCTGAGGCAAACCAGAATGTTGTCTTCCATTGAGGAAGGAAACTCAAAATTTCCAAAAGGCAGGGACACAAGTGGGAAACAGTTCATATCTCCTTAACTCTTTAAAAGATGTTATGAGGCATGTATGTCTAATGAACTGAATGATTCAGGGTTTGGTTAAGATTCTAATTACCTAAAAACGAGAAGGTAGAACAGAAGGTAGAACCAGTTTTGTATTGCTGGAGAAAATAATAGGAAAAATGAAAATAATGTCTCACATTGATTTTGGGGCCTAAAATCAGCTTCCCTCCATCCTAAAGGAGGGTGGGTGTAGCTGTCGTGAATTATAATTTGGATGGCTTGCTTATTTGTTTTCTACCTGTTTGTTTTCCATAGACTTTGGCTGAGTACCTACTGTAAGCCTAACATAGTGCTAAGTATTGAGTACACAGAGATAAATAAGACATGATTTCTTCCCTCCAGAAGTTTATAGTCTAGATGACAAGATGAACAATTAAACAAATATGCTCCATATATGCTATGGTGGAGGGGCTGGACTCAATAGGTAGTAATATTAGTGATCGCAGCTTGATCACTATCATCACTACAACCTCATATTTGAATGGCATTTTTAGTTTTACTTGAGCATATTTGCTTTTCAGAATATATTTAGCTACCTTATCTAATTAGAAATAGAGACAAACCACCTAATAGGAAGCGCTGACATTTAAACCTTGTGTGTTGTGGATTTCCTCTTCAGTGCTGTGACACTTTTTCCTCAGCTGCTGGAGATGCAGCTGCTCAAGGCTGTGCCCCTTGGCCTTAGGGACCTGGCCCGTCCAGGGTTACACCCACTCCCAGGGGCACCGTGAGGCCGATGGCTGGCGGATGCAGAGATACAATGGCTGGCCCACCTGCCACAATTGGCAATAAACATGGAAGGCCATACTAGCTTCAAAGCATTGCTAGGATCAGCTGATGCCCCTGCTGCATCCACGGAGAGGATCATCTTCCCCCTCTACCCTGCCTTCTTCCCTTCTTTGTAAGGTAAGGATACAGACATAGTACGACATTGTCAGTTAAGTTTGAATTTCAGGTTTAAAAAAAGCACAAATAACATTTTAGTATTAGTATATTCAAATATTACATGGGCCTCCTATATTTCTATTTGCTAAATTTGGCAACACTACCTACAGGAGTATCAAGAGTGCTCCCTAATAGAACTTCTGTGTGCTCCTCTCAGCCACAGATTTTTTCAAATGGATCAATTCTCTAAGATGAGGTATTACGGTCAGTAAACACCAAGGTGTACCCTGGACCGCAAAGGAAAACGCAGAGGGGAACAAGAAGAGGATCTAGAAAGACCTTTTTTCACTTTTGGGGGGACTTATTTCAACATTTTCATGGGCATAAAAACCTTTATACTCATAAGCAATGCCGAAGAAATTTCAGTGTCTATAATAACCCGAAAATATTTATCCAAAGTATGATCTTGAAGCTTTAAATCTTCTCTCCACCACACAGGAAATTAGATGTGAGTCTGTGTTACATGTATTATACCAAAATATATGGACTGTATTTTCCTAAAATTATAACAGGAATATAATCAACTTGTGACTTATCACCAACATTTCTGAAAGTCTCTTAAAAAGTTGATCACTCCCTCCTTCATGAAACACATTTTTCACTTATTTTCCTAAATGCCACTGCTCCTACTCTTCCTGCCAGCTCAGCGGCTGCTCCTTCCTCGTCTCTTGCCTCTGCTCCCCGACCTGTAGGTTACGCAAGACCCCAGGGCTCAGTTTTGGGCTCTTTTCTATTCTCTATCTAAACTCACTTCCTACGTGATCTCACCTCTCCTTTAAATACCATCTGTGTGCTAATGACTCTCAAATTTAAATCTCTAAACTCAACCTTTCCCAGAGCTCCAGGTTCACATAATCAGCTGCCTACTTACTGTACATTGCTACTTGGATGTCTAACAGGAATCTCAAACCTAGCATGTCCAAAACTTACCTCTTATTTCCAAGCCAGTTAAGCTTCCAGACTTCCACAGTTTAATAAACAGCATGATGATTTACTCAGTGACTTGAGCCAAAAATCTAGGAATGATTGCGGTGCCTTCTCTTTCTCTCACAACTTTCATCCGGTATTCCAGTAACTCCTTTTGCCTATACCTTCTAATTAAATCCTAGATCCCACTGCTTCTCTCTGTCTCTACTCTATACTGGAGTCCAAGCTACCATCATATCTAGTTTAATTCATTGCTGTGGCCTCCCAACTGGTCGCTCCTCTCACTATAGTGGATTTTACAGAAAAGTCAGAGTGAAAATTTTAAAACATGAAGCACGTTATTCTCTTGCTCAGAACCCTTCAGTAGTTTCCCAGACCACTAGATGGATCTGGTCCCTTCTTCACTCTTCTGAAACATCTGTGCTCCTTCCCCTTCACTCAGTCTGCTCTAACCACAGTGGCCTGGAATGCCTTTCCCTGGCTTTTTACTAACTCTACTTTATCTCCCCTCAGAGATGTCTTCCCCGACAGCTCTTTTTAAAGACCCTTCCCCGTCATCTCTTCCCCATCGTATTTTCTTTAGATCATTTTCCACACGCCTTAATTTTCCTGTATACTTTCATGTTTACTGGTTTCCCCAGGGGAATGTTAAGTAGTCTATCTCTCCCCAGTAGAATATAAGCACCCCAGGACTTAATATTTATTGATTGAATATGTGAATGAATATAGTCCATTCTGCTACAACATTTGCTTTGCAAACACTGTTAAAAACAGAATTCAACCTAATAAATTTGAAGACCTACTTGGCTTTATTAAGCAATTTATGAACCAGGCAGCATTCCATCTAGCAACTAGAAGGGTGCTCAGAGAGGTTGTACAAAATAAGATTTTCATAGAAAGAAGGGTGGGGAAGAGAGCTATTAACAAAATAAAAAAATTACTTTGGGGCCAAGACATGTTTTTTGGGGATGGTGAGAGAATGAGAAGGGTTTTTATTATACGGGTTGCCTCTTCTTTCTATGAGGGATGGAGAGGGCCCAAGTGACACATAATCTTATTGGTGCCTGACCAGAAAATTTCAGATTGGTTGATTAAGATTACATTCTGGAAGAGGTTGAAACTGCAATTAGATCAGGTATTAAATTCAGGTTTAGTATCATGGGATTTTAGCATAAGTGATGCAATTTGGGGCCTGTGATTTTCTCTTTAATGACTAATTTGTTGCAATTCGATTGATATATAAGGGAACAATTTGAGCCTAATATGAATTTTGGGTTTGCTTATATGCAGTTTCATTTGTGAGAAATACTAGGCATTTCAGCTCAACCAAGCTGCATAGGAATATACAATGGATGCTACATATAAAGTTTTTGAAATCAACAACTACAACGTGTGTATGTGGGGGAGGGGGGGTTCCCATACCAACAAGTAGTTCTTTGATGCCAACTGGGGTATCCTGCAATTCAGCCTGTCTTTCTCTCTATCTATCTATCAATCATTTATCATCTATTTTAGTTTGGCCCTCAATGGATTGTATAATACCCAGCCACATCGGGGAGGGCCATCTTTATTACTCAGTCTACTGTTTCAAATGCTACCCTCTTCCAGAAACATCCTCACAGACACACCCAGAAATAATGTTTTATCATTTATCTAGGCATCCCTTAACCCAGACAAGTTGACATGTAAAATTAACCATCACAGCTGGGTTTTCTGGTGTGTCAGAAAACTCTCCAGGCCAGCTTCCAAATTGGCTCTTTTAGGGGTAAACCCTTTACTCAGACTGTAAATGGTATAATGGAAAATGCCTCGTTCTTCACCAAAACTCTGCAAACCTCTGTGAGCCCTGTAAGAAAAGTCCTAGTAAGTAGACATAAATAAGAAAGTCTTCTTTAAGGATACACAGTCTTTGAAACTTTTGAACATGGTGCACTGAGAAATTATCAATTTAACAGTTACAGACTACTGAGGGGGTGGAGAGGATGCCAGTAAGACGTGGTTAGTTTAATTAGTACAGTTAATTGAATGAATAAAAATATAGCAAACATTTCTTTACTTTTTTTGCTGGTGTAGGCCAACTCTCAAAGGTCTTTGAAAGTTATTCCTCTCTAGAGTAGGAGTTGATGAGATTACTCCAATTTAGAGGTAACTAAAACCTTTAAACTCACACTAGATTTAAATCTTGTTTTCAACTTAACCATCCCCAAAGATATCACACTTCCTAATGTAGCTCCCATTAACCCACGAATACCTAAGCTCATTTCTCTTTTAAGACTTTTATTCTTTGTAGAGTTAATCCTTTCCAAATGAAGAAAGAGAAAAAAATCTAACAGTTATAAACATAAATATGACCAAGAAAAGGCAAGGATAGAAATGTGTATATAGGAGATATACTTTGAGATATAGGAAGTCGGACTAAATTGCTTCTAAGGTATATTCAAATCTAAGCTTTTAAAAAATATATGAAACTCACTGGTTCTAAACATGTTGATTGACCAGCTGCTACATTAACTATAATTTAAGTCATTCATTCGAAATCTCACTCAAGTGGAAAACCATGGTAATAGACCTCATAGAAACTGACCTTAAGATGTGCCTAAGTATCTTAGTGATAAGCTACTCATTCAATAGTCATGTACACAGTTGGAAAGTTTGTGATCTGGTCTCTGAGAAGGTCGGTAGAATTAATTTCCATATATCTGGAGTGGGAGAAATGAGAACACTATTATTACCAACAACAATAATGAAATGAGCAGACTGCTGAAACCTACAAAAGATGGTCTGTTTTTTTTTTCCCACAAAAATATAGTAGGGGGCAGAGGAAAGGGCAGTTTAATAAAAATGACATGCATATTTTTAGCAAAAGTATGACCACTCGTGTGATTCAATATAAAATATGTCACATCCACATAATAGCTTCATGGCTGCTATTGTGCTAATTGAACTATGTACTGTTGATTCATTCTCTATTCATGTTAAAGTGTGGGGAACAAATGATCGAAGTCGACAGTCACAGCAATTGGACACACTGAAAATCTTTCTTCTATGACTTTGAGTCAGTCTCCTCAGTGGATTACTAAACACATTCCAGAAATCTCATAAGTTTCTACTGGTCTAAAAATGGATATAATTAAAGATGGGTAAACCTACCGCAGAGCTTGATGTAATCTTTTAGGGTAATTAACACAAACTATTTATAAAGGATTTTTTTTCTACTTTTCTAAAGATTGCATATATGTTACTACAAGTTCATATACCTTACCATTACAAAAGCGACCCTCTCCTTAACTATTCATACAAAGCAAAGAGATGTCTTCATTTGTAACAGTTCTGAAGGAAATAGATACACTAATTACTGTTGTAACTTTAACCAGAGCCAGGGTAAGACTGGGGAATCTTTCACGAATTTTATTACTTTAAAGATTTACAAGGAGAATCCTTTGGGTTTGGGAGTACTGCGATTTGTAGCAGTAACTTTCAATGCCTAAGATCGGATAGACTCAGTGAGGTGGCTTTTATTGTGATGCCATCAGCTGCCTTCTAAGGTCTGAGGAGAGATGATTTGTTCTTAAAATTCTCCTTCTTTTCAGGTCTCACAGATTGTTATTAAATTATAGAAAACAGGCTCATTTTCTCCCTGTCTCCTAATTTTCTCTTAATTCAGGTGCTAACTTTCCAGAGGGAGGCTTTCCATTCTGTATGGACTTACTAAAATACCTATGGAATAGGGTAGGACATTTCTGGATAATTTGTTCTATCTTTTCATTCGTATTTGACTATTACTTCAGCACAAATACTGTGCTGAATGCTCTCGCCTGAACTCTTTATCCCTCACAACCACTGCTTATGAATGAGAAATTTCCTCATTTATATGTCAAAGAAACTAAGGCTGAGGGATTATATAAATCTCCCAGTATCACAAGGCAAAGCTGATAAATCCGTTTTTTTTCCTCCCAAGTTTTAATTTAGTTTATATTCATTCTTGAAACTCTGCTATATATTACACAGTTTAAAATCTAAACTCTATTGAGACAGCAATGGAGGTGCTCTAAAGGTTTAAAAAAAGAGCAAATGATCAGACATAAAGTTGGTTTGCTAAGCCTGTACATGGAGGGTGTATAAATTTGTGTGCTGGTATATATGAGAGATGCACCAAGCGCTGAGGAATAATTTGACAAAGAAGAGGCTGGATATGGATTACAGGTATTGAATTTTAGCTGTGTTAGTCACCCTTTATGTCTAGAGGTGCCTACTGACCTTTTAGTGTATTGAGTTCTTTTTACTTGTTTGTTCTGATCTTTGAACAATAACAAAATTTCTCTTTCCATAGTTACACCTACAGTTATGCCTAGATATGCTTTCACATTGGGGATTAAAATCACCTTTGACTTTTTAAAAAATATCAAAGAATCAGAAAACAAATTGTAGGACCCAATCAACACAAAACCCAGGACCCAAATCCTACGTTTGAGATACCTTAGTTTCATTATAATTTGATCTGATCATAGCTTAAGAGTAGTTGAGAATATTTCCCTTTTTATAAGCTGTCAAAATTCAGTAGATACATCACAGGTCCCTAAAGCTATGTAGGGAACTCTTCCCTTAATTCCACCCGCTTCATTTCTAAGCATCTGCAATAGTCACGGCTGGGTTCAGTGAGAGTTCTGCTTGCCGTGAGCGTGAGATCATGCCCTAAGTAATTACAGTGAGCGTGCAATGAAAATATGTGGCGAGTATAATGTCAGGAAATCATGCAAATTTTATTATCATCAGTGGAGTGGTGCCTAGTGGAGAACTTGTCAGTATTTGCAATTTGAAGCCTCTAATTACCCTGATTTACTTGTAGTACCATTCATAACCTTGCTGCTGTGCTGTTCCTGACAGCACTTTTGCATTTTACAAGAAAGGAATAATGCCATGTAAATAATTTAAAAACAATAAATCATTTAGAGAGGCTTTAAACCAAAACGTAATGCAGTAGCTGGCTGAGTACTGGTTACACTTGACAGGTAGCTGGCATGCAGAATTCATCTATGCATCATAAGTATTTAGTTCTAAAATTTACAAATCCTAAACAGGTAGATTAGAGAAAAAATGAGACCTGAGCTTCCTCCATCCCCAAGAGTCCATTTCACCTTTTTGAGGCAAAATGGGAAATAAAGAAATTAAGTTTTACATAGGCTAGTTCTACTTGAAGCACAGATTTGCTGAGTTATGCTAGGTAAGTGACTAATTAAGAATGATTCTCCAAGCAGAGCTGGCTGAGTGTTAGAGGAATACATAAACATGCCTGTGGCGGCACCCATACTCCCCCACCCACACAAAAGCATGAGGCTAAAGACTGGAAAGTTTGGAGAACAGGATGAGAGAAGGTGCTAATATGTAACCAGTTTCCGCCTACTCTCAGGGGAGGACAACATCACTCTTTCACTCTTTCTCTCTAGTCACTTCTATTCACACAAGACAAAGCAGGTAATGAAAAGCGAAAACCCATGGAGAAACTCTTCTACCTAAGAAAAAAGGTAGGACTACTTCCATTATGCCGGAGGGAGAGCTGGGGCTGCCAGCTCCCTTTGGACAAGTGAGTTCCTACTGGGTGCCAAGCATGCCATTATCTCTTAATCCTCACAACAATTCTCTGAGGTAGGTATGATTATCCGCTTTTATAGATAAGGACAAAACCTGAGTTAGATTAAGTAATTTGCCTGAGATCACCAGCTAGGAAGTGACTATCAGAATTAAGTCTGAATCTGTCTGACTCAGGCAGCTCTCTCTAGCCCCTGCTTTGTTCCCCTGCCCCACTCCACCCCACAAACCCAATTTCTTTCTCAACTCCATCTATAAAGTCATTTGTATGTCTTACATATTTGTGAGGCGGTCCTGTAAACATTCAGCGTGGTGGAATCCCTGGGGTGAGAAAGGATCCTGAAAGTCAGGCTGTGTCTAAACCGTCCTTCTTCTACCTCTCCAGAAGGGGCCCCAGACCACATTCTGCCAGAGCATGCCAGGAAAGGGCAACAGGGTTCACAGGAAGCTTGTTTGGAACGCTTGACGGCTCCATTTCTTCTCTACACATTGCTCCTGCCACCCCACCAGGTTTATCTCCCGATGTTCCCAGCTACCTTGTTTCCCTCCCTCAGTGTTTTCTTTCCAAGGAGACCTCAGCAGACCTGTTAAAATCCCAAAATGTTTTTTTTTTCCTTCCAAAATACTAACATTCAAATATTCCTTTGATCAATGGTTCTCAAACGTTAGCCGGCATAAGAATCACCTGGAGGGCTTGCTAAAACACAGAGAGTCTTGTGAATTAAAAATGCATAGTACTCTGGCAGAGTCTAGCTGTTAAAAATCTGCCAGAAGCTTACTAAAGCTACCGAGAGGTCAATGCATTTGCTAGAGGATAGGCACTGATGAGAAGGGGACTGTGAGAGTTGTCGAAGAATCTTGCCTTCCATGGGAAAAAATAGTTATGGAAGAAGGAATCTTGTAGGCTTTTACCAACTGCTCAGAGATGTAGTTCTCAAAGTGCGGTCCTTGGACTGGCAGCAAGAGCATCACCTGAGAAATTCAAATTCCCTGGTCTCATCCCAGAATCAGAAAAACTGAGCAAGGGGGGAGGGAGGCAGGAATCTCTGTTTTAGCAAGACCCCTAGAGGATTCTGATGAACAGGAAAATTTGAGAACACTGTCCTAGAGCAATTGTCCTAAAGAAAGCAGCAAAGTGTAGAAAGTACACTCACCTAAGACTTTAGCTGTGACTCTGATCTGTCACTCTTAGTAGAGTCTTTCATAAGGACAATTAAACTAACAGTAGGGCAAGAGAAAGCTCTAGGTGATTCTTGACCCTGGATGCGCAAGGGAATTAATTGGGGGCACTTTAAGAAATACCATTCCAACAGGTGTTTGTTGTTGTTGTTGTTGTTTGTTGTGTGTGTTTATTTGTTTTTAACTGCCAACTCCCCAAAATAAACAAAGAAACAAAAACCAATCTGGGCTACCTCCTGGTGATTCTTATTTTATTGTCCTGAAGTGGGACCCTAGGCTTCCATATTTTTAAGGGCTCCTTAGATGACTCTAATATGGTGACCTCGGTTGAGAATCACTGTTGTAAAGACTCAAAGTTTGAAACATTCCAAAACTTAAAATATCACAAGAGAAAGTTAGTGAGAATTCTTTAAAGCACAATTTAATTAAGTACTAGATGATAATAGCTCCCAGTTAGCTGCATTATCAGAGCTCCTCTCATAATTAGAAGACTGTCTAGATTACCAGGCCGCTGCCACTGTTTGTAGTTTGATGTGTTAGCAGCCTTTACAGAGCTGCTGGGCCTATGCACAAATAGACTTGTACATTCTTAAAATGAGCCCACTATCTCTTTTGGAATTATCTTTTGTATGAGGAGAAAATCGTAAGATTCATAGAAAGAACTACGTTCTCAGAGTGAGAAAATCTGCATTGGATCACCCGTCTTGCCACTAACAAGCTCTATGATGAGGCAAATAATTTAACTGCTCTCCATTTACTTATGTGTATCACTCTAAAGCTTCCTCCTAGCTTGAAAAATAAAAGCTTTATTATAATTTCTTTTGTTTCATACAAAGTGGGCATTCGTACACTTATGCATTACTAAGAGACAGCATAGTCTGATGCCTCACAGATCTCAATCCTTGAGTCTTATTTCTTTGGCTTTTTCATTTATTGAAGTTAACCTTTTACATTTTGATAAATGAGATTGATACTTAAGAAAAAAAAAACAGAAATTGCCAGAATTATGTTCATACTATGAACTAAGAGTGTCCACTTTACCTTTTCCAACTGTAAAATTGAAAAAGCTACCAGGAGCAATCCATTAAGTTATCTGTAAAATCAAGTTTTCATGAAAGAAATGGAATTGGCTGTAGAAAGTAAGAAGCTTCTCTGGCTGCATTTTAGACTACTGTTAGATGCGCTTTTATATGATTTCATGATTCTTTTTTATATTGAAACCAACTTATAAGTTAAGACTGAGAAGGGCTTTGCTTCAGCACATTCCTATCCTCTCATAAATGATGCTCCAGATAGTATGCAATTCTGAGAGGTACCATATGAAGCGTATCACACAATTATTACGGTCTATTCATCATGCTTGGTTTCAATGGCTGGGCTTGGAAACCATACAAGGATCAGATTCTAAATGGAGTACTTAGGAAGGAGACAGATATGGCCTCTATCTTTATGGCTCCTGTACTCTATCCTTCTTACATTTTAATGTTGTAAATATTTCTTCTGCTGTAGCATAAAAGAGCTCTCTCTTTTCCCATCTCTCTCCCCACCTCCTACCTGCCCACTTTCCCTCTTACTCTAACATATCTCCAAGTACTATTAAATCAGAAAAGCTCATTTAAGAATTTCCTGTAAACTTTTATTTTTGTCTGTCATAGGTCAATTGACAACTGCCAATTTTCATCCAGGTGCTTTTAACAAACTTCGATACATATATGTGTGTATGGATACACGTGTGTGTAGGTGCATACATACCTATTTTCAGCCTCAATAGCAAAACCATTTCCTTTTCTTTAACCAAAACATGGTCTTGGGGGCAGTCACATGGGCAAGAACTAGAAGGTGAACTAGGAAGCCCTGGACTGGAGGAAATGAGACCTTCCCTAGTTAAAAATGCACAGCACTTTCTAACTAGCATAAAAGAATAACCAATTGTTATCAAGAAAGATAGAGATATATGTGCTGGGTTTCAACAGACATCTCTTACATAATTTGCAGATGAGATTGAAAAATTGTATTCTGATTCGGTAAGCAGAGCCTACATTCCACTTCTCCCATTTGGGTCTATGTAGCTTGTGAAGAATATTTTTCATTTATAACACTTATTTTAAATCATGTATTGAAATATACTGAATTTAGATTCAGAGCTTTGAATTGCTATATCACAAACGTTAAACTGAGTTTTTAGAAAGTAACAAAATACTCAATTGTATTGCTCTCAGTTAAAATGTTAACATTAGCAAGGGCAAAATTATTTGAACTATTGGTAAATAATAATTACTTAAAACATTGTGGGTTACATTTTATTTCATCTTTTTCAATTTCTATTTTATATATATTTATAATACATATGTTATGTATCATATATAATATGTACATATATATTACATATATAATGTATTGATATTTTGTGTTTATAAAGGAAGGCTACTCATGTAGGGGGCAATCTATGACAGAAAATTAGTAACAAGAAAGATCCTAAGTGGATGAATTAAGGTATTGGGTTCATTCACACACACAAAAAAAGCAGCTATGTTCTTTTCAAAAAAGAAAACAAAACAAAAAACCCAAAAGCCTTACAAATTTTATTGAGGATTTATAAGAAGATAATTGCTTTAATTTAGCAAGAGAGATGCAAACAATATATCAAGACAAGTTTTCCATCTATTAGTTGTGAAGTATTCTGAATATATATTAAGAGTTTTATAAGTAGAGTTCGATGATATAATTTGTCTGGTTTCCAGGATTTAAATATAGTTTATGGGGGCATGTTCTGATAAGTCACTTGTAAGTAAGCATTCTTATGGTTTGTTTTATTATGAGTTAATGATAACTTAGGCTATCAACTCTGACAAGTTTTAATATACATTTGATAACTATTTTTATAACAGTTAAAGCTTGATCTTAAAAATTTGTTAGTGGGTAATTGTTAAAAATATAAAATACCGCCAGCCAAACTAGAGGACAAATTGCTTAAACTTTCCCTGTGATTATATATATTTCCTTTACAGAACACATAATACAAAATATCTCAGAATAGAGCTGAAGCTGTATCACAGATTAATCTATTTCCTTTTGTTGAGGAATTTTAATCTCATCCTAAATACAACATCTCTTTCTCTCTTCCTTTTTCTGTGTGTCTCTCTCCTAACTTCCTGATAAAACTCCTTAAAAGAAATATATTTTTCGGAGAAACTTCGTGGCCACCTTTCTTGGAATATTCCTTGGTTCTGGAGGCCACATTCTGGGGTCAGGAGGTTGCCTTGACACAGTCTCCTCTTCAGGAACACACTAACCCATCAGCTGAGCTCCCTAATGAGAACCTCGGAAACATAATCCTAAAGCAGCCATGTGTGGATGATAGATGGATTTTGGACAGAGATAGACATGGTGAAGCTTCTCAGGGTTCCTGGGATCAGTTATATAATTCTTGACTAATAATTATTGCTTTGCTATCAGTCTCCTGCCAGATGCTTGCTGGTAGTTTTCTTATTCATTGTGTTGCAAAGTGATTGCAGGAACAGTTTTATATGTAGAGGGGGAAAGTAGCCACAAGTGGCAGGTATTTACATTCTGTGATGTGAGGAGCACATACATTAAAAATGTAATTGGCTTTTGTGGACAGATACTCTCGTCTTATTTATATTACTACAAACTTACTGCCAGTGATGTGATGTTGTTCTTCTGTACTTTTGATTGGCATGTAAAATCATTTCATAAAGAAATTTGCCTTATTCTATTGAATCAAAGACTATTGACCACTCAATTGATTGGATAATTCTTTCAGAATAAGTGATCATAATATTTTTATTTTTGCAGAAAGGTAACAGTTTCACTGTGAGGAAACAATTGCCCAAGCAGTTTACATTAAAGAACAGACAACAAAAATAGGGGAAAAGTAATGTTTTATCAAAGATAATTATATGTTATTGAAAAGTAGATTTTAACAAAACTGAAAAATCCAGATTATTGTTCAAGTCCTCTCACCTGGACACAGTACATTCAATTGTTTCATTTAAAGCTAAAATTTAAATTATTATTTAAAAAGCATTACTAAGAAATAAAACTCTCTCTTTGAGATGACATGATCTTGTATATAGAAAATACTAAGGAAAATCCGCTATTGCTATATAATATAATTGATGTATATATAAGCATACCATATTCTTGCCAGAATGATCCAAAAATAAAATTAAAAAAATAGTATTTCATTCAGAATAGCATCACAAAGAATAAGATGTTTAGGAATAAATTTAACAAAATAATTTAAAACTAACAGTCTGAAAATTACAAAATATTATTGAAAGAAACTAATGAACTAAGTAAATAGACACCTTGTACTCATGGATTAGAAACCTTAATATTTTTAAGATGGCAATATCCCCCAAACTGATCTATAGATTCAACACCATCCCTATCAGAATCCTAGCTGGCTTCTTTGTGGAAACTGACCTATAGATCCTAAAATGCAAATAGAAACCCAAAATACTCAAAATAGCTAAAGCAGTTTTGAAGATAAACAAAATTGGAGGACCCACATTTCCCTATTTTAAAACTTATTACAAAGCAACAGTAATCAAGACAGCGTACTTTTGGCATAAGGGTAGACATATAGATCAATAGAATAGAAAGTCCAGACATAATTGATTTTCAAAAAGGGTGTCAAGATGATTCAATGAGGAAAGAAGAGTCTTCAACAAATGACACTAGGACAACTGGATTTCCATCTTGAAAAGAATAAAGTTGTACCACTACCTCATCCTGCAGTGAAAATTAATTTGAAATGTATTAAAGAGTTAAATATAAAAGCCAAAAACTATAAAACTCTTAGATGCATTACCAAAACCTGAGCAACAAAAGAAAAAGATAGATTACATGGACTTCATCAAAATTAAAAACTTGTGCTTCAAAGGTCAATATTAAAAGATAAAACTACAACTCTCAGAATGAAAGCAATTATTTGCAAATCATAAACGTGATAAGGGGATTGTATCAAGAATATAGAAAAGACTCCTACAATTCAGTACTAAAAAGACAACCCAGTTAAAAAATGGGCAAAGGATATGAATAGACATTGCCCCAAAGAAGATATACAAATAGCCAATAGGCCCACAAAAGGATGTTCAATATAATTAGTTATCAGGGAAAAGCAAATCAAAACCACAATGATATACCACTTTACATTCACTGGGATGGTATAATCAAAAAGTCAGATAATTGTTGGCGAAGATGTGAAAGAATTGGAATCCTCATATACTTCTGATGGGAAAGTAGAATGGTACAGCCACATGGGAAAGCAGCGTGGCAGTTCCTCAAAAAGTTAAACATGGATTTGACCTAATGATTCTACTCCACAGTATATATTCAAGAGAATAGAGAACATATACATACAAAGACATGTACTTCATTTTCACAGCAGCATGATTCATAATAGCCAAAGGGGAGAAACAGTCTCCATCAACGAATGAATGGATAAACAAAATGTGGTATGTCCATATAATGTAATATTATTCAGCCCCAGAAAGGTATGAAGTACTGATATAAGCCATAACAGATGAACCATAAAAATTTGAGAAAGAAGTCAGTCACAAAATATCATATATTATGAGGTCCCATTTATATAAAATGGTCAGAATAGGAAAATCTACACAGACAGAAAGTAAATCAGTGGTTTCTTAGGAGTCTGGTTCATGAGGAGATAATAACTAAAGGATATAGAGTTCTTTTGGGTACGATAAAATGTTTTAAAATTTATCATGTTGATTAGTTGTACAACTCTGAAAATATACTATAAACCATTGAGTTATACACTCTAAATTTGTGAATTGTATGACATATGAACTATATCTCAGTAAAGCTGGTACCAAAAAAATATGATTTCTGAAGAAACAATTACACACTTTTAATATTAACTATTCAGCACTTTCATTATGAGTTTCCAGCTATACCTATGCAAAATAAGGGCACATTTTATACTGTTTTTTAACAATAAATTTTTTTTTTGGTCTGGATGAATAAACATCCAATTACTTCTACAATACAGATTCATTTAAACTTTGGTTTGTTACTTAGTAGCATTTTGAAATTAATGGTTGAAAAGTTTGAGACATGAAATAAGACAACAAATTCTTCAGACTTTTTTCTTTCTTAAACAGGTGCACTCTATCCAGATAAACAGTTGATGTAACCCTTATATCTATTTTTCTGTGGATATCTTAGTAGAAAATGCTATTTTCATAAAGTATTATATTGCCAATGAATTATAGATTTACAACCTCTCGTTCTTGCCCAGCTATGAAAATAATCTTAGGGCATGGCACCAAAATCCTGAAGAGCTGGCTCAAAAGACAATTCTGTTTGCCTCTTGTCTCTCTTTTTGCCTCTGAGCCTTTCTCCTTAATAAATCTGAAAAAAATGTATTAGTCACAGTGGTTTTGGATTCTACTTTCCTAGAGCTCTGTTCTAAGTGAGCTGTTGTACTTCTGAACTAAAATTTCCCTGCTTTTTGCCATCTTTCACCCTGTGCTTTTCCAGACCTAAAATGTCAAAGTATCAAGCAGATGGAATTACATTTGGAACATTGGTTTGGTAGGGAATGACTCTATGCTTTTAGCAGATCTGTAGTCGTATTCTTTTTAAAAAAATAATAGACTGTTAATAAAAGACTCATTGAATCAAGTTCTCTGTCTCAAATAACTACTGTGTTTAGATCAAATATTTGCTACTATAAAATAAAATCCACATAGGCCATTTGCTGAGGCACCTAGGAAGTACAGTAGGCCAGATTTTTGTCTAATTCTATACAAGAAAGGGATTTTCGTACTCTTAGATATACATCAATACCTGTGTGTGTGTATGTGTGTGTGTGTACGTGCGCGCGTGCGTGTGTGTACATCTTGGCTAAAGAAGCTAAAACACTCCTAACCCCATTAAGCAAAAAGTTAGAATGGCTTCCTTTTTTGCCAAGGTCTTGTGCTCATGGAGCACAAGGCAAGGACATTTTGTCATACCTTTTGAAAGAACTAGCACTATGGTTAGCTTAGGAAGTGTACAAAGATGGATTTCTGTGACTGGAAGTGCATTTTTTGCTTGTTTTGTTTTGTTTTGTTTTGTTTTTCCTCCTCCCTTCATATATTTGATTTTGGACCACCACAACTATTGAATATGGCTAGAGAAAATGACCGAGAGTCAGGACTTCTTCTGGCTTCTAATGCTTGCACTGCCATTCTTTCAATAGATATTTATAAGTATATACCATACAAGGTACTGACTAGATTTCTAAACTTGGATTTCAGTTTCCTCATCTGTAAAGTGAAATATGATCTTTAAGGTGTAAACTTGATAATTCTCATATCCAGAGAGCAGAAGTTAATACATTTGACTTTTCTTCCAAAGAAATTGAAATTTTTACCCATATTTGTATACTTAATACAATGATTTCTTACTTACAAGTTCCACATTTTTCTAAGCTGTGCTAATAAAGTCTTCTACGTATTGAATCGAAAGTCATTTTAAATGAAAATTTGTGTGTATAGCACTACAGTAAGGTCACTGGTGGGAATATGATACTGGGAAACTTCTGGTACAGTGTCATAATTCTAGAATTCCTTCTAGTCGGACTAGAGAGGAGATGACAAGATATTTTGATGTCCTTGAAATTGTTCAGATGCATTCCAGTCCACCTGCTCTTTTATCCCCCCTCCCCTTTTTGAGAAAAAAATGTGCATAAGGAACAATATGTGTGTGTGTGTGTGTGTGTGTGTGTGTGTGTGTGTGTGTGTGTGTGTGTTTGCCCAATAAAGTTAGCAAATGTTCATAGTCAAAGTCAAATCATGGAATACTGGTCATTTTATGAACAGCACTTTGGTGCTTCAGCCCTCTTGATCATCAAACTGCTTCCTCATGGTGGGGGTTAGGAAGGGGCTGAAGCCTGGCCCCACATTTTTAAACATACCCTCCTTTGCTTATTCTGCCCCTCCGAATTTGAAAAGTGGCCAAAAGAACACATCTACCTGGACCCAGATGTGTTCCTTTTAGACTAGGCTTTGAGTACCCTGAGATGCCAGAATTCCCAGGCCTCTTACACTGCAGGGCCCAGCAGCCTGAGGAGTGGTGAGGCCAAGCTTGGGCTCAGGTTAAACCTTCTGGCTGTGGTGTCCACATGTGTGTGCATCAGCGATGAGAGGAAAAAGGAGAGTGGGCTCTAGGACATGCAAATATTGGGGTAGGGCCTGGGAATAGATATTAACTAATTTTTAGAAGATATCCTCTTATGTGTATGTTTCTATGTTTGCTCCCTCTCTTCTGCAAGGAGCATATATTTTCAGAACTAGTTAACTGTAAACCCTGGGAAAAATGGCGAGGTTGGTCAAGATTTCCCTCTGGTCTCCTCTGCCTCTTCTTTATGCATCTCTCTCACGTCGGTGATTTCTTCCCAGCATCTTGACCACACCATATTCTCATGTATATCCCTGGCTGCTCTTAATCCCCAACCACAACAGGTTACCTCACCTGGACCTGCCTCTCTCCTTTGATTCACCTCATTTCTTCCTATTCCAAATAACATGATTAGGTCTCCATTTGTTCCAGGAAGTGTTGCGCTACTATAAGTAGCTCAATTAATTAGTTGAACTTATCTTTGATGATCCATTTACTAGTTAACATGTTCTTTTTTCCCAAGCAACAAAAGGCTTAATATTGTTAAAATCTATCCCTGCTCAGAAGGTGTTTGTAAGGAAAACAACCTCCACAGTAAAACAAAAGCACAGAACCTTCTAGGTTTTAGGAAGTAGAATCACCTGGTGAGGATCAGTCTTGATACTGTTTCCTATGTTTCTGCTTGAATTTTTCTCATTCTGGTTACAGCTTCCATCACTTCTGCTACCATCTCCCCTGGGTAATCTCCTCTTCTGTGCCCACAATCTCTTGTCCTTCGTGAGGAGGCAAACCTTTTTTAAAAAACACAATTTTTTCTTTCTAAATACTAAGTAGAATAAAAGGGAGAGAAACTGATTACAAGAAACAAAAATTTTGCTTATCAAGCACCATCTGGTCTAACACAACTGCTGAAATCTTAAGAAACCTTGAATTCTCAATAATCACATAGGAAAATCAATTATTTCAATAGGAAAGGGTAGAGCTGGGCTGCAAGGATTCTAATTCAAAACAACAAAGTTATTTTAAGGAGCAACACTAATGATCCTTGGCTGGGATTTCAGGTAGGCTGCCAGGGGAGTTTTCAGCTGGCAGGCCTGACGCCCTTCAAACCACACTTGTACTACGGGCTTCACCTGTGAATAAAACTCTTCCTGCAGGGCACCACTGGCAGACACAGAAGCAGCCATTGAATCCTATTTTCAGGCTGGTGAGACTCAGGCAGGAGCGGCACCCACAGGAGATTAAGCTAAATGCATTACTCTGGGAAAGAAGCAACATAGAAAAATTCATCTCCAGGCCAGAATCTACTGCCCAAGTCATAACTGGGAAAGTAGGGTAAAATATAGGGCAGAAAAGCAAAGTTAGGTTGTAAATGGAAGAATGAAAAAACATCATTAGTAATGGAAAGGTCAGATACTGATTGGAACACGGTGTATAGATCAGAACAAATGGTTCTGAACCAAGAACCTGAACAGAAGTTGGAAGCCAGCTGTCATCTTGGGTGCAGACCTCATGGACTGAAGAACTCATGACTTAAATGAAAAGCAGAAAACATGGTTTCTATTTTTTGTAGCTCATTTCTCTCAATTAACCTCAGCGTTTAAATGTGGCTTGATGGAAGTTGAATTTATTATCAATGTCTCCATAAATAAAGATACAAAGAAGTTACAGGATTTGATTAAATATTTATTTAATTTTCAATTAAATAAATAAAATTAATTCTTGATGTCCTAAAACTTAAACTAGCACTGTACCTATTAAATGTTGACTTCTTAGGAAAATTGTCAAATAAAATTTTCTTGACTTAATGGAAGGTTTAATTACTTTTTTTTTTACCTGTTAGTATCCAAAAACCTACATAAAAATTACATTAGCTTTAAAAAGCTATTAATTAAGATTGATTAACATGTGGAGGAACAAATTAATTATGTACTCAAGTATATTATAATAGTCAATGAATTAAACAGGCCTATAATAGAAAGTGTGCAAGTATTTCATAAAAATAATATAATTCTTCACTCTTGAATAATTATGCAGGCCAAATTTCCAGAAATCAGTAGGAGTTTTAATTTTAAATTTAAATTACTTAGCATATTTTTAGTCTGTTTTAAATTAAAAATTAGGTTTCCCCCTGTGTATTAATAACTATTTGGAAACTTTGAGCGATTTTAGTTTATTAGAATGATTGCCAATAATCACCTTGTTTTTGATAGCTGCCATTGCAGTAATGCTTCAAGGCAAACACTAGATTTTTAATTAAAGTAAGGGACAATATTCTTAAACTACATTTTTAAAAAAAGTTAGTCAAGTTTCTTTGTTTGTGTTTTCTTTTGTCTTTATTGAAATATAATAGACAACCAGTTGCCTGCATTTACATTGTACAATTCAATGAGGCTTTTTGTCAATTATAGTTGGCATATGACACACCAGCCTCGGCTATACAACATATTGATCAGAGATCCATACAATTCATAAAACGCTCACCCTATCAAATCTAGCACCTCTCCTCCCTGCCGCATATTTATTCCAACATTGTTAACCACCTTCCCCATGCTATACTCTACCTCCCCATGTCTACTCTACAACCATCTATCTGCATCTCTCAACCCCTTTGCCCTCTTTTTCCCCTTCAACCTCCTCCCATTTAGTATCTCTCAAAATATTCTCTATATAAGTTTATTTCTGCTTTTGTTGTTGTTGATGATTTTGTTCTTTAGATTCCACACATATGTGAAATCATGTGATATTTGTCACATTTCATTCAACGCAATACCCTCTAGATCCATCAAGGCAATATCTTCTTCCACTCACTTCCTTTTAGTCTGTGTGTGTCTTTTAATCTGAAGTGAGTGTCTTGTAGGCAGCATATGTAGGGATCTTGTTTTCTTATCCATTCAACCACCCTATCTTTTGGTTGGAGCACTTAATTGTTTTCTATTTGAAGTGCTTGTTGATAGGGATGTAGTTGTTATTATTCTTTAGTCCTGTTTTGATCTGTTTTCTTCTTAAAGAAGTCCTTCCAACATTTTCTGTAATACTGGCTTGATGATTATACATTCCTTTAGCTTGCTTTTGTCTGGGAAGCTCTTTATCTGTCCTCCAACTCTAAATGATAGCTTTGCCGGATAAATTATTCTTGGCTGTAGATCCTGGGTTTTCATCACATTGAATATTTTGTGCTGAGCCCTTCTGTCCTGCATAGTTTCTTTTGAGAAATCAGCTGCCAATCTTATGGATGTTCCCTTGTGGGTAATGATCTGCTTATCTCTTGCTGCTTTTAAGATTCTCTTTATATTTAACCTTTGACATTTTAATTATGATGTATCTTAGTGTGGGCTTCTTTGGGTTCCTGGTTTTTGGGAACCTCTGAGCATCCTGGGGTTTTATGTCTATTTCCTTAGGAAAGTTTTCCATCATTATTTCTTCAGATAGCTATTCAACATCTTGTTTTCCCTCAGGCACCCTGATGACACAGATATTTTTACCTTAATAGTGTCCCATAGGCTCTTTAAATTATTGTTAGAGTACTGGCTTCTTTTTTCTTAACATTCTGATTGAGTGTCCTTGGCTTTCTCATCCTCTATGTAGATCATTTGATCCTCTTCTTTATTCACTTTGTTATTCCTTTGTTTATTCCATTTAGTATACTTCTCAGATAATGTGTTCTTCATTTCAGACTGGTTTCTTTTTATAATTTCTATTTCCATTTTTATGTTTTTTATCTCTTTGTTAAAGTTCTCACTAAATTCATCTGCCCTTTCCATAAGTTCATTGGGCATCTTTGTAACCAGCATTTTGAACTCTGCATCTGTTAGATTACTTGACTCCATTATTTCTGGATCTCCGTTCTGTTCTCTCATATGGTTTCTGCTTCTTTGTCTTCCCATTTTGACTGCCTTCCTGTGTCTGTTTCTATGTACTAAGCAAAGCTCTTAAGTCTCTTGTCTTATTAGTGTGGATTTGTGAAGTAGGTGTCCAGCGGCACAGTCCTGAGAGAGGTTCAGCTGCAGGCCAAGCCTGTGCCCCTCCGGGGCCACCTGTTAAGATTTAGCAAACAATCCATTGATGCGGTGTTTATAGTTGCCTCAAAAGGCCACACCAGAAACTGAGGCCAGCTGCTTCCAGTGTGAGTCTTGGCACTGCTCAGCAAAGAGCACCTAACTCGCTGGGGATACACATGGATGTACCTTGGGTGGTGCCGGAAGTTGGAGGAGACAGAGTTTCAGGGAATCCTCTGGGCAGAGCGACCTCTGTTATCCAGTTTGATGACATCTCTGCTCTGGCAGTGCTGAGTCTGCGCACTGAGAAGGGGGAGGGCTCAGCAGAGGAACAATGGATACTGCTGGCACTTCTGCAGGAGGAAGAGAGCCTCGCGGAGGCCCTCGCTCCAACAACTCAGTGTCACTCTGTAAGTCCCTGCACAGCCAACTGGCACTGATGCTCAAAGCAAGCAGGCCTATCACTGCAAAAATCTGCTCTTGGATGCAGCCCCTTGAAGAGGCTTCTGCTGTTGCCCCTGACCCTGTCTCACTCAGCTGCTGGATACCTGGCAGCTTGCATCCTCGCCCCATCTACTTTCTGCCATTGTGGGGTTAGTACTTGGATTTCTCCCTAGTTGTATGGCTTGTTCATCTAGATCCCAGGTGATTTTTCCTTGCCGTTTGCTCCTTGTTTCCATCACAACTTTGATTTGGTTGCCACAGGGATAAACAGAGCCTCTATCATCTACACCATTTTTTCCCCTCCTTAAACTACATTTAGAAAAAATTCAGGCATTTACTCTATGTTACATGTATACCTTTCTGGACTATGTAATCCACTGGGAAACATTATGAAAGAACATGAAATAAAATACTGTTTTGCTCTCTAGAGTGGTTATTATGAAAGGCTCTTAGAGTACTTTGCAATCAATTTTTATTATCAGCTCTTTATAAAAATCCTCAAAATCCATTAATTGACTCATAAGCTAAATAGTAAATGGAAAGGGGAAAAATTAAGAAGCATGTTGCATTATACATGGTGCCATAAACCGAGGCCTAAGTTATCATTACTAATGCATTTGGTGATTGATATGCAAGCATATAGAGCAACATTTTAAAGTTTTGGTTAAGACCCAAACTTTAAGACCAAAACTTTAATTTTGCTACAGACTCACTCGCAGATCTTTTAGTCCTGTTGCTGCCATCGCTCCCTGTTTCTCGATGTTCTATAATGTAAATCAGAGACATGCTGATGTGCCCTGGGAGAAAATGCCTTTCAAAAAAAATTTGAAAAACTGAAATAGCAATAATTTTGAAAAAAAAAAATAGATGCGAGCTAATACTTACATATCGGACTATTCATATGGCAGCTGATATTCTACATGCACATGGAAAAGGAGTTTTAGGAGAAAGATAAAAAGAATCCGGAAAATAATGAGATCCTGACAGAAAAGGCAACACAAGTACACATTTGTGTTATCTTCATTAAAATAAGTTTACATTTAAAGTACTGACTGCTGAAACATTGCAGTTGCTAGAAAGATCCACTCTTGGCTATTGAAATCGATATTTTTGTGTTCCTTTGGGTAATGGTAATCATGTCATCTTGGCAAATGGTAACAGTGTTTATAAAAGCTTTTCATTTTTCTTCATAAATATATTCTAAAATATTAATATATTTAAAGTTCAGATTATGTGGCTAGGGTTAGCTTTAGTAATGTCTGAATTTCCTGGAAATAATTTTCATCTTATCTGTTTTTATATTTAAAAATTAAACTGCTAAGTAGATACGGCTGTGTTGGGCGGGAAGGCAGGGAATGGTGATGGAGGTGGGTGGAAAGGAGGGAGAGGGAAGGCAACAATTTTGAATGGGAAAGAAATTGTGAAATGGGCATTTTTTTTTTTTTAAACAAGAAAGCAGACATACTAAGACATGACAGTCTTACCAAACATGCTGAGATTTGCGGTCATAAAAGAATTTAATACAATGTGTGTTTTTTTTCTAGCAAAGTGCACTATTGGGGAACAATTCTACTCTTTCTCTCTATTCTCAGAGACTTCTTTAAGTTAAACCTGAATACTTAATGAACATGTTATAAAAGAATATCACAAAATTTTGAAGCTAGATGTGATGTCAAAGATCATCCAGTCCTCATTCTTTTAGAGAAGACAAACTTTTTTGATATCCTAAAATACAGCATTCTTGTGTTTCTCCATTACATCTGTCCTTCACACAGAATCAATTGTTATCACCTATATTCTACTGTGTACACTGTATTTTATTGTATCTCTTATAAAATTTTATTTTTCTCATTTATATACAAATCTGTTTTCCCAAATCTACTTAGTTCATCTTCTTTTCTTTCACTCAACTAGCTACCAGTTCAGGCCCTGTTTCTCCAACCTCTGAATTACAATATCCTTGATGATCGAAAGGACCAGCTTTTTTGTTGCATTTACAGGGCCCAGACCCAGTGCCTGATCTGGTTATGTTAAATTATTGCTGAATGAGTAAGTTTTACTTTTACTTTAATAAGTAAGAGTTAGTGGAAAATATGGATTGAAGCATCTTTTATTATAATTATTGGGTTAATTGATCTGTAGTCAGAGAATAATTGATATTCTGGAGAAGCAGAGGCAAGTACCAGTGAATTATCTCTTAATGGAATAAGCATTCCTTCCTTTAATCGTTCTTCTAGACAGTCCAGTTAAGTCTAGTGATCTTTTTTCCCCCGTTTCTTTATTGGCTTAGTTGTGACTGGGATAGTATTACTATCATGGCTGCAAAAATCCTTGAGTATCTGATGAGCTTTGACATTATATTCAGAAGTTAAAAAGAAGATGTTTAAAATAGCTCAAACCTTTCCTCTTACAAATTCTGTAGAGGTCACTGTGTATTTTAGTGGGGCTAAATATACCCCCTCAGAAAGGCAGCCTGTTCTCACCTTGTCTGTGGGGTTTTCAAGATGTCACTTTTTATTTTCTCCTAAAATTTCATCTGAATTTTTTTTTTTTTTACTTTCAAGTCAGTGCCTCATTGTTTGAGTTTATTAAGTACTAGCAAGTTTTCTTTAAAAACCAACCACATCATTGTATTTCTTATTTCGAGCAGGGAAAAATTTGATCTAAGATGAAAGTTTTTTGAATCTTTCTCAAGGATAAAAAGTGTGTATCTAACTTGAAACCAGTTCACCTCTGTAAAATTTCCTCCCCAAACGTTTCCTAACCCCATCTCCTACAGCTGGTCTTACATTCAGACTCTCCTTCCTCATCCTCTCCCTCATCTAAGAGGTCTTCCTGCCTCCCTTCCAGTCATTTGCTGCTGTCAGGACAATCTTCCTTAAGCACAGTTCTGATTCACACTTTTCCCCAAACACTTTCTTTGGCTCTCCTTTGCTTGGAGAATATGGTTAAAGTTTCTCAAACAGACCAATCACACCCTTGTCAGCTTCTGACGTACCATACCATTTCTCCTCCTCTTACACATATCCTACTCTTTAATCAAATTTACCTGGCTCTCTGCCGGAGCCTGCCGGCCACGTCGATCAGTGCCTGAAATGGGGAGTGAGGATTAAGAAAAAGGACAGAGACAAAAGAAATGAACATGAGGGCTAACAGTCAATACTGCAGCCTCCAGTTTATTTAGCCCCTCCTATTTATATCTAAGCAGAGAGATAAGCTTAGCCCTAAGCATGCTGCTGTTTACTAAACACTACATCATCCTAGTTCCCATAAACTCCTGTGGTAAACAGAGCGTTCTTGCATATAAGGTCAAAGCACGGTCAGCAACTCCTTTAGGGCAAAGTACACTTCTATGGGCTTAAATCACTTGAGCTGAGAGACACCTTCAGTGCCTCATAATGGCTCCCGACAGCTCTCTTTCCTGAATCTTGTGTTCTCTCACCTTAAAACTTTAGCACGTGATCCATTCATGATGCCAGATCCCTGTCTCAATACTTCACATTTACTACAAAAGCCCTGTTATCTTTTAAAATTTCCGTGAATCCCCCAAATTATAAGTGATTTTTTAGCTGCTTTGAATTTGCATGGAGTTTAAAAAATATCGCTCTGTCTTGAGCTATTATTACATTTGCATCGTAAAGTAGTTTTCTAACACTTAGGTGCTTAGATTTAGATGGTTTACTTTTGTATTCCTCACCCCGAGCATAGTGCCTTTCATGTAGTAGTTTCTCTGATGAATTAATGAAACATGAGGGAAACTGTTTTATTCACTAAATACTTTTGAGGACCCACTATGTTTGAGGTACCATGTCAGATGCTGGAAATACAGTGATGAACAAGGATAATATAGTCTTCGCTCTTTTGGGCATAGATTCTAACAAGAGGTTAAACGTTTCACTGATAGTTTATACTGAGTGAGCTGTCCATAACAATTTGCGGGATGTAGGAAGTTTTCTGGGAATATATAAGAGAAGATTAACTGCTATAGCTCTATACTTCTACCTATACCTATATCTATACCTATAATAGGGTACTAATATGTGAAAAAAAAAAGAGTGTATATTGTGAAAGGATGTTCTAGGTAGCACTAACAGCTTGTTTAAAGAAACGGTGGCAAAAAAGATGGTGGCTTTTTCAAAAACTGAAAGCAGTGGTTGGAGCATGTAATTTGTGAGATGGAGGATGTTAGAAGATAGTCAGAATGTAAAGGGCCTTATAAGCTATGTTAAAAAAATTTTTTTTTTTAAAAAAAAAAGGAGAGAAAAAATTTATTCTAAGTACAATGGAAAGCCAGTGGAGCTTTTCAGAGGAGTGTGATGAAATCAGATCAGTGTTTTAAAACAATCACTCTGACTGCATTGTGAAGAGTGGAATGGAGTAGGTACCAGAGGTTTATAAGAAAACCAGAAAAGAGGCTATTTTTGGAGGCTACATGTCAGTCTCTGGCTTAGGCAAGGGAGCCATAGATAGGAGATTGGAGAAAATTAAAGCCTTCAAGAGATGTGCTTGGAAGACTGAAGTAACAGACTGTGTGTATTTCAGGGGTGAAAGAGAGGCAAGGATCATGTCTGTTTTCCAGGTTTCTGCCATGAATAAACAGAAAGAGAGGAGATTGTATGTTGAGCAGTAGTTTAGGAGACAGGGGAGAAGAAAAAATTCACGTTATACCTCCACTGGTATCTGGTAGACCGTTGGATATGTTGTCCGAAGATTAGGAGAGTAGCCTGGCTAGTTATATAGATTTGGAAGCATATGTATATAGGACATAAGTAAAGTTATAAATGTGGATATTGTCTCAAAGTAAGAGTGTAGAGGCAGAAAAAGGCTTAGGAGAGAACCCTGAGACTCCAACCCTTCAATGCTAGTTAAGGGGAAGAGGAGACAGAAAAGAAAATGAAGAGGAAAACAGCTGATGAAAAACCAACCAACCAAAAACTCTCAGGGAAAAGAAATGTGAGGGAAGCTACGGGAGAGTTTTGAAGAGAAGGAAGTGGTCATAGACAGGGTCAAACACTCCTGAGAGTCAGGTAGTATGAGGGACAGAAAAATGTCTCTACGTTAATGATAAGAAGGTCATCACTGACTTTGATGAAAACAGTTTCAGTGGGAACAGTGTGTAGAACTAAATTGACATGTATTGGGCAGAAAGTGTGAGAAAATTGAGATATTGATTGTAGCTATCCCTTTCAAGAAGCTTTGCTGTGAAAGGTGGGAGAACCTGTAGTGAAGTGAGCTGAGGAGTCGAGGGAGGCAAGTTTTTGGATGTGTTTCCTTGTTTTTACAAGGGAAAGAGAGGGAGTGGGAGAGAGAGAGAAGAGATAAGTTATGATAGAGAGAGGGAATAATTAAATCTCGAGAAGGCAGAAGGAGGGAACCTTCTGCATAGGCTAAAGGTCTAAGAGGAGCTAAATCTCTTCCTTTGAAACAAAAAAATTGATATGTGAGTAAGTTATATATTTGACTATTGGATGTCTAATCTGATCACTTTTACTTCCTTTGTGCAGTAAGAGTTAAGATTATCTGATTTGAGACAGGAAGATATAGGATTAAAAAGAGAAGAGAAAGTAAAAAAAAAAAAAAAAGCCATTGTAGAAATAAGAGCAAACTGAAGAGTGAAAACAAAGTAAGATTGTGGGACAGTGCTGAGCACCCACTTGAAACGGGCAGCTCTGCGTTGATAGTGGGTTGACCATCTATTCATGTGTGATGTTTTCTGAGAATGTTTTAGACACACAGGGGAAGTGGTGTTTTAGGGTAGAGCTTGATTTCCATGTAGGCAAGGAGTTTGAGGGAATTTACAGTGAAATTGTTAGGAAAACCTTATCGAGCCATGCAAAGCCCAAGTTTTCCTCTGTTCCAAAGAGATGGTTGTGGCGGTTATGTCTATCTTCTATCCCATAGCACAGCAGTAGTTTTCAACCTTTATCAGCAGCTGACACCTGTCAAACCCACTCCTGGGAGCAGTTCCATCTTATACTTGTCTTTCTTTCCTCTGGATCCTTCCTTTTACACTGCCAGATAGGCAAGGGAGAAGAAAATGTATAAGTTATGACATATGGACACAGTGTGTCTCCATGACAGAAGCTGTGGAAGCAGAACTCCAGTACTTTAGAATAACTGAGATGGTGTGGAAGTCCAGTGATTTCATCACAAGAAACATCTAAATAAATTGTGTCATTATGACAAAGTGCATAAGAAGTCTCCTTGGCTGATGATTAAGCAATAGTCCTCATCTGCAGTCCACAGAAACTTCATAAGGAATTAGGCAACATCAGACACAAATCTCTTATCTTACTAGAGTGAGCATATGTTTTCCTTTCTTACAATATGTTAATGTACTATTAACTATTTTAATAGAGCCTATTTTAATAGAGCCTGAAGTTCTTACTCAGAGTATTTAGCATCTTATTAACATAATAAGCCAGGCATTCCCCTTCTGATCACATCAACATACCAAAGTATCTTCCCTACTTACTTTCTCAGATATGGCATATTGCTGATTGTTTGAAAATACAACTTTAATTTGAAATTTGTTTACATGCTTCCACCAGGTAAGAGCAGAACCAAAGCTGCTTATTTCAAGGAGATGCTTATGCATAGATTTTGCCTATATTTCTATGACCTTCGTTTTTATACTGTGTCATTTTTTTTAACTTAGTAAATAAGTTAAATATGGCATATATTTTGTTATTCTTACATAGTATGTTTCTTCTTGGTCATATTTTGGAGTTTTGTTGTAAATCCTTGTTGGTCCTTTTGCAAAGAATGGCATTTCATTGGGATTGGATGCTAAATTCCAGGTTTAAATCTTTAAAAATCCTGGACTTTAATAGGAATGTATGCTATCCAAAACAAAGTACTTCCTGATCATAATATAGTCTTTGAAATAGGAAATAGAAACTTGCTGAAGCTCATTAATTTCTTAGTTACCATCCATTCATGTCATTTCTCAGGCACAAGTCTGAACGTGGTTTTGAACTTAAAGTGAAAGTTAAGAAAAAGACAATTGAAATAGGCCTACTATCATTCGAGGCTTTCTGTGAGGAACGAGGCTATTTTCCTTCAATATTCATAGAGAAACTGATTTTGTTGAAAATCACCCTCAGTGTTTTGCATTGGAAGATGTTACTAAACTTATTGACTGAATATATTTTCATGATTGCTTAAATTTAGATAGTTTAGAGATTATTTCATCAAAGAGTGGTTGACCAAATGGTAAATTTAATGAGATTTCCAAGGAAAATGCACAATGACAATGGATCATAATAGAATGGTATACAGTCCATAAATGACCTAACATTTTATTAACATATATGCCCTTATAATCAAAGTGCTATAGTTTAATGGACCCAAAGATTCCCAAGATGCTTTACTGTTTCTTGAAAGTGATGAGGAGGACTTCCAAGCAAATTTAATAAATATAATTAGTGCTTATATTTAGCAATAGGACTCTTTTTGCCAGTAATGCATGGTCAGCACTCAAAGTCATTTTCATTGTATCCCTCTCTTAGTCAAGGATACAATAACTACCTTTTCCAAGCTCTTCAACCTAGTGTTAGAAATCTCTCTACGAGTTTTCATCCTCTAGTCAGCATTCCTTCCTCTACCATTCTTTTTACAGGGCGCCTGATGACTGTCAAAACAATGTGCAGCATTTCCTTACACAGGCCCTGATCTTTTTTGCCTCTACATCTCATAATACGCCATCCTTTTTGATCCTTTCATTAATGCCAATCCATGTTCCTATTCACAATTTGACACATATATTTTTCTAATAAACAAAAAACAACTTTCATATTAATTCCATCTAGCTCTTCAAACATCTATTTATTTCTGCTTTCTCTTTGTGGGAAATCAGAATAGTAAGCTGTGCCGCTATTTTTATCTTTAAGACTTTGGCCAATTCATTTGAACTCATTCTGTCTCTACATTGAGAATAATGTTAATGCTACTTTCCAAGTGGATTTGTCGTCATGATTAAATAAGATGCATGTAAAGTATTTAGAACAGCGCTGGCACATGGTAAAGTCTTAATAAATATTTACTAAAGCAAATATTTGTATTTTCTGTACATACTAAGTAACCAAAACTTTGTTAAGCCTTTTCTTGTGCTCAGTTAGCCTAGAAAAAAATGCCTCTTTTGGGAGGGATTTATGGAACTCTCTAGATAATAGAGAATACTGAGACCTATGTCCCTTATCAGTTAAAAGGTCTTAAGTAAAATGGATTTCTTCTCATTCTTGGGCTATTTGAATTTTCATATATTTTTAGATATTAGATAATGTCAAATTGTTGGTTGCTGTTAATTTTAGCACAAGTACTAAGAATGTAATCCATTGTTGATACTTAAGACAGTGCCTGGCATACAGGGAGAATGCAATAAATGTTGATGTTCTTATTGTTATTATTGTTGTTGTGTTATGAGCATCCAGGATTTCTCTCTTTTTTCTGTCCTCCTAAATTTGATGATCGAATTGCATTTTTAAAATACTCCAAAACGCTTTTTAAACATTTTAGAATTCATTACTTAAAAAAGAAGTCAGTGATAACCTAGCGGTTATTGTGTCTGTATCACTTAAAATTTGTACATTTGTGAAATCCTAATTTTTGAGATGACCTTTTTAAATTGAGAAAGCTAACTAAAAGTGAAGTATCTTACCAGTTTTCATTAAAAAAAAAAAACTTTTAGATCATCTGTGAAAATCTTTAAAATAAACTCAAAGGATTTAGAGAGCAACTACCACAGGCTCCACGTTGAACTGTGTGTTAATCCCCAAGGACGGTTTGAAGAATGTTAAAAGTCCAAAAGTGGATTCTAAAAAGTTTGCCAGCTGCCATATTAGATGACTTTAATCTATGTTTTAAAAATTCAAAATGTTTTACTAAAGGAGAAGTATTTAGTGTAAACCATTACTTTATAAATTTTTCACAGATATTTTACCTTTTTAAAAAAGCAGCTTCCACAAGCTAAGGTCTTTCATGTGCTTACTGAAAGTTTAAAAAAAAAAAATTAAAAAACAAGCACTTGGGGCCAAAGAAGTCTTCAAAGATATTTTTGAGTTTCTTTCCTTTGAGAAATTCATAAATTCTTCCTCATATGCAAACATTGACTATAATTTGCCTTTTAGTTATAATTTTTCAAAGAATTGGTTTTGGTCACACTTCTGTTTTGAGATACTCTCCTTACCAAAATGGATTTTGTTACCAGAGAACTAACCTCGATATTTTTGTCCTGCCTAACATTGTTTTAGAATGAGATTAGAAGCGTTGATTTATGATATTTTGTCTACATATCCTGGCAGTCTCATAATTTTAAATTTTGTATTGCAATTTGCATCTCTCCCGTGGTTCCACAGTTCACCCAAGTCTGAGTCAACTGACAGGTGTCAGACCAGAACCTGGAGTGGGTTATTGCAGACGGTGTTCCCAGGATTTAGGCCCGAAAGGGTAACAGCACGTGGGGGCGGGATTAAAGTCCAAGCTCCGCAGCGGTTCGCAACTGATTGGAAGGAACGAAGTGGGTGGGGCCTTCTGACCCTGCCCTCCTGCCTCCGTCGCTAGGGACGCTTCGGCCGAAGCAACGGCAATGGATCAGGAAGAGGGGCAGACGGCCGTAGACAACATAGTCACTCAGTTCAACACCTATGAAGATTTCCTCGATTCGCAGATCACCACCGTGGACTTGTACTACCTGGAGGTAAGGGCGGCGGCGCCGCAAAGCGGCCACCGCCTTCCCGTCCTTCGGTCTCTGTCAGGCTCCGCGTCGTGAGGCGTTTGCCCCCTGGCGGTGGACCTCGAGCCCTGCTTGCCCGGCGGCGGCGGCGGCGGCGGCGGCGGCCGCTGCAGCGGCGGCAGCGGCGGCGGCGAATCGCCGCGTCCTTCCTGACTTGCGCTGCCTTAGTAGGTGCACAGTTTAGGCCCCAGAATCACTCCGTGCAGAAACCCGCGCATGCACACGCTCGGGAGCCTCGCGTATCCGTAGCTCGGCCTCACCTGCCACCTCTCGGCCAGCTTCCCTGGCAAAATCATTCTCCTTTAACTGGTGTCTGGCTGAATTTTGGGGGTCTGCCGAGACACTTCTGAAATTCAGGTCTGACACCATGTTTCTCTTTCCTTTGCCAATTTGTGTTAAAGAACATAAGACTGTGTCCTTCAAAGTCAGGTGACAGCGCTAAACCTGGTGTATCTGGTGTTGTATTGAGTATTTGGGTCCATTAACTTCCACTCCATGCTAGCTGAATCAGAAAGCCCTTTAATAACAGGTATGCGTTACAGGTCATTGTGCCTGCATATTCCTGACTTATGTTTATTGAGTTGATACCAACTAGTGTTGATAGAAAAAAGCCTGCTATACAGCAAAATCAGACATGATGCGATTGGTCGTCGTCCGCCCAACCATGCCCCTCCCCACTTCTTAAAGGTGTGTGTGTGTGTGTGTGAGAGAGAGAGAGAGAGAGAGAGAGAGAGAGAGAGAGAGAGAGAGAGAGAGAGAGAGAGAGAGAGAGAGAGGAGAGAGAGGAGAGAGAGTGAGAGGAGAGAGAGTGTGAGAGAGAAAGAGAGAGAGAAAGAGAGAGAGAGATAGGGAGATTGACTGAGGCGGATTGGGGGTGGTGGGGGGATGAAGTGCTTGTCTTCTTGAGGAGAGGCCGGATGGGCGAGAATATAGTAAGCTACCTGTCCTGAGAAGCAAGAGGTGATCGGTGGTTCCCTATAGCCCTGGTATATTTCCAGACCAGGCCAACTAAATAGGCACTGACCTGGAGGTTATGCTGTGCGGAGCCAAGCACAGAATCCAAAATTGCCCCCTCCCTATTTAGGCCTGAGAGGATAGGTGCCACTTTGCCGTCCAATGCACACCCAAATCTCAGAAGGATTTGTGTCCTGCAGCCAACTGCCCAAACTCCTTATATTCAGCAAAGTAATTATCCATTTTGGAGCATTGAAATATTTGGACTCCAAAGACTATAATAAGCGAAGCTTTATTTAAATGTGGATTTCAAGGTTAGGACAGTGCTTATTCTCCAAAACATATCCGTATGCTAGATTGGAACATAGTTTTAAGGAAATAGAAACATCTAATTCTAGTCCCATTTTACACAAACCAGTCATGTGATTTTGAACGCGTAATTTGATCCTTCTCGGATTATCTGTTAAAAAATAAATCCAGGTAATACTTCCAACAGAGCTTCTAGCTTCAAAAACAAACTTTTCAATATTGCATACAAATGACATGTATAAAGTCATGAACGTGAGTTTTATGCTTTGCATGTAAGTCACTGAAATGAAGGGAAAGAAGAAATGATGCTTTGAACAATGTTTGCATCCACATTTTTGACTGTTTAAAAATAACAAAATATAGATAACATCCCAATAGAATAATATCATTTTCATAGCATATGCGGAAAATTGCCAAGCTTACGACTAGTATCATTAAGAAGAGTTTCAATTTGTTTTTAAGGCAGAATTTTCCATGTGAGTAGGTAACTAAAACATTAATGTTGATAAGGAGTGAGAAATTAATAACTCTGTGTTTAATCAATCAGAACTTTAAAGGCCTCTAAGGTGGAAAATGGTGACTATATTTGGGGGAATGATAAATAAATGTATGTTTAAATTTGTCATTGGTTAAACTTATTCTTGTACTTTAATAAAAATAAGATGAAAATTTATGATGATTTTAAGGCAAGTGTATATATTTTGGGGTTGAGTAATGGTTAAGTGCCATTAACTCTGGGGACCTAATTCTCAAATACTTCCTGTGAATACAAGTTAATCGCCCACATAGGTTGCGCAGAGACAAATGGACTCCTCACATTTATTTCAGTAGTATGGCTACTATGGCAAGCATGTGCATGAATCACCTCACAGAGCATGATCCATAATTCATGGCACATGCTTGTGATAGTAGCCATACTACTGAAATAAATGCGAGGAGTCCATTTGTCTCTGTGCAACCTATGTGGGCGATTAACTTGTATCCACAGGAAGTAATTTTAAGTGGTAAATGAGAGATAGTATATGACAGAAGCACCTGAAGTCACGGGATTTGGGTTCCAATTCTGTATTACTGTCTTTTTAACCAATTTGAAACTCCATTAATTCATCTGCAAAATGAAGGGTTTGGACTAGGTTTTTTATGTCTGTAAATTTTACGAGTCATCTATATACATGCATCAGTCCATCCATGCATCTGTGTAGTCATCTAACTAATAAACCTTCAAGAGCCTACTATAGTAGATATTACCTTAATTGCTAGGAATTTAAGTAAAAATCAGTTCTAGAATTGACCTTAGTCACCTAACTTTAGTATAGTGCTTACAGTCCAGTCTGTTATTTATTCAGCAAACATTTTAGAGATATTTACTATCTTTTAGGTACTCTTTTATTTTGTAGTATGTTCTTCTTCTGCCAAAAGTTTTCAATTAATTTCTATAAAAATTAGTACCAATGATTGACATACAAAATGGTCATATTATTTTTGCTGGATTAATTCTCTACCCTTCTCCACCTTGATCTGTGCCCCTGGAAGCTGTCCTCTGGGGTCATTAACTACGGCTTTTGCTTTTGGTTTTGAGTTAGTTTCAGCCAATAGGAGATCAGAGGGCTGGAAGAGAGTAATTAGAGGATTTATTCCCTGTCATCTTCCTGCTGGTTGTGGTTTGGTTGTGGCTGCATTCTTCGGATTTGGCCAACTTCTCATTCCATCAGCTGCAGCACTTCCCAGGTGCTGGCAGCACTCCCTGTTCTAGAAACTGTTTCCTCTCCTATCTCCTTTTAGGTCTAATGGTGTTAATGACATTCCACTGTTGCTACCCCAGGATGCTTCACCAACCGCTGTTGGTTTCCATTAATCCTGCCCCTATCTTTGTAAATTGTGCTTTTATTCTTTTAATCATATCTTTGGAGTTTGCCTGCCATAATCCTGACCTCTGTGTTATCATTTAACATCTCAGACCACTATAAATATCCAAGTAGTCTATGGATATAATAACCACAATGCTTTTTATATGATACTTGATTAGGAAAGAAGGGAAGTAGAGGAAGATGAAGACTAACACCAGTTAGCTTTGATGAGCAGGAGAGGGGTATGGTGGTTAAGGAAGATAAAAGAGGCCCCTTCATTCTACATCTACTTTGCTTTGCTCATTTTACTAAATACATATAAACCATCAAAAGAAATTTATAACAGTATCAACAATTAGGTTTATCTTTACTAACTCAAATAATATTTGTTTCAGGAGTGAGTACCATCTAATTAAACCAACCCCCTAAATCAATATAGAAATACTAAAAAAATTTGGGAAAAATTTTCCCAGATTCTTCCTTGGTAATTCTTTCATGTTAAGTAAATACAGTCCCTGCTTGTGACCACTGGAGAAACAAAAGTCTACTGAATTGCTTTTCTAAGATAAGAAATCAAGGAGTATTTTTAGAGTTATTTAAAAATTTCCCTGATAAATGGATTCCAATCATGGCTAAATTATTTACAGAGATTAGCAATGCAAAAGTTTTATTTAGAGGTTATTTTGCCATTATTTAGAAGGTAGAAATGAATAAATCAGAAAAAGTAAATCTTTTGGAAATAATCTTAAAATTATTTGGCAGACATTGATTATATGAGAGTCTAGGAGAGATCCAGTCACATAATTTACCACGATTATACAAGAAGCTGACTAACCAACTGTTGTAGCTTTTCCATTATTTATTGCATTAAGATTCAGAGTAAATACTGTTCCCTATGAAAATCTTAATTCCTGTATTTCAGAATCAGCTATACTGTTTTGTTTATTCAATAGAAAAATAATTTGGTATAGATTAGCTGCTCTCTGTGTAAGCGGGGGCAGGGTGGGGTCCTACATTTTTCCTTCTATAGGTTCACAGAAGTATGTTTTTCTAAGTAAAAAAATATCTAGTTTCCTCATGGACATGAATTCTGATCATCAGGGAGTGAAACTAAACCAAGATAAATGTATCCACAATACTTCTGAAACTTTATCACAATGATAAAAATAAAATGCTATCAGCCTAATATCCTCAGTGTCTCAAACAATCCCCTAAAATCTATATTCTGTGTATTTAAAGTATGTTTCATTCCATTTTTATTTATGTTGACTTCAAAAGCTTTTGCAGAGTAGAGGCAGGGTGAATTCCTGAGGAGAGTACTTAGAATGAGACAAGATGGGGCTGAAGACAAAATCTGGGAGAACGACCATTATGTAGGGCCTGGGCATGGAGGTGGCACTCACAAAGGAGCATGAGAAGCGGGGTCAGAAAGGTAAGAGGGAGTAAGGAGAATGGGATCATCCAGAAGCCAAGAGCAGCTGGATAGCAGAGCTGAAAACCTATGATCAACATTTACACAAAACTAGTCGAGTTATTTCTGTGAACTCCAACAGAAAATCAGATGGGGAGAAACTATCCATAACCACAGCACCCAGAAGAAATCAGCATCCATGTGACAGAAAAGCAGAAAAAACAATGGGGTAACTAAAAGACCTCAAAACATGAAACTGCAAAATAGTCAACAGATATTCACTGGAAGCAAAGCAGTCCAGCTGAAACTGGGAGAGGTTTTACAACCAATGGTTCAGACACCTCATGAATGAGGGTTTGGTTCACACCATTAGATATGCTGCCAAGACCAGCAGAGGTATTAGTTGAGAGTGAGGGGAATCTAGAAGTAGGAGATGATGAGTATTTGTTGTGGTCATAAGCAAAGCTGCAGCAGCAAGGGTTGAAGTTTACCCCTATATCCTTCTTGCATACATATGTCTAGTCTTTAAAAAATTATGTATATATTTATTACATATAAATATTTTCATTATATGTAAATATCTGTTGTTTGTTGGTATTTTCTACATAAAAAGTAGTATCTATATCTTTCTGTAACTTTTAAAAAATCTAAAATTAAATTGGACATTTTAATGTCTCTCTGCATAGATCTTTGTATTCTTTGTAAGTTGCTGCATTGAATCCATTGTTTACTTAGGTCGGTCCTTTTCCTTATAGAGCATCACAAACAACAGTGAAATGCACATCTTTTGTACATTCTTGTGGGTAGTCGTAGTCATAAATATATCAAAAAATGAATTGACAGGTTGTAATAGACATTTACTCTCTAGAATAGCCATTTACTCTCCCACCAGCGGTGTGTGTAAGTGACATCTTTCCCCTCAGACCATCACTAGCACTTGATGTCAACCTTTTTTTTTTTTTTTGTCAATGTCATAGGCAAAAAAACTCATTGTTCTAATTTTAATTTCCCTGACAATTAGTGTGGCCGGTTATCTTTTTAAATGTATCGTGGCCATTTGTATTTCTTTTGAGAATTGTCTGTTGATATCTCTTACTTCCTCCCCTCCCCCCTGCCCCCACCCCAATTTGTTTTTCAAACCTTTCTCTCTATAGATTTCTGACTCTTGGCCGATGACCTCATTTCTTCAAGGCAACAGGAAGAGTTAATCAGGCCAGAACCCTCTTCAGTTTTCTGTGATGAAGCTTATGAAGTTACCTTAACTTCTGCCCACTCACTCTTCCTTCCCTACTGTGTTCCTAGTGCCTGACATGTATTGTGCCTCCATTTACTGAATATGTTATCATTTTGAACACTCATTGTCATGTCCCACCTTCCTAAGTAGAGGCAGAAAATCACCTTCTCGGTTTCCCTTACTGCTGGTGTATCTTCGTGGGACTTAGGTACTCCCAATGAAAGTTTGCCAAGGCCCAAAACTGGAGCAACGTGAAGGCACGTTCCATTGCATGTCCTTGGGGCCAGGTGTTTCTCTTAGCCATTAAGAAGTCTCTAAAATCATCCCAGTAGAATAGGGAATCTAACAGCATAGGGAATATAGTCAATAGTATTGTAATGGCTGTATGTGGAGTCAGATGGATGATAGAGTAATCAGGGGGATCACTTTAAAAACTATATAAGTGTCCAGCCAATGTACTGTGTATCTGAAACTAATAATAATAAGAAAAGCTGTCTATTTAGAATTAAGTCTTCCACAGACTTTTGCTGCCCACTTGGGTGGGGCCTTCCTTTGCCATATGTTGTCTTACAGTTTGAGTGTAGAAATGAAGACTTCTCTCCAGGGACGAGCTGTCTCTGGGTTCTTTTTTGGGTGATGCCTCCTTATGGCTAAAACCCCCAACTGCTAGCATCCAAAAATTAATGACTCATGATTACATAAGTGAAAAAAAAAAAAAGCATTAACCTTAAAAGATTACTACCTTATTTATATTCTTTGTCATGGCTAATCACTTGTTTGTATTAAGATGAACTGTTATACTCAAAACCATTGAAGTTTAATTTAAAAAATGATAATATGTTTTTCTTTAAAAAATGTAAGTGTAATCCCAGAAGGATCAGAGGGAAATAGGGAATAAAATATATTTGAAAAATGATGACTGAATAGTTTCCAAATTTTGTGAAAACTAAATTCATAGGGCCAAGGATTACAAAGCATTACAAGCAGAAAAAAAACACAGAGAAATCACTCTAAGGAATATCTTAAAATTGCTGAAAACCAGGATAAGTAGAAAATCTTAATGGAATCTAAAGTAAAAGGACACATTATGTAGAATAAAACAAAGACAGGAAAGACTAAACACTTCTCATCAGAAATAATATGGGACATGACATCTTTAAAGTGCTGAGAGGTAAAAAGTCAATCTGGAACACTAATTTAGCAAAAGTATCTTTTAAAAATTAAGGTGAAATAAATTATTTTTTCAGCCAAACAAAAGCCAAGATAATCTGTTGTTAGCAGACCTACACTACAAGAAATGTTGAAGGTTTTTTAGGTAGAAGGAAAATCATGTTATCAGAGATTTGGACCTGTACAAAGGAATGAAAAGCACTGGAAATGCTAAGTATGTGAATAAATGAAAATATTTTGTTTCTCAATTTCTTTAGAGATAATTTTCTTTAAAAATAATCGACCATATAAAGTTGAGAAATGATTCCATTGAGCATGATAATGATAAGTGAAGCAACCAACTTCAATCTTCAACTTGTTTTCTAAGTAGACCCTGTCATTTGTTGCCATACATTAGTGTAGATGAGTGCATAGCTATCCAAATAATTTTATGTGGCCCAGGTAAGGCACACGGGAATGCATAATTCACTCCATATAGCAACTTTTTAATGGCTTTTATCGTGTAAAATACTCTTTTGACCTCAAGCAATTTATATTCTACTAGAACTCCGCAGTTTCACAGAGCTAAGCTGAGAGTTCTTCCCATAAGCTCACTTAGTAATATATTTAAGAAAACTTACATTCATTACACTCAGATCATCTCACTTTTTGTAAAGCAAAACCATCTCCATTGCTTTTCCTAATAAATGTTAATTCCACTAGGTGGAGGCATTTGCTCAGTTTTGTGGTTCACACTACAGAAGCCAGGGATAGCAAGGATAGTAAAGCAGGTGGAGGAGAGGAACTAGTCAAAAACTAATGTAAATAGCCTGCCCCAGGCCTGGAGCATTGCATTGTATTTCCTCAGCAAATGTATCCACCTTTGCTACACAGAGTGCAGCATTTGCTTTTAATGTTTAGCAAATAAAAGTAGCAAGTTTTCTATGTTGATAGTGTATAAAATTTTTGGTTTTCTTCCAAGAGTTTGAACTTTAAAATAGCTGCTATGGGTCGAATAGGTTATTAACCATACATCTTAAGTTTTCTCATTTAATCCTGTCTGACAGGTCTTGCATTCAACTGTGATGCATTAAGTAAGGTTCTATAACAACAAAATATATACTGTTTTCACTATATTTCAGATATTTGATATTTAAGATGATAATATAAGGACCATTATTACTATATATACATTTTTATGTAATAGTCTTTATATTAGTAAGTTCAGATAAATTGACATCTTTAAATTATGGGGAAACTTTTTTTTTTGAATATGCTATGCAAGTGACCAAAATGTGTGAGAAATATAAAAGGTCCAGTGGGGTGTATTGAAATTTTTTTTTCAGTAAAGCTTTTTGTGGTCATCTTGAGTTTCTACTTTTCTGTTTTTATTGGGACCAACACTATATGGAAACAATATCTTTCTACTTAAATAGGAAATTCATCTGCTTTTTATTTTGTAGTTCAAATTATAATGCTCTGTGTCATCAGTTAATTTACTTCAAGGAGGTAAGTCTCTGAAATGTTGACTTATTTTAAAAGCAGCCCAATTCTTTTTTTGGACGATTGGTTTTTAAGTCTTTTTTGTGTTAGTATTATTGTTTCTAGTGTTATTGTTTCAAAGATACTCTATTAATTGGCTACAGCTGTTTTCATAAATTGATTAAAAACACAACAGACTTTTGTCCTCCAATTCCTTAGAGAAAATTTAGCGATTGATGCTATTATTGTTTTTAAATCTAACATCTATGGGAAAAGAATGACAATTCAGATGTTTATAAAAGTACAATATTGTTGAGAAAGTATTCTAATTTTTCATATCCAATAGATCTCATCTAATTTTTAAGTAAAAAGTTTGATTTTCTATTAAAAAAATTATTCAATATATGCTAGATAAAATAATATGTCCACAAACCTAACAACTGATTTTTTGTTTAGGACGAAGCCCTGGCCCGCCAGTTGGTGGAGCTAGGCTACCGAGGGACTGGTGAGGTGGTAAAAAGGGAAGATTTTGAAGCAAGAAAGGCAGCTATAGAGATTGCAAGGCTGGCTGAAAGAACTCAGAAAAAGTAAGTGTCCATGTTCCAAATCTAGATTTTATAGTATACTGTAGAGTCTCTGGAAAAATCCCTTTTTTTTTTTTTTTTTCATTGTTCTAATTTAGAAACTGGTTGAACAGGTAGAACTTGGAACCTCCTAAGTGTGTATTCGGCAGATCAGGAACTGGAGGAACCGGAGAATGCTTGCAAGAAAGCCATGTGCAACTGTGAGCTACTAATTTAAGAAATAGGAGTACCAAAATATGGTCATCATACCAATGAAGTCCTGTGAAAGTTTAACTCAATATTATTGGCTTTATGTATTTACGCATAAAAACATGAGTAACTTCTACCTTAGAATTCTTTGTATCTTGAGGCCTGTAAACCCTTGGCATTGTTTATGTTCTCATATTTTTGTAAACATTGTTCATTCAACTCTTAATGATTGCTGGCTTTTGCTAATGTTACTACTATATGGTTATATAAAATATATTAAACATGTTATGAAAGAGATGTATACCTAACGTGAACTGTATCAAACTGAAAAGACAGTTAGAAAAGTACTTGACAAAATAATTATCTATTTACTTTTCAAAATGAATGCTAAAGTTGTAAATGTTGCAGAGGATAATTACTTAGAAATTGGTATATTATTCTTAGATAACATTTAAAAAGTACCCAGGAGTTATGAATAGAAAACTTCCTTATATTTGTTATAAAAAATAATGTTTAGTAGTGGAATGTGAATTGGTTCTGGGAATATGCAAAATTAATTGATTGTTCTAGGGTGGTTGTGTTTAAGAACCATAGGATATTGGAATTTAAAATATTGACATTTGGTAATATATTAGTTTTCTATTGCTGCCATAACACATTACCAGAAACTCAGTGGCTTAAAATAACAAGAATATATTGACTCATAGTTCTGTAAGTCAGAGTCAGAGTAAAGTGGCTCAGATGGGTTCTCTGCTCAGTATATCACAAGGTTGAATTCCTGCTGTTGGCTGGATTGAATTTTTGCCTGGAGACTCTGAAGATGAATCTGCTTTTACACTCATTTAGGTTGCTGGCCATGTTTAATTTCTTGTGATTATAGGACTGAGGCCCTATGTCTTTGTCAGCTGTCGTGGTCTTTACTCCCCCAGGTCCCCCAAATTCCTTTTCATGCTTTCCGTGGAGTACCCTTGAGCAAGAATGGGTCATGATCCTCTCACCCTTCAAATCTGTCTGACTTCCCTCTTCTGCACATCTTTCCCAACTCCAACCAGAGAAAGATCTCTTCTTTTAAGGGTTTATGTAATCACACTGGGTCTATCTAGAAGATCCAAGGATAATCTCCATATTTTAAGAGCTGTAACCGTCATTATATCTGTAAAATACCTTTTGTCATGTAAAACAACATATTTACAGGTTTGAGGCAGGGGCATCCTTGGAGGGGGGCATTCTGCTTGCCACAGGTAATTTATATAAAGCTTCAGTAATTTATTCAACACAGTTATATTTGGTTTTTATTCTTAAAAAATTGAAATAATTCAAAGTACATGTGTTCAATGTGAAATGTCTTATATAAAACATCAAGAGAGTCTTCTCTTCCTGTAGGTATCAATAAATGCTTATCAGTCATGGGCAGAAGTACATATTTGTGAGATTTTTATAAGGAATTAATGTATATTTATATTTTATTAGAAATGTATTCTATTTCATATTAAGAGGAGTTTGTCATGTTTAATGTTTAAAGTTAAATTCCATCTGTGTTTATATCCATGTCATGTTTGAGGATCAAAGTGGGTATTTATTCTATGCAATAATTTCTTGAACTGGCCAGAACTGGAAGCCATTAGTCTACTTAAGTGCCAGTCATGGGAGACTAATCCCCACCCAGAACTGCTAGCATTGGAAGACCCTTTCATCTACAGATCTTCTCAGCCTTCTTTTGTAATGGGTGGGCCCCATATGTTTCCTTTTGCCCCATGTGGGAGTCACTTTGCTCCCTTCCCTGCCAGGCCCATTGTACTGTTATTGGCTGCAGGGCCAGCAGAATGTCCTAGAGTCAAACATGTCCCGTGCTGTGTTTACTGGATGATCACTTTGAAAACAATGCACAAAAATCTGACTGCTTGTCAGCTGGTACCAACTTGGAAACACTTGATTCTACTATCAGATTATCTTATATTAACTTCTCTAATGTGCAGGTGAGTAGCCCCAAGTAAATCACAATCCTGTGCTCTAGCAATCAATCACAGAGCTCATTTCAAGAAGTTCTAGCATCTAGGAGGATGTCACTTATTTATAATAGTTTTAGAGGGTAATGAGTCTGGAGAGATGAAAGTAAAAGATACTGGGAGGGGGTATTTGGAGTATTTTGCCAGAAGAAGGGATAAGTTGAAAAAATTCTTTTGGGCTTTTATTCAGTCATTCACCTCACAAATACCCATGGATAAGCATACTGCATTACGTGCAATGCTAGGTGCTGGGGTATGATAGAATATGTGACTTAGTCCCTGCTTTCAAGAAATTTGAGGGTTAGATAAATGAAAGACAATGACATTGCCGATGGGAATAAACAATGGAAAATAGTTTGGCAGTTCTTCAAAAAAGTTAAACATAGAGTTACTATGTTTTCCATGAATTCCACTCCTAGGTATATATTTCAACTGTAAGGGAATTGAAAACATAGATCCATTTAAAAATGTATATTTTTAATATACAATATATATAAAATATAACTATTATTCATAATAGACATAAAATGAAATAATCCAAATGTCCATTGACTGATTGATGGATAAAAATATGTAAAATATATGTGTGTATATATGTATGTATATGTGTGTGAATGTGTGTGTGTGTGTATGTAATGGAATATTATTCAGCCATAAAAAGGAGTGAAGTACTGTCGTGCGCTACAGCATGGATAAACCTTGAAAACAGTAGACTAAGCAAAAGAAGCCAGGCAAAAAAAACTACATGTAGTTCCATTTATATAAAATGTTCCTACAGACAAAAAGTAGATTTGTCGTTGCCACAGGTTGGAAGGAAAGGTGAATGGAAAATGACTGCTGATGAGTGTGGGGTGATGAGATGTTCTGGAATTAGACATTGATGATTGCACAACTTTGCACATATACTAGGAACCATTGATTTGTACACCTTAAAATCTCGAATTTTATGGTATGTGAATCATATCTCAATAAAAAAGGCAATTACAACAGAAGGTGATATATGCTGTCATAGGTGGTGTGGTGACACTTTGAAGTAAAGCTATGTCACAATTTGGGGGGATAGGAAGCACAGGGAAAGATCCTGATGTAAACCTCATCTCTCATCTCTCCTCCACTGAGATTCATGCTAGCTGAGTGTAGTAGTCACAAGGCAGAGGCTATAAAGGTTGGAAAAAGGGATGAGAGTACCTTAGCTGGTGTTCTTTTGTCATGACAGTATTCTTTCCCCCAGGGGCTGTCCATGGTGTTTACTGAGTTAACTACTATCATAAGCTCCAGAGAATTTCTATTTGTAGTGAGAAGTTCAGTTTATTTCTATAGTTAGTTAGTTGGAGAGATGGGCCTTGATTATTTGCCACTCAGATTAAATATTGGGTTCTTGGGGTCTCGTAACTGAGTTGTCCTTTAGGCTGAACACTGTCTCCTGGATAAGCTTGTAAGACCCTCAGCCTCTTCACTTTGGGTCAGCTTATCTTTTAAGGAGATGAATTAGCCCCTCTTAAAACTGTTTCTGGGATAATTTCCTTATTTTACTGAAACACGGCATGTGAAACAGATAGATATGGAATAAGTGGTAGCTTGATGGAGCTGGTAATTGTACTGGTTATTGTCATTTTCTTGAGAGATTTTGTGATGAGCCCTTGGGAATTCCTGTAAGGGTTCCCGTACCAGCCTGACAGAAAGAAGTCTCAAATGCTGAATATACAGGAATCCCTGTGATCTTTTTCACTTAAATGAAGAGGATACTTATGGTGATTTAGGAGAAAGTTCTTGTGTCCTTTATCCTCCAGTATATCAGGGACTAAATGTAAAAGCTGGGCAAATCCCCAACTTTCTTTATTCTGGCCATTCTAGTCAGTTTGTTGCCTGTGAACTACTTCCTGGTATGATTTGGAGTTGTCTTTTTCACTTTGTTTTTAAAAATAGGAGATGGAAATATCTATTAATTGACTAAATACTCTTAATTTTATGAGGATGAAGTTGAGTAAAAGGCCAAAATTTGTTTCATATAAAACAGCTATTTTATTCACTTTATGATCAAAAGTGAATACCATTTACTTATGAATTAAATGAATTTATGTAAGTTTAAAGTGTTCTGCCATATAAAATCTGATTTCTGTGAAATGGTTTCAACTTTTACTTTGCTTTAAGTACTATATTTCAAAAAAGCGATTCTCATGTTTTGTAGCTATCAAAAACTATGGATTAGCTTCTCCAAGGATGAGTTAGAAGTGCAAAAGTTTTGTTGGGGGAGTAACACCTGTGACAGGAAAAATGAGGAAATAGAACTAAGCAGGGTCAGAACCTCGATGTCAAAGTTACAAAGACTCTCCCAGCACAAAGGAAAGCTTCAGAGTAAAGGTTGTTCATTGAAGGAGTCCCACACTGGGTGAAATGGTCAGGCCCTAGTACACCTACTGTGTCCAGTTATTGGCTGTCCAATTATTGGCCCCAAAGAAAGGATGATTTCAGCTTGAAAGCTGTAGCAGACCCTGAAAGGGTTAACAGCTGGGGGCTGTCAGCTCAGCAAACTCCTCACAGCTGGGCAGCAAGGCCTTTCTCCAACAGGTATCCACGTGATAACCTCTCCATGCCTGTTGCACATCTGCCCTGGTGACACACAGATCTGCTTTGGGCATGCAGGGAACAGCTCAGCTCCTCCAGAGCATGAAGGGCCTCTCTCCCTGAGAAGAAACTCAGAATCTGAGGAAAGTTAGTGCATGAGCTACAGTCCTCATCCCTGATGTCAGTTTGGGGGCCCAGGACTGGTTCTCATTGTCTCCATCTGCTATTCATTTTAAATCCTCTGCCTGCAGCTATCAACTCTTTAGGTCTCATTCATACTCTCTCAGGCTGGGGTTGCTGCATTTGTCATTCTCACTTAAAATTTCATAAGGGAGTACCAAGAGGTGCCCACTTAGGTCACCTGAGTTTGTCGCACGTTCCTACCCCCATTCTGTTAACAGCAGTCCTATTCCTGCTACCGATCGGCATCATTTTCTCTTCACAAGATAGTGTCTCCTCTTCTTGCCTGCTGGTCCTAGAGCACAAGAAACCCAAAGTGCCCACGTGATAGCCATAGCTTATAGTTCAGTAAGACACTTGCTACTTCCCCTGGTGAGAATGTCTTGAAGGATGGCACCTCACCTTGAACTATATTGCTGGTGATTGATTTGTGTCTCAGTGCTTCGTGCCTTTTGCTGAGGTTATATGTACACCACTTACCTCCAGGGCTGTGGACCTCGTCACTAGAGAGCTCATAGGGAGAGTTGCAGTCCCCAAACACCATCTTACTGCCTGCTTTCTCAGTCTATTCCAGAAACAATCTATTACAGATTAGCCTCTCTGGGAAACAGGCATAAAGATGGAGTTAGGAATTCCCAAGTTTAACTGGAAAGTAATAAATATGGAAGGAAAAGGATCAGACAGGGGAAGCTATCAGATCCTAATGCCCACCCTGGCAAAGTCTCTGCCAGACCAATGGAGGATCTGAAAAGCAAAGATTGCCTTTAGAGGGGTACCCCCATTTGGTGAACCATTGTCTTGCTCAGTGATTCATAGAGACCACTTGAGAACAACATGACATCTTAATTGCTGAGGCTGATCAATAGATGTCTAACCAATGTATTGTATACTTGAAACTAATTTAAATAATTTTTTTTTTAAAGAGTTAACTGGAAACTGTCAGCTAACCTTCTCTTTCAAGCCAGGCAGCAAACCCTTTCTTTTTATAATTCACTTTTGAAATTCAGATTTATTGGTGTTTGTAGTGTTTAATTTGATGAGTTCTGACAAATATGTAAAGTAGCGACCACCCCATGATCAGGATGAGAACATTCCATCAGTTTGAGTAACATAGAACTCAAAAAGTTTCCTTATGTCTCTTTGTATTCGTGCCGTCCTCCCAACCCCTGACAACCGCTCATCTGATTTCTATACCTAGAGTTTTACCTTTTCCAGAATGTCATGAAAATGGAATCATACAGTATATAGCTATTTTTTTTCACTAACTATAAGACTTTTGAGATCATGTGGTTGCATGTATGTTTGTTTTTTGTTTACTGCTTAGTAATAATGTCATTTAATGGATGGACAATGATTTGTGTATCCATCCATTCTTGAGTTAATGGTTGTTTCTAGTTTAGGCTTTTCTGATAAACCTTCTGTAAATATTCATGTATTGCTTTTTTGTAAGGACATATATTTCCATTTATCTTAAGTAATTAAGCGTGGAGTTGCTGATTCACATGGTAAGTATATGTTTAATTTTATAAGGAACTTTCTAATGATTTTCTGAAGTGTCTGTATCATTTTACTTTCCCACTAGCAATGTTCCAGTTGTGCTAGTTTCTTGACAACACACATGGTATTGTTAGTTTTAAAAATTTTAGCCAGTATAGAAGGTATAGTGGTATCTGATTATAGTTTTAATGTGTAGTTCCCTACTGACTAGATATGCTGAGCATCTTTTCATGTGCTTACTTGCCATTCATATCTCTTTTTTGGTGATTTGTCTTCTTGTTGATTATAAATGCTCTTTATATAATCTAGTTACAAGTTCTTTGCTAGATACACATTTTATAACTATTGTCTCTCTCTCTTTGTGCATGTTTTTTAAGTTTTCTTAATAGTCTCTTACAAATAGTAGATGATTTTAATTATAATGAAGCCCAACTTATCAATTTTCTTTTATAGTTCAGGTTTTTTATGTATCCCTAAGAAGTATTTGAATATTCCAAGGTCACAAATATATATATACACACACACCCATACACACACACACACACACACACACACACACACACACACATACACACATTATTTTTTTCTAGAACTTTTAGAGTTTTGGGTTTTATATTTAGGTATATAATCCATTTTGAGGTTTTTTTTTGGGGGGGTATATTTTGCAAGGTAAGAGTCAAGGGTTTTTGTCTTTGTTTTTAAATTTGGATTTCCAGTTGTTAGCATTATTTGTTGAAAGCCTATCCTTTCTCCATTGGATTTTGAAGGTACCTTTTGCAATAACCAATAGACCATATATGCATGGGTCTGTTTCTTATAGATTTTCTATTCTATTCTGTTAACCTATGTGTCTATTATTATGCGAAAAACATATTGTCTATGTAGATTTTAAAAGTTGGTTATAAGAGTCTTCCTACTTTGTTTTCTTTCAAAAAGTTGTTTTGAATATTAGGTCCTTTGTATTTGAGCATAAGGTTTAGAATAACCTTGTCAACTTCTACAAATAGGCCTGCCAGGATTTTGTTGGAATATATAGATTAATTTGGGGAAAACATGTTAAAATATCAGGTTTCTGCTGTATGAACACTGTATATCTCTCTATTTATTTAGATCTTTGTTTTTTCTCTCTACAGTGTTCTGTAGTTTTCAATGTACAAATCTTACAAAAGTTTTGTTAGCTCTAGCCCTAAGAATTTTATTTTTAATGCTTATAAATAGTACTGTCTTTTAAATTTTTATTTTCAATTAATCATTAATAGTATATAAATATGAAATTGATTTTTCTATATTGCTCTTGGATATCATATACTTTCTTAAAAGGTATTAGTTCTAATAGTATTGTTTATTTTTTTAATTTTGTATGTAGAACATCAATAAAAACTTTTTCTTTTATGAATCTGTATGCTTTTTATTTTTCTCTCATTCATGCACTACATAGAACCTCTAAGGTAATATTTAATAAAAGTGGAAAGAGTAGACATGTTCGCTTTTTTCCCAATGCTAAGGAAATATTCTCTCATTATTAAGTATGATGTTAGCTAAGGTTTCTTGTGTAAATAAAGATGCTCTTAGACTGAGGAAATTCTCTTCTATTTCTGGCTTCCTAAGAGTTTTTTTTTAAATGATGAACAGATGTTAAATTTTTTCAAATGATAGTTTTTTATTTATTATAATGATCTTAGGTAGTTTTTTATTTATTTTTCACTTTTTGTCTGTTGATAAAGCGAATTACATTGATTAATTTTCAAAGGTTTAACTACCCTTGTATTCCTGGGATAAACCCAACTTCCTCATGCCGTGTGTGTGTGTGTGTGTGTGTGTGTGTGTGTGTGTGTGTGTATTGGACTTAATTTGCCAATATTTTCTTCAGGATATTTGCTCCCATTTTAATTAAACATATTTGTCTTCAATTGTCTTTTCTTGTGTTATTTTTTCTTATTTCATATCAGGGTAATTTTAGTCTCATAAAATGCTTTTTACAGTTTTACTTAATCTAAACATTCTGGAAAATATTTGTGTAGAGTTGAATTATTTTTTCTTCCTTAATTGATTGGTAGAGGTTACCTTCTAACCCTGGAGTTAACCACAAATTTCTTAAATAGATAATAGAGACATTCAGGTTATTTCTTTTTTCTGAGTTAGCTTTTGTTGTTTGTACTTTTCAGAGAATTTGTTCATTTTATTTGTGTATCAAATATATAGGCAAAAAGTCATAATATTTTGTTATATTATTTTAATATATGTAGATTCTGTAAGGATGTTCCCTCTTTCATTCTCATATTAATAAGTTGATCTTAATCTAACTATATAGAGATTTAATAATTTTATTGACATTTTCAAAACACCAGCCTTGGGCTTTAATGATTTTCTATAGTAGTTTTCTGTTTTTTCTTTTATTGATTTCTGCTCTTATCTTTATTTCCTATTGCATTGAGTTTAGTTTTTCTTTTTCTAGTGCCCTAAGGTAAAATCTTAGAGATTAGACCTTTTTTTCCTACTATAAACCTTTAAATCTATATATTTTTCTCTCAGCACTATTTTAGTAAATTTCAGAAATTTTGATTTTGATTTTTATTCAGTTTGAAAGGTCTTTAAATTTCCTGTGTGACCCACAAGTTATTTTGAAGTAGCTGTTTAACATCCAAAGATTATAGATTTTTATAATATCTTTTTGATATTGATGTCTAGTGAAATTCTGCAAAGAAATTATATTTTATATGATTTCATTCTTTTAACATTTACTGAGATTTTCTTTTTTTTCTTTTTTTCTTTTTTCTTTTTTCTTTTTACCCCAGAATAAGGTCTATGTTGGCGAATGTTCCAGGTGCACTTAAAAAAAATGTAAATTATGCTCTTTTAGGTGGAGTGTTCTGAAAAAGTTAATTAGGTCAAGTTGCTTGTGTGTTTTCAGACTTTCTGTATTCTTACTGATTTTGCCTTTACTCATTCTGTTAATTACTTAGAGATGAGTTGTTGCCATCTCCAACTATAATTATGGATTTTTCTGTATGTCTCTTCAATTTTATCTGTTTTTCCTTTATGCGTTTTGATGTTTGAATGTTAAATGAATACACTTCATAATTTTTATGTATTCTTGTGTGTTTTCAATTATTTTAACTTATCTGTAGTTATATATTTATGGTGGATTTCTTATGGACAGCATGTGTGTGTGTGTGTGTGTGTGTGTATTCAGTTTAATTGCACTTATTACATATATTTATTTAAACATAAATTACTCTTGCACTTATTACATATGTGCAAGAGTAATTTATGTTTAAATAAATATATCCATATGAGTCTAAAAGAGCTTTTTTAATAAATAAAAATAAAAATTCTAAACAGTAAGAAATCCTTGTGCCAGCTTAATTGGTAGTGTTTTTTTTTTTTTTTTTTTTTTCCTACTATGGTACATAAAGTAACAGTGCTTCTTTTTTAAAAAAATTTTTAATTTTTCAAATTTTTAAAAATTTTAATTAGTTTCAAGTATATAGTACATTGGTTAGACATCTATATAGTCAGTAAAATGATCCCCCTAATTGCTTCCTCCCTCCCCAGACCCTCCCCCTAGCCAATGTATTAATAATGCTAATTGCATTCCTTATGCCGTGCTCCCCATCCCCATGACCATCTATCAGCTACTAATTTGTACTTCTTTAACCCTTCACTCCATTCTCCCAGCCTCCCAAGCCCACCTCTCCTCTGTCCATCACCAAATTGTCCACTATATTTGTGAATCTGTTTTTGATTAGTTTGTTCTTTTTATTCCTTAAATTCTACATATAAGTGAAATCATATAGTGTTTATCTTTGTCTGTCTGACTAAAATACCTTCTAGGTTCATCACAGCAATATCTTTTTCCATTCCTTTCCTTTTCATATGTACGGGTCTTGTTTTCTTATTCTTTTAGCCTCTCTATCCCTTGGTTGGGGCACTTGATTCTTTTCCTTTTAAGGTACTTATTGATAGGAATGTAGTTGTTACCGTTCTTTATTCCTGTTTTTGATACATGCCTTTTCTTCTTAAAGAAGTCCTTCTAACATTTCTTGTAATTCTGGCTTGGTGGTGATAAATTCCTTTAGTTTATTTTTGTCCGGGAAGCTCTTTATCTGTCCTTCAACCCTAAATGATAGCTTTGCGGGATAAAGTATCCTTGGTTGTAAATCCTGGGTCTTCATTGTGTCAAATATTTTTTTCCAAGCCCTTCTGTACTGCATAATCTCTCTTGAGAAATCAGCGGCCTGTCGTATGGGTGTTCTCTTATATGTAATTATTTGTTTTTCTCTTGATGCTTTTAAAATTTTTTCTTTGTATTTAACCTTTGGCATTAATTATGATGTGTCTTGGTGTGAGCTTCTTTGGATCCTTGATTTTTGGAATCCTCTGAGATTCCTGGGGTTTTATGTTCATTTCCTTCACCAGGTTTGGGAAGTTTTCCTTCATTATTTCCTCAAATAGCTGTTCAACATATTGATTTTCTTCACTTAACACTGATCAGATGAATATTTGTAGCCTTAATAGTGTCCATGTTCTCCTTAAATCACCTTTATAGTCTTGGCATTTTTTTTCTTGCCATTCCGTTTGAGTGTCCTGATTCCTGTCCTTTAGATAGGGCATGTGATCCTCTTCTTTATTCACTTTGTTTATTCCACTTAATATACTTCTCATCTCAGATAATGTGTTCTCCATTTCAGACTGGTTCCTTTATATAATTTCCACTTCCATTTTTATGTTTTTTATCTCTTTGTTAGAGTTCTCTAAATTTCCCAAAAGTTCTTTGAACATCTTTATAACCAGTGTTTTAAACTCTGGATCTGTTAAATTATTTTTAATTTATAATTAAATTATATTATATCTGGTCTCTGTTCTATTCTCTCATATGGTTTCTGCTTCTTTGTCTTCCCATTTTGGCTGTTTTTCTATGTCTGTTTCTATGTACTAAGCAAAACTCTCAAGTTTCCCGGTCTTATTAGTGCAGATTTGTGATACAGATGTCCAATGGCACAGTCCCGAGAGGGGTTCAGCTGAAGACCAAACTTAGCCCAAGCCTCTGCCCCTCTGGGTCCACCTGTTAAGATTCAGCAAGCAATCCACAGATGCTGTGCTTATAGTTGCCTCCAAAGGCCACACCAGAAACCAAGTCCAGCTGCCTCCAGTGTGTCTAGGTGCTGCTTAGCAAGGCACATCTGACTTGCTGAAGCCATACCTGGATATGGCTTGGGTGGAGCCCGGGTTGAGGGAGGCAGGGTTTCAGGGAATCCTCTGGGCAGAGCGACCTCTGTTATCTAGTTTGATGATGTCACAGCTATGGCTGCGCTGTGTCCGAGCACTGGGTGTGGGGAGGGCTCAACAGGGAACAATGAATACTGCAGTAACCAGTGAGTCTCGCCTCGACCCTCTCTCCGACAATGATCTCTTTATAAATCCCTTGTGACCCCTGCACACAGCTGAATTGGCACTGGTGGTCAGAGTGAACCGGTCCATCGCAGACGTAGCTCCTTTAAGAAGCATCTGCTGGCTGCCTCAACCTCACTTAGCCAATCGAGACCAGATCTTCCCGTGTCCTAGCCCCGTCCTACCTTCTGCCATTGCAGGGTGCTTTCCTGGATTTCTCCCTAGTTGTATGGCTTGTTCATTTAGATCCCAGGCGATTTTTCCTTGCTGCTACTCCTTGTTTCTGTCACAACTTTGATTCGATCACCAGAGGGATGAACAGAGCCTCTTATCATCTATGCCATTTTGAAGCACTCTGGACAGCATATATTTAATCTTGCTTTTTAATTTAGTCTTCAAGCACCGCTTTTAATTGGTATATTTTAACCATTAATGTTTTTGTAATTATAAGTTTTATATATATGTGTGTACGTGTGTGTATGTACACACACACATATGTAATTTAATTAAATCTACCATCTTGCTATCTGTTTTCTTTTTGTCCGGTTTGACCTTTTCCTGATTCTCTTTAAATTTAATTTTTAAAAACAATTCAATTTTGTCTTTATAATTGACTTATTTATATTTCTTTAAACTTTCTTTTTAAAGTGATTGATCTTTAAAAATATAGTGTTTGTACAGAGTTTGTAATATTCATCTTTAATTTATAACAGCCTTCTTTTAAGTAATGTAATCCTTCAGATAGTGTATAAAAACTTCGCCCCAGTTCTAGTCATTTCCAGTCATTCTTCCCAGATTCTATTCTTGTTACACATTTTACTTCTAAGTATTATATAAATTTATCAGCTGAAATTGTCTCTTCATAAGTTCTTTTCTGTTTTGTATTATACAAGATAATTGGTTTTGTTTCATGTTTATTAGAATTATAATTCCTAAATGCTTGTGTGGAACTTCTTATTAAGGAATCATTTCAAATGCAACATTTTTCAAATAAGATATGTACCAAAATACTGGATGGAAGCATTCTCCAGTGTATTAAGGGTGTGGGTGAGTCAAAAGAATTTCAGATATGTCAGTGAGTCTGCCAGTTATATATTAGTAAATGCTCATTATCAACTAGTTGGATGTTTTAACATCTCTGAATTTTTCACTCCTTCCTCGCCTCCTTCCCTCTCCCTCTTTCCCTTTCTTTCATTCCTTCTTTCTTTTCCAACAAGCAAGTAATTAGATCATGTTGATTATTTCAAGGAACATCATTATCTATCTATCTGTTGATATGTGTGTACTATCAATCAACTGATATACAGTTGACCCTTGAACAACACAGGTTTGAACTGCACAATTCCACTTGTGTGCAGGTTTTTATCAATAAATACAGTAAATGTATTTTCTCTTCTTTGTGATTTTCGTAATAATATTTTCTTTAGCATACTTTATTGTAAGGATACAGTATGTAACATAACATACAAAATATGTGTTAATTGACTGTTTATATTATTGTTAAGGCTTCTTGTCAACCGTAGGCTATTTATTAGTAGTTAAGGTTTTAGAGAGTCAAAAGTTACATGCAGATTTTTGACAGTGCAAAGTATTGACTCCCCTAACACTGTGTTGTTCAAGGGTCAGTTATGTTGATATTATTATTCTTTTGTTGAATACTTATATGAACATGTTCATAAGTACAGTTAATTCTAACTTAGAGAGCAAATGGACCCACTGCTTAGGTAAACTGATTATTTTTGTATTTAACATGTTACCATTGCCATCTTATAGATCTTAGCCTCTTTGAACTTAAAATAAATAGTCAAAGAAAAAACTATGTAGGCAAAATCCAATATTATTGATAGTTTAGTTAATGATTAATCAAAAATCAAATAAAATTCATACATTAAAAAATTTTATATTCCTTTTCTTCAGAATATTATTTAGATTATTTATTTTTTGTTCTTAATTTAGCCCTTGGTTTAAATTTTGTTGATGCATTCAGTAGCCATTCATAATCCCTGCGAGGCAGATTCAAGGATGGCTTCTTACTTCTACCTGACTTTTTTGACCTCTGCTGATGCCTTTAACAGGAATTTGGGATTATCCATTTCTTGAAATGCTTCCTTCCTTTGACTTTTATTATCCTATAATCTCTCATTTTTCTTCTGTATTTGCTGTTGTCTGATATCTTTGCTGTACCTTTGTCCTTTTCCTTATTAACTTGGATATCTCTCAAAGGACAATCTTTGTTTTTTTCACCTCTTTTATATTCTATTATTTTCGTATCTCAGTTATCCTGAGTCAGTTATCCTGAGTCAGATCTACACTCCTGATCTCTCTCCTGGCCTTTTGGCTCCATATCTGTTTTTTAATATTAAATTGTCAAACCTATAATAAAATACCAAAAATAAATAGTCTCATTATTTTTCTATTACAGATGTGCTCTCCATACAAAAATACCATTTTTTTGTGCTGGCAATACTATTTGTTTTTCACTCCATAAACTTTGTATTATAAAATATCTTCAAACTATACTTGAGCAATTCTAAAAGCCAATTAACGATGGATTTTTGCTAACCCTTTTGTTTATACTTTCTCCTACAGTCACATTGTTCACTTTTCTACATTGCTTATCCAGATCTACTTATTTATTGCAATTTCTTACTTGATTGCTCAATCTCAGTTTTCTTCATTCTTTAAAACCATGCTGCCAAATCATGCTTTCGTGAAACAGCTTTCTTTCCCCTTTCCAATCCTTCCTCTTTCTATCAGCTACCTAAATATGCATTCCTACAAAAGAATTTGAGGTGGTTTATAAGGGAAATATTAATAACCCATGACAGTAAAATTTTAAAAGGTGGCGAGAAGGACAAGTAAAGGTTGGAGAAATGCAACAAAACTGAAGTTGAGGTTAGTGGCCCAAATCAGATTTGAGAAGATAATTTGAAGAGTAAAGTATGTACACTACATAATTCATCTAGAACAACAGAACCACTGACCAGAAGTGAAGTGTAGATATTGCTGGTTCTAAGAACTATAGGGCAGGGGAAATTTTCCTTGACCCTCTTAATGTCCCTGGACGGGTTTGAAAACTAAACTGAAACACAGATTAACAAAATGGAAGGATAAAAATTTATTTAGTAAAAATTTTATGTAACATGGGAGGCTTCATGAGTCAATAAAGACTCAAAAAACAGACCTGAGTGTTTTATGCTATTTTGATGAAGAGTGGACAGTCATGGAGGGATATGCGAGGTTAAGGCGTAGGAGGTATTGTAGTAAACTGGGGGAAGCTTAGCAAGAGCTACGTTCTTAGATTCTTGGTGTTCCTTTGTCTTTGGAGATAAAAATGCTCTTTTCCTTGGGAATAGGGAGGGCAACTCTCACTTGAAGGTTTTATGACCTGTTTCAAGGAAGAAGGATGAGCAAGGAGCAGGTAAGAGTGATCCTTTTGCTTCTGCTTGAAATATTCAATATGCCAAGGTGCTGCATTTTGGGGTAGAGTATACTGAGCCCCATTAGAATTCAAATACTTTTTCCCTTTAAGAAGTCACATAATGAGAACCTTGTATAGCACAGTGAACAGTAATACCATCATTATTTTATAATGATAATACCAAGTTTTACAGAAAAAAAGTATTTCACTCTTGCCCTGTAGGATCAAGAGGAAATTTTATCCTTTACACTTAAAACCCTATCAAATTACCTAATTTTATCTATCAAAATTTATCTTTTATTACTACTTATTAAGAAAATATGTTGTTATTGTTATAAGTTAATATTAGCCATCAGAAATGTTGCAGTTTGTTCTTCTGTTCATCCAAATGGTTCTGTTCTGTCTGCCTTTTCTGTCTTTTTTTCCCCCTCATTAGAATTCAAGAAGACAGAGATTTTGTCTCAAGAACGGACATTGCTCTTGTCTCGTTTGGTCCTGCTATATGAGACATTCAGTATAATGTGGTAGAAGACCTTATCACGATTTTCATAAAATAGGTTATAAGACTCAAGAGACCTTGCACCTGCTTGACTTTGACTTTATTTAATATCTCTTACCTAGCTAGTACTATTTTCTTCCTAGAAATAGTTTCCTTTTTTTCCTTTTTTTCTTACCCATTCCCAATAATCTCCCTACCCCAGAAACACACACACACACACACACACACACACACACACACACACACACACCTGCCCTACTACCTCTTACTCATCTTCTCTACTACATAGACTATTAAGAATGCCTACTAGATGTAGAGACATATATTCTATTTTTCTGGTGAGGATTATGCTGCGAATTAAAAGCAAAATTATTTAGTAGTTTTTATATTACCCTCAAGTTTTCGAATGAAATTAATTTTAGAAAACCAATTTTGACTTTATAAAGAATCTAGCATTGAATTAGCAATTCATTCACAATCTGTGAATGAAACTGTCAGGTAACACTATTGGTGACTCAGAACTCATTTTGTCTGCATTTTTAACTACCATAATCCTCTGGATGCTGGGTGAGCTTGAAAGAAATGCACTAGCTGCAGTACCCATTTCAAGAGATGAGAGGAAAAACACCAATCTAATGATAAATCAGGACAAAAAGTTTCATGTATGATTTAGAAGATGTGATGGAAGGAGGGAAGGAAATCGTTCAGAAAAATTAATACATGAGCTGAGTATTAATACAAATACATGAAGCATTTGTTTCAGAAAGCCAGTTGATGACATGCCCCTCACTCTGTTTTTAATTTAAGAACCTCAAGAACATAGAGTCGGGTCGATTGTGCTCCTCATTGCATAACATGCTATTACCATGGGTAACTCGTATTCTGGTATCACATTGAGTTAGTTAGAGCCATTTTTACTTTATGCCTCCATTGTTTAAGTGATAACAGAAATAGCTAACATCACTGACCTGTACCAAGACATTTAGTGTTAAATGCTTTTATTAATATTTATTTATTTAATTTTTTAAAATTTAAATTTATCGGGGCAACAGTGATTAATAAAATTATATAGGTTTCAAGTGTACAATTAAATAATACATCATATGTATATCACATTGTGTGTTTAAATCTCCTTCTGTCACCATACATTTGACCCCATTTACCCTTATTGACCTCTTTTCTCCCTGCTTTCCCTCTGCTAACCACTAAACTGTTGTCTGTGTTTATGAATTTTTGTTTGTCTTATTCATTTGTTGCTTTCAGTTTTATATCCCACATATAAGTGAAATCATATGGTTCTCAACTTTTTCTGTCTGACTTATTTCACTTAGCATGAGAATCTTAAAGATCCATCCATAAAATCATTTCATTGATGATGACATTGAGGCACAGAGAAGGTAAGAAACATGCCTACAGTCCTTCAGCTAGTACATAGCTGAAGATTTAAACCCAGGCAGAGTGGCTCCAGAGCCCACAGTGGTTTTCTAGTTTCAGAATTTATTACCAGAGAGATTTTAAAACATTTTCTCAGGATCCTCCCTTACTTGAGAAGCTTGTAGTTTACGTTTAATGAGTCTTAACTTGATGATTACAAATTATTAGATAAAAGATCTGATAAAAGACATGGAGTGATTTAAATAAACCACCTTGGTGGATATAATAAGTACTATTATCTCCATTTTACAGATGGAAAAACTTGAGTATGTAGCATTTACATACAAGTTTAAACAACCAGTAAGAGGCAAAAGGAGGGTGAAAGCCCAAGTAGTTTGGTGTTAGATCCTCTTTACTATACTTCCTTACCTCTTGTATGAAATATGGCATCACATGCCTTATCTTCAGAACATAGCTTCTTTGTATACATTATTCTGTATATTCTCAGTCATGTAAGTCATATAACCAAACAAATATTAAAGTGAAATCATAAGCATCGAGTACTACCTGATAATATTGGGTTTGGAAAGGAAATCTTGAAATGCAGGTTTATCTTTATCAGGATCCAAGTAGCTTGTTTCGTTCACTCTAAGTAGTAAATTGGGCAATAGAGCTTCTTGATGACTAAACATTCATGTCCTTTATATGTTTACTTTAACACAATATTAAATCAGTTCTGAAAAGGTGCAGGTGTGTTTGGGTAGCCTTTCTCTCTTAAGTAGTGAATTTGTAACATTAGCAAAAATGTTTTTGCACCTGGATTTGGACAGCGATAACAAACTTTCTCAGCCTAAGAATAAATCTGGACTCCTTTAAAACTTTTTTTTCTGTGATTTTAAAATATTCTAATTCTAAATAGTTTTAGAAAAGCCCACAGCAATAAATAAATACAATTTATTTACACAGGTGCAACAAAACATTCCCTTTTAATAGGGATTGTTGCTCTTTATAATAAATTAATAATCTTCAAGCAAAAGGAGCTGGAGTAGAGGCAATGGTTTGTTTGTGGAGTCCAAGGCTATTATACATAGGTTTAAAATGATTCTGCTGTTTTCATTCATTTTCCTCTTCTTTTTTTCCCAATATGAACTGATAGTTCTGGTTATTTTTCTTTGAGAACATGAATCTTGTTCTTGCCATAGACTCTGTACTGGCTGTTCTTTTTGTTTGGTAAATTTTTCTGCATGATTAATCCTTTTTGTCATTCAGACTTCAATGAGTACATCACCTCTCAATAGAGGTATCCCCAGACCATCAATCTAAACCAACCAGTCACTTGTCACAATATTGCTTTATTTTACTTTTCTCTGAGTTCGTATTACCTGATATGTTTTTGTTTGTATTGATTGATTGATTGCTGTATGCAGTCTTTCTCCTAAGCTGCTTATAAGAAGGTATCTTTTTTCTCTTGCTAACCACTGTCTCAAGAGAGTCAATCATAGGGCCTGATATAGTGGGTTCTCAACTATGAGTTGAATAAATGACTTTTTGATTCAAAACTTGAGAGTGCCAATTGCTGGATGGTATAATGGACAAGGTAGTAGCAAGATGATTCGTCATTCGATTCATAGTAGCAAGATGATTTGTCATTCAATTTGCAACACTAAACCTTTATCCAGCCTTGACAGTTGAATCCTAAGTATGGGACCCGTGCCTTGCCTTGCCTGAGTTCAGTGACTTAACTCATGCAATTTGAACCTACATTATTTAAAATAATTATATTACCAATCATATTACCTATACTTACATGTGTCACTTAAAAAGTCACATCTATGTCTAATTATATACTTAGGCACATTGTTCCTAAATCAGACTTCCAGGTCAGTAGTTACGTAGCAAGTATGTATGTGTATGTGTATGTATGTGTGTATATGTTTGTGTATGTATTTTTTTACTTACACCAACAGTTGGTTAGTGGCAAATATCTATATATTTCCAAAGTCTATGCTATACCACATCTAGATAAAATTTATATTTGTGGTATAAATATATATTATATAAAATTTACCATTTTAACTATTATAAGTGTACAGTTCAGTACTGTTAAGTGTATTCACAATATTGTGCAAACAATCTCCAAAACTTTAATCTTGCAAAACTGAAATGCTATACATGTTAAACAAAGTTCCCTATTTCTCCCTCTCCAACCCCATGGCAACCACCATTCTACTTTCTGTTGCTATGAATTCGACTGTTGTAGATATTTTATATAAGCGGAATCATACCGTATGGTCTATTTTGTGACGAGTTTATTTTACTTACCTCAGTGTCCTCAAAGTTCATTTGTGTTGTAGCATGTGTCAGAATTTCCTTTTTGATTTTCTGAATAGCTTATTATTTTTATTCAATTTAGAGACATTTTCCAGTTCCTGAAAAAGTATTAACTGTATCCCTGATGTGGTTATTGTATGAAGCCTGACAGTAGTTTTTAATAGTATCAACTCACATGTTTTTTTTTTATTAGCTGATCGAAAATTGTGGCATATGGATATCTTTTACTTTACCTACCCATCAGGATATGCCATGTCTTAACTGATAAAAAAAAAAAAAAAGTAACATCAAACACAAGACCCAAGAAGAATGATTTTAGATAGACATAGGGATGTTAGTGTATTTAGCATTTAGCACACAGATTATTTAATAAACCTTGTTCATTTGCTTCCAAAATGTCAAAAGGCCTACTTCGGCAGACTCTTAAACCTCAAGTAGAGGCGTGGGTTGATTGTTTTAAGGTTTGCATCAGGTAGGCGTCAGGTTCACACTCTATTCCTAAATCAAAATGAGTATTAGGTCTCATTCATATTTATCAGTACGTGAAAAGGAAAACTTCAAAATTCAATATCTGAGATACCCTTCACAATATTACTATGTACTTATGATTATCTGTTATGTTAAAACTATGAATGAGCATGGCATGTGGTTACCACAACAATCTTGAAAGATAAGTGCACTTATCTCTATCATATGGGTGATGATAATGAGACATGGAGAAGTTACTTATGCTATCAGTTGGTTAGTGGCAGATGTCTGTTTTGCCACGTCTAGATGGTTTTATAGGGGATAATATAAACGACAATAGAAAAAGTTTATATTACCCTAAGTTAATATTTTGAAAACCAGAGTGACTTTGCTATACTCTCTGAGAGAGTAATGAGGTTAAGTAAACTGGTGTTATCACTAGGATGAAATACAACAGAATAACTTAAAACTGTCAGTATGTGGACAATGTCAATGAATGGAAGTACAGGCTTAAAAAATAAGTAGAACACAAAATAGTAAGAATGTAGTGTATAACCCAGATTCCTCCAACCCGAGGTACATTAGTTATGTGTTAAAAATGACCTCAAACCTTAGTGGCTTAAAACAACAACCATCTATTCAGTTCATAAGTGTGCGGGTTGAGTGGGCAGTCCTGCTGCTGTGGAACTGATGATCTTGTCTGTGCTGTTCCTGAGTCCGTGATCATTTGGTGAGGTCTGGGATGGCTTTGATTGGGATGACCCAACTCTGCTCCACGTGATCTCTTAACATCCAAGAGTATGGGGCAGTAAGTGTGGATCCTGAGTGTGTTCTCCTGGCAGAGGTAGGGATCTAAGGGAGAGAGACTTAGACTTCAAACTATTATTTCTGTAGTGTTCTATTCACCAAAGTAAGTCAGAAGGTCAGTCCAGCTTCAAGGGGTAGACAAATAGACTTTACCGCTTTATAAAAGAAGGTGCAAAATTATATTACAAAGGGCATAGATATAGGGAAAGGTATATGAAAGGTTGAGCCCATTTTTGTAAAATTGGGGCAATTTTTGCAATCACAAATTAACCAACATCTGAATTCTGCCTTCATTATTCTCTCACTTTCCTTTTCATGTAATTTTGTATTTATATGTGTTCCTAAAAGATAAGTTTTAAATTTTAGTTGTTTTGAGTTTACAAAGAGATTACATTGCTATAAGTACTGTTTTGGGACTGACTTTTTCACATAATATTTTATTACTAAGAATCATTCATGTTGTGTGTTGCTATAGTTTATTTTTGCCTCTGTATAGCATTCTGTTGATTATATCGCCACTGAGTTTTAAACGTTCTTGTTGATGGGGATTTGGGTTGCTTATAGGTTTTGATATTGTGAACAAAGCTGCTATGGACATGTCTCCTAATGCAAGAGTTTCTCCTAGGCATATGCCATGCACTGGGGTATATCAGCTGTAGGTTATGTGAATGTTTAACCTTACTTTCAAAGTAGTTGAACCAATTTACCTTCCTACTACTAAATAATAAAATATCTTTTGGCTCTACATCCTGTCTAATACTTGTACAATAAGAATTTATTTTTATTTTTTCCATTTGAATATTTTAAAAGTGGCTTCTCATTAAAGTTTTGATTTATGTTTCCTAATTATTAAATATATCGAATTGAAAATCCCTTTGTATGTTTATTGGCCATCTGTGTGTGTGTGTGTTTTTTTTTTTTTTGTCAAAAGCCTATTCATGTCTTTTGCCCATTTTTACTGAGTTATTTGTGTTTTTTTTCTTACTTGTAAGAATATTGTCTTTATACCTGTTTCAGTTTTGTGTACTTTGACTAGCTTCTTGCAGTTTGTAGTTTGTCTTTTCCCTTAAAATATCTTTTGACAGTCAGAATGTAAAATTAACTTGAGTATGAGGTTATTAGGAATCACAGAGTGGGTTATATTTGCTTTTGCTCATTTGTGAAGTAGAGATGCATATTGTCCTCTCCTCCACACATTCTCTTGATGGCATGCTGCTGTTTGAGGGGATGGTTAAGAATGGCAGATACCCCAAAGAGGCTCTGAAAATATGGGAGAAATTGGGAAAAATATTCTCTATTTAAAAAAAAATTAATTTCTAAAATGAAAACATAATCTCACTGTTTTTCTTCAAATCATTGTAATACTTTTCTTTTTACATCTTTCAGTTTCAGCATTCCTAAACAATAAATCATTAAGTGGTGTCTTAAAAATATGAACAACTGATAAATAAATGTGCTAGAGAACTATATAATTCTGGCTTAACATGTTTATGAAATGAGAAATTGCACATAGATATCTTCATGAAGGTAAAGAGAAAGAGGAAAACAAATGAGAAATTTCAGTTGGTTTCCATTATAATTATTTATACTATTTCAAAATAAAAGAATAGAGTTATTGGAAACTCTAAGATCCTTATGAACATATCCCTTGATAAATACATTCAAACATTTAAAACAAGCAGATATCAAAATGCATGTTTATTGTGTGTTATTATAAAGTGGACTGTAGATTAAAACTGCAAAACTCAAACCAGATTTAAAATGTACTGAGGACTGACTGTTTTTAAAAATGTATCAATAAATTTTTAAAATTTTAATCTTTTGCTACTCTTTATTTAGAAGATACTCCTATAAAGTCTGTCAGATTATATCATTCTTAAATTCGAAGAAAATGGATTTCTACATACACGTGAAGAAAACATGTTTCTACGATGTCATCAGGATGTAAATGTTGATGGTTATTTTGTGGATCATATGAATTTTGATTTTGTTTTCACAGCTTTACTATTTTAGCTTTTGTAGAAGGTAGAAAAATGTTCTGAAGCTGTGTGCTTCTAAATTTGGTCCTTACTGACAGGGAGGGATTATTTGAAGCACCTGAAATCTGATATGGGCCTTGGAGAGAGGTACCACAAGATGATAGTATATATGAATACAAAGCAAAGAGGATTAGGAAGAGCAATATATTTTTGGAAAAAAGGGCAAGCACACCACTTGGAACGTTTTATCAAGAGAGGGATACAGAAGTGAAAAGTAATCCTTCTGCTTCATTTGGCATTATTGCTGTGTTCGATTTTGGTCTTTGCATTTGGCAAAGAATATATGGAGATTCTGGAGAAGGTCCAGCGAAGATCAGCAAAAGTGATGTAAGGAATGGGGACTAGCTCCTAAAAGAGGGCTCTGTGGGATCAGGACTGTTTAGCTTGGAGAACAGAGTACTAAGGGGTGATTTAACTGTCTTCAAGTATTTGAAAGGTTATTATATGGAAGATGCAGAACAGATGTTCTTTACTTTCACAGGAGACCAAATAAAACAAAATACTTTTAAATTGTAGCAAGAGAAAAGTTCAGTTGGTCATAAAGATGGACATGACTGTAAAGGAGGAATTAAACGTTGAAACAGGTAACTAAGGAATATGGGGAAGTTCAATCCTTGGAGATCTTTAAAACTAGAAATAGATAGCCATCTGCCTTGGATGGTTTGTCTGTCCACCCCAGTAGAGGGACCTACCATGCATCTCTTTTTGAAACTCTTCTGGCTCTGAGATTCTATGCATATTGTTTCTACTCTTGTGGAGTTATCTGGAAGACAGGAGTATTTATCCAAGGATAGATGCTAGAATTCAGCAGAGGCAGAGATCAAAGGGCTACCTGATGCTTTCCTAAGCATTGCTGATCTCCTAACAGAATAAGAATTACTGATTGGGCCAGAGAGGCGAAAGTATTTCTTAACTGTTCATTTGTAGAATCTCAGTATATGTGCACTTTCTTTCCTGAGTTTTCTGAATCTGTTATAAATCAGGAAATTATACTAGCTACTATTGGATGGAAAGTCAGGCATTGCACTAAATTATCTCATTTACAGGGAGATGGTACAGCTCTCTTTTCACAGATAAGGAAACTGAGACTTAGGATATTTAATCATCAGCTTAAGGTCTTTCAATGGGTTAGTGACAAAAGTAGAATTCAAACATTGGTCTTCTTGTCTCTTTATTCTAAGGAAAAGTTTTATATGTTGAGAAGCAGTCTCCATTGATACTGACATGTTTTTGTTAATATTGAGAGTTAGAGTGAACTCCAAAAAGTAGTAATCTCTATTAGGAAAGCATAAGGGAATATGTATTTCATAAATGAAGACCAGGTTTGCAGTAAAATTTGGTGATGCTTTGGGGTATATGTCATAATTAAGTGCTCCTGTCCACCGAAGCAGCAAAGTATGTAATCAGAGATGGTTATTTCCTTTGGCTATTTGATACATAATTAAGACAGTTCAACAGTGGCCTCATGAATTATAAAAGCTTTACAATTCAAATAAGCTTTGGAGTTTGAACATCCAGAGTTCTGAAAGGCATGAGTCACATGGGATATTGAAACTTTCGCAATTAAGTTAAACACAAAATGCTAATATAACTACTTTAGAGGAAATTTAAATAGCCATTTACAATAGCCTTTTGGTGCTTAATTCACTCATTAACTGTCCTCATTTAATCTTATTAGTGCCTAAAGTTTGTTTATAGTTAATCTGAATCTTTGTACTTCTAGTAAGAAATATTTCTAAAATATCCAAATAGACAAAAGGGTTACAAATGATCTGTTTTTAAATTAAAAATTAGTAATTAACCTGCTACAGTATTTATCTTTTTTTTAAGGATACTTTTCTTAATTTTTTATTCAATGAAAAAGTTTTTAAAACCTAGGGCTATGTATTATGCACTCTTAATTTGTGAAGGTAGTAGAAATGTGAATTCTTTCATCATTTTTGCTACTGTTTTGTTGCTGTGATATCTGATCCTTGGGAAAGTTTATAAGGCAAAGAGCCCTTGAATGTTATTTTCTAGGATAAGATTTCTCTTTTCCCAATTTCTATTTGGATTTCATAATTTAGATTTCTTTCACTTCATAGTAAAGAGAACAGTTATATATTGATATGATAATAATAGATAACATTTACTGAACACTCATTATCACTGCCCGCAGAGAGCATCATCTATGGTATATTCTGTGCAGTGGTTTGCTTTCTGTATGATAGGTATTAGTTTAAATGTTCTGCAGGTATTACTTCATCTCATCCTCATAATCATTCTGTGAGTTTCAGAAGCTTTTTATTAGGCCCTTTTTATGGAATAAGAAACTGAGTCACAGATTACACAGGTCATCCAGCTAGCAAATGGAAGAGTTAAGATTCATACCCAGGCAAACTCATGACAGTGCTTTTAGTCTCATATGGTACTGCTTCTCTATTTGAGAGGACTTGCCTATGCAAAATCTCGTAATGGGCATTTCAACTGTCCCAAGCTTTCTGATTAATAATCTGAATCAACATTCAGTTCTTATTTTTTTCTTATTAAACTAGCCATAAAACCTTTACAGTTCAAACAAATATATGTTCATTAGAAGCTACTACTAATTAAATGTGGTTTGCATAACACATTTTGAGATAAAATTAAGCATGGAAAAGCCCCTTCCATTAAGGAACTTACAGTTCAGAGTAACACATAAATTCAACTAAATATATTGCATAAAGCAGGATGTGCTAACTAGTACAAGAGAAGTATAAACAACATATTCCAGAAGCACAGGAGAGGGAGAGATTCGTTCTGATTTGGCAAGTATGGTGCCATGGACCTTGCTTTCTGGAGAGAGAGGCTAAAGGATTTGTATTAAATAGGCTAACTGTGAGCGATGTAGGTGCAATATCCAGTATGAGAAATAGGGACATTCTTTCTAGCCATTTTTTCCTATTGAGATTTCCGGGGAATGAGCAACATGTAACTATATAACTTAATTATTTGCTTGATTACGAACATCAGGAAATGGCACCTTGACATACACACACGTATTTACCCATCTGTCTATTCATTCTTTTATCAAATCTCTGATTAATCTCAGTTAATTGGGATCATGATTGTCTTCCTTAATGGGAATGCATTTTTCAACCTACAGATTTAAAATGGAATATTGCAGTGTTAAAGAGTCAAAATTATAGCATAAATATTTGTGTGTTAAAGAAGAATTTGTTCATATTTATTATTATATCTGCTTAAAATGAATAAATTTTAGTCCTTTGGAGTAATAGCCTAGTAACTTTAAATTAAAATGTGTAATTGAGCAGCTGGTTTCAATTTGTGATTTAAAAATTTTTTTTTATTTAAAAATGAATTTTGGGGGTAACATTGGTTAATGACATCATGTAATTTTTAGGTGTACAACATTTTAATTTGACATCTGTGTGCTGTATTGCATGTTCACACCTGAAGTTTAATTTCCTTCTGTTACCATTTGAACCCCTTTACCTGTTTAGCTCTACCTCCATCATCTTTCCCCTCTGGTAACTACCATTCTGTTATATTTATGGGTTTGTTTTTATTTATTTTGTTAGTTTATTACTTTTTGTTTTATTTTCCACATGTGAATGAAATCACCAGTTTTTGTGATTTTTCTGTCTGACTTATTTCACTTAGCATAATACTCTCAAGATCCATCTATGTTGTCGTAATGGCAATCCTTCATCTTTTTTAAAGAGTGAGTAGTATTCCAGTATATGTGTACTCCACATCTTTCTTCAGTCATCCATCTGTGAACACTTAGGTTATTTTTATGTTTTATCTATTGTAAATAATGCTGCAGTGAACATATGGTATGTATATCTTCACAAATAAGTTTTTTGATATTTTTCAGGTAAATATTCAGAAAAGGAATTACTTGGTCATATGATAATTCTATTCTTATTTTTTTGAGGAACTTCCATACTGTTTACATAGTGATCGCACTAATTTACATCCCCACCAACAGTGTATGAGGCTTCCCTTTTCTCCACATTCTCTGCAACACTTGTTATTTATTGCCTTTTTGATAATAGCTATTCTAACGGGTGTCAGGTGATACTTCATTGTGGTTTTGACAAATTGTGGTTTTATGTATAAATGTTTCTAAATTTATATATTGCATTAGAACACTTAAGATTACTCTTTTTATGTTTAAACTCAATGTATAAAAATTACTTCAGTTCTTAAAAATTTTTTACGCAATAAGACAATTGAAGTATTTAAAAAGTAAATCAAGTATATTGAATTTATGAATGTATTTTAATATGTTTAAAGGTATATAATTTTGTAAATAGAACCCAGTGTCAATCAGTTTGCTTAAATAGACTCTTAAAAATTCCTAGGTTTATAAGTAAGGTTTATCAGCAGAATTTAAAGGCTAGAGAAGATGTTGATTTGAATCTGAATAATCTTGTTTGCATTCCAAAACTGCCTGTGTAGTGACATCAATAATACGGTAAAAGTCTAATTAGAATGGATTTGAGAGACAATGGGAAGAGTTGAATTGGACAGTGAAAGAGTTTCCTGGACCCAATTGTAACATGTGCATAGAGGCTTTCCCACACCAACAAGCAATTCTAGGTCACCAGGAGAGTGTCTGAGAATACATCTCAATTCTGGCACTGTATATCTGGAGATAGCATCATATTCTACAGGTAAAGAGCTCAGTCCCACAAGCTCTCCCTCTATTTCAGACACCAGTCATAAGCTCACTTTGTTACCTCTGCTTCTGCCCAACTGGCTACAAATTGTAGATTCCAAAGATCCCCTCCAATTTAGGAAGCCAGTTGCAAGTCCAGGTTGTGTTAAATGTGCTCTGACCAACTGGCTATAAGTGAGAGGTTTCTACAACCCCCTTCTTGGATTCTATTAATTTCCTAGAGAGTCTCACAGAACTCAGGAAAACCCAGTTACTCACTAGATTACCAATTTATTACAAAGGATATTACAAGGTATGAATCAACAGTCAAATGAAGAATCAAAAGCCAGATGAACAAAATAGGGCAAGGTCCTGAACACAGGAGCTCCTTTTGTCCTGGAGCATGGGGTCTGGCAAAGTGGCAAATGGAAGTGATCTGGTTCTACATTGCTCTTCAAAAGGACCTACAAGCTGTCCTTTTTTGTTTGTTTGTTTTAAATGCAGGCTTTATTATGTATTCATGATTGACTAAGTCATTGGCCATTGGCTACTAATGCAACCCTAAGCTTCTCTCCCCTCCCTGGAAATTTGGGGGGAGAAGGGGGTGGCGTAGGGCTGAAAGTTCCAACCCTCTAATCATGTGGTTAGTTCTGTCATGACCAATTCTCATCCTTAGGTGCTTTCCAAAAGTCACCTTATTAGCATAACGAACGATCTTTATTGCTCCAGGAAATTCCAAGAGTGTTAGGAGTTCTGTGCCAGAAATGGAGACAGAGACCAAATACATGTTTTTTATTGTAAATCACAGTATCACAGATATCAGCATAGATCCAAGTATAGACTCAGACATTAATTTACTTAGGCATTAACTGTGGTGTTAGCCGTGGCTTTGATGTTTCACCCTTAGATGATTGTGCAAGCAGCAGGCATTCCTGAGACAGACCAGAGTGGAAGATAGCAAGACTGTGTGAGCTCATCTGTGATAGCTTGTAGGGTGGGATTCAGAAACTGGAGATGTTTGCAGCTGTGCAGACAGGTGCTAACACCTGCAAATGTAGCTTATTGCATATAGTAAAACGCTGTTTGTACCTACAGACTTCTGAGCCTGAAACTCACTCAATGCAAATAAAAAAGAGGAAGGAAAATCTTGGACAGTGAAGGGACTAAGAAACTGGAGGAACTGTACAGAATAGATACAGAGATTTTGGATGAAAGAAACAAGCCCATTTTATAGCTGGGTTTCATGAGGTATCAGAATCCAGGAACTCAAAAGTCAAGAACGAAGTTTACTTGCTTGTCGCTGCAGGGTCTCACAGTCACTGATTTCTGCTTTTATTTGCATATCTGTGTCATTCTCTTTTGTTTTTAACTACAAATCTGCTTCTCTATTTCTCTGTGATTATGTCCTAAAATGACTGTTGCAGCCTTATAAGCCTGGCTGTTTAAACAATCAGAAACTGATAAAAGTTATTAGTCACAACTGCAAATTTCCAGGAGAAAAAAATGCGATTGACTCAGATCCAATTACTTTTTACTAAGGAAACAGCCTATGGTCCATTTTCTTCCTAACAAGCATAAATATCTTCTCTTAAAGGCAGATGTTAAGTTTTTTCCCCTCTTCAGCAGGGTCTTTTTGCAAATGAAATCACAAGTGCAACTCAACAAGATAAAACAAATGCAGATGGAAGGTTGTGGCTTAAGTATTGTCAAGGGGCATAGAACCCTCCCTGCCCCATCCTCTGTCTGAAGAATAAGTATTATATCCTAATAGGTTCCATCTTCTATTTCTAGCCCTGCTCCAGCCCCCAACATCTATAAGAAACTACCCTTGGGATACCTTAAAGGAATTTCATCTCTCTTGACCTCTTTATTTTAATTACATGTACTCTTCATTTTGACATGTATATTTTATGTGAATAGTTTCATTAGTCTGTGTGTCAAGGGCCATAAAGAGTGAGGCTTGGCCTTTTTGGTTTACCATTGTGACCCGGTCAACCCAGGCCAGTGACTGGAATGCAAAGGTGCTGAGGCAGTAGTGATATTGAATGAACATGGATAAATTAATGAAGTTATAAAGACAAGGTCCATGTCACAATTTAAAAAAAATTCATGTAACAAAAGTGTAGTGGTTGTGCAATAAATATTTGCTCAATTAAGTCAACTTAGAAATGAAAATATAACTCTACCATTAATACTATTTGGTAATATTATAGTTTTGGTTTTAACAACATAGCTAGTGAAAATTTGCCAGTTTTTCTGGATTAGCTAATGTGTGGTTCAGGCCTAAAATATGAATTAAGAGACTTAGAAGTTGCTACTAATTTTTTGTTTCTGAATTGTTCCCCAAATAAATCTATACTGCAAAGAAGGCCAAACAAAAAATATTTTTTATAAACATATACCACACATAAAAATTACTACCACTTGTATAGTGGATTACTAATTTGTATATACAGTAATCTTAGCACATTAAATCTGAGTGAAATAAATGTTAAAATTTTATTTTTATATATATTACATTATGTTATATTAATGACTTTATATTTTATAGGAGTTTTAAGTTCACAGTAAAATCGAGAGGGAGATATAATTTCCTCTACACCTCCTGCCCCCACACATGCATAGACTCACCCACTGTCACCATCTCTCACTGCAGTGATACGTTCGTTACAGCTGATGAACCTACACTGACACATCATCATCACTCAAAATTTATAATTAACATTGTGATTCACTCTGAACATTGTAGATTCAGCGGGTTTGAACTAATGTGTAATGGCATGTATCCGTTATTACAGTATCCTACGGAGTTTTCGCTGCCCTAAACCCTGTTCTGCCTATTCATCCATTCCTCCGCAGCCCCTGGCAACCACTGATCTTTTCACTGTCTCCATAATTTTGCCTTTTCCAGATGTCATGTTGTTATAATCATACAACAGTATGTACCTTTTTCAGATTGGTTTCTTTCACTTAGTAATTTGCATTTAAGTTTTTCTCTGTGTCTTTTCATGGCTGAATAGCTCATTTCTTTTGAGTGCTGAATGTTTCATTATCTGGATGTAACACAGTTTGTTTATCCATTCATCTACTAAAGGACATCTTGTTTGCTGCTAAGTTTTGACAATTATGATTGAAGCTGACAATTATGAGTAAAACATCACGTGCATATTTTTGTATGGACCTAAGTTTTCAGCTCTTTTGAGTAAATTCCAAGGAATATAATTGCTGGATTATATGCTAAGTTTTTCAAGAAACTGCCGAATTGTCTTCCAAAGTGACTGCACTGTATTCCTACCAGCAATGAATGAAAGTTTCTATTTCTTCATATCTTTGTCAGCATTGGGTATTGTCAATATTTTGGATGTTGGCCATTGCAATAGGTGTATAGTGGTATCTTATTGTTGTTTTAATTTCCATTTTTCTGATGACATATGTGGAACATCTTTTCATATGCTTATTTTACATCTGTATATCTTTTTTGGTGAGGTAACTGTTAAGGTCTTTGGCCTAGTTTTTAAATCAGGTCATTTGTTTTCTTGTTGTTTTAAGAGTTCTTTGTATATTTTGGATAACAGTCTTTTATCAGACGTGTCTTTTGCAAATATTTTCTCCAAGTCTGTGGTTTCTTCTCATTCTCTCTCTATTTGCTTTCAACATTTTTTTTTCTGGAACATTTTATTTCTGTCCATAGTTTAGCAACTACTTTAGCTTAACATTATTATGTCACAAATAATAACCAAATGGCCTACCTAACTAAATAAAAATTATAAAACTATTGTAAGCCAAGTCAATAGTATGTATAAAGTTAATATAAAACAACTGTACATATGTATTTTGTGCCCTATTAGAAATATGCCAAAATAACAAGATTTATTAAAGAATGTGATCCTTGGGCAAAGCAGGACAAAGAGGAGTCATATCATCATAAATTATTAGAAAAATAAATTGTAGGTGAAAAGAAATCTACCTACAATTTTAACCAAATAAAAGAAGACTTGGGAGTACATTGATGGCAGTTCAGGAAAATACATTTACCATTCCATCACAAACTTGTTTACTACTAGCTCAGCATTAGGCTCTCCAGGCATTCTGTTATTTTCCACTAAGTTCTTTACATGGAACACAGACCTATATTTGTGGTAACAACAGACTATTTACTGATATTTAATTTGACAACAAACAACAGAAGAAGTGTAAGAATAATTGACTTCAGGCCATCTTGATATCCTCCCCGCCCCCCGAAAAGGGGCAAATGAATCATTATGACCCAGTATTCAAGGAGCATTGTATTATCTAATGTGATTCGTAAAACAAGTAAAATTTAGTAATTTCAATAGAAAAAGCCTTAGTATTTGAAAATTAAGAATGGTTTGATGCCGAATTTTAACAAAGTGGTACTTCATGCCATTAAGCTGCAACAGATTCTAAACTCAAATTTACTTGCATCACCTCAGTTTAATAATCCAAGAAATGACCAAAACATACAAACAAACAAACAATGCAAACAACATCATATGCACAGCAACTCTGTTTGGCTCCCTCTAGGTAAAATCATCAGTTTTCCCACAGTAATAGAAACCCAGTTGTAGAATCGGACTGTGAATCCATTTCAGATAATTATTTATTTAGGCTTTTAACTTCATGACCTATCAATGGAAAGAGTTGTTATCGCAGTTACTTTGTTTCTCAGACTTTCAGCAAGGCTCTCGTTTTCTTCTTCACAGGTACTATATACGCTATTAGTGTAGTTACGGTTCCCACAGTTGCCAGGAGGTTCTCCTTCTCTCAGGCCTGCACATCTCATCCTTCCAGAGGAGGGAGAACGCAGGTGGAGGAGTGAGCAGGAGGGGGCCAGAGATCGCCTGGACCACACCTTCAGGCCCAGGGCCCGGTGAAACACCAATTCCTTCTCGCGAAGCGCCATGCGTCAGTAGGGTCTCTCTATTGGTTTTTTGAAAAAATTGTCTTTTAACAAAAATTGTTGAAGGCAAGTACCAACTGTCATCAGTATGAATGCTAGCAAACCAGTTGATATGCATATTTTAGGAGCCCTGACAGACACTCCAAGGTTATTAAAAATTATATCAGAAATGTTGAATTATGGTGTGTCTTCATGATGGTCCATTTGATTTTGCCATTTAAAATTGCGGGTTTGTTGCATATGTTGACTGTGTTCTGATTGTAATTTACCTTGTACATATTTTCATTTATATACATATATTATTTTTTTGTTAGGTTTTGACAAAGTACCTACTATCCTTTCCTTGAAGATTAATAATTTAAGTCATGTAGCTGAAAATGTGTTAAAAGCAGACAAATAATACAGAATCTCATAGGTATAAATGGCAAGATTATGTTTTTGTATGAAATTATAAATCTATACATTTTTGCCCTTCAGAAATAAAAAAAATGTAGCAAGTTTCTCTATGACATTTTAAGATCTTTCCATAAACTTTATCCTGTCAATCACTGATTTGAGTAAAATGAAGACAGTTCTCAAAAGATGCTGTTATAATGAGCAACTCAGTTTATATATAAATGTTTTATAAACTGCATCATTGCGTTATAATTATTGACTTAAAAATTAATTTATAATGATCTCCCATGGGTAGATGTTAAAGCCAGGGATTTGGTAGAGACTCATAACATTGACATTGGGAAAAGGAGAGCACCGGGGCAGGAGTCCTATCACAACCGCTTACCGTCATCAGTACAATAGTCCCGTCCCGGGACATGAGATCAAAGATGAATGCACTGATGTCCTCGTGGTGGCTCTAGGTCGTCCTTCAGATGGTACTGCGCGTGTGTGTGTGTGTATTTTCTATTTCGATGATAGTTGGTCATTTTTACTATTGCAGAAGGATTAGTTTCACATATGAGTAGCACTTTGAGATCCAGTTGTATTTAATATTCCATCACATTGAAGAGTGTTTCCAGTGCTTGCACCCAAGATGCAGGGCGATGTGTTGTGATGTAGGGAGGTTTCCACACTTGTCTCTGCCCTGAGATTTTTATGTCCCCTTTTCTTCTCACTGAAACACAGTGGTTTTGGTTCTCTCCAGCTCAAAACCTCATAACAACTTTCCCTCACTCATTGCTTCAGGCTACTTTTCCTATTTAATTCCCTGGCCCCTCCCCTTTGTATTGACTTTCACCAAAATGAACTGCTCCCTGTGCTTCACTTGGGCTATGGACTGCCCTGTTTCTTGACTTTTTCAAATTCTTTTGTTTGTTCATTCATTGAATAGTTATGTGTTGGGGCCTGCTCTGTGCCTGGTACAGTTTTTGTTCTTCTTACTAAGATGACCTATTTCTTGATTTCCTCACATGTAATCCTATCCGTTATTCAAAGCCCAGCTGAAATGCTTCTTGAAGCCTTCCTTGGTACACCTTGATAGCCCTATTCACCCGTCTTCTGGGATCTTATGACATAATATTATATTATCTGTATTTTTTAAATGACAAGTCACATTCAGTTTTGCATTATCATTACTTATGTAAGGTTTTTAGAACCTCTATTAGATTATAGTCTCCTTGAGGACACAGACTGTGTTTCGGTCCCTCTGCTTCCCCCATAATCCCTAGAATGGTACTTTATAGATTTTCTTAAGCATTTGTGGAATAAATAGCTAAAATTAAATTTTAAGTCAGTTTAAATTCAAACTGATTTTTATGTTGAAAAATTAGGAAACCAATATATCTAGTACTTTATAACATTTTGTGGCCTTGGTATAGGAGCTTTCTAAATAACTAGCATCACTGATTACTTATCTTATATCCCAATGAATTTTTATTTCCCTCTATCTTGTCTTCCCCTTATTTAAAATGTTTAGATAAGAAAGTTAAGTAGGAAAAAAACTATAGAAAATAATTCAATATAGGCCAAATTGGGTTTTGAACCTAGGTTCCCCAAACTTTGTGGAGAGGGGAACTCCATGAATGGACTTTAGAGGTTGAGTGAGTCAGTAGTTTTTATCCAGTTCTCGCACAAAAACAAAACAAAACAAGAACTTCAAAAAACCCATTGTTCTAAGTAGTCTTTTTTAAACTTCTGCTTTATCCTGGCATTTCAAAAAAATGTTGCTAAATATGAAAGGCTTTTGTGAAACTAAATTCTATATATAAATTAATTTTCGAGATTATAGTTGTCAGCAAAACTGCATGCCACAGAAACAGTCATTTAGCACGGTTTGGTAAAAGACCATTTATTAGAAAGACTTAGAGAAGTGAATGTTAAGGTTGGTTTCCCCTCCCATCTTAGTGAGATACAAAACAAAAATGTGAAGTCCACAGTCCTAAGGGCTAGTATGCAATGATGAAAGAGCATGTTATTGGTTCCGTAAATAATAAAAGAGAGTTAAAAAAATGCTGCCTTGTTTAAAGCTGGCTGGGGCTTGAGGAAACAGATAATGCAATGACTCTGGAATGACACTCTCATTCCACTGAATCTGTACTCATAACTATGCACCATGATTCAGTGTTCTCTAAAGTTGTTGATATTACATACCTGATGGGAAACAGGCCTCTTTAGTTTAGGAGATAGTTTTTCCACTTAACAATCTACAAAGCATTGTTTTTTTCTAGTGCTACTCAAATTGAAAAAAAAAAAAATCATCAGCACAGCCATCCACAACATTGTCCTGAGCTGCATTTTTAACTGCATTCCCAAGACCTTAACACGCATATCCTAAGTTCTTTACAAATGAGATTACTTGCAAGGTCTTGAACTTTTCAACTTTTTCTTTTTCCTCATCCTGTTGCTTTTTCCTTCAATGGAATTAACTTAATTATTTATTCAGCTAGTTTTTATTGAGTAAGTATCCTGTGCCAGGACTGAGCACCATCGATTGAATGATGAGTAAGATATAGTCTTTAGGCAGCCAAACCTGCCCTGGCCATGTAAATAATGAAGTAGAATAAAGTGTTAGTAGATGATCAATATGTTCATCTGGTATACATGTACAGTAAAAGTATCCAGGCTGAAAAAATAGGTTCCTTACGTGAAAATCTATATAAGATAGATTTTCATAGCCATTTCTGCAAAACTCAAAAATCTATATGTAAAGAATAAGGTAAATACGCACATATGCCAAAGTTTGGAAAGTATTTTTACTTATGTGCCCTTCTTGAAAACATTTATTTTAAGAAGCATTCTATATGGTAAACTAATATTTGACAAGAGAGCCAGGACTGTACAATGGAAAAAAGATAGTTTATTCAATAAATGGTGCTGGAAAATTGGATATGCACATGTAAAAACTGAAACTGGACTCCTATTTTACACTACTCATAAAAATGAACTCGAATAGATTAAAGACTTAAATATAAGGCCCCAAACAATAAAACTCCTTGCAGAAAAGATAGGAAAAAGCCTTCTTGAGATCTTGGCAATGACTTTTGAATATGACACTTAAAGCACAAGCAAAAAATTAAACAAGTGGGGCTATGTCAAACTAAAAAGCCTTCTACAGAGCAAAAGAAATGATTGTCAAAATGAATAGGCAACCTACAGAATGGGAGAATATTTGCAAATCATATATCTAACAAGGGGTTAATATCAAAAATATATAAAGAACTCATATAACCTGATAGCAAAAAGCAAATAATCCAGTTAAAAATTGGGCAAAGGATCTGAATAGACACTTTTCCAAAGATGATCTATTAATAGCCAACAGTGCATGAAAAGTTACTCAACATTACTAATCATTAGGGAGATGCAGATCAAAATCACAATGAGATATCACCTCATGCCTGTTAGGATGGCTATCATCAAAATGACAAGAGATAACAAATGTTGGCAAGGATGTGTAGAAAACAGGACCCTTGTGTACCATTTGTGGGGTTGCAAATTGATTGGTACAGTCATTATGAAAAATAGTATGACATTTCCTCAAAAAATTAAAAATAGAACTATCATATGATCCAGCAATTCTACTTCTGGGATTATATCCAAAGGAAACAAAAACACCATGCTGAAGAGATATATTGGTCTCCCCATGTTCACTGCAGCATTATTTACAATAGTCAGGATGGAGAAACAGCCTAAGTGTATATCAACAGATGAATGGCTAAAGAACATGTATATTGTCAGGAAGAGCGAAAAATTTTCCCCACACCCTTCTTAAGTTTTTATAGCTGGACTAATAATAAAATTGACATGAGATTAGATTAACAGAAGAAAAATCAATTTAATATGTATACACAGGAGAATCATAAATAATGGTCAGAGAAATAAAGAATTAGCCAGCCAGCATTTTATGCTTTCTAAACAAAGAAGCAGTAATTTCAGAAGAATTGACAAAGCAAAGAAAAGGTTAGTGCTCATTAGAAAGGAATCTAAGCAAGGTTTATATATTCGTCAGTAAGAAATATTAACAAAATTTGGTTCTGAGTAGTAAATTAAGAAAGAGATAGCAAGGTTTGTTTCCATAGGTGGCTCTTGGGTCCTGGATCTCTTGGTTATAGTGATAAGGTGTCTCAAGGTAACTTTCAGAGGGGAGATTTATTTCCTGCACTCACAAAGACAGGGAAAGTTAATGTGCCTTTCTTACATTAGCTGTTTGTCAAGTAACTTTACTTTAAATAATAGTATGCCACTGTGGGACACTTTGGGGTGGCCTGCCCTGGGCCCTGACAATATGCAGTGGAATAGTACTGAGCCATAAAAATGAAAGAAATCTTGCATTAATGGATGGCACCAGGGATGAAGAAGCTTCCTAAGGAATGAAGGATTCAGCATGAAAAAAACTGGTATTAGGGAAGTGCAGATGCTACAAGGTCTATAATTATTTCAATAGGAACAATTTCCAAAGAGCTAATATATTTTGAGTACTAATAGTGTTGGTATCTTTTCCTTGCTGAATGAGATAGAAAAATTAACCAAGAATAACACACTTGACCAAGAAAATGAAGAGATAATTTCTGGACCTATTCAAGAAGAGATGTTACCTGGACATTAGAGTGAATCATCACATGTACTCATTGGACAATAAAAAAATACTTTAGTACCTCTTCTCTAACCATTATACAAATTATCATCAATCACTAGACATAGGCTCATGAGTTTTTTTTTTTTTAAACTACATTATTTAATCAAAGAGTTGATACAGTCAGGGGCCTTGCATATTCTAGGGACAGCCCAGTGAGAATCAGCATTTTGTCCATGGATTGCCCAAGAGGAATGGTGCCATCTGTTCCTAGAGACTGTTCAGCTCCCATCTGCTTGTGGGGAACAATATCCCTGTAATGGTCTGAGGACTTCAAGCTACTTAAAACATGGTATGGCCATGGATACCTAAAGAGGTGGTAGGAGAATGAAGGAATGTCCTCTCTTCCACTGTGTAGAAGTAAACAAAATCAAACCAGCTGAAAATCTCTGCCAGGTCTGGGATACCCTTGTTTCAACAGTCATAGTCACATAACAGTGCGAAAGGGTTTTGAGCAACTTCAAAGTAAAGTAAATTCTATAATAAAGTCCAGGTAGAATATGACATTAAATTTAGTAGGTAAAAGATGTCAACAGGAAGGTAGAGTTATGTTGTAAAAAGGAATTTTATTTTAAATTATTTTTAAGAATTTAGATTTCATAAAAAATTATGTGAGTATAGTATTATATGTGTATGTGTGCACATGTATTCTAAGTATCTGTTAGAGATAAGTATGAAATCATAAGATATATGAGTTTTTCTTTAAAATACTTGAGAGGTGGCAAAGAATGAGAGATGATAGATAAAATGATTGACAAAAACAATAATTGTGGAATCTAGGTGATGGGTGCTTGAGGGACTTAATGTACTACTCTCTTTGCATGTTTAAATTTCTAAATTAAAAAAAGAAAAAAGATTCAAACAAGTCAATTGACAGAATAGTGTCAGGCATAGGAAAGATGCTGTACAAGTCTTTGCTACATCAATGTACCTCTCTTCTTTGAATTCTTATAAGCACTTTGCATTACTCTGGGTAGCCAGTGTATAATATGCTTTGTAATAGTAATTGGATTGTAAGCTGTACTTAGTCTATGTATTAGTCATTTTTTTATGTCCTACAAGGTGTAGCCCATAATTTCTCACATGATTTTTTTCCATACTGTATACCCAGCACATATGGTAGGCTCTCAATAAATATTTGTTGAATGAATAGTAGATGTTTAATACATACCTGCTCAATTAAAGGGATAACTGTATAACAAATGGCATTGTGGATTGAAAAATAATATTGACTATGTGTTTCATCACCGAAAAGGATTTATTTGGGAAAAAGGAAGGGTTGCAACCCAGAGTATGCAGACATGACAAGCCACATTCACACTCTGGCCTGCATGCCAAGATTGAGGAGTATTTATAGAAGGGAAAGGAAATTAAGGGAAGGGGAAGTTAGAACCATAGAGTTTTATTGTAAACACAGAGTTGTTCTTGTAGGGTTCTGGTGTGTAGAGTTCTCTGCATTATGTAGATTACAAGAACTTCTGTAATTCTTAGCTCCTCCCATGGACTCTCCTGGCTAATTATTTAAAGTTCCAATTAGTCTTTATCAATATGGAATAAACTTTCAGCTCTTGCTCCTGGTGACTATTTCTTCATTGGGGAATGATAAAAACATTTTCCCCTTATAATCTAATTTCTGAGAACACAGGTATCTCTTGGGATACCTTTGCTAAATTAAGGATTTTTCTCACCCCTTCCTTTCCTTGGGGAAGAACTGATTCAGTCCTTTGGAAAGATATTTAGTGTTATGCCTTGTTCCATTATCTGTTCCTAGGTCTTTTATTTAGAATCTTTGTAAACACAGGTGTATAAATAGAATTGTTTTCAATGAAAGGGAACCTTACCCTAGTGAGCCTCTGAGCAGTGTGTTCTGCACCTGCAGAAATAAAATTTGAAAGAGATAATGTACTGAATTTTAATCACATTTTGCCTTGTTACATATTCACTGTTTGGAAACATATCCTTTATTGTGGACTTGTTAGTACAAGGGTGGTGTTGCCAATTAAACCACTGAATGGCCTGGGGAGTGCTTTGACTTTGGGGAATGATTATAGTGTTGTGTAAAAATAGCAGATTCTTAGGTTAAAGTGAAAAAGTTTGGTAAACAAACTTGCTGAAAGCTGATGTCATTAGAAATACTGTGTGTATGTGTAAATTTATAAATTTGGATTTTTGTCCAAAAACACAGAAAGGGATCATTTAGTCAACAGCTTTGTATATTAAAATTTTTATAACATCAAAATATTTTTAATAAAATTGACCAGTGAAGGGGACTAGAATTTGCCACCCTCAAAATATGCCTCTTTGGCATAAGGATTATCTTGAGCCGGTTGTTTTTTAAGAACCAGTGGGGGCAGGATAGCTCTCTGAAAATTTACCAGAAGGTACTCTTTCCTAAGGGACATTTACATTTATAGGGGAAATCTCCATTTGTAAGGGTATCTCCCTCTCTGTACTAGGAAGAGGACAAGGAGGATTAAACCTCAAGAAACTGATATCAATGGAGAAGGCAATGACCTAAGTCTGCATAACAACCTTATCTTTGTATACTGTGCTTTGTTGGGTAACCTCCCATAACTGTCTCTCCACCTCTGACATCTTTTGTTTTTAGCTGGAAATGGTATTTGATGTGGTGTCGTGGGCCATTTACGAGAGTTCCTCAGTTTCCCTGGATCTCCTCCTCATGTACAGGAGGTATACATGATATTAAATTTATGTTTGCTTTTCTTCTGTTAATCTGTCTTTTATGACTGGGGGCTCTCAGCCAAGAATCTAGAAAGGTTGATGTAAAATCATTCTTCCTCCTCTACAGCACCAAAGACAGTTTAATAGAGTTCCTAGAGCTTTTCTTTTCTTTTTTTTATTTGACTTTTTAGAAACATTATTCTGACATTTAACATATTGACTATGTCCATAATTATTTTTCTGAACATAGTCAATGCTTATTTAGTAAAGATTATTTGTTGTCTTTAAAAGAGAATTATCAAAAAAAAAAGATGTTATTAACCATTATTTTTACCTTTTTTTTTTTTTTTAAAAACTATGATCATTATGTTTTGTTATGATTTTTGGAAGGCTCTAAGTGTTTTCTTCATATTAGGGTATGGAGTTTCCTAAAAGGTGGAGAATATACAAAGATGAAAGAATGAATACCTGCTGTTCTTCATCTTCATAGAAAAAAACAGTTAATCTAAAATTTAGAATGTATAATTTCCGGTTACATATATGTTAAAATTTTTAGAGATTCAGCATAGCATCATGTGGGATTTCCCCAAGTTTACCTGTTCATAAGAATCTTCTGGGCTCATGAGTATAGTTAAAGTAGATGTTTGGTCCCCAAGGCCTGCTGAGTCAAAATCTGTTACAGAATAGAGATCATCCAGCACTAGCAGAGCCAAACAATAAACACCAAGAATTGCAGTGGAGAAATATCGGCAGTTACGAACGGTGTCATCCAGGAGATTGAGAAGCTAATGTTCAAAGGCCCCGAACTCCCTGATGGCGTGCAGGTTACTGATTATATAGGGCAAAGTCACAAGATACTGTGGGTTAGAGGTTTGGGTTGTCTTGGAAGCTGATTGGTCGGAGGTGAGGCGTAAGCTTAATGAATTATTTCTTCGGGTCTTGAAGTCTGTTCTGTGGTCTATTTCAGTGTCCCTCTGTCCAGTGTCATGGGAAAGTAGCCGGGACTGTCTTACCACCTTAGGCCTCAGGAACTGAAATATAACAGGTTAAGATGTTATCTTCAGGCTGCCAGAGGTATGGACTGTCAGGTCCAGGGCTATTGTCTTCTACTGCCTTGGGGGTCGCTATTTATTGGGGATAAAGGCTGTAGGTCTCTGAAGAGTGTGTATGTGTGTGTGTATGTGTGTGTTGAGTGAGAGAGAAAAAGAGAGAGGGGGAGAGAGAAATGATTTCTAGAGCTAGGATTTAAGACTAAACTTAATCAAAGTTGTAAGGACCCTCAGTTTCAAATCTCTAGGGGAAGGGACCTGGAGTGTTTACTAAATATGAAACTAAACATGAAAACAGTGAGTAGTGGCTAAGAATAGGTGTTTGGGCCTAGAATATCTGGATTAGAAGCCTGATTTCACTACTTCTTAACAGGATATCCATGGGAGAAGGTATTAATAGTTCTAAAACTCAGTTTTCTCATATATAAATTGGGGGCCATGGCAATGTGCACTAAGAGTTGCTGTATGGATTAGATGAGATGGTAAACTATGTTAGCTAGCATAAGTAATATTAAACATAATTTTCCATTGGTGAAATAGAAGCTTTCAAGATATATGGATTGAGTAGAAACTGTCCCAGCACCACCACTTTTGCATTGCTGCAGTAGAAAAATTAAGAGCACCCAGCAGCTTAATCCCTTTGGAGTACTACAGATGTGTAGACTTTCCTTCAATCCTTTATCCCACTACTTAAAGGAGGGGCTATTGCCTGATTTAACTAGACATTGAATCAGCCAATCCTGCCCCCAGAATGCTGTGTTTGCCTCTGAATCCACCTTTAACACGAGGCTCTTGTTGGAGAACCCAAGGGCAAGTGAGGACTTCACCTAGTTTATGAAACTGGGTTTGTGCCTCCTCGCTATAAATGTTTATACATCTGGAAGAATTCATTGTGAAGTTAACTTTGTTTTTCACATATTTTGGTAGTGAGTTGTAGAGAAGGATGCTTTTAATACTCACCAGCCTTTAATCATTAGAGGCTACTAAGCAGGAAATACTGAGAAAAAAGTGTGACTAGTTTTGAGCGACCGTTATGAAAAGATAAACCAAGCTATATTAAGATTTTTATTTGAGCAAAAATTGATTTGAATTCAGCAGTGCCAAACCAAAAGTGGTTAGGTTAGGAGCACTCTGCTGGTAGGAGCCATGGGAGAGACTAATATAGCAAATAAAGGAAATTATTTGATAGACTATAGCTTAAAGCCTAGTTGGCTCTTTGTGATTGGTTGTCCTCAGCGTTTTGATTTCGTAACCCTGAGGCATTTACATGCTTAGGTTTTGGTTTGCTTCCTTAGATCACCAGGCATTAGTACCATCTCAGTCTAATAGCCTCCTGTTTAGTGAAGTTAGCATCACATAAGTTTATTTCAATTCTCAAAGACCTTACTAATTTAATCACAAATTTTAAAGCTTGAAGTTCAAAATCTTAGGAAGTTTAATCTTTATTTTTTAGTCATTGATTTCGTGGTTTGGTGTCCATTCTGATAGGTCTGCTGTCATGACTCACTGGATTAAAAAAATTAGAATAGCACCCTTGCATTAGAAAATAAAAGATCAGCAAACGCTTGAACACATAATTTTTTTACTTTCTTTTTGTACCTCATTGAATTGCTGGAAGAAGATGGAAGATAAAATAAGCTAGAAGCACAGAATTGAACTGGATCTTTGGCAGAAGAGGTGATTGAGGCAAAATTCAGAGATAAGATCCAGAAAAACCTGAGACAGTTGATGGATCTGAATAGAAACTGAGGCTCATATTATTAATTCTATAGGCATCTCTTAATTTTCTGTTGATAATAAGTCTGTTAACATCCTTACTGTTATTTGTGTAACTGTTCTTGAATGAAAATTTTTATTTTAAGGAATTTATAGTTTCACTTGCAGCTGTAAGAAATGATACAGAGCTCCCATGTACCCTTTACCCAATCCCTCTCAATGGTAATATTTTACAAACATTTTAGAAGCTCAGCCATGATGTTGACATTGACGTAGTCAAGATGCAGAGCATTTCCATCACCACAAGGCTCTCTCCTCATGCCCTTTTCCAGCTACACCCACTCCCTCTTACCACAACTCCCTCCTTAATGACCCTTGGCAAGCACTAATGTGCTCTTTAGTTCCACAATTTTATCATTTCAAGGATGTTATATAACTGGGTTTATACAATATGTAACCTTTGGTATTGGCTTTTTTTTTTTTTCACTCAGCATAATTCTCTGAAGCTTCCCTGAGGTTACTGTGTGTCAGAAGTTGGTATATTTAGGCTACTTACATATAATGTATGTATTGATATGTTAAGGTTTATGTCTGCTATTTTATTTTTTTGCTTTATGTTTTTTTCTCTCTGTATTTCTTAAACATGTTTTAAAATTTCATTTTGATTTATCTATATTGTGTGAGTGCCTTTTTGCATAGCATTTTTTAGTGGTTGTTCTAGATATTATACATACATACGTTTTTACA